>NC_080189.1:18307500-18932500 GCF_030028045.1 Hippopotamus amphibius kiboko | reverse complement strand
TACTTCACTAGGTATAATATTCTTGAGGTCCATCTGTGTTGTTGCAGATGGCAACATTTCATTCTTTTTTATGGCTGAATAATATTCCATTATACATATACCACATTTTCTTAAGCCAGTTGTCTGTTGATGGGCACTTGGGTTGCTTCCATATCTTGGCTGTTGTAAATACTGCTGCTGTGAACACTGGGGTGCATGTCTCTTTTTTAAGCAGAGTTTTAGTTATTTCTGGATATATACCCAGGAATAGTATTGCTAGATCATATGGTAGCTCTACTTTTAGCTTTTTAAGGAACTTCTATACTGTTTTCCATAGTGGCTGCACCAATTTACACTCCTACCAATAGTGTAGGAGGGTTCTCTTTTTCCACATCCTCTGCAGCTTTATTATTTGTAGACTTTTTTTTTTAAGAACTTTTATTGAGATACAGTTGACATACAATAAACTGCGTATATTTAAAGTGTACAATTTGATATTTTTTTTCTTGTTAGTAATGTATATATGGCAATCCCAATCTCCCAATTCACTCTCCCCCCAACCCTCCCCACTTTCTCTACTTGGTGTCCATATGTTTGTTCTCCACATCTGTGTCTATTTCTGCTTTGCAAACTGGTTGATTTGTATAGTCATTCTGTGAGGTAATACCTCATTGTGCTTTTGGTTTACATTTCTCTAGTCATTAGTGACGTTATGCTTCTTTTCATGTGCCTGTTGGCCGTCTCTATGTCTTCTTTGGAAAAATATCTAAATAAGTCTTCTGCTCATTTTTTGACTGGGTTGTTTGTTTTTTGTTTGTTTTTTATTTTTATTGGAATATAGTTGATTTACAATGTTGTGTTAGTTTCAGGTGTACGGCAAAGTGATTGTTATACATATATTCATTTTTTTCAGATTTTTTTCTCTTATAGGTTATCACAGAATATTGAGTTGAGTTCCCTGTGCTATGCAGTAGGTCCTTGATGGTTATCTATCTTATATATAGTAGTGTGTGTATGTAATCCCATGCTCCTGATTTATTCCTCCCCCGCAACGTTTCCCCTTTGGTAACCATAAGTTTGTTTTCAAAATCTGTAAATCTGTTCCTGTTTTGTAAATAAGTTCATTTGTATCATTTTTTAAAATTAGATTCCACATATGAGTGATATCATATGATATTTGTGTTTCACTGTCTGACTTGCTTTACTCAGTATGACAATCTCTGGGTCCATCCATGTCATTGCAGATGGCATTATTTCATTCTTTTTAATGGCTGAGTAATATCCCATTGCATATATGTACCACATCTTTATCCATTCCTGTTCTTGGACATTTAGGTTGCTTCCATGTCCACTATTGTAAATAGTGCTGCAGTGAACATCGGGATGCATGTATCCTTTCAAATTATGGTTTTCTCTGATATCTGCCCAGGAGTGGGATTGCTGAATCATTTGGTAGCTCTGTTTTTAGTTTTTTAAGGAACCTCCATACTGTTCTCCGAAGTGGCTGTACCAATTTACATTCCCATCAACAGTGTAGGAGGGTTCCCTTTTCTCCGCACCCTCTCCAGCATTTATTGTTTATAGACTTTTTGATGATGGCCATTCCAACCTGTGTGAGGTGATACATCATTGTAGTTTTGATTTGCATTTCTCTGATAATTAGTGATGTTGAGCATCTTTTCATGTGCCTGTTGGCCATCTGTATGTCTCCTTTGGAGAAATGTCTGTTTAGATCTTCTGCCCATTTTTTGGGTTGTTTGGGGGGGGAGGGGGTTTCTGTTTTTGTTTTTATGTAGACCTGCATGAGCTATTGATATATTTTGGAGATTAATCCCTTGTTGGTCACTTCATTTGCAAATGTTTTCTCCCATTCTATGGGTCTGTTCATTTTGGTTATGGTTTCCTTTGCTGTGCAGAAGCTTTTAAGTAGATCCCATTTGTTTATTTTTGCTTTTATTTTCATTACTCTAAGAGGTGGATCAAAGAAAATATTGTTGCAATTTATGTCAAAGAGTGTTCTGCCTGTTTTCCTCTAGGGATTTTATAGCCTCTGGCCTTATTTGAGGTCTTTGATCCATTTCGAGTTTATGTTTGTGTATGGTGTTAGAGAATGCTCTAATTTCATTCTTTACATGTAGCTGTCCAGTTTTCCCAGCACCACTTATTGAAGAGACTGTCTTTTCTCCATTGTATATTCTTGCCTCCTTTGTCACAGACTAATTGACCATAGGTGTGTGGGTTTATTCTGGACTTTCTATCCTGTTCCATTGATCTATGTGTTTATTTTTGTGCCAGTACCATACTGTTCTGTAGTATAGTCTGAAGTCAGGGAGCCTGATTCCTCCAGCTCTGTTTTTCTTTGGATTGTTTGGCTGTTTTGGGTCTTTTGTGTTTCCATACAAATTTAAATTTTTTTTGTTCTAGTTCTGTGAAAAATGCTATTGGTAATTTGATAGGGATTGCACTGAATCTGTAGTATAGTCATTTTGACAATATTGATTCTTCTGACCCAAGAACATGGTATATCTTTCCATCTGTTTTTGTCATCTTCAGTTTCTTTCATCAGTGTCTTATAGTTTTTAGAGTACAAGTCTTTGTCTCCTTAGGTAGTTTATTCTTTTTGATGTGATGGTAAATGGAATTGTTTCCTTATTTTCTCTTTCTGCTCTTTTGTTGTTAGTGTATAGGAATGCAAGAGATTTCTGTGTATTAATTTTGTATCCTGAAACTTTACCTAATTCATTGATGAGCTCTAGTACTTTTCTGGTATCATCTTTAGGATTTTTTGTGTATAGTATGTCATCTGCAAACAGTGACAGTTTTACTTCTTTTCCAGTTTGGATTCCTTTATTTCTTTTTCTTCTCTGATTGCTGTAGCTGGGACTTCCCAAACTATGTCGAATAAAAGTGCCAACAGTGGACATCCTTGTTTTGTTCCTGATCTTAGAAGGAATGCTTTCAGCTTTTCACCATTGAGAATGATGTTAGCTGTGGGTTTGTCATATGTGGCCTTTATTATGTTGAGGTAAGTTCCCTGTATGCCCAGTTCTGGAGAGTATTTATCATAAATGGGTGTTGAATTTTGTCATATGCTCTTTCTGTATCTATTGAGATGATTATGTGGTTTTTATTCTTCAATTTGTTAATGTGATGTTTCACACCGATTGATTTGTAGGTATTGAAGAATCTTTTCATCCCTGGGATACAAGATGGTGTATGATCCTTTTATTGTAGAATGAGCTGAGGAGTGTTCCTTCCTCTGTAATTTTTGGAATAGTTTGAGAAGGTTGGATGTTAAGCTCTTCTCTAAATGTTTCATAGAATTTACCTGTGAAGCCATCTGGTCCTGGACTTTCGTTTGTTGGAAGTTTTTTTTGGTTTTTTTTTAGTTTTGTTTGTTTTAATTTATTTATTGGCTGTGTTGGGTTTTTGTTGCTGCACACGGGCTTTCTGTAGTTGCGGCAAGTGGGAGCTACTCTTCATTGCAGTGCGCGGGCTTCTCATTGAGGTGGTTTCTCTTGTTGTGGAGCATGGGCTTTAGGCAAATGGGCTTCAGTAGTTGTGGCACACAGGCTCAATAGTTGTGGTTCATGGGCTCTAGAGCTCAGGCTCAGTGGTTGGGGCACATGGGCTTAGTTGCTCTGTGGCATGTGGGATCTTCCCTGGCCAGGGATTAAACCTGTGTCCCCTGCATTGGCAGGCAGCTTCTTAACCACTGCGCCACTAGGGAAGTCCCTGTTGGAATTTTTTTAATCACTGTTTCAATTTCAGTATTTGTGGTTGGTTTGTTCATATTTTCTGTTTCTTCCTGGTTCAGTCTTGGAAGGTTGTACCCTTCTAAGAATTTGTCCATTTCTTCTAGGTCTTCCATTTTATTGGTGCATAGTTGTTTGTAGTAGTCTGTTATGTTCCTTTGTATTTCTGTGGTGTCCATTATAACTTCTCCTTTTTCATTTCTAATTTTATTGATTAGAATAAATAATAGCTTATTATTTATAGCTTTTGTTTAGCTATAATTTAGTTATAATAATATATATTATATAATTATATAATAGTATAAAAACCTCTCCCTTTTTTTCTTGATGAGTCTGGCTAAAGATTTATCAGTTTTTTTATCTTTTCAAAGATCCAGCTTTTAGTTTCATTGATCTTTTCTATTGTTTTTTCTTTGTCTCTATTTCATTATTTCTGCTCTGATCTTTGATTTCTTTCCTTCTACTAACACTGAGGGTTTTTTTTGTTCTTCTTTCTCTAGTTGCTTTAGGTGTAAGGTAAGGTTGTTTGAGATTTTTATTGTTTTCTGAGGTAAGATTGTATTGCTGTAAACTTCCCTCTTAGAACTACTTTTGCTGTGTACCATAGGTTTTGGATCGTCCTGTTTTCATTGGCATTTGTTTCTAGGTATTTTTTCTATTTCTTCTGTGATCCATTGATTGTTTAGTAACATATTGTTTGGCCTCCACGTGTTTGTGTTCTTTACAGTTTTTTTCCTGTAATTTATTTCTAATCTCATAACGTTGTGGTCAGAAAAGATGCTTGATATGATTTCAGTTTTCTTAAATTTACCAAGGCTTGATTTGTGGCCAAAGATGTGATCTATACCGAAGAATGTTCCATGTGCACTTAAGAAGACAGTCTATTCTGCTGCTTGTGGATGGAATGTTCTGTAAGTATCAATTATCTGGTGAATGAGTCATTTAAGGCCTGTGTTTCCCTGTTGATTTTCTGTCTGGATGATCTGTCCATAATGTTGCTTTTTCTGTGCCTGTTTAAATGATCATGTGGTTTTTGGCTTTCCTCTTCATAATGTGGTGTATCACATTGATTTGCATACATTAAACTGTACTTGCAAACCTGGAATGAATCCAACTTGACCATAATGTATGATCCTTTTTATGTATTGGATTTCGCTTACTAATATTTTGTTAAGGAATTTTGCACCTGCATTCATCAAAGATATTGGCCTGTAGTTTTCTTTTTTGTAGTTCCTCTGTCTGGTTTTGGTATCAGGGTGATGATAGCTTCATAGAATCAGTTTGAAAGTGTTCCCTCGTCTTCATTTTTTTGCAGTAGTTCAAGAAGGATCAGTATGAGTTCTGCTTTGTATATTCCATGTAATTCCCCGGTGAAGCCACCTGGTCTTGGACTTTTGTTTGCAGGAAGGTTTTTTTTATTACAGATTCTTTTTCACTTGTAGTGACTGGTCTGCTCAAGTTATCTGTTTGTTCTTGACTCAGTTTTGGCAGGCTGTGTATTTCTAGAAACAATTTGTTGGCATATAATTCCTCATAGTATTCTCTTATGACTTTTTGTATTTCTACAATACCAATTGTTATTTCTCCTCTTTCATTTCTTATTTTGTTTATTTGGGTCCTCTTTTCTTCTTGGCAGGCCTGGCTACAGGTTTGTCGATTTTGTTTGCCCTTTCAAAAAACCAGCTCTTGGTTTTGTATCTTTTCTGTTGCTTTTTTGGATCTATATTATATTTATTTCCTCTCTTATCTTTATTATTTCCTTCCTTCTGCTGACATTGGGGTTTTGTTGTTGTTGTTGTTGTTGTTCTTTTTTAAATTCTTTTAGGTGGTAGGTTAGGTTGTTTTTTTGAGGTTTTTTTTTTTCCTTCTTGAGGAAAGCCTATATCACTATGATATAGTGATAGAACTGCTTTTGCTGTATCCCATAGATTTTGTAAGTCTGTGTTTTCACTTTCCTTTGTCCTCAGGTATTTTCTGATTTCTTCTTTGATTCCATCACTTACCCATTGGTTTGTTTAGTAACATGTTGCTTAGTCTTCATATGTTCATTATTCACCCATTTTTCTTTCTGTGGTTGATTTCTAATTTCATACCAGTGTGGTCAGAAAAGATGCTTGAGATAATTTCTGTGCTCTTAAATTTGTTGAGGCTTGTTTTGTTGGTCTACCCTAGAGAACTGTTCCATGTGCGCTTGCAAAGAATGTGTATTCAGGGGCAGGGGGCTTGATGTAGTGTCCTGTAGGTATCAATTAAGTCCAACCGACTGTGTCATTTTGGACCTCTGTTACCTTACTGATTTTCTATCTGGAAGATCTGTTCATTGATGTCAGTGGGATATTAAAGTTTCCTACTGTTATCATATTCCCATCAATCTCTCTCTCTATGTCTGTTAGTATTTGTTTTATATATTTAGGTATTCCTATATTGGGGGCATATATGGTAATGAGTATAATATCCTCTTCTTGTATTGCTCACTTTTTCATTATATGCTGTCCTTCTTTGTCTTTCTTTATGGCTTTTTGTTTAAAGTCTATATTTGTCTGATATGACTGTTGCTATCCCTGCTTTCTTACTGTTTGCATTTGCATGAAATATCCTTTTCCATCACCTCACTTTCAACCAGTGTGTGTCTTTTGCCCTAAAGTGAGTCTCTGTAGGCAGCATATTGTAGGTGTTTGTTTTTTAATCCAATCTGTCACTCTCTTTTGATTTGAGAATTTAGTCCATTGACATTTAAAGTAATTATTGATAGGTATATACTTATTGCCATTTTAAAGCTTGTTTTTTAGTTGTTTTGGTAGTTCTTTCTTGTTCTTTTCTTCTTTTTGTTTTTCCTTTTGTGCCTCAATGTTTTTCTTTTGTATTATAATTGAGTTCCTTCCTTTTTGGTTTTTATGAATCTTGTATTTTTTTGATGTGTGGTTACCTGGTTTTCAAGTATGTTAACACATAACTATATCTACTTGCTTTAAATGGATAGTCACACAAGTTTAAACACATTCTAAAAGATTTATGTTTTTATACTCCCCTCCCCTACATTTTGTGATTTTGATGTCCTATTTTACATCCTCATGCTTATCCTTTTACCATTAATTGTAGTTATAATCACTTTTACATTTTTTTTAAATTTATGTACTGGCTTATTTAAGTAATCTTCAATCCTTTTATATATTTGCCTTTCCTATTGTGATTTTCCATTTCCTATAAATACTTCTTTTCTATTTAGAGAAGACCTTTCAATATTTCTTTTAGGTTAGATTTAGTATTGTTGTATTCTTTTATTTTTTGCTTGTCTGAGAAATTCTTTATCCCTCTGTTTATTCTAAATGATAATCTTGCTGGGTAGAGTATCCCAGGTTGCACGGTTTTCCCTTTTAGGACTTTGAAAGGGACTTTGCACTCCCTTCTGATCTGCACAGTTTCTGCAGAGAGAACAGCTGATAGCCTTATGAGGGTTCCCTTGTAGAAGACTCTGTTTTTCTCTTCCTGCCTTTAGAATCCTCTCTTTATCTTTAACTTTTGCCATTTTAATTCTGATATGTCTTGGTGTGGGTCTGTTTATGTTCATCTTGTTTGGGACCATCTGTGCTTCCTGTACCTGGATATCTTTTTCCTTCTTTAGATTTTAGAAAGTTTTCAGCCGTAATTTCTTCAAATACATTTTCAATCCCCTTTTCTCTCTCTTCTCCTTCTGGAACCCCTATTATGTATAGGTTGGCACTCTTTATATTATCCTGTAAACTTCATATGTTGCTTTCTTTTTTTTTTTTTTTTTTTTGTCTTTCTGTCTGCTATTCTGATTGGGTGATTTCCGTTATCCTATCTTCCAGATCACTTATTTATTCTTCTGTGACACTTAGCTATTCATTGATTCTAGATTGGCAATTGAATTAGCTAATTTTGATTAGTTCATCTTTATAGTCTAGATCCTTGTTATAGTGATCTGCATTTCTATTGATAATCTTTTTTAATTCCTTTAGCATTTTTATTCCTTCCTTTTTGAACTCACTTGGGGCTTAGAAGACCAGTGAGGTCTATTTCACTAGTTGTTCTTTCAGGGAAGTTCTCTCATTTTTTTAACTGGGAGTAGTTCCTCTACTTTCTCTGTCTCTATGAACTTAGGAGAAGCAGTTATCTATTGTGGTCCTGAAGGGGTGTTTTTATGTGGAAGCATCCCTATGTAGACCATGTGAGTTCAGTATTTTTGGTACAAGGGCTGCTTTTGGTATGGATACCAGCCACATCTTTCTTCAGTGTGTGCTGGCCATTATCCCCTTAGGGATTAGGGGTGTGATTGGTTTTGTAGTGTCTAGAGTCTGTGCTTGATGTGACGTGGGGTTTCCTCTTTCTCTGTGGTTGCCATTGCCTTGTTGGGTTTTGGGTCTGCTCCATGGTTTTGGAGTAGAAGCCCTGAAGGTTGGGTTCGATAAGGTTCTTTTGCCCTTGAGTGTGTGCCCTGCCCCAAAGGAGGTGATAGCTGAAGCAAGTGAGGCTCTTTGGTCACAGCAAACCTATGCACCACCTGTGTGGGTATCTGCAGTTCCTCTCAGATGCAGCCCAAGATCCCATCCCTTTCTTTGTTGTGTTTGTCCCAGATTAGTACAAGGCTGTGGTGTGCAATAGGCTGGGGCTGAGGATGTGGGCATTGTGGTGCAGAAATTGAGGTGGCTGTGCTGCTGCCTGGGATCTGAGCTGCGTCTGTGGCATACTTCTCCCTGGACCTGTCTACCCAGATCTGGTGCTGAGCTGCAGTGTGGAGTGGGCAGAGCCAGCATACTTTCACTGGGAAATAGGTTGCTCCATAGTCCTCACCAGGGCCTGTGTGCCCAAGATTCAGCACTCAGCTGCTGCACGTTATTGTGGCACTGCCTGGTGTGTGTGCTGACAATGGTCACCATACTTACAGAAAGTTTATAGTACTATTTTGTAGACTTCTTTCCCCACCTTTTTCTCTTTCAAATTTTGCCTATCTGTTGGAAGAAAGAAGGTACCTCACTATTTTAACTAACAATTCCTTGATTGCTATAGAAATTGAGTGTTATTTCATATGCCTGACTATTTATATTCCACCTTGTTATAAATTGTGCATTCATAGTAATCCTTTGTTAACTTTGTTTATGTTGTTTCTGTTGTTTAGAATTATTTTGATGTTAAGTTTGTCATTATTCATTTGTGGCTCTTTATTTTTATATCTTTTTAAGCTACAAAGGCCTTTCCTACACCAGGGTCATGAATATAATCATCTAAATTTCCTTTAAGTACTTTTATCTACTTGTTTGTATTTTGGTATTTAATATCTCTATAATTTACAAATAGAGGTATGGATCTAATTTTATTTTCTAACTCATAAATAGCTACCTTGCCATTTTTGAGTCATACTGTAAATTAGGCAAAATGTAGTCTATTCACATAATGGAACACTAGATGATTAATTACTGCTGGATAAGTGAATCTATGTAAGAATCCTGAGAAGTAGCAATGGAAGGTAATGTTATCCCTTATTTACATATAGTAAGATTTATGTTCAAAGAGGCCGCCATGGCCAACCAAAATCATATAGAAACAGTGTTAGAATAGAAATCAGTTTGTCTGACTCCTAGTCCAATTGCTGTATCTGCTGTTATACAAAAAATAGCCAAGAATTAAATCTAGCTAAAAAGCCACATTTCAGAAGTAAAAGAGCAAGGGGAGTCAGTGAGACAAAATGGAGAACCAAGTATGTGAAATATAGAAAGAAAACTAGGAAGTGTAGCATCATAAAAAAAACAAGGGGAATGAGCTTAAGGAGGGATGATTATCAACATCAAATTGATGTCCCACAATTATCCCATTGAAAGAGGGCCACTGCATTACCTACTTGGGGCAACCCCATTGTATTCTATGAAAATTATGTCCTGGGGTTGTGTCACAGAGTGGCCCTAGAATGAGAACTGAAAAGTTGTAACAGAGTTCAGTAGCAACCTCTGAGAACATAGTTCCAGTAGGTGGTGAGGAATTATGGTCAGTGAGTGTCATTTAACGCATTAGACAAGTGTTGTCTCAGTATGATTAAGTTTAAGAAGGCTCAGCAGTAGAGAATTTGCTTAAAAAGCTTCAAGAAACAAACGTCTTTGGAGTAGCAATGAGAATTTAGCATACATTAATAGTGAAGTCAACAGTTATTTTCTGTCTATTGTGAATATTAATTATTACAAAATGTCATTAGTACTTTTGTTTTTTTAAATCCCATGAAGTATAACATATTTATAACAATATCCATAAGTATTCATAAATTAATGCTATTGGGAAAAAAATAGACTGTGTAAAAAAGTTATAGGAATTGGGGTTTTCCTTCTTATTACTCATGATTGTGTTTGAATCCTTTTTCAGCTGACTGTATTAGTGGCTCATTTTTCCCCCGGACTACACAAATACTATTGGAATATCAGCTAGGGAGATGGGTGCCACGTCTTCGTGAACCACGAGATTTATATGGTGTCTCTTCTTCTGGTCCACTGAGCCCAACACGGTGGCCATACCACTGCGACGTCATTGATAAAAAAGTCCAACATATTGGTATGTTCTTTGCAGTTTTTGGGATTCAAACATTGGCAAACTTACTTTGCCAAACTTGATTTCAATGAGAAGACTCATGGTATTAGAACAGTGTGTTCCAACAAAAATATAACATGAGCCATGTATATAATTTAAAATTTTATAGTAGTCACATTTTAAAAAGGTAAAAAAAAGGGGGGGAGAAATTGATTTCAAAAGATATTTAATCAAAATATATTCAAAATATTTTACTTTTTTTAATATGAAGTCTTCGAAATTTGCTCTGTATTTACACTTACATTTAAATTCAGTTCCAATCTCTCCACATCCTCACCAGCACTTGTCTTTGTTTTTTTGGATAATAGTCATCCTAACAGGTGTAAGATGATGTCTCACTGTGGCTTTGATTTACATTTCCCTGAAGATTACTGATGTTGATAATGCAGTCCCTATCAAAATTCCAGTGGCATTTTTTACAGAAATAAAAAACAACTCTAAATTTGGATGGAACCACAAAAGGCCACAAATAATCATATCAATCTTGAGAAAGAAGAACAAACCTGGAGGCATCACACATTCTGATTTCAAAATATATTACAAAGCTACAGTAACCAAAACAGTGTGGTCTTGGCATAAAGACACACATATAGGCCTATGGAACAGAATAGAGAGCCAGGAATAAATCCATGCATATATGTCAGCTGATATTTGACAAGAGTACCAAGAATACAAAATGGGGGAAATAAAAATGTTGTTGAGAAAATTGGATGTCAGCATGCAAAAGAATGAAATTAGAACCTTATACAAAAAAAATCAACTCAAAACAGATTAAAGACCTGAAACTGTTAAATTGCTAGAAAAAAAACAAGGGGGAAAGCTTCATGACATTGTTCTTGGCAATGATATCATGGATATGACACCAAAAGCACAGGCAACAAAAGCAAAAAGAGACAAGTGGGACTATGCCAAACTAAAAAGCTTCTACATGTAAGGGAAACAATCAAAGGAAATGCAAAGGCAGCCTATGGAATGGGAAAAATATTTGCAAAACATATACAGTAAAACCTTGGATTGCAAGTAACTTGTTCTGTGAGTGTTCTGCAAGACAAGCAAACATTTCTAATAAATTTTAACTTGATAAACAAGCAATGTCTTGCAATATGAGTAGTACGTGATGCCAAACGTCACATGATCACAACTCTCTTGCTGCGGGATTTCTCCAATTCTGCTTGGAGAAAACTGTGGCCTAATTGTGTTCTTGGAGATGACTTAGAGGGGCTTGCTCATGAACAGGAGCCGCCAGTTGTCAATGAAATTGTGTCCTTGCAGAAGACAGTGGGACTGGAGGTGAATGAGGATGACTTTCAAGAGCTGGTAGAGGAACATGGCCAGGAGCTGACCACCGACAAACTGATAGATTTGCATCGTGAGCAACAACAAGAGGTTATAGAGGAGATCTCGTCTACAGAGGAGGAGGAGAAAAAGGTGGAGGAAGTCAAATGAGATTAGGTAGATGTGAAAAATGTGGGAAACAGTGCAAAATTTTGTAGAAAAGCACCACCCGAATAAGGCTGTAGCAGTGCGAGCAATGAATCTGTTTAATGACAATGCAATGTCACATTTCTGCAGAATCCTCAAAAGGAGGCAAAAGCAAGTGTCATTGGATAGGTTCCTTGTTAAAGTTGCACAAAAAGAAGAAGAATCCATTGAGCCAATAGATAGCAGTGAGTCTGTTAGTGATAGTGAAAGTCATCTTACACAATAACCCTCCTCTCTCTTATCTCCCTCACACCAACCACGAAAGTTTTAAAAGGTAAGTGCAGGTTAATTTGTTTATTTTTCTTTATATTTTGTATTTTCTTTATTATTTTGTATTACATTAGAGTATTGAAATCATTTTTATAAGAATATTTTTGGGTTGTGGAATGAATCATCTGAGTTTCCATTATTTCTTATGGGGAAATTCACTTTGATATACAAGTGCTTTGGATTACAGGCATGTTTCCAGAACGAATTATGCTCACAAGCCAGGGTTTTACTGTATTTGATAAGGGGTTAATCTCTAAAATATATAAAGAATTGCTGCAACTCAGTAGCAAAAGAACTAATAACCAAATGAAAAAATGAGCTAAGAACTTGAATAGACATTTCTCCAAAAGAGACATACAAATGAACAACAGGTATATGTACTGACTTTTTTTTTTAATAAATTATTTATTCTTATTTACTGGCTGCATTGGGTCTTCATTGCTGTGCCCGGGCTTTCTATGGTTGTGGTGAGTGGGGGCTACTCTTCGTTGTGGTGCACAGGCTTCTCATTGTGGTGGCTTCTCTTGTTGCGGAGCATGGGCTCTAAGCGCGCCAGCTTCAGTAGTTGTGGCTCACGGGCTCTAGAGCGCAGGCTCAGTAGTTGTGGTGCATGGGCTTACTTGCGCCGTGGCATGTGGGATCTTCCCAGACCAGTGATCAAACCCATGTCCCCTGCATTGGCAGGCGGATTCTTAACCACTGTGTTACCAGGGAAGCCCCTATACTAACTTTTTATGTGAACTCTTTGATAAAATACTTTGCCCATTTTGTTGTTGGTTGTACTTTTTGTTTTCTTCTTGGTCTGTAAATGCTCTCTATATATTCAGAAGATTGGCTTACTACGTTGTATGTTTGCATCCTTTTTTTCTTAGTTTGTCATTTACCTTTTATATTTGTCATTCAGAAATTTTTAATTTTTATGTAGTCAGTATGTCTACTGTTTTTCCATGACTTCTGGGTTTTGAAATTCTCATGTTTTTCTTAACACTTTTCAACTTGTATTTTTTGTGATTAAATTTTTATTCATCAGGAATCCATTTCAATGCAAGAAGTAAGCTCCCAATTTAATCCTGTTAATTGTCTAGCCAAGTGTGCCAACAAGATTAGTAAGTAAATTATTTTTTTGTTTACTCATTTGGAAAAGCCACAATTATACTAGACTCCTAGGTCTGATTTTGAATTCTGTTCTATTCCATTAACTTGTCTATTCATATAATGGCACGAAACCCTTTATTACTATAGCTTTAAAACGGTAAGTTTTGCCATGGTAAGCTTAGTTCCCCATCATTACTTTTTTCTTTCTTTTTAATTCTCCAGTTTCTTGGCTATTTTTGCTGTACTGTATTTCTATATAGAATTTTTTAAAAAGCTTTCCTAGTTGCCCCCAAATTAAGATTGGTAACTTTATTGTGATCACACTACATTTATAGATTAATTTAAGGAGTGACATCTTTACAATATTGCATCTACCTATCCAAAAAGAAGGTATGTCTCAGTATTTATTCTAGTTTTCCTTTATCTCCTTTAATATAGTTTAAAATTTTTTTCCTGCACCTTTTCTAAGTTGTATTGTTAGGTATTATTTTCTTACTTGTTTTGTAAAAGTTAAGTTTTGTGTATTAATTTTGAAATGCCCTACCTTTAATTTTTGAATTATTATATATGTGCTAGATATACATCACCTGGTAGTAATGTAGTTAAATCTCCTCATTTCCAATTTTTATACCTCACACTTTTTATTTTTCTTGACTGAGTACACTGGTACTTTCAAAAAATATTTAATAATTTTATATTTATCTTATTCCTAATTTTAATGAGAATGCTTTTAGTGTTTTCCTTTTAAGCACTTCTGTTTGAAATAAATTTGCTTTCAATCCTATCAAGGAAATATCTATGTAGTCTTATATTATTAAGAAAATTTGCCAGGAATAACTACTAAATTTTATTAAATGCTTTTTTTCAGCATCTCTGGGGAGAAAGGATCATAATGTCCTCATTTGGTGTATTGCTTTGGTGAATTATACTAGTAGATTCCTTAAGTCAATATTATTGGAATAAACTACAGTTAATCATTATGCATTATTTTTAATGTGTTGCCAAATTGTTTGCTAATATTTTACACAGTATCTTTGCTTTAATATTCATAAATAAGATAAATTTTTAATTTTCTATCTTTTATACTTTTTAAGGTTTTGTTTTAAATATTTCTTAAATTTCTTTCTCTGTGTTCTAGAACAATTTGAATAATACTGCAATTAGCTGTTCTTTTAAGCTTGACAGAATTTCCCTTAACTATCTGGACATAATTATTATTGTTGTTTTAGAGTTACAAAGAATATTTTTATTATAAAACTTACATTTCTTCTTTGTTAGTTTAGGTTTTCTATCTATTCTTGGGACAGTTTTGGTTATTTGTATTTTCCTAGAAAAATAATACTTTTCATGGAGGATTTTTAATTTATTTACATAGATTTAGGCAAAGAATTCTCTTGTGATTGTTATAATTTCCATTGAACGTAAGAATTTTTTTCTCTATTCTCATATTTTAAGTATTTATGCATTCTTAATTTCTTCTCCTGATTATATTAGTGGGATTTATCTTGTTACTTTTGTCAAAGAATCAATGTTTGAATATATTTATTCTTTTGTGCTGTTTTCTAATTCATTAATTTGATTATTAGAATTATCTCAGAATTATTCATAAAATAATAAATCATGTCTATGTGTCTAATTGTGGTATACCATTAAGGGAAGTTTTAGCTCCCAGTATTTAACTTAAAAGGTTAATGCTGTTTCACTTCTTAATGAACTTATAGTATTGATGTGGATCATTTTTCAAAGTATTTTAGTGGTACCAGTTCAAGGACAATAGGTATAAAACTGTGATTCGATCCACAAATTTCTGAACAGTGTTTGTAGTATACACCTGGTTGTGTTGATGTGAGAGTTTTTTGATACAGGTGTTCTGTGACTGCATCTGTCTTCAGGCCTAGTGAAGGCACGGCTCATGAGTGTAAAACATCTGAGGAGATTAGTATTCAGATTGTTATTTCTATAGGAAATACTGCTCGGTTATCTACTTCTAATAGTCATAATTCTCCTGGTTTTAGGTCTGATGTTGGGATTATGTAGGAGTCAAAATTTAAATCCTCATAGTCTGTATATTCATAGCTTCAGTATCACTGGTGTCCTGTAGTGTTTACAGTAAGGGAAGGGTTATTAATTTCATCTGTCATGTAAAGAATTTGTAATGATGACAAGGCAGTTAGAATTAGGATAATGGCTGGTAAGATTGTCCAGATAGTTTCTAGTTCTTATGCATCTATTGTACTTGTATGCGTTAGTTTAGTTGTTAACATTAGTGAAATAATATAGAAGACCAAGGAGCTGATTAAAAACATAATTATCAATATGTGATCATGAAAATGTAGTAATTCTTCTATAATGGGTGATGGTGCATCCTGAAAAATAATTGGAAAGGATATGCCATGGAGATATAAAGGACTTTCACCTATAATTTAACTTTGACAAAGTTATATACAATTTTACTAATATCTCATTTATTGAGAAAGACATACCAGTTATGATATTGGCTTGAAACCAGTAGAAGAGGGTTCAGTTCCTTCATTTCTTAGCTATTTTGAGTGAACATAAGTGGGCTCTTCAAATGTGTGATGTGGTGATGGACCTCCACTTATTCATTCTAGGTTTGTAGTAATTAGCTCTACTGTTAAGACCTCATTTTGATGTGAATGCCTCTCATTATGAAAATTATTAATATTGTTAGTGAAATGAATGAGCCTATTGATGAGATAGTGTTTCATGTTGTGTATGCATCTGGGTAGTTGGAATATTGTCCTGGTATTCCAGATAGACCTAGGAAATGTTGAGGGAAGAAGGTTATATTTACACCTTCAAATATAATTACAAAGTGAATTTTTGCTCATGTTGAGTTGAGTGTATAGCTTGAGAATAGTGGGAATCAGTGTATGAAGCCTCCCATAATGGTGAACGTGGCTCCTATTGATAATACGTAGTGGAAGTGTGCAACTACATAATGTGTATCATGAAGCACAGTGTCTAGTGATGAGTTAGCTAGGACAAATTCCTGTTAGTCCACCTACTGTAAAAAGGAAGATGACGCCTAGGGCTCATATTATGGCTGGAGATCATTTGATATTACTTCCATAAAGGCTTGCTAGTCAACTAAATACTTTTACTCCTGTTCGAATAGCAATAATTATTGTGGCTGATGTAAAATACGCTTGTGTGTTAACATCTATACCTACTGTAAATATGTGGTGAGCTCATATGATGAATCCTAAAAATCTGATTGATATTATAGCTCATACTATACCTATGTACCCCAAAGGCTCTTTTTTTTCCCTGAATAATACATTATAATATGCGAGATTATTCCAAATCCAGATAAAATTAGAATATAAACCTAGGATTGCCAAAGAATTAGAATAGATGTTGATATAAAATTGGATCTTCCTCTCCTGTGGAGTCAAAAAAGTTTGTATTTAGGGTTTGGTCTATTAATAGCATAGTAATTCCAGCTGATGGTACAGGTAATGATAGTAGCAGTGGCACAACTGTAATTAAAACTGATCATACAAATAATGATGTTTGATATTGGGATATAACAGGTGGTTTTATGTTAACAATTGTAGTAATAAAATTAATAGCATGTAAAATTGAGGAAACACCTGCGAAATGAAGGGGAAAGATAGTAAGGTCTACTGAAGCTCCAGTATGGGCGACGTTTCTGGCTAAAGGTGGATATACAGTTCAACCTGTACTGGTACTGGCTTCAACTATTGATGATGCAAGTAGTAGTAGGAAAGAGGGTAGAAGTAATTAGAAGCGTATATTTATACGGGGAAGGGCTGTATCGGGTGCCCTGATCATTAGTGGGACTAGTCAGTTCCTGAAGCCTCCAATTATAATGGGCATAACTATAAAGAAAATTATTACAAATGTATGGGCTGTTACAGCTACATAGTAATCTGATCATCTCCAAGCACTGTTCCATGTTGACCTAGTTCAGCACAAATTAATAGGCTTAAGGCAGTGCCCACTATCCCAGCCCAAGCACCAAATAGTAGATATTATATGAAGTACCGATATCTTTATGGTTGGTTGAGAATAGTCAGCAGTTTATGAACATAGGTAGAAAGGCTGAGTAAGCATTAGATTGTAAATGTAAAGACAGAGGTTGAATCCTCTTTTTGCCACGTCCTGTGGTGAAGTTGATATATTGAAGTGCAAATTCAAAGAAGCAGCTTTAATTCTTCCAGGGCTTCTCCCCGCCTTTTTTTTCCTGGAGGTGGAAGAAGTAGATTGAAGTCAGTTGACCAGGTATTTAGCTGTTAACTAAAAGTTTTGTGGGAAATGTAATTCCACCAATCTAGTGAGGATTTAGCTTAAAGTGTTTGATTTGCATTCAGTTGATGTAGGATATAGTCTTGCAATCCTTATTAAGCAGGAATTAAGTAAATTATACTTGCTAAGTCTTTGAAGGTTCTTGGTCTATGTAACCTAAATTCCTAATCCATTACTGAGAGTACTGGTGTAAGGGGTAGGAGCATTGTGGATATTATAATTACTGTTGGTAGGAAAATTGTTCGTTTTGTAAAATCAAATTTTCATTTTATTTTTATATTATTTATGGAGGGAAATATAGTTAGTGCTGTAGAGTATGTGAGTCGTATGTAGAAGTACAGGTTGAGTAGTGCTGTAGTAACTATTAGTGTGGGTAAAATAATGTTGTTTTTTGTTATGTCTTGAATGATTATTCACTTTGGCATAAATCCTGGTAGTGGTGGGAGGCATCCCATGGATAATAGGCGATGAGGATGAGGGTTGTTTGTAATAATGAGTATTTTGTTTCATGTGTGTGATAGTGTAGTGGTAGCTGAGCTGTAAATGAATAATATGAATATGATGAGTGTTACTGTAATGTAAATCAGTAAGTTTAGGATTGTTATAGTTGGGTTATACAGTATAATGGCTGTTATTCATCCTCTGTGAGCAGTTGATGAGTAAGCTATAATTTTTCATAGTTGGGTTTGGTTTAATCCACCTCACCCCCAAATTATGATTGATAGTATGGATATAGGTAATATTAGGCTTAGTCTGATGGATGGTGAGGTTTGGTATAATGCTGACAGGGGTGCAAGGTTTTGTCATGTTAATAAGATTAAGCCTATTAATGAGATGCCTTGTATAACTTCAGATACTCAGAAGTGCAATGGAGATAGTCCTACTTTTATGGTTAGGGCTATTGTTATTACTGTTGATGCTGTTGGATTAAAGATTTTTATAATGGTTCATTGGCTGGAATATAACAGGTTAATGATAACGGCTTTTATAAGAGGGTGAGTCAAAAATTATCTGCACTCCAGTTATATTAAAGTTTCTGTTGGCTGCACTGTCTTATCAGCGCTTTCCGTTCAAGGCTACTGTCTCCCCAGTCACTGCTGTGCAGGTGTGAACATGTTACATCAGTTCATTTGTAACTGCAGTGTGAACAAAAATGGATGCCACACTTGTGATCTGCATGAAAGAAAAGCAGCGTGCAGTGATTCGTTTTCTGTGGTCTGAGGGTGTGCACATCTGCACAGTTCTGCCCATATTGTCAACACTCTGCAAAAACTTCATTTTGAGGCATTAAAGCATCCTCCCTGTAGTCCTGATCTTGCTCCACTGGATTTTCACCTGTTTGGTCCCCTGAAAGCAGCCCTATGAGGACAAAGATTCACTTCTGATGAAGAAATAAAGACAGCAGTGCATTCATGGCTTGCAGCTCAGCCTAAAACATTTTTTAATGAGGGAATATGAAAGCTTGTTGACAGATGGACAAAGTGTATTGGAAAGCAAGGAGATTATGTCAAAAAATGATGTGTTTGTCTTTTCTAAAAGTTAATTAAAATAAGTTCTACAGCCAGAGTGCGGATAATTTTTGATTCACCCTTGTAAGTAATTTTGATGCAGTAGCTTGTGTTAGGAAATATTTAGTGGATGCTTCTAAAGCTTGTAGGTTAAATTTTTTATTATAATGGGAATAATGGCTGAAACCGATTCAGATTAAGTCAGTGGGAACTGGTTATTACAATTGTGAGTCCTGAGATAATGGTTGTTAGGCTGATGATAAAGATGATGGGATTTATTAGTATGGGAAATGTACAGACCAACATTTTCTGGGTATGGGCCTGATAGCTTTTTTTTTTTAATTTTATTTATTTATTTATTATTTTTTAGGGTGTACACCAAGTTCAATCATCTGTTTTTATACACATATCCCCGTATTCCCTCCCTCCCTCGACTCCCTGCCCCGATAGCTTATTTAGCTGACTTAGAGTATGGTGTAATATTGGTAGCATGAAGAATTTTGAATTCTTAAGGGTAGGTTTGATTTGTATGATTCTAGAAATAAAAGGATTTAAACCTCTGTTATTTACTCTATCAAAGTAGCTCTTTTATCAGACATTTTTTATGTTTGTGGATGGATGCTTGATATAATAATAGGTAATAAGACATGTCATATGCATAGGGCTAGCATTAGTGGTAGGAAGTTTCTTTCACAGTAAATGTATTAATTGATTGTATTGGAATCAAGGATAGGATGCTCAAATTCATAGGAAAGAGATGATTAGTAATAGTGTTTTGATAATAAAGTTGTTTGCGTATAGTTCTGGTATATAGGGGTTATGGAATGCTCCTAGAAATAGGATTGTTGTGAAAATGTTTATTATGATAATATTGGTGTATTCTGCTAAGAAAAATATGGCAAATGGATATTCTGTGTTGAAACCTGCATATTCTACATTGAAACCTGATACAAGTTCAGACTCTCCTGTTAGGTCAAAAGGGGCTTGGTTAGTTTCTGCTAGAGTGGAAATAAATCACATTATAGCTAGGGGTCATGATGGGAACATTATTCATAAATGTTCTTCTGTTATGATGAGGGTTGAGAGGGTGAAAAATCCATTTATTAAGAGAACCGATAAAAGAATAATTCTAGTATAATTTCACATGAAATTGTTTGCGCTGCTGCTTGTAGGGCTCCAATTGGTACGTGTCTTGAGTTGGAAGCCTATCCAGATCATAAGATGGAGTATACAGCTAGGCTTGATATAGCTAGTGTCAACAATACTCCTAGATTTATATTAATGAGGGGGTAGGGTAAGGGTAAGGGGATTCATATGGTTAGGGCTAGAATTAGGGCTAGGATTGGTACAATGATGAATATGGAAACGGAGACTGTAGCTGGTCATAGTGGTCCTTTAATGAATAACTTGACTGTATCAGCAGTGGGTTGTAATAGACCATGTGGCCCTACAGTATTTGGCTCTTTTCAAAGTTGCATATAATCTAAAATTTTTTCACTCAATTAATGTTAGGAATTCTATGGCTAAAAGAATGGGGATAACAAGTGTTAAGATGTTACTTATAAACATTTTGAACCTCTGGCTATAAAGGTATAAGTTTTACACAATTTCTGGGCTCTGCCACCTTAACAAACCTTGGTCTTGGATAGATGTTTTATATGTGTTAATTGAGATTATATCAGTTAGTTTTAAGGCGCTTTTTAAAGTGCCTTATTCTCCTGTCCTTTCGTACTGGGAGAAATGTATAATAGATGGAAACCAACCTGGATTACTCCAGTCTGAACTCGGATCCCATAGGACTTTAATCATTGAACAAACGAACCTTTAATAGCGGTTATACCATTGGAGTGTCCTGATCCAGCACTGAGGTCGTTATTGTCGTTATTAAACCCTATTGTCGATATGAACTCTAGAATAGGATTGCACTGTTATCCCTAGGATAACTTGTTCCATTGATCAGTTTTTTGGATCAATAAGTGATAATATGTTTTGACTGGTAAGTTTAGACTTTAATCACTCAGAGGCTTTTTTGTTCTCCGAGGTCACCCCAACCAAAATTTTCAACCCATACAAATTTTTGTTATCCCTTGATGGTTTAGTTATATTTTGGGGGGTTGATAGATTAAAGCTCCATTGGGTCTTCTCCTCTTACTTTGTTATTCCCGCCTCTTCACAGGAAGGTCAATTTCACTGATTGAAACTAAGAGACAGTAAAACCCTTGTGTGGCCATTCATACAAGTCCTTATTTAGAGGACAAATGATGATGCTGCCTTTGCACAGTCTGGATACTACAGCCATTTAACAGTTGTCACTGGGCAGGCAGTGCCTCTAATACTAGTTATGCTACAGGTGATGTTTTTGGTAAACAGGTGGGGTTTGTGTCTGCCAAGTTCATTTTACTTTTTTTAATCTTTCCTTGGGTGCATGCCTATGTTGGATTAACAATGTGGTTAATAAATAGTTTAATGTTGAGTTTATTTACTGTTAATTATCAGTATATTATTAGTTACTGATGTGAACTTATGCAGGGAGAAATAACTTCTTGTTACTCATATTAACATTATTGCCTCTATTGGTTAATAAACTAGTCCAGTATAAATCTAGGAGTTGATTTGCTTATTATTGGTATTAAGGTAAAATTATTGTTGAGCTTGAACTCTTTCTTAATTGGTGGCTGCTTTTAAGCCAGCTATGGTGTTGCTTATTTTTATCCTCTAGATAAGGTTGTACCCATTTCTAAAAAGCTGTACCTTTTAGACTAACATTTAAAGATACATTAAAATTTATAAAAGGTTTTTGGCAATTTTTAAAGTTGAACTGAAACTTTTCCTGGACATCCAGCTATCACCAGGCTCATTAGGACGGTCACCTCTCTTTGTGAATCTTCTCACTATTTTGCTACATAGATGAGTTTGTTCTAATAAACTATCCATATGTAGCTCATCTGGTTTCAGGATATTTAACTTAAGTTCTCTTTGTTAAATGTTTGCTAGTTAAATCATTATGTGAAAGGTACAAGGGGTAAACTTTGCTTTTTGTTACTTTTAATGCTTCTTTCATCATTCCCTTATGGTACTTTCTCTATATAGCACCAGCAGATATTTTAAATTTCTGTTTCTTATACTTTGAATGTTGAGTGAATGTTTTAATTAGTTTGCTTGTACTAATAGAACGGGGAGGGGTGTTGGGCTAGATTTAGTTCAAAGTATTCATAAATTATGAAATCTAGTACACTAGGTGCTTTATTTAAGCTGTGCTTTGATTTATCTAAGCACACTTTCCAATATGCTTACCTGTTATGACTTGTCTCCTCTCATTTAATTAGTATTTGCTAATAGATTATAGGAAATTATTATAATACTTGAGGAGGGTGATGGGCGGTGTGTGCATGCTTCATGGCCTTATTCAGTTAAGCACTCTATTCTTAATTTACTACTAAATCCTCCTTTGGTTTTTAGTTTTCATAAAAACTTTCATGTGGTGAAAATATATCCTTGATGTAGAAAATGTAGCCCATTGACCAAATGTTTGTAGGTATAATAATTATGCTTACTTTTACTCCTTTTTAGGGTTTGCTGAAGACGGAAGTATATAGACTGAATTTAGCAAGGGTTGGTGAGGTTTATCGGGGTTTGTTGATTATAGAACAGGCTCCTCTAGAGAGGTGTGAAGCACTGCCACATCCTTTGAGTTTTAAGCTGCTTCTGGTAGCACTCTGGCAAGTAATTTTGTTCTTGTAATTATTTGGGTTTAGGGCTAAGCACAGTGGGTTATCTAATCCCAGTTTGGGTCTTAGCTCTTGTGTAATCAGGAAATACTACAGCACTTTCAAAGTCTGTTTTTATTTTAGTTATGGCTTTTTACAACTTAAAACGTTATTTTAGATTACTCTTTAACATGCTTTACGCTGTATCTCTATTAATTTGAGTTAATCATATGATTGCAATGGCTGGCATGAAATTTACCAACCCTAGTTAGTATAACTTAAACTTTTATTTATGGCTTAAATTTTTATCACTGCTGTTTCCCATGGGGGTGAGGTTAAGCAGGGCATTATAGCTACAGTACAAATGTTCGTATGCTTGATGCCTGCTGCTTTTAATCTCAGTGGCATAGAGGGATTCTCACTGGGGTGCAAATGCTTTCCTGTGTAATTTTATTAAAAACTAATAGGAAGGCTGGGACCAAACCTAAAGGTTTGTGGAGTTAGTAAACTCATTTAGGCATTTTCAGTGCCTTGCTTTAAGATTTTAAGCTACATTAACAAGTTGTTTTCACATATTGAAGTAACGTATATAGTTGTTCTATGTGATTTATGTTAGATTTAGTTTAAAAATTTTGATAAAAATGGTCAGTAGATCTAGGGAGATGTCTCCTGTATAAATAGTGAGTAGTTTATTGGTACAGTTGGGGTTTATTTTCTATTTATTTTAATCTTGGGCATTAAGTTGTCTATGTTATTCGGTAGATGGCTAAGTTCTATGTATTTATATTTTTTGCCTTGTTTGGGGGGGTTTGGCAGGGCATTATAGGCACATAGAGAATGGGATTTAGTGGGGGATTAGAGGGGTTTGTTAAACAGGTTCATTACCTGTTTATATGCGTGTACATGTATGTACGTGTACATGTATGAGTGTCTGCAATTAGCCTCATGTCCTGTAACCATTGACTGAATAACACCTTATAGTCGATGATGTTGGTAAATAATATTCAATTAAAGTCCAGCTGCAATTTACTTGACTGTATTAAGGCCTCAGACAGCCATAGCGGAGTCATAGCATCTCCTAAAAATTAGAAAAGCAAGTGCATGAAATCAGTTATGTGTGAGCATGGGCTGATTAGTCATTAATCCATCAAGATGTCTTATTTAAGAGGACAGCGTGGTTGATTTTAGGTGGATGGTCCTGAAGTAAGAACCAGATGTCTGATAAAGTTCATTAATAGAAACCCCAACAAGTTATGGGCCCAAAACAAGAAGTTGGACACCTCCTTCACTTTATTTCAAAGTAAGTTGTAGACTTTCTTACACTTCACCTCTAAAGTTCAGTCTTTATTTGTGATTCTTTTTTTATTTGGAGGTAAGTTCTACATTCAGTGAAATGCACAAATCTAAGTATATCAGTCAGTGAATTTTAGCAAATGCATATATCTGTGTAATCCAAACCCTACCACAATATACAACATTATCATTACAATCACTCAGAAGACTTAAATACTTAGGTGTAAATTTAACAAAACATCTACAAGACTTGTATGCTTAAAACTACCCAGTGCTAATGAAAGGAATCAAAGAAGATCTAAATAAATCAAGAAATATACCATGTTCATTGATTGGAAAACTCAATCTAGTAAAGGTGTCACTTCTCCCCAAATTGATATACAGGTTCTAGGCAATTCCTATCAAGACTGTTTTTTAGGATACAGAGAAATTTATGTGGAAAGGTATAATAACTAGAATATGTAAAATAATTTTGAAAAGAAGCATAAAGTGGGGACAATCAGCCTATCCAATTTCAAGACCTTTTATATAGCTACAGTGGTCAAGGCCCTGTGGTATTAGTGGAGGGATATATATACACAGATCAGTGGAACAGAATAGAGAAACCAGAAACAGAGCCACACAAGTATGCCCAAATAACTTTTGACAAAGGTGCAAAAGCATTTCAGTGGAGGAAACTTCAGATTTTCAATGAATGTTGGACATCCATAGGTGGGGGGGAAAAAAAAGGAAAAATGAACTTCAGTCTAAGTCTAGCACGTTATACAAAAAATAATTCAAAATGGATCACAGGCTTAAATGTAAGATATAAAACTTTTTAAAATAGAAATTCTTCACAATCTAGAGCTAGGCAAAGAGTCCTTAGAATTGTCAGCAAGAACACAATAAAGTGAGAACTTGATCAGTTGGACTTCATCAAAATTAAAACTTTTGCTTTATGAAAGATCCTGTTAAGAGAAAGAAAATAGAAGCAGCAGAAGAAAAACAAAGGTTAAATGTGCATGCTAGCTGATTCTTTCTCTTTTTATGAGAAAAACAGATGTCACAAAAATTTTGCCAGTAGTTTTCTTCTTACATAGCATTGGTTAGCATTACATTATGTATCTACTCCTATCCACAGCTATGCCTAGAAAGTTGAGATTTTTAGTGGCGCTCATTACCACCCTGATAAAGACAGGTTTTTGTTAGTAAAAACAAGAAGACAAGTCAGAATGAGTGTTAGGAGGGCTACCAGCAGTATATGCAACAACTGTAATTTTGCAGGGCCCTCTACTCCTAAATGTCTTTTTTTCATGTAACAGTGAACTAACTTGAACTAATACTTGATGCTGCATATAGAAATGGCTTATCCTGGCAGTTACTTAACACTGTCACTTAATATGCCTTATGAGACAGTCATCTTTGACATCAACCACTTAAGATAAAATAAAGTGGCTCCTTAGCGCTGCTGTGCTTTTTGATGTGCTGTAAAGCCTTCTGAAGGAACGCCTACATTTTGGATACCCTTGTTTAGGAGAGATCATATAAAAGTTTGTGGCAAATGACTCAAGTGCAGAACACACTCACTGCTATAATTGAGAACACTTCTCAATGCTTGAGTACTCTGAGGATTATGTTAACTGTGCTGAGAAGCCTGTGTCAGAAAACGAAGAGGATGGTAATTATCAAATGAGATAAAAACCAGATACAGACTAATAAAGAATTACTTAGATAAAATGAATTACTTAAATGAAATGGACAAATGCCTGGAAAGACACAAACTGCTAAAATTGACTCAAGAGAAAATAGAAAATCTAAATAGTAAGTAAAAAGATTGAATTAATAATAGAAAAACTACAACAAAGAAAAGCCCAGATGGTTTTATTGCTGAATTCTACCAAACATTTAATGTTTGGAATATTCTACCAAAGAGTTCCTACCAATTCTTCACAGACTCTTCCAAAAAATAGAAGAGGAAGGAAAACTTCCCAACTGATTGTATGAAACCAGTAGTACCCTGGTTACAAACTCAGACAAAGACATCACAAGAAAACTACAGACCAATGTCAATTATGAATATAGATGCAAAATTCCTCAACAGAATACCAGAAAACTGAATCCAGCAACAAATAAAAAAAATTACAGGGACTTCCTAGGTGGCACAGTGGTTAAGAATCTGCCTGCCAATGCAGGGCACACGGATTTGATCCCTGGTCCAGGAAGATCCCACGTGCCACAGAGCAACTAAGCCTGTGAGCCACAACTATTGAGCCTTGGCTTTAGAGCCCCTGTGCCACAACTACTGAAGCCCATGCGCCTAGAGCCCATGCTCTGCAACAAGAGAAGCCACGGCAATGAGGAGTCCACGCACCACAAAGAAGATTGGCCCTGCTCGCTGCAACTAGACAAAGCTCGTGTGCAGCAACGAAGACTCAACACAGCCAATAAATAAATTACTTTTTAAAAAAAGAATTGTACACCATGACCAGGTAGAATTTATCCAAAAAGTCAAGGTTTAGCTTAATATCCAGAAATCAATTAATATAATGAAATCAACTAATTAATATTGCATATCCATAGAATAAAAACCAGATACCACAAAATCGTCTCCATAGACACAGAAAAAGCATTACAAAAAAAAATCCAACACCCTTTCTCTTGAAAAAAAAACAAATTAGGAAAAGAAGGGAACATCCTTAACATGATAAAAAGCATCTATGAAATCCCACAGTTTATATACGTAATGGTTAAAGACTGGATGCTTTCCCTGTAAAATCAAAAACAAGACAAGGATATCTGCTTTTGCCACTTCTTTCCAGCCACTTGCAATGTGAACAAGTTTGACCCTTACCTCACACCATATAAAAAAGTTAACTCGACTTGGAAGCAACCTAAATGCCCTTAGGAAAAAACCTAAAAGCAACAAATGAATGGATAAAGAAGTTGTGGCATATATATACAATGGAATATTACTCAGCTATAAAAAGGAATGAAATGGAGCTGTATGTAATGAGGTGGATAGACCTAGAGTCTGTCATACAGAGTGAAATAAGCCAGAAAGAGAAAAACAAATATTGTATGCTAACTCATATATACGGAATCTAAAAAAAAAATGATACTGATGAACCCAGTGACAAGACAAGAATAAGGATACAGATACAGAGAATGGACTGGAGGACATGAGGTTGGGGGGGTGGGGGGTGAAGGGGAAGCTGGGATGAAGTGAGAGTGTAGCATAGACATATATATACTACCAACTGTAAAATAGATAGCCAGTGGGAAGTTGCTGTATAACAAAGGGAGATCAACTTGATGATGGATGATGCCTTAGAGGGCCGGGACGGGGAGGGTGGGGGGGAGTTGCGGGAGGGAGGGAATATGGGGATATGTGTATAAATACAGCTGATTGACTTTGGTGTACATCAAAAACTGGTACAAGAGTGTAAAGTAATTATATTCCAATAAAGAGCTTAAAAAAAAAGTTAACTCAAAATGTTTCAAGACCTAAATGTATAGCCAAAACTATAAAGCTCTTAGAAAAAAACATAGAGCTAAATCTTTATGATCTTGGATTTGGCAATGGATTATTAGCTATAACACCAAAAGTATAAGCAACAAAAACAAGAAAAATGAATAAATTGGATTTTATCAAAATTTAAAACTTTCATGCTACAAAGGAAACTATCAAAAAAGTGAAAATACAACCCAAAGAATGGGAGAAAATATTTGCAAACAATTGTATCTAATAAAGGATTTGTAAAGAACATATAGAACTCTAATAACTCACCATAAACGACAACCCAATTAAAAAGTGGCAAGGGATCTGAATAGACATTTCTCTAAAGAAGATAAATACATAAGTCAATAAACACATGAAAAGATATTCATCATCTTTAGTCACCAGGGCAGTACAAATTAATACCACGAGATGGCGCTTTACACTTACTACACTGGCTAGAGTCAGAATCAGATAACAAGTGTGAATGAAAAATAAGAACCCTCAACCTTGCAGCCTCTTTGGAGAACAGTTTGGCACTTCTCTAGAAAGTTTATCAGGGTTACCATTTGACCTAGCAGTCCCACTCCTAGGTATGTATACCTAAGAGAAATGAAAACATATGTCCAAAAAAAAAGTACATCAGTGTTAATATGCCAACATAACTCATAACAGCCAAAGGTGGAAATAACCCAAATGTCCATCAGTGGATTAATGCATAAACAAATGTGGTATATCCACATGGAATATTAATTGTCCATAAAAAGGAATGAACTACTGATACATATTACAACATGGATGAATCTTGAAAATGTTATCTAAGTGAAAGAAGCCAGACGCAAAAGGACAAATATTGTATGGTTCCGTCTATATGAAATATCCAGGATAAACAAACATATAGATACAGGAAGTAGATTCATGGTTGTCTAAAGGCTTGAAGACTAGGGGATGGGGAGTGATAACCACAGGGTACAGAGTTTTTTGGAAAGTGATGAAATGGACACCTGATTTAAAACAAAAGTGGAACTTCAGAATAATACTTAAAAGATAGTCTTTTCAGTGAATAGTGCTAGAATAAATGGATTTCCCTATTTTAAAAATGAAAACTCACTCCATTCTCATACTATACACAAAATTCAAATGCAAGTGGATTGTAGGTGTAAATGTGCAAGTCAAAACGACAAAACTTCCAGAAAATAATACAGGAGAATATCTTGATGATATTGGAATTGGGAAAGAATAAAATGGAACGCAAAATATGCTAACCATAAAGAAGTGTTTGCAAATTCTGACTACAACAAAATTAAGAACTTTAGTACATCAAAAAAAAAAGCCCAAGGCAAGCTATAGATTGGGATATTTGCAATTTGCAATATGCAACTGTCAAAGAGGTCACATCTAGAATATACAAAGCCCTTTTACAAATGATAAGGAAAAGACAAATCAATTGGAAAATGGGCAAGAGACTTGAGTAGGCACTTTATTAAAAAGGATATCCAACTAGTCAATAAACATCACTGAACATTATTATGAAGTGGTGTCTCATTGTGGTTTTAATTTGCATTTCCCTGATTATTGACAAGGTTGAATGCTGTTTCTTAGAAGTCATAGGAGACTAAATTTTAACTCGTACTAAACATTGGTGAGAATGTGGAGCAACTACAACCTTCATAACCTACTAGTGGGTATGTAAGTTGGTATAACCACTTTGGATGACAGCTTTGTATTATCTACTAAAATTGAAGCTATACATGCCCTACGATCTAGAATTCTTACTCCCAGGTATATACCTGAGAGAAATGCGGGCACCTGTGCTCCATGGAACATGTATAAAGCTCTTTGTAGCACTGTTGTTTATAATATCCCCAAACCAACACTGCCTCAGTGTCCATTACGAGTAGAAATTAAGTAAGTTGCAACCATTTTTTATACAATTACATATTATATAGCAATGAAAATGAACAAATTACAACCACATGCCACAAGATGGACTTATTTCACAAGTATGTGAAAAAGGCACAGAAGAATATATATGATGTAATTCAATTTATGTAAAGTTCAAAGATAGACAAAACAAAACTATAGTTTCATATGTATACTTGTGTAGGTATAAACTGTTATATATATGCATATATGTGAATACTTAGGTTGTAAAATTATAAAGGAAAATAAGGACATGATTACATTATAATAAGGCTAATGGTTACTTTTAAAGGTAGTGATTAGAAGGGAACATGAGTGGGGCACCTGTGGTGGTTGCAATGGAATATTTCTTGACCTGAGTGGTATTTGCTTTGTGTTAAATCACTGAGCTGTATTTGTTTGTTTTTGTATTTTTCATAAGTATAATCCTTAATAAACATTTTGTTTAAACATTTAATTTGTTTCTGGCCATGTGAGCTATAGATAGAAGTATGTTTTGCTGGATTTAAAAAGTGAACACAAATAATTGTCCAAAAAAAGATAGATAAATATTCAGTGCAACAGAATAGAATCCAGAAATATAACAAATGATTTTCAGCATTCATGACCAAATGATTTTTGACAAAGGCACCAAAGCCATCTAGTGGGAAAAAGGAAAGTCTTTTCAATAATTTGTGTTGTAACAACTTGGTATCCATGTAGGAAAAAATAAACCTTCACCTCTGTCTCACTTAATACACCAAAAAGTAATTCAAGATAAATCATAGACAAACATAAAAGTTAACATTTTAAAGCTCCTAGAAGAAAACAATATTTTCATAACCATAAATAAGGCAGCAATACCTTAGAGAGGCTCCAGAAAGAAAAAGGAAACAATGAAAAAATGAATAAATTTCACTTCATCAGTATTAAAAATTCTCATCAAAAAACACAGTTAATAAAATGAAAAGGCAAGCCACAGTCTATAACACAGAGGACTTGTACACAGAATATATGAAGAATTCCTACAAATCAGTATTAAAAAGAAAAAACCTAGTTAAAAAATGGGCAAAAGTCTTGAGCAAACATTGCTCAAGGAAGACGTAATGGCTAAGGAACATATGGAAAAGTGTTTAATGTGGAAATGAAAATTACAATCACAGTGAGATATGACTTTACATCTAGGATGGCAAAAGGTTTTATTTAAAAAGGCTGGCGGGGACTTCCCTGTTGGTCCAGTGGCTAAGACTCCACACTCCCAGTGCAGGAGTGCGATCCCTGGTCCAGGAACTAGATCCCGCATGCCGCAACTAAAGATCCTGTATGCCGCAGTGAAGATCCCGTGTGCTGCAACTAAGACCCAGCACAGCCAAAATAAATAAATAAACATTAAAGGGAAAAAAAAAAAAGCTGGCAATTCCAAGTAATAGAATGTAGAACTGGAACTCTAATACATTGTTGGTGGGAGTGTAAAATTGTGTAACCACTTGAAAAAAAGGTTTGGAAGGTTTTTTGTTTGTTTTGTTTATTTTTTAACAAAGGAAAATATGTATCTACCCTGTGACCAGTAGTTCCACTCCTAGATATTTATATTAGAAAAATTAAAATAGATGTTCTCAAAAATAGTTGCATGTGAATTTTCATTTTCATGTTTATTCACAATAGCCAAAAACTGGAAACAATTCAGAAGTCCATCAGTAAGAGAATGGATAACCAAACTGTCATATAGCCATACAATGGCATGCATACCAACAATACAAAGGAAAAACAAACTGGTAAACACACCATGGATGAATTCCAAAAACATTACACTGAATAAAAGAGGCCCAAAACGGAAGACTACATAATATATGATTCCAATTATATGAAGTTGTAGAATAGGCAAGCTGGTTTATCGTGACAGAAATCAGTGGTTTTTGGAGGTGGGTGGTGGGGATTGACTTGGAAAGGGCAAGAGAAATCTTTCCAGGATGATAAAAATGTTCTGTATCTTGATAGGTGTATTGGTTATGTGATTGTATATTTTTAAAACTCATTGAACTGTACAGCTAAAATCTGTACATTGTATTATATGCAATTTGTAAATTTTACTCATTTTAAAAAGTAGCCACAATTCTCCATCCATGTATCCTCAGCCTTTGAAATATTTTGCATCTCCTTCCATGAAGAGAGGTGTACTCTTGCCCTATCCTTTGAATCTGCGATGGCCTTGTCACTTGCTTTAGCCAGATTAAGTGTGGCAGAAATGATAGCATGCCAGTGTTGACCTAGGCTTCAAGAGACTTTATACATTTTTGCTTCCTCTTAAACCCTGTCCAGCCACTATGGAACAATTCCTAGCTAGCTATTTGGATAATGAGAGTGAAGCAGAGATGAGCTGAGGTTATCCTACATCAGTCAGCACCCAGCAAAACCAGCAGCTGATCAAGATATATGAATGAACCTAACCAACGCCAGAAGAATCACCCAGCTGAGATAAATAAACGACTGTTGTTTTATGTCGCTAAGTTTTGGAGAGATTTCTTTCTTTAAAAGCTAACTAATAGGAATACCAAATGGCTTAGAGTTCAGTCTCTGTAGTAATAAACTATGGCCCATGGGCCAAATCTGGCCCATCACTTATTCTGAACCTTTTATTCAACATTGAAAACTGGAACATAAATTAATTTTGGGAAAGGAACGCCTCTTAAATTAATTTTGGGAAAGGAACACCTCATAATCAATGCCCAAAGAATTTCTATTAGTAAAATACCATAGTTATAGAAAGTTGTCAACAGATTTTCTAAAGTGGTCTCGAAGTTTACAGGGGTAGAAAATCTTATTCCATTTGTACACAGACATTAGGTTAATTCCTCTATGAGCCAAATAGGCGCCTTCTGCTTTTAAGAGAGAGAGAAGAAAATGAAATTACCTATGTGAGAAAAGGTATCCTCAAATTGCACAAAGATAAAAAATGAGATTGCTGTACTCCTTTTAAAGGGCAGATATATAGCTTGATATATAAAGACATTAAAAAAAAAAGGCAAATAGCTGAAATTTCCAAAATTTCAGAACAGATGCTGTAGTATCGGTTCATGATTAATCTTGGTTTGAGCTGAGTTTTCAACTGAGTCTCGCTTTTAGGTTTTAATTTGCTTTATTGTTTACTATCAGTTTATTTGGTTGTGTGTTGTTCAGTTAACCCTACAATGTACACTGATGCATATCTGCATCGATATTCTAGTCTGTGCTTTTTCTGTAGCTAGACTTGACCCCTGTTCATTGTGTCAAATACACTTCTGTTGCTAAAGCAGTTGTACATATAATCCCAAAATGTGTTTGTCCAGTGATACTTGTTTCTCATCACCAAGTTCTTGTTTATTGTTTCAGGGAATATATTTGGGATCATAGAGGCTGGCTCCCTCTATTGGCATATCTATTCCTATATCAGCCAATAATAGAAGTAGGAGAATGAGTCATCATCAAATTCTTGCCCACTAAAAAATGGGAACAATAAGGGTAGTTTGGCCATGAAGTCATTTTTTTTTTCAGTCAGATAGATCGTGGTCAAAAATTTGGACCTAAAAATAATGAAGAGTAGGAAAGCTGGTATAGGTAAGGAAAAATGTCCTTTGGTGAGACAAAAGAAACTTGAACCACGTGTATAAGCTTAGGGGATAACCATTACCAAGCAAGAGGCTGAAGATGCAGGGAAAGGGAGAAAATAAAAGGTGGAGCAGGATTCCCAGAGGTAGGTTAGAAAGGCATCAAACACCCAGGAGAAATAGAAACTTTAGTGTAAAATCTAAAATGACACAAAATAATCATGAACTATGTGATAACTTAGAACCAAGGTGCAAGTGAAATGTTATGGGTTTTGTTAAGGTGTGAGCATGCTCATTGTTACTTTCAGTGGACTCTTGGCAAAATCCAGCTTTGCATAAAACACTAAATTTGAGCCTAGATCTACCAATGAATAATTTGAAAATATACAATAAAATTTTCCTGTTTTATTTTGAAGTCATATTCAAATAATGTTTTCGCTTTCTCTCCAGATTGGACCCCTTCTAATCCTGAGCTAATGTACATCCCAACAGGCCTGGAGATGGAACCCCTTTATCCAAACTCCATGGAAGATACTGTGGTTTATCTAGCCGAAGATGGTGGGTACATAATGAGACATGTTGCTATAAAATATAATTTGGTACCAGGGCTGATGTCTTAGTTATATTTGTTTACTGTTTATAGTGGAAATTGCAAATTACTAGGAAGTTCCTGACCCCATAAACATGTTTGGTTACATATTGCTCTAAGTGTTGATTCAGTGCTAGTTATATTCTTGAAGGTGCATATTGCAGTTTATGGAAAGTTACCTTAAAATAAAGCATCATGTTGACCATGAGAATGAAGAGTTTTATTGAGATGGAATTAAGCTTTGCATCAGTTTTCAAAGATAAATCCAGCAGAGTGCTCTGCAACTGTCATTCCCTTTCTATCTATAGGTCATATTCATGCAATCTTTCAAATGGTTTATTTTCATTTCATGCCAGTTTGATACAGGTCTTGGGATTGCCATCTTTAAAAGAGGAAAATATCCCGCGTTGCAAATAACATCTAAGATTGTATCTCAGGAAAGTGTTTTTAACACTCAGTATTAATAATTGCACTTTGAGAGCTCTGGTAGTACAGAATCTCTGCTTTATGATAGAGTGTTCTAATTGTCAAACATAGAAGTCTCAACCTATATCCTAAGCTGTGCTGCTCCTGAAGCACCAACATAAGGAAGTGTGGGGCTCCTGTACACTTTCATCATCACTTCTTATGGAAAACACAAACTTTTTGGCCAACACAGTGTCTTAGACTGTATATTAAAGATAACTTCCAGGGAGCGTATGTATTTTATTTAAAGAGCTGGGAAAACAGAAAACTTCACGGGGATTGCTTCTTAAACAGTAAGTAATTACAGAAATCATATACTCGTGCATTTGTAAACAACAGGGGTGAGAAAAGCACCTCTGATTGTTTAAATTTGATTTCAGATATTTACACAGCTAATGTACCTTTTCACTTCCACACAGAACTTAAATGAGATATAATATAAAATTAAAATAGTTGAGGTGAGCCAGTCAAGGTCTTGTCAGGAATTGGATGACATACATAGGGTAAGAAATTTTAATGAAAGGGTAACTTACAAAAGAGTGGACAGAATTAACGGAGACTAATAAGGGATCGTGAGGCAACACAGAATTGTCAACAGAACAGAACCATTATTTCTCCTAGGCCTGAAAGGGTAAGAGAACAGAGTAAATTTCCAGACCTGTAGCTGTAGGAGAAGGAAGTCCCCAAACAATTGGGTCTATAGAAATTTGGATTCTCATTTTTTTCTTTTAAATATTTTTCTTTCTTTAAAGATATTGTTCAATTATCTCATGACATCTGTTCTCTTTAGTAAAAAGTCAGCCATAATTTATATCATTGTTCCTTATTTATGATGTGACTTTTTTTGGTCTGGCTGTTTTCAGCAGTTTGGCTATGACCTGCCTAAATTTGGTTATCTTTACATTTATCCTGCTTGGAGTTTGCTGAACCTCTTGGATCCATTATTTAATAGAGTTCTTTGTTTTTTTCAAATTTGAGAAATTTGCCTTCTCCATAACATTCTTTCTCTTCTCTCCTTTGGAATTCCAGTTACACATATGGTAGATTTCTAGCTATGTCCCACATGTCACTGGGTCTTTGTTCTTTTGTTCTTCTCTGGCCTTGAGTTTGTACTTTTGTTTGTTTTTTGTTTTATTTATTTATTGGCTGCGTTGGGTCTTCGTTGCTGCATATGGGCTTTCTTTAGTTGTGGTGAGCAGCAGCTACTCTTTGTTGCGGTGCACAGGCTTCTCTTGTTGCGGAGCACGGGCTCTAGGTGGATGGGCTTCAGTAGCTGCGGCATGCAGGCTTAGTAGTTGTGGCTTGAGGGCTCTAGAGCACAGGCTCAGTAGTTGTGGCAATGGGCTTTGTTGTTCCATGGCGTGTGGGATCTTCCCGGACCAGGGATCGAACCTGTGGCCCCTGCATTGGCAGGCAGATTCTTAACTACTGCGCCACTAGGGAAGTCCTTCGCCTTGAGTTTGGATAACTATATTCGTCTGTTTTTCAGTTCACTGAGTCTTTTCCGATATTCAATTTCTCTTAAGCCCATCTGGTACATCTTTCATTTCCATTATTGTACTTTTTATTTCTAGAATTTATATTTCACTCTTTTTTATAGTTTCCATTTCTTTTTTTTTAGATTTCTTGCCCTGTTTATTCATTATTTCTATCTTTTCCTGTAAGTATTTTAACATATATTAAAAGTCCTCCTCTGTTAATTGTACCACCTGAGTTATCTTGGTGTCTGTTAAATATATATATATACACATATATACATACACACATATATATAGATATAGGATCACATTTCCTTCTTTGTGTGCTTCATAGTTTTTTTTTTCATATGTGGGAAGTTGTGAAAGATATGTTGTAGGGGTTTGTATTATGTTCTTTTAAAAAATTACTGTGAATTTTTTTTCTGGTAGGCAGCTAAATTGCTGGCAAATCATTTTGCTTCTTTTGGGACTGGTGTTTTTTTATATATAAAAACAGGTCTGTTCATTTTTTCCTTAGTTCTAGGTCATGGCCCTTACTCCTGTGTGGGAAGACATTCGGGAACCTTTCTGAAACCTTGAAAATGTTAAAGTATGTGGGCTGAGCGATGGGATTCAGAATGTCCTGCTTGAGCAGTGGAGGAGCTAAGGGTGCGGGGCGTGGAGACTAATATCACCCTGTTTGGCCCTGAAGGATGGCTGGTTAGCCAAAGACGGGTAAGATTCCTCAAGGGAGGAACAACCTAAGACAGGCACAGTCGCAGAGGGGCCAACAGGGGTGGGGCACAGACCCCCAATATCTGAGAGAGGTCTCCTGCCCCCAGGGCTGTTTTGCTCTCCAGGCCCAGCTCAGATCCACACCTGCTCAACTCGGACCCAGGAAGCAAACAAAGATAATTGCCTCAGTCATGTGAGGCCTTTGATTGTTTATGGGTGTAACCTGAGAATGTTAGCCAAAGAACTCAATAAAAGCAACCTGGGATGAGTCAGCAGGGCTCTTGTTCCGAGAGGTCTTGAGCCCCCTCCCCCCCCCCCCCCCCCCCCCCCCGGTCCCACTTTTCTCTTCAGTCTGTGTCTGTGTCTTCTTCAAGCTTGCGGCACCCGTCACTCACCTCCAGTCGCCGAGCTGGTCACGGCACTCCTGAATGTGGTTGTTATGCCTAATAAACCACCTTTCTAGAGTCACAGTTGAATGCCTGAGGTGCTTAGTGAAGTCTTTCTATTCTGGATCAGTTGGAATTTCAATATATCCTAGAATGTATATTCTCTGGTGTCTCAGTCCCACAGTAGCACTCTGTCATATCATCCTTAGTCTTATCCTGTGCTTGTACAGCCAAGCCTTCAGCCAAGGACTGGGGAACCACTATGTAGACTACAAAGCCTTCCCTCTATGTAGCTTTCTTCTCTCTGGTACCAAGGGTACCAATTTCAGCAGCCCCAGGCAACAATCTCACTTCCTCAGGTCAACATGACTGTTATGCTGTCCTTAAGTGCCATCTTCCTAAGAGGTAAAAAGCACCCCCAGGAAGAAGACACGAATGAAACATGGGCTTATTTCATGTATTTATCTTCTTTCAAGAACCATATGTAGTTCTGGTGTTTGTGTTGTCCAGATACTTGAAAACAGTTAATTCATATTTTTTGTCCAGTTTTATAGTCATTTATAGTGAAAAGATGACTTCAGATCCATTACTTCATTATAACCAGAAGTAGAATAATTATTTTTACTGTGAGAAATACATTATTTCAGGCATTGCTTTTCTAGTTTAAATACTCAGACTTTCTTATTTCAACATAAACATATATATGTCAGTGTCAAATTATGTTAAAATTTATAATCCTTAGTGACACTTCAATTATACTGTAGCTCCAAACTCTATGCAGAATAGCCTATATACTTTAGATATGGCTTGATATCTTTATGGTCTCTCATCAGCCTACAAAGAGCCATGTTTTGTGTATTCCCGAGTTGGGGGCAACCGAACAGCCTTGAAGCAGCCTGTGGATAACTGTGACGATACTTTGATGTTTGAAGCAAGGTTTGAGAGTGGTAATCTACAGAAGGTAGTCAAAGTGTAGGTTTTAATTATTTTTATTTGAGGAGCTAGACTATCAACTATTCATTATTTCCTATGTTAGGCACATTAGTTTTAGTATCCATTACTGAACTATAATTCCTTGAAGTATAGATGCTAATTAGAGATTATTATAAGGGGGGTAGGTATGGAAGGTTCTGGATTCAAACAGTTTTGAGAACTATGAATTAAAGTGAAGCAGGTTTCTGTAATGTACATTTTCAGTATGCCAATATGAATTATTGCTCACACACAGACACACACATACACTGCTTCTCAAACTCTTTAATGGAGTAGTTCTTCAGATGAGTGTTCTGTAAAACATGCTTGGGAACATGCATGCAAGCCAAGGATATTTTTTTTTAATTTTTTATGAAAAATTTTAAACACACACCTAAGTACAGCACATAATACAGTTCTACATTAACTATCATATACCCATCACCTAGATTCAACAGCTCTCAAGGTTTTGCAATATTCATTTCACCAATTCTTAGTTCACTGTTTATAACTATACATGCAAACACACATACACATACAATAAGTGCATAATGCTGATAGTATAGGAAGCAAGTACTTGGTAAAGAAAAAAAGTCACAACTAACCAGATAATTAAAATTGTTATATATAAGTAATATACTAATGAAATTATTTTTGCCTTTAATTAGTATCTTCAATGATTAAGAATGGGGGATGCAAATAGTTATCAAATACAGTTCCTGTCCTCTCACAGAGTTTAAAATTTTGTAATCCATATGCTCATAGTAATTTATGTATGTTTTTTACCTTTCTTAGTGATAGGTAAGAGTTAGAATCTAATATGAAGCAGAAATATATGTCTGAAGTAAAAAAAGAAACACGACTTTATTTCTTAAAAACTTAAGAACTTTAATCACTGCTTTTATAGGAAACATAACTGGGTTGAAATGTATAATTTTTGTCAAATGCCCACTTTTCATGAGCTCTCTTGAATTACAAAGGAATAAAAAGGCTTTAGAATTAGCATAGAACTAGTTTTGCATACAATAAAGAGGAAATTTCAAAACTTTGGTCTTTTGCAATTATTTGCTATGGGATACTGCCTAAATAAAGTTTCCCAAATAAAAAGCTTTCTGTGAATAGGTAGTTTAATTTATTATTTGTATATTTATTATTACTATTATTATTTAATTTAAACTTGTATGTCATTTTTACATTTTTATGTGCTTTTCCCCCCCTTCCTTTTTTTGTGTATTAGGGCAGAATATGAATACCAACTGACTGTGCGCCCTGACCTGTTCACAAATAAACACACTCAGTGGTACTATTTCCAAGTCACTAATACTCAAGCAGGAATAGTCTACAGATTCACTATTATCAATTTCACCAAGCCTGCTAGTCTTTATAATCGGGGTATGCGCCCACTGTTTTATTCTGAAGAAGAGGCCAACGCTCATAATATTGGCTGGCAGCGAATAGGAGACCAAATCAAGTATTACAGAAACAACCAGGGGCAAGATGGGCGCCATTATTTCTCTCTTACATGGACATTCCAATTTCCACACAATAAAGATACCTGCTACTTTGCTCACTGCTATCCATACACTTACACAAACCTGCAAGAATACCTCTCTAGCATCAATAATGACCCAGTACGGTCAAAGTTTTGTAAAATACGTGTCTTGTGCCACACAATTGCTAGGAACATGGTGTATGTTTTAACAATTACTACCCCCTTGAAGAACAGTGAGTCAAGAAAGCGAAAGGCCGTGATTTTGACTGCAAGGGTACATCCAGGAGAAACCAACAGCTCTTGGATCATGAAAGGCTTCTTAGATTATATTTTAGGAGACTCAAGTGATGCACAGTTGCTTCGAGACACTTTCATCTTCAAAGTGGTACCCATGCTGAATCCAGATGGTGTGATTGTGGGAAATTATCGGTGTTCCTTAGCTGGACAGGATTTAAACCGTAACTATACATCTCTCCTGAAGGAATCATTTCCTTCTGTTTGGTATACGCGGAACATGATCCGTAGGTAAAATAAGCCTCAAATTACCCTCTGCTTATTTAGTAAACTTGGTAGTAAGAGTTTTGCTGCCACGATCCCACTCATTTTACTCTATATTTTCTTAAGATAGTTTAACTATAGCTACTTAATTTTTTTCCTCGTTCTTCCCAACTCTGCTTCTATACCTTTCTGGCATTACGTCAGTACATTCACTAGCTTCCTTTTAAATAATGAAATAGAGTCTGTAGTGAAAATGTATAGTTAAATTTGCCTGTCCTAAATTTGGCTTCTTCCCAAAGCTAATGGTAGCACTGATATTTATTTTGGGATCCTTGAATCCCTTATATGTGAAAATTAATTACATCTACAGAGCCTTCTGGCATACATTGCTCTATGATGAGTCTTTTGATTATAGGTTACATACTTATTTAAACTTTCATGAATAGTCTTATTTGCCCCTGGAAAAAATGAACTGCTTTAAATTTTCTAAGGACTTGGAACACTAAAATGCACATAATATTTAAAGATTTGTTGAATTACTGGGTGAATTTTTTAATAGATTGACGTAATAACAATCAGGAATAGGCATTGCTAGAGTAGAAAGATTTATTGGCTTCAAAGAACACCCAAAGCCTCTTAACCTTTTTGGTTAAGAATGTGGAGACTGGAGTGAAAACATACCAGATTGGAATCCCTGCTATATCATTTGCTGTGTGATCTTGAGCAATTTAAAAACAAACCCAAACCTCAGTTTTCTCATCTGTAGTGTGGGAGTAATAATACTTACCTCACAGACAGGAAGATTAAATGAGAATATTATTACTAAAGTGCCCAATATTACTGGACCATTGGAAGCTCTAAATGTATTGTTTCCTCAAATGTAAAAAGAAAGTTGTTAATGAAATAGATATGGATGTAAAAACTCTTTGTAAACTATTTAGGATTGTTCAAATGTTACAGTAATAAGTACTGTTATAGAGAGTGTTTATATCCTCATCCAGCTCTGTCACCAGAGCCCCGTAGTGCAAGCATAAGAGCCCAGTTCCAAGGAGGAGGACCTCAAGGATACCTCCAGTCCCTCAAAGGAGCTGACAGGCTTCAGGAGCACCCAACATTGGCTCTAGTTACCTTAGTTCAGCCTCAGCTTTCATGTTAATCCTTTTGTCTGCTTAGACCCATGGGGACTGAGGTGCAGATCCCCACAAAAAAAGTGAAAACTGGTTTTATACCCCTCACAAATGTGGACTTCAGGATTCTCTGAAGTTATTTGGGAAATATTTAAGTGATAAAGAATAACCCGTGACTTGCTTATCTTCCTGGGGATGGCAAACAATGGAAAGAGAGCTGAATAAATGCAATGTGGTATCCTAGATTGGATTCTGGGACAGAAAAAGGACATTATTGGGAAAACTAGTGAAATCCAAATAAGGTTGAGTGTTTAATAGTAATGTGCCAACATTGGTTCCTTAGATTTTGACAATGTATCATGGTTATGTGATATGTTAGCATTAGGGGAAACTGGATGAGGGGTAGGTATATGAAAACTCTATTATTTTTGCCAATTTTGTGTACATCTAAAGTTATTCCAAAATTTAAAGTTTATTTTTTAATAGAAAGGGAACTGATGGGATACCCATTAGAGTATTTATAATGTCTACTTAATGCTCTTTGACATTAAGGGTGCCTGCCCCAACACAAGATAGATTACAGGCCAAGGTCCCTTGGCTTGTCTCTATGGAAGATATTTTATGTCTTAATTCTTCTTAAATTGCCTCATAAGAAGGTTAAGACAGGAATCTATTCAATAAGTTTCAGAAAGACTTCCAAGAAAGAGAACTACCTTTAATGCAATTAATTCATCATAGGCAGATAAATAGAATAAAAGTCACATATGTGTGGAAAGGTGAGCAGCTGCAAGTGTGTCTAAGATTAAATACATTTAAAGTATTTGAGAATAACAGTAGATTCTAATATAGGATACTTAGTGTAAGATACTTAGAATATCTTTAACTGTGGGTAAGAAAAAAATTCCACTGTTCTAAAGTGATTTAAATTAGTGTAAGATGAGAGACCCTGTTCTGTTTCACTTCAAAAGTAGTAACACTTCTTTGGGATTTAATTACTTAGAGGTTTCTTCTGACTCACTTAGAAGAAACCAAATGTTCATTAAAACTGGGGAAACGGTTTAAAAATATACAGCATATCTCATTTAAGGAGCAAACTTGATAATCTTACTTTATAAGCTAGTTCTTTTTCTAAAAACTTGTAATGATCATTTGGTGGCTTTATTATCAGTCTTATGTTATCAGTTAGAATTTACTGGTCATCAAGTGAAAAGGGGCAATAAATTAATACGTGTAACAGACTTCAGCTTGGGATTTCACTATCGTTTAAAGAAGTATTGTTTTGGATAGAAGCTACGCTTTGAATATTTTGATTTTAAGATTTAATATTTTGTTATAAAAGTAATACATTCCATATTACTAAAAATTGTTAACATTTGATATTTATTCTTCCAGATATAACAAACAGTATATATAATTTCAGTTAAGGAATATAATAATGCTATATGAAGTTGGAAATATGAAAATGCAGAAATGCTCATAATCCTACCACCTTAATACCACCACTTTTTCTCCTTTTGAAAGCCTCTCTACTAGTTATTTTCATCAACCAGTTTGGGGGCTTATTTTTATTACTTTAATATTCATTGAATGCCTAAATTATACAGGCTAAGAATTGTGCTCTTGAGAAATGATTTATTTAAATCATTTATTAGAAATTTACCAGAAAAACAATCAAGTCAAATTTTGGTACCCTTTTTCTCAAAATGGTATTTACTCACCACATTACTCAAAGGTTAAATATTAATTGGCTTCAGCACTAAGTCATCAGGCACTCAATTTTTAACACATATTTGAGTACCTGTATACACAGCACTGTTTCACATGTTTTGAAGCATTCCCTATCCATAACGAGATTAAATCTCGAAAATATAAAAACTTACCTAGGCAAGTGCCAAGTAAATGGTACCAATATTAAGTCCTACAGGAGTTCAAAAAAGAAAAATCTATGGATTTGACTAGTTAGGAAGTGAGACAGAGGTCAGTGTTGAGGGATAAAGGGTAGTATTTGCATTTACAAAGATGAAGAAAGAAGGTATTTCAGTCAGAAAGAACCTGTGTGAGAGCTAATAGGCAAAGACAGGAGTGAGCTGTTTTCTGTGTTCAACAAAAAACAAAAAAGCAGAGAGATCCTGTTGGAGAAAGTCTTGGGAGTAAGGTAAATTTTATCCTTATACTGGAAAGCTAAAGCATTCATATTTTATATACAATTAATAGGAACTTATTGTAGGTGTTTAAAAAATTATATATTAATAATAATATGCCTAAGAGGTAAGAAAAGAAGTTGAAAACTAGGATGTAAGAAAGTCTGTTTATTTGGATATTAGACTTGTTAATCCATAATTACAACCGTAGAAGAAAAATGCAGACGTAAAATGTAGTAACTTGTTCTTTTTCTTCTTGGTAGATTGATGGAGAAACTAGAGGTTATTTTGTATTGTGACCTTCATGGCCATAGTAAGAAACAGAACATCTTCATGTATGGCTGTGATGGTAGTGACAGATGTAAAGCAGTATACTTAGAGCAACAAATCTTCCCCCTTATGCTGAGCAAAAATTGTCCAGATAAAGTAAGCACCTTTAATATTTTGACTTTTCCTTTATTACATGTTGCCCATGCGAGACAGCAAAATGGATAATTTTATTCAGTAAACTGCTTTTTTATTTAGTTATTTTGACTGCTTTATACAATTGACCATAAGAAAGCAACTATGTGAAATGACCAGTAATTTGAAATATGAAAAAAAAGTGTCCAATATGCTACTACCATACTTAATGATAAAAGAATGACTGTTTTCCTCCTAAGGTCAGGAACAAGGCAAGGATATCCACTCTTACCTCTTCAATTCAGCCTTATACTGGAGGTTCTAACAAGTGCAGTAAGGGAAGAAAAAGAAATGCAGACAGATTGGAAAGACAGACGTGACTGTCTTCATAGAAAACCCATGCAATCCACAGAAATTCATAGAATAAGTGAGTTTAGCAGTGTCAAAGGATACAGAGTCAACCCACAAAAACCAGCTGCAGTTCTGTATCCTCACAGTGAACAACTGGAAACCACAATTTAAAACCAAAATAAGTGAAATACTTGTGACTACAAAGGGAAGGCACAAGGGGATTTTCAGGAGGTGATGGAATCGTTCTACATCCTGATTTGTGGTAGTGTTTACACAAACCTGTATATGTGTTAAAATTCACAGAATTGAACACAAAGGAATTTTTTTAAATTGTATGGTAATTAAATTACAAAAACTCATTGTAGATACTAATGTTATAATAGTCCTTCAGGGCAAGTTATCTTGCATGTGATAATAAAGCATCTTTATTCAATTCTGAAAATCTACAACATGATCTTCATTCCTAAGCATGTTTAGGCTCCTTCCTTTAGCCTTTTAAAGTGAACACTAGCAAGAATTAGTCAACTAGTTTTGAATGCATGTGTTATATATAGATAAAAAGTAAAATTTATTTCAGAATTCAAGTCTGTAATTCTCAGAAATGTAAATATGTCATCCTTAAAACGAGTTATTTCCATTGGTCAGGAAATAAAAGCTCGAGAAGCTTTAGAGAGAATTACTGCTTTTGCACAACTACTACTTCATTTCCAACCCTACTCCCTACAAAAGACACTGTGATTAGAAAAGCAATGGGTCTTATTTTTATTTGCTTCTTTTCAGTTTTCATTCTCAGCTTGCAAGTTTAATATTCAGAAGAGCAAAGAGGGAACAGGAAGGGTGGTGATGTGGAAAATGGGAATCAGGAACAGCTTCACCATGGAGACAAGTTTTTGTGGATCTACTCTGGGTGAGATCAAGTGTCCTCATTCATGACTGTCAGAGCTTTAAACCAAAGAGACATGTTTAATGTAAGATTAATAGTGTAGACAAACTGTAGACAGATAGTGAGCACTTTCTTTCTACTTAGATACATACTGATATCTAATCAATTCTATAAATAGGATGAATATGAATAAACAAACTCCCACAGTATATCTCTAACTCATCATTTTCCTTTGTTTAGAAAAAGAAGTTTTAACACATATATAGAATATCTAATTGGTTGTTTCATGAACTAATCTTTAATTGCTTGTTTGGGTTTTTGTTTTTGTTTTAGAAGGGGTTCCTACAGATGACTAATGATTTCAAGAAAAAGCCATGCTCGTAATTAAAATATCAGTATAGAAATACCTTTAGTAGATTTGCTATTTTTTTAGGCAAAATAGACTGGGTCTTTGTATTGTTTTGGTTTTTTGTCAATCTTTAGTTTAATTGGTTCCTTGAACTACAAATAAAAATGTGCACTACTTCCATTTAAGAAGCCTTTTAGTCACATTTAACATATCCTTAGAATGCCCCATATTAAGGTAACTGTCACATTATTAGAAAATATATCAACTCAAAGGAAAGTGCTGGAAATCCACTCATGTAACTTCTGGCTAGTTTTTAAAGCACCTTGAAATTGATATAACACTATTAATGATGATGAAAACATTAAAATATTTACCCAGGATTTTCTCTAAGTGATAATTAGAGTGCTTATAACTGGTAACCAAATATTCCATAACCTTCTTACTGAATTTTCTTCTGCTTTGCAACATAGACTAATTGTATTAAGTCACCTTTGGTCCAGGTGGTGGAGAGAGAACAAAGGAAAGCAATAAGCTGTTAAGTGACCTGCCCCAGAGTAGAAAATCCAAAGGACAGGATATGGAATCATATCAGATGTTTTGTTTATACTCTGTTTTGCAACTTAGGCATACCTGCTAGGAAAAAATGTTTAACTCACCCTCAAGGGTGGATAAACTTATTGATGTTTTAGGTAGTAAAAGAGGCACTCATTTCAACATAAAAGACTTGGAGTTGATGGGATATCATTTTTGTGACTCTCTCTTGGACTACTGTGATCCAGACCGAACCAAGGTAAGTCAAGTCCATTTGATAAAACATCAGATTCCAGTCTCTTAGAGAACATCACCTGCCTGTGGGCCTACAGCACTTTGTTCCTTTTAACATCCTAACAGCGTTCAGTGTATTTTGGTACTTGATGTTCCAGGTGTCTATAAATATTAGTTTAATTAAGAAATAGTTATTTTATAATTAACTCTTCTGTCATTTCCCCCTAGTATTATCAGTGCCTGAAAGAATTAGAAGAAATGGAGAAACATATAAACTTGGAAAAAGTCCTTGATGATTCAGATAGTTCTCTGAAAGGAATTACATTGGATCTTCTAGAGTCTAGGTAAGTCAAGATGGTAGAAGTAAGGTAATTTGCTATGCTGTTCTATTGATACTGTGCTCTTTATAATACTATGAGGATATGATTGTCAGCCTGTACTGAATTATGAAAAATAGGTGGAGGAAAATTTTTCCCATGCACATTACTTTAGCCAGATCTCATCAAGACTTCATTTATTCAAATGATATTAATTGAGCACCCACTATGTACTGTATGTAAAAGACATATCAAATTGTTTTTAATGCTGTCATTACCCACAGAGAACTTACACACTTATAGAGATGCTATATAAATAACCTAAGTTAGTGAATAATAAGTGCAAAATTTAATGCCAAGGGAATGTTATTGGAAAAAGGAAGCTACTAATTTTAGTGTAGTTCCTATAGGAAAAGCAGAACAAATATTTGATTCTTTCCCTTTATTTATAAATTTTCAGACCTCGAGTTAGTGCCCCTGGAACCTCCAGTGGCGACTAATAAGTTTGTTTGCAGAAAGAGAATATCATTCATTTTGAACTCATTGATTTGTCTATATAGTAAAACCTTGGATTGCAAGTAACTTGTTCTGCGAGTGTTCCACAAGATGAGCAAACATTTCTAAAAATTGTTAACTTGATAAATGAGCGATGTCTTATAGTACGAGTAGTACGTGACACCAAATGTCACATGATCACAGCTGAGCCAATGGAGCTGACCACTGACGGACTGATGGATCTGCATCACGAGCAACAGCTAGAGGTTATGGAGGAGATCTCATCTGCAGAGGAGGAGGAGAAAAAGGCGGAGGAACCCCTTACTTCAAATGAGATTAGGGAGATGTGTAAAATGTGGGAAACAGTGCAAAATTTTGTAGAAAAGCACCACCCAAACAAGGCTGTAGCAGTGCGAGCGATGAATCTGTTTAACGACAATGCAATGTCACCTTTCCGTGAAATCCTCCAAAGGAGGCAAAAGCAAGTGTCATTGGATAGGTTCCTTGCTAAAGTTGCACAGAAAGAAGATTCCATTGAGCCAATAGGTAGCAGTGATTCCATTAGTGATAGTGAAAGTCACCCTACATAATAACCCTCCTCTCTTGTCTCCCTCACACCAGCCATGAAGGTTTTAAAAGGTAAGTACAAGACTTCCTAGGTGGCGCAGTGGTAAAGAATCCACCTGCCAATGCAGGGGACATGGGTTCGAGCCCTGCCCTGGGAAGATTCCACATACCACAGAGCAACTAAGCCTGTGTGCCACAACTATTGAGCCTGTGCTCTAGAGCCTGTGAGCCACAACTACTGAGTCCATGTGCCGCAACTATTGAAGCCCACGCGCCTAGGGCCCATGCTCCACGACAAGAGAAGCCACTACAATGAGGAGCCTGCGCACCACAATGAAGAGTAGCCCCCACTCTCAGCAACTAGAGAAAGCCCATGTGCAGCAATGAAGACCCAACACAGCCAATAAATAAATAAATAAATTTGTTAAAAAGTAAAAAACAACTTTAAAAAATAAAAATAAAAAAATAAAAGGTAAGTACAGGTTAATTTGTTTATTTTTCTTTATATTTTGTATTTTCCTTATTTTGTATTATATTACAGTATTATAATCATTTTTATGTGAATATTTTTGGGTTGTGGAATAAATCATCTGAGTTTCCATTATTTCTTATGGGGAAATTCGCTTTGATATACAAGTGCTTTGGATTATAAGTATGTTTCCAGAACGAATTATGCTGCAAACCAAGGTTTTACTGTATTTGACGTGTTTCAACCAATTTCAGTCATCATTCTTCTAATACTCTTCTAATGTCTAGAACGACCAAACATCTACACCACCTTTGTAAACATTCTTCTTCTTATAATTAGAACTATTTCTACCATTCCAATAAGATAATGAAGTAAAAGTAACAGTTGAAGTTTTAAAATACCATCAAAACATTCTGTAAATTAAAATAATTTATTATTTTTTCTAGTAGCCACGGCTCTGACAGTTCAGAATCCAATGACTCTCAGACTGATCTTCTCAAGCTGAGTTCTCAGGTACAATTGAAACTTTCTGCCTATGATATGGATATGCCAAATAGGTACTCTTCTTCTTATGACTAACAATCAGGCAAAAAAAGTCTGCAGTTGTATAATTACTGTATAGCATAATTGTTATTTTCTTATTATGTACCATATCCTTAAATCACAGAATTTTCTACCCTTAGGGTTTTTTTTAACACCCTTGCTTTATTGATGAGAACAGTTAAGATCCAGAGAGATTACATTACTTTTCAAAAGCCACACCACTTAATGATAGTTGGTAGCATAACATACATCACCTGACTGCTAGTCCTATATTCATTTAGTTATTTAACAGCTATGTACTGAGCTCCGACTGCATGCTTGGGAATAGAGCACCGAACAAAACAAGACAATAAATCTCTAGTTGGTAAGTAAAATATATGATGCGTTACATGATGAGAAGTGCCTAAGAAGGAAATTAGAGCAGGAGGAGGATTAGGGAGTTTAGGTGGTATTATGTACTGAATGTTAGTGTCCCCCGGCCCAAATACACACATTTAAAACCCTAACCTCCAATGTGATGGTATTAGGAGGTGACTAAGATGAGCTAAGACAGTACTCTATTGGTACATGTTAGAAAATGCTGATATTGCCATGAAAGGACTTTTACAGGTGATTGTGGAGAGAGCTCAGAAAGAAAGGAAGAGAGCTGTAGAGTAAGTTTCCATCTTTTTAGAGAACACATAGGTAACCATCTACAGATAAGGTCTCAGACAGAAATGAGGAACATGTTATTGGACAGTGGACAAAATGCAGTCCTTGCTATAAAATGGTAAAGAATTTGGCTGAATTGTGTTTGTTTCTAGTGTTTTGTGGAAGGTAGAACTTGTGAGTGATAAAATTGTATATTTAGCTGAGGATATTTCTAAGCAAAGTGTTAAAGGAGTGGCTTGGTTCCTCCCGACTGCTTACAGTTAAATGCAAGAAGAGATAAAAGAACTGATGAAGGAATTGTTAAGCAAGAAGGAACCAGAACGTTAAAATTTGGAAAATTCTCAGCCCATCCATAATCCAAAGAATGAGAATGTGTTGTTCAGAATAGAATAGTAAGTGTGTGGAGGACCAAGCATTTGATTAGGAGATTAGTGTAGGTATGAACCACGGAACTAATCAGCCACCCCAGCAGGAAAACTGCTAGTTTGAACTGAAGGGGACAGAGACAGGATAGAATAAAGGAAGGCTGTCAGACTTCTACAATTTTACAGTATGGTACAACAGAGCTCTTCAGCTGAGAATGTGTAATGTTCTTCAAGACAAGTTTGGGTTTTTTTTTTTATTATTGAAGTATCATTGATGTACAAAGTTACAGGTGTACAGTATAGTGAGCCACAATTTTTTTTAATAAATTTGTTTATTGGCTGTGTTGGGTCTTCATTGCTGTGCACAGGCTTTTCTCTAGTTGCAGAGAGTGGGCTACTCTTCATTGTGGTGTGCAGGCTTCTCATTGCAATGGCTTCTCTTGTTGTGGAGCACAGGCTCTAGGTACACAGGCTTCAGTAGTTGTGGCACGTGGGCTCTAGAGCATAGGCTCAATAGTTGTGGTGCATGGGCTTAGTTACTCCGTGGCATGTGGGATCTTCCTGGACCAGGGATCAAATCCATGTCCCCTACATTGGCAGGTGGATTCTTAACCACTGTGCCATCAGGGAAGTCCATGATCCACAATTTTTCAGTGTTACAGTCCCTTTATAGTTATTATAAAATATTGGCTGTATTCCCCATGTTGTACAATTATCCTTGTAGCTTATTTTATACATAATAGTTTGTATCTCTTAATCCCCTACTTCTGTATTGACCCTTCCCCCTTCCCTCTCCCCACTGGTAACCACTAGTTTATTCTCTATAGCTGTGAATCTGTTTCTTTTTTGTTATATTCACTAGTTTGTTGTGTTTTTCAGATTTCACATATAAATGGTATCATTATTTGTTTTTCTCTTTCTGATTTATTTCACTTAGCATAATACCCTCCAAGTCCATCCATGTTGCTGCAAATGCCAAAATTTCATCATTCTTTATGGCTGAGTAGTATTCCATTGTGTATACATACCACATCTTCTTCATACGTGCATCTGTTAATGGACACTTAGGTTGCTTCCATATCTTGGCAATTGTAAATACTGCTGTGAACATTGGGATGGATGTACCTTTTCAAATGAGTGGTCTTGTTTTTCTCGGATATATATCCAGAAGTGGAATTGCTTGGATCATGATAGTTCAATTTTTGAGAAACCTCCATACTCTCTTCCACAGTGGATGCAGCAATTTACATTCCCACCAACAGTATACAAAGGTTCCCTTTTCTCCACATTCTCGCCATCATTTGTTATTTGTGTTCTTTTTGATAATAGCCATTCTGACAGATATGAGGTGATATCTCATTGTGGTTTTGATTTGCATTTCCCTAACGATTAGCGATGTTGAGCATCTTTTCATGTACCTGTTGGCCATCTGCATTTTCTCTTTGGAAAAATGTTTATTCAGTTCTTCTGCCCATTTTTTGATTGGGTTGTTTGGGTTTTTGTTTGGGGTTTTTTTTTTATATTTCTTTTCACTTATTTATTTATTTGGTCATACAGCATGTGGGATCTTAGTTCCCTGACCAGGGATCGAACCCATGCCCCCTGTGGTGGAAGTGCAGAGTCTTAACCACTGGGCCAGCAGGGAAGTCCTGGGTTGCTTGTTTTTTTTGATATTGAGTCATATGAGCTGTTTATATATGTTGGATATTAATCTCTTATCAATCATATCATTTGCAAATATTTTCTCCCATTAAGTATGTTGTCTTTTCATTTTGTTTATGTTTTCCTTTGCTGTGCAAAAGACTTTAAGTTTAATCAGGTCCCATTTGTTTATTTTTGCTTTTATTTCCTTTGCTTTAAGAGACAGATCCAAAAAATATTGCTAGTTTATTTCAGAGTGTTCTGCCTGTGTTCTTCTCTAGGAGTTTTATGGTTTCTGGTCTTTCTTGTAGGTCTTTAATCCATTTTGAGTTTATTTTTGTATATGATGTTAGTGAATGTTCTAATTTCATTCTTTTATGTGTAGCTATCCAGTTTCCCACCCCCACTTAGTGAAGAAGTGACTCTTTTCTCCATTGTATATTCTTGCCTCCTTTGTCATAGATTAATTGACCATAAGTGGGTTTATTTCTGGGCTCTCTATTCTGTTCCATTGATCTATGTGTTTATTTTTGTGCTAGTACCATACTGTTTTGATAACTGTGGCTTTGTGGTATAGTATGAAGTCAGGGAGCATAACTACTCCAGCTCTGTTCTTCTTTCTCAAGATTGTTTTGGATCTTCAGGGTCTTTCATGTTTCCATACAAAGTTTTAAATTATTTGTTCTAGTTCTGTGGAAAATGCCATTGGTATTTTGATAGGGATTGCACTGAATCTATAGATTGCTTTGGGTAGTATGGTAATTTTAACAATATTAATTCTTCTAATCCAAGAATATGTTATATCTTTCCATCTGTGTCATCAAGACAAGTTTTTAAAAGCCCTGAAGGTGACTAAGAGACCATCAGGGCCACTAACACCTAGGTTTTACCAGGGCAGACAGCTTCCAATGGAGGCCATGGAGGTAGGCCACCTGGAGCTGTGCACTGTGGTGTGGGCAGAGTCCCAACAGAGAGCCAGGCATGAGTAGCACTCTGCCAAGCTGCTGGAGTGATATTTCCCCCTAGTGGGTCCAGAAGGCAGAGCATTGAGGCAAGAAAATTATTAATGACCATTAAGATCTCATTGAATCAATCTGCTTTACTAGGTTTTGAGCTTGCTTGGGACCCATCACCCCATCCTTCTTTCCTTTTTCTCCCTTTTGCAATGGGAATGTCTATCCTATGCCTGTCCGACAGTTGTATTTTGGAAGCACATAACTTGATTGGGTTTATGGGTTCAAAACTGGACAGGACATTTACCTCAGGATGAATCATATTTTGAATCTCATCCATATCTGATTTAGATGATATTGAGATAAGACTTTGGAATGAATTGATGCTGGCATAAGTTAAGACATTAGGGGTTGATGGGATGAAATGAATGAATTTTTGCATGTGAGAAGGATGTGAATCTGGGGGGATTAGGGCTGGAATGTTGTGGTCTGGATATTTCTATCCCCCAAAAGTCTTATGTTGAAATTATAATGCCCAATATCATGGTAGTAGAAGGTGGGGCCTTTGGGAGGTGATTATGTCATGAGGGCAGAGGCCTCTGAATGGGATCAGTGCCTTATAAAAGAGGCTCCAGAGAGATGCCTAGCCCGTTCTGCCTTGTGAGGATACAACAAGCAGTCTACAACCCCCCCCCCAAAAAAGCTCTCATCTGACCATACTGGCATCCTCACCTCAACCTTCCAGCCTCCAGAACTATGAGAAATAAATTTCCCTTATTTATTAGCCACCCAGTCTGTGGTATTTTGTTATAGCAGGTGAATGGATCAAGACTGATGTTGTATTCATTTTCTGTTGCTGAGTAACTAATTGCCCCAAGCCTTAGCAGCTTTAAACAACAAACATTTATTATCACACAGTTCCTATGAGTCAGGAAGCCAGGAGTGGTTCATCTGAGTTCCTTTATCTAAGGTCTCTGAAAGAACTGCATTGAAGGTATTGGTCAGGTTGTGGAAACATGAAGGCTTGATTGAAGAAGGATCCATTTTTCAGGTTCACTCACAGGATTACTGACAAGATTCAGTTCCTCACAGGCTGCTTCAGGGTCTCATTTCCTTGTTGGCTGATGGCTGAAGTTTTCCCTTAGTTCTTTGCCATGTGTGCTTCTCTGTGTGGCAGCTCACAACACGTAACTGGCTTTCCTCAGAATGATCAAGTAAGACAGCAAAAGAGGGCACACAGATAGAAGCTACAGGCTCACTGTAGCCTAATCTCAGAAGCAGAATCCCATTACTTTTGCCATATACCATTCAATATAGAAGTAAGTCACTAGGTTGAGCCCAGTGACCTAGGATTACAGAAGGGTATGAATACTAAAAGATGGGGATCATCAGAGATCACCTTAGAGGTTGTCTACCACACATGTAAAAAGCCATTACTTTTGCCTCAAGGCTATGTTGAAGCCAACCTACAAATTCTAGAATTTGGGGCTGTTTTCCATTTTAATTTAATTTTTTTATCCAAGTATTTTTCTTGTAGCACCTTATCAAATGAAGCTAGCAACAACCAACTCATACTCTAAACTTCCTGCCTCAAAATCTCTTTACTCAGTGACTCAGGTCTGTTAGGTAAATTTTCCGTCTTTCACACTATCGCAGAAGACAGTTTTACTAAGTGTATCACCTCTACATAACTTGTTTCCCTATTTTTCTAGCTAGCTTCCTATAACCACTTGTTGTTATTTAGTCACAAAGCCAATGACTGACACATACTTTAGGTTTTTATTAAGACAGCATTCTACTTCTAGGGATCAGTTTCTATACTATTCATATTTTATTCATTAAAACAAAATTCTCAGAATCTCAATAGCTTTATAAACAAATATCTATTTTCTTGTTCATGGATCATCTATGGCTCTACTGGGCTAATCGGGGATCAGTTGAACTTATATCCAGACTGTGGGTTGGTTCAGGTCTATTCTACATTTCTTCCTCCCCCCACCTCAAACCAGCAGCCAGTTAGGGTATGTTCTGCTCATGGTAAATCACCAGAGTTCAGGAGGGCACACCAAACCACGACAGTACATTTAAAGTCCCTGTTTATCTTTCCACTGGCTAAATCAAGTCGTATGTCCAAATCTAACACCAATGGAATAGGGAGAGTAGAAATTTGGGAACAATCCAAGGGGATCTATTCCCAGGGCAGGAGTACCAGAAGTGCAAAGGCCATGAGAAAGGAGGATGTCTGTCATCTTCTAAGAAGACCAAGGAGGCTAATTTAGGTAGAGAAGACTGAACAGTGTAAGGGAGAGTGGTAAAAGATAAGGTGAGATAGGTGTCAGGAGTTGAGGGGGGCAAATCATGTAAAACCTGGCTTAGGACTTCAGTTTTTACTCAGAGTTTGGAGAGTTTTGATCAGAGGAGTGACATGATGTGCTTTAAGTGTCAGCAAGGTCACTCTGGCTGCTGTGTTGAGAGTAGAATGATGACCACAAGAGGAGGTGGTCATCACAACAGGAGACCATTTAAGGGGCTGTTGCAGTTATACAGGCAAGAAAAAGTGGGGGCTGGACCAAGGCGGTAGCCGTAGAGAGGATGAGAAGTAATCAGGTTTTAGATATATCTGCCAGAGTCTAGAGAATTTACTTATGGCTTGGGTAGGAGTCTGAAAAATAAAAAGGAGAGAAAGAGGTCTCCAGAATTCCAAGCCTGAGCAACTGAAGATGCAGCTTTCACTTACTGACATGGGGACTGTTTTCTTCTCTACATTCTAAATCATGTTCTGACAGTGTGTCTCAGGACTCCATCCATTGCAAGGAACAAAAAACTCTTCCAAAAAATGGCTTAGCTAAAAGGGGAATTGGTTGGCCTAGTAAGGGAAAAAGTCTGGGGACAAGGCTGGCTTTAGCCGTGGCTTAAATAAGGGGCTCAAAGGATATCACTAGGATTCAGAGTTTTTTCCCCATTTTAATGTCATTTCTGTCTCTTCTGGGTTGGTTCCATCCTCAGACAGGCTCTCCTCTCTTGCCGGCAAAATGGAATTCCAGTCTCACGGTCTCACAATTCTAAGTCTGGTAGATACCCTCTTTTCCAGTAGCCCCCTCAAAAATATAGAGGTTCTTTTGTTATTATAGTAAAAATCCACATAACATTTACCATCGTAACCGTTTTTAAGTGTACAGTTCAGTGGTATTAAATACATTCACATTGTTGTACAACCATCATCACCATCCCATAACTCTTGTCATCTTGAAAAACTGAATCCCTATAACCATTAATAACTCCCCAATCTCTGCTCCCCTGGTCCTTGGAAACCACTACATACTTTCTTCATGATTTTGACTACACTAAGTACCTCATATAAGTGGAGTCATACAGTATTTGTCTTTTTATGATTGGCTTATTTCATTTAGTATAATGTCCTCAGGGTTCATCTATGTTGTAGCATATTTCAGAATTTTTCTTTATAAGTCTGAATAATATTCTATTGTATGTTTTTACCACATTTTGCTAATCTGTCCCTCCATCAATGGACGCTAGGGTTGCTTCCACATTTTAGCTATTGTGAATTATGCTGCTATGAACATGACTGTACAGATATCTCTTCAAGACGCTGCTTCTCATTCTCTTGGGTATATACCCAGAAATGAAATTGCTGGATCATATGGTAATTCTACTTTTAATTTTTTGAGGAACCTCCATATTGTTTTTCACAGCAGGTGTACCATATTATATTCCCACAAACAGTGCACATAATAGGCTCTAATATTTCTACATGCTTGCTAGCACTTGTTACTTTCTGTTTTTGTTTTTTGTTGTTGTTGTTTTTGAATAATGGCCATTCTAACAGATGTAAGATGATATCTCACTGTGGCTTTGATTTGCATTTCTCTAATGATTAGTGATATTGAGCATATTTTCATATGCCTATTGGCCATTCATATATTTTCTTTGGAGAAAGGTCTATTCAAATCCTTTGTTCATTTTTTTAATTGGTTTGTTTGTTTTCTGTTGTTGTTGTTGAGTTTTAGGAGTTCTCTATATAATCTGGATATTAATCCCTTATCAGGTATGTGATTTGCAAATATTTCTCCCATTCTGTATGTTGCTTTCTTACTTTGTGCATAGTGTCTATGATGTACAAAAGTTCTTAAATTTTCATTAAGTTCAGTTTGTCTATTTTTTTTACTTTTTTAACCTGTGCCTTTGGTGTCATATCCAAGATATCATTGACAAATCCAATGTCATGAAGAGTTTGCTCTATGTTTTCTTCTAAGATTTTTATTGTTTTAAGTACTACATTTAGTTCCTTGATCAATTTTGAATTAAATATTGTATAAGGTGCTAGATAAGGGTCCAACTTCATTCTTTTGCGAGTCGATATCCAGTTTTTCCCAGCACCATTTGGTGAAAAACTGTGCTTTCCCTGTTGAATATTCTGGCACCCTCGTCAAAAATCATTTGACCATATATGCAAAGATTTACTCGTGGGCTCTCCATTCTAGTCCATTAGTCTATATGTTTGTCTTTATGCCAGTACCACACTGTCTTGATTATTGAAGAATTGTAGTAAGTTTTGAAATCAGGAAACGTGAGCCCTCTAGTTTCCTTCTTCCTTTTCAAGATTATTTTGGCATTCAGGGTTCCTTGAGAGTCCGTATAAATTTTAGAATGAATTTTTCTATTTCTGCAAAAAATATCATTGGGATTTTGCTAGGGATTGCACTGAATCCATAGATTGCTTTGGGTAGTACTGGCATTTTTAATGATTGATTTTTATATCTTAGCTTTCTAGTGTGTTTGCTATTGGTAATCAAGAAGGGTGTGATACATCTGTACCACACACAACAAAAAATCATTAAGCATTTGTTCAAAGAATTAATGAATAAATTGCTTATCTGGATTGATAAAAAAAAAAAGTCTTCTAATCCATGAACAAAGGATGTGTTTCTATTTATTTATGTCTTCTTTAATTTCTTTCAGCAGTGTTCTGTAGTTTCCATTATATAATTCTTTCACCTCCTTGGTTAAGTTAATTCCTAACCATTCTATTCTTTTTGATGCTCTTTGTACATGGAACTGTTTTTGTTCCTGACCTTTCATTATTTATAGAAATGCAACTGTTTTTATGTGTTGACTTTGTATCCTGATACTTTGCTGACTCAATTTATTAGTTCAAATAGTTTTTTTGTGGAATCTTTAGGGTTTTTAAATATAATATATCTGCAAACAGAGGTCATTTTACTTCTTTCTTTGCAATTTGGATGCCTTTTATTTCTTCTTCTTGCTTAACTGTTCTGGCTAGAATTTCCAATACTATGTTGAATGGAAGAGGTGAAAGCAGACATCTTTGCCTTGTTCCTGATCTTAGAGGAGGTGCTTCTGGTCTTTCACCATTGAATGTGATGTTTGCTGTAGGTTTTTTATAGATGGCTTTTATTATGTAGAGGTAGTTTCCTTCTATGCCTAGTTTGTTGTGTTTTTTAAAATCATGAAAGGGTGATGAGTTTTGTCAAATGCCTTTTCTGCATTAATTGAGATGATCATGTGCTTTTTTTTTTCCTTCATTCTGTTGATTTGGTGTGTTACATTGATCAATTTCCATATGTTAATTAAACTATCCTTACGTTCCAGATATAAATCCTATTTTGTCATGGTGTAAATCCTTTTGATATGCTGCTGAATTTGGTTTGCTTTTATTTTGTTGAGGATTTTTGTAGCCGTGTTCATAAGGGATATTGGTCTATAGTTTTCTCGTAGTGTCTTTGTTTGGCTTTGGTATCAGGGTAATGCTGGCCCTATAGAGTAAGTTAGGAAATGTCTCTTCCTCTTCAATTTTTGGAAAAGTTTGAGAAAGATCAGCATTAGTTCTTCTATAAATATTTGGTAGAATTCACCAAAGAAACCATCATGTCCAGGGCTTTATTTTTGGTTGGGAGAATTTGGTTACTGATTCAATCTCCTTAAATGGTTATAGGTCTACTCATTTTTTTCTTCTTTAAGAACTTTTATTGAGATACAATTGACATACAATAAATGGCATATATTTAAAGTGTACAACTTGGAGATGACCAAATCTGTAACATAGTCATAACAGCCCCTGCGTTGGTAATAATTATCTTGAGAGTTGTACCCATTATGATTGCAGGGTTCAGAAACTGACTTGTCCCACTAATAACTGGGGCACCTGATATAGCCTTTCCCTGAATAAATCTTATAAACTTTTCACTACTTCCCCCACTGGTATCATCAATAGAAGAACCTGGTGCTGGTACTGGTGGAACCACATATTCAGCTCTAGCCAGCAGTCTGGCCCATGCAGGAGCCTGAAAAAATAAAATAAAATAAGTGTACAGTTGGATATTTTTTTCTTATTAGTAATGTATATATGGCAATCCCAATCTCCCAATTCATTCCCCCCCAACCCTCCCTGCTTTCCCCACTTGGTGTCCATATGTTTGTTCTCTACATCTGTGTCTCTGTTTCTGCCTTGCAAACCAGTTGATTTGTACCATTTTTCTATATTCCACATATATGTGTTAAAATACGATATTTGTTTTTCTCTTTCTGAGTCACTTTACTCTGTATGACAGTCTCCAGGTCCATCCATTTCTACAAATTTCCCAATTTCGTTACTTTTTACAGCTGCGTCTACTCATTTTTGATTATTGATTCAGTCTCCTTAACTAGTTACAGGTCTACTCATATTTTCTATTTGTTCATGAAATAGTCTTGGTAAATTCTGTGTTTCTAGGAATTTGTCCATTTCATCTAGGTTATCCAATTTGTTGGCATATACTTGTTCACAATATGCTATTATAATCCTTTTTATTTCTGTAGAATTGGTACTAATATCCCCACTTTCATTTCTGATTTTAGTAATCTGAGTCTTCTTTTTTTCTTAGTCCATTTAACTAAAGGTTTGTCAATTTTGTTGATCTTTTCAAAGAATCAACTTTTCGTTTAATTGATTTTCTCTAGTTTTTCCATTTTCTATTTCATTTATCTCTGCTCTAATCTTTATTACTTCCTTCCTTCTGCTGTCTATGGATTTAATTTTTTCTTTTTCTAGTTCCTTAAGTTTAAAAGTTAGGCTACTGACTTGAGATCTTTCTGGTTTTTTTAATGTGTTTATAGTTATAAATTTCCCTTTTAGCACCACTTTCACCATGTCCCATAAACTTTGCTCTGTTGTGTTTTCATTTTCATTCAACTCTATAAGTATTTTCTAATTTCCCTTGTGACTTCTTTGATCCATTGATTACTTAAAAGTGTGTATATAATTTCCACAACTTTTTGAACATTTAAGTTTTTCTTTTGTTATTTATTTATTTATTTATTTTAAGAACTTTTACTGAGATACAGTTAACAGACAATAAACAGCATATATTTAGAGCGTACAATTTGGTGTCCCAATCTCCCAATTCATTCCCCCCCAACCCTCCCCGCTTTCCCCACTTGGTGTCCATGTGTTTGTTCTCTACACCTGTGTCTCTATTTCTGCCTTGCATTTCCTCTTTCATAGTTGTTAGCATTTGCCTTATGGATTGAGGTGCTCCTATATTGGGTGCATATATATTTATAATTGTTATCTCCTCTTCTTGGGTGGATCCCTTGCTCTTTATGTAATGTCCTTTCTTGTCTCTTGTAATATTTTTTATTTTAAAATCTATTTTATCTGATATGAGTATTGCTACTCCAGCTTTCTTTTGATTTTCATTTGCATGGAATATCTTTTTCCATCCCCTTTCAGTCTGTATGTGTCCCTAGGTCTGAAGTGGGTCTCTTGTAGACAGCATATATATGGGTCTTGTTTTTGTATCCATGCAGCCAGTCTGTGTCTTTTGGTTGGTGCATTTAGTCCATTTACATTCAAGGTCATTATCGATATGTATGTTCCTATTACCATTTTCTTAATTTTTTGTTGTTGTTTTTGTAGGTCCTTTTCTTCTCTTATGTTTCCTGCTTAGAGAAGTTCCTTTAGCATTTGTTGTAGGGCTGGTTTGGTGGTGCTGAATTCTCTTAGCTGTTGCTTGTCTGTAAAGCTTTTGATTTCTCCATCGAATCTGAATGAGATCCTTGCTGGGTAGAGTATTCTTGGTTGTAGGTTCTTCCCTTTCATCACTTGAAATATATCATGCCACTCCCTTCTGGCTTGCAGAGTTTCTACTGAGAAATCAGCTGTTAACCTTATGGGAGTTCCCTTGTATGTTATTTGTTGTTTTTCCCTTGTTGCTTTTAATAACATTTCTCTGTCTTTAATTTTTGTCAACTTGACTACTGTATGTCTTGGCATGTTTCTCCTTGGATTTATCCTGCCTGGGACTCTCTGTGCTTCCTGGACTTGGGGAGCTATTTCCTTTCCCATGTTAGGGAAGTTTTCAACTATAATCTCTTCCAGTATTTTCTCAGGTCCTTTCTCTCTCTCTTCTCCTTCTGGGACCCCTATAATGCGAATGTTGGTGCGTTTAACATTGTCCCAGAGGTATCTTAGTCTTCAGTTCTTTTCATTCTTTTTTCTTTATTCTTTTCTGCATCAGTGATGATCACCATTCTGTCTTCCAGGTCACTTATTAGCCCTTCTGCCTCAGTTAATCTGCTATTGGTTCCTTCTAGTGCATTTTTCATTTCCGTTATTGTGTTGCATATCTCTGTTTGTTTGCTCTTTAATTCTTCTAGGTCTTTGGTAAACTTTTCGATCTTTGCATCCAGTCTTTTTTCAAAGTCCTGGATCATCTTCACCATCATTGTTCTGAATTCTTTTTCTGGAAGGGTGCCTATCTCTTCTTCATTTAGTTGTTTTTCTGGGGTTTTATCCTGTCCCTTCATCTGGTACAAAGTCCTCTGCTTTTTCATTTTCTCTATCTTTCTGTGGCTGTGGTTTTCAGTTCCACAAGACAAAATACTGCTAATACTGCTTGATACTGCTGTCTGTCCTCTTGTGGAGGAAGCTATCTGGGAGCCTCCTGTGTGCTTCCTGATAGAAGGGACTGATGGTGGGTAGGGCTGGGTGGGTGGAGCTCAGTAAAGCTTTAATCTGATTTGGTGGGCGGAGCTCAGTAAAACTTTCATCTGCTTGTCTGCTAATGGGTGGGGCTGTGTTCACACCTTGTTGGTTGTTTGGCCTGAGGCCACCTAGTGCTGGAGCCCACAGGCTCTTTGGTGGGGCTAATGGCGGACTCTGGGAGGGCTCACACCAATAAGCACTTCCCAGAACCCCTGCTGCCAGTGCCCCTACCTCCTTGGTGAGCCACAGCTGCCCCCCACCTCTGCAGGCAACCCTCCAACACCAGCAGGTAGGTCTGGTTCAGTCTCCTATGGGGTCACTGCTCCTTCTCCCTAGGTCCTGGTGAGCACATTTTTTTGTGTGCCCTCCAAGAGTGGAGTCTCTGTTTCCCCCAGTCCTGTGGAGGCCTGCAATCAAATCCAGCTGGCTTTCAGAGTCTGATTCTCTGGGGATTCCTCCTCCCGTTGCTGGACTCCCAGGTTGGGAAGCCTGATGTGGGGCTCAGAACCCTCACTTCAGTGGGTGGACTTCTGCAGTATAACTGTTCTCCAGCTTGTGAGTCACCCACCCAGCATTTATGGGATTTGATTTTAACGCAATTGCGCCCCTCCTACCACCTCATTGCGGCTTCTCCTTTGTCTCTGGATGTGAGGTGTCTTTTTTGGTGAGTTCCAGAGTCTCTCTTTTGTTATTTATTTCTAACTTCATTCCATTGTGGTCAGAGAAGATAGTTAGTATGATATTTATCTTTTAAAACCCACTATGTGCCCAAAAACATAACCTAATAATTCTTTAAGCATATGAGTCTGTTAAATTATGTAATAAATAAGGTTTAGAGTTATAGACCAAAATGACAGTAGTCCAATACTAATTTTATACTAATAAATGCTTTTTTCTTTAAATTTTTTTCTCTTAAATCATGTAGACAGCAAAAAATTCAGTTTGAAACTATTGTTAAAATATTAGCTTTTATAATTTCCCATGTATCTACCTTCATTGAGACCTTTATTTTCCTCTACAGCTTCAAGTTACTGTCTAGTGTCCTTTCACTTCACCTTGCAGAAATTCCTTGAGCATTTCTTCAAGGCATGTCAAGTGGTCACAGACTCCCTCAGCTTTTGTTTATCTGGAAATATCTTAATTTCTCCCTAACTTTTGAAGGACAGTTCTGCTGGGGGGTTTTGTTTTTCCTTTAAGCATTTTGCATTGTCTTCTAGCTTCAAAGTTTCTGATCAGAAATATGGTAATGATCTTATTGAGGATTCCTTACATGTAATATGAGCGTGAATCAAAAATTATCCACACTCTGGTTATATTAAAACTTCTGTTAGCCACACTGTCTTGTCGGCACTTTCCGTTCAAGGCTACTGTCTCCCTAGTCACTGCTGTGCAGATGTGAACGTGTTACATCAGTTCATTTGTAACTGCGGTGTGAGCAAAAGTGGATGCCCCACTTGTGATCTGCATGAAAGAAGAGCAGCGTGCAGTGATTCGTTTTTTTGTGGTCTGAGGGTGTACCTGGTGCTGCTATTTATTGAAGACTTTGTGTGCAGTGTGGAGAAAGTGTTTTGTCACGAAGAAGTGTGTACGAATGGACAGAGAAGTTCAAGGAAGGTCGCACAAGTGTTAGCCATCAAGAATGAGCCCTATGAGGACGAAGATTCACTTCTGATGACGTGAAGACAGCTGTGCATTCGTGGCTCACAGCTCAGCCTAAAACCTTTTTTAATGAGGGAATACAAAAGCTTGTTGACAGATGGACAAAGTGTATTGAAAAGCAGGGAGATTATGTTGAAAAGTGATGTATTTGTCTTTTCAATTTATTTAATTAAAATAAATTCTACAGCCTGAGTGCGGATTATTTTTGACTCACCCTCATAATTTGCTTCTCTCTTAAAGCTTTCAAAAGTCTCTCTTTGACTTTGAAAGTTTATGTGACTTAGTGTGGGTTTTTTAATTTCATCTTACTTGCAGTTCACTGAGCTTCTCTGATATTTACCCTCATGTCTTTCATCAAATTTGGGAAGCTTTCAGGCATTATTTTTTCACTCATTGGCATTTCTGGGTTTCTGGCTTCTCTAGCTCTAAGGCTGGGTATATGAGGCAAAAAGAAAACACATGAAACTACTCACCATCATGCTGCTCTTCTGCTCCTGAAGTCCCTCATTGTCTGCCTTCTTTTCACCTTTTAGAGCCTCTTGTGTTTATTTTCTATGTAATACCCAGGGATTTTAGTTATACTGAGTGGAAAGAAGAAGAAAAGTACTTCGTCTTCCTAGAAGTGGAAGTCTCAAGATAGTTTTATATCTGCATACATACTGTCTTTGATATATTGATTAAATAATTGATTTTAAATATTCTCTTACCTAGATAAAAAACAAGAAAAAACATCTGAAAACAAAAAAGGAAAGAAACTCTACCATAGCAAGCCATCAAAACACCAGAGAAGAGAGAGAGGTAAATATTCATTGATGTGGTTGTTAACAGTTGTTGGAAAACAAAACAAAACACAAGAGAATGGCAAGTTATTTCCTCTTATACCCAGGAAAACCTAACGATTTTCCCCCAGGTAAACTTAATGATTAAGATTTTGTTCATTTTACCTACTGCTTATAAAAATACAAAAGAATCTTGACAGATGAGAGGTGGGTCTTATTAAGGTGCTATATTTATATTTCACTTATACTTACCTTACTCAGAAAAGTATTTGAGACATTTTACAAAGATGCATCCAGGATAGCAAAAAGAAATAAATTAAAACTAAAAAAAATTAATGGCAAAACAAGAGTATAAAATAGATAGTGCTGAGAGATTGCCTTCCATCATGACAACATGAGGAGCTCTGCAGACCCATTTACCAGCAAAAATTGGTCAAAATTATTTTTCTAAAAAAACAAAATGTAAAGTATCTATTCAGGAAAATCTATACAAATTTGGTAAAAACAAAAAAACAACCAAAAAGAATGTGAGAGCCTGTGGTATTTGAATGAAGACCCACCCTACTCCATCTGTCTCCCAGCTCAGTATTATTCTACTCCAGAAGAGTGCAGCCAAGGACACAGGGTCCCCTCTCCCCACAGATGCCAGTCAGAGGGCTATCTTCCCAGGAAGGGTAGGGCATTAGTATTTCTTATCCTGCCTCCAGCTACCTGTTGTTGAAGCTAAGTTCCAGGTAAGTAAAGCCAAGAGGTGGGGAATCCCTTCTTTCTACCTAGACCCCATTCTTGAAAATAAGGCTCTACTTTGGGTGCTACATCGCAAAAAATATTTTGATCCTAATCGCCCGTCTTGGATTGTAACATGTTGGTTCCACATTGGACGAGGCAAATAGAGAAAACCTGAGACTACTGCCCTCTTTCCACCTACATCTTACCTTTCAGTGCTCTGGTTCTTCCCACCACACACCCCAGCTTGGAGCTGGATTGGGGGTGAACAAGTGCTAGGAGAGCACTCCCACAGAGGCAGCCCAGGTCCCAGGCAGCAGCACAACGACCACAATTCCTACAGCCACAGCACCCCAGCTCCCAGCACCAGTCTAGCACTAGGTCTAGGACAAACATAACAGAGAAATGGACACGACCTCGGGCTGCTTCTCAGCTAAACTGCAGAAGCCTTCACCGGTGGCACATAGGTTTGCCTCACTTGCTTCAGCACTCACCTGCTTTGGGACAGAGCCCGTACTTAAGGGCAACAGAGCTTACTGGACCTAACCTCAGGGCTTCTACTCCAACAACCAGGGAGCAGACCTCACCCCCAGCAGGGCTGTGACTGCTGCAGAGCAAAGAGGAGGCCCCACCCAACACCCAGTGCAGGATCTGGACAACACAACACCAATCATATCCCCTTATCAAGGAGACAATGGCCAGCATACTCTGAGGAAAGATGTGACAGGCCTCCATACCAAAGACAGCCCTCACACCAAAAACATCGATCTCACACAGTCTGTACAGGGACACTCCCACATAAAAGCACCCCTTCAAGACCACAGTAGCTGTTTCTCCTAAATTCACAGAGACAGAGAAAGTTAAGTAAAATGAAAAAGCAGAGGAACTATTCCCAATTAAAAGAATAAGAGAAATCCCCTGAATGAACAAATCATGAAACAGACCTCACCACTCTACTAGACCCCAGGTTCAAAAAGGAGATAATAAAAATGCTAAAGGAATCAAGAAAGATTATCAATAGAAATGCAGATTACTGTAACAAGGAACTAGAAATTATAAAAAGGGACCAATCAAAATTAGACAAGTAGGACTTCCTAGGTGGCGCAGTGGTTAAGAATCTGCCTGCCAATGCAGGGGACACGGGTTTGAGCCCTGCCCTGGGACGATCCCACATGCCATGGAGCAACTAAGCCCGTGTGCCACAACTATTGAGCCTTTGAGCCACAACTATTGAGCCCATGTGCCACAACTACTGAAGCCCACGTGCCTAGGGGCCCGTGCTCCACAACAAGAGAAGCCACTACAATGAGGAGCCTGTGCACCACAGTGAAGAGTAGCCCCCGCTCTGAGCAACTAGAGAAAGCCCATGTGCAGCAACGAAGACCCAATGCAGCCAATAAATAAATAAAATAAATAAATAAAAATTAAAAAAAAAGTTAGACAAGTCAACAGCCAAGATAAAAACCAATCTGCAAACAATGAATAGCAAACTAAGTGCCACAGAAGAATGAACAAGTGATCTGGAAGACAGAATAATGGAGATCACCCAATCAGAACAGCAGACAGAAAGACAAATGAAAGCAATATACGAGATCTCTGGGATAGTATAAATTGTGCCAACCTACACATAATGTTGGTTCCAGAAGGAGAAGAGAGAGAGAAGGGGACTAAAAATGTATTTGAAGCAATTATGGCTAAAAACTTCCTGATACAGAAATTAGTGGACTTTAACAGCTGGGTGTGGTCAGGCAAGGTGTCAAAGACAGCCCTGCCAAAACCACTGCCCTCCCAGAGAGAACGTGGGCACAGCCAAGTGTTTACCCCCCAGGAGCAAAATAGAAGCTTAACACTTCCCAGGGTAATGGACTTCACTAAAATATACCAGCCAGTCACTAAAGAAATACATAAATAACAATAAATAGCTCCAGAAGAGATGGAAGGGGTAGGGGGAAAGATTAGTACCGAGAGTTGAATAGAATTCTCTAGTTGGGAAAGAAGCCTGACGAACACAGATGAAGGACAATTAAGGACAACATCCCAGTTGATGAGATTCAAAAAAAATCATCCTTGGATCCAATCAATCAACCTTTTAAAGCATCTGTTACCTGCAGAGAGCCCAGAAGTTGAAGACCAGAGTACCAGACTCAGAAGATTTCTACTCACATATTTCTGGTGTTAATTATAGTGATCCAGTGGGAAATGTAAAGTTAGTGGTGACAAATTCATTCAGCATATAAGTGAGCACCAAATACCCTGTCATTTGCCAAATGTAGACTGAATTAACAGAATCTGACTTCCCAAGAACTTTTGAAACTTTTTCTCTTTTCCTCCCTTCTTATGTTCTAATAATCTTTTAATAATCTTTGGCAAAAAAGAATGAACAGTATCATCTTAACTGAGGTTAATGCCTGAGGTCAATTTAAATTCATGCCCTTGAACTATTTCTTACTCTAAATGATTGCTTGTAAGATACTGATATATCCCTAAAAAATATTTAAAATATTTTAGTTAACTTTATTTCCTACCAGGATACTTTCAATAATTAATTTTGCAGAATTTAAGCAAAAACATATAATTACAGATTACTAGGATTAGAATTTATAGATCACATAAGGATGCTGGCTTGGTGATTTTCTGTGAGATAATATAATAGTTTATTATGGTTCACAGCATTATTTCAATCAAAGAGGGCTAAAAAATGACATTGAGTTAGTCGAATCAAGTGAATTTTCTTCAGCCTAATTTCACCCGTCTCTCCAAATTCTTTGTAATGATTATATAATATTGCTACTTTTAACTTTCTGTAATTTTTTCTAGAATATTTCCATTCCTCTCTCCCTTCAATAATCAAGTTTTGATATTTAGTCCCCCCCACCCCCCTGCCAGCCAGTTTTCATGCTGATTGTGTCAATTTTTTTTTTTTTTGCTGCCATTCAATTTTAGCTTTTAACTCTATTTCATAACCTACTTTTTATCATGAGTTGATACGCATTACATCTTGGCAAATGTTTTCAGTTCTTTTCTCAGGCCCTTTTAGAAAATTCTTTCTAATATCCACATAGCACAGATGAAGAAACAAAAGTTTGGAAGCATTTAAAATGTTTTCACAATCACATAATGATTTGTAGGCTACTCAAGATTAGCAATCACTGTTCTACAGTGTTTTGTGTCTCTTTTAGTCCATCTGGGTCATCCTGGCAAGATACTACTGCCTTTCAAGATAGACAGCAATGTCATGTGTGATCTTTCTTACTCTGAACTTTTTTATAAGCTACAAGAAAATATTTTTTCAACTTTTCTATATAAAGTTTTGTAATTGCTTATACCTTTTCATACAATTTTATACGTATTCACTCATTTCACACATCTTCCTACATCTTTATTCTTCTTAAGTGAGATTATAAGCATACATTTTTTGTCTTTCTCATGATAAATAAGTTCTATATGAAGTAAAAAAATTTTAAACTCCCTTTACTGCCAAAATACACTATTAATATTTTCTTCTATCATTGCTGTAGAAGAAAAGTAGTGTTGTGAAAGATATTAGTGTTCTGATTTAAAAGATTATATTTTTATCCATTCTAAATCTATGAAGATAAAATGAGAAATGTTGAAAATTACTGTAAATCATAGGAAATATACCTCATTTTCACGTTTATAATACAGTACTGTTTTCCTTCTGGTTCTGTGTTCCACTAGGTTTGTGATAAAGGACATTTAGTTCAAAGACACGAAGAATCAAATTCTGATGTGACAGGTAATATTCTGCTTTTACCCTCTCATAAACAATTAATTCATTTCCTTAAGAAACACTTTTTTTGTGCTACAGCTTTGCAGTCATCACTGTGCTTTGTGCTAGAGATATTAAGAATATACTATACCATTTCCTACCCCCAGGAATTCATTCTTTTTAAGGGGAGACAAGTCACAAGTGCAGTGTTACAGGTGCAATGCCTATAGTCTGGACAGGGTTCCCAGGGAGCACAGAGAAAGCAGTGGTCAGTTACGTCGGAGGGTTGGATCGAGTGGTCCATGTGCTTGAGAGATATCCCTGATTTGAAAGATTTTTCCCAAAACAGGATATAGGGATTTTATGTTCTAAAAAACATCTTGGTCCTTTTGTTTTGTAACATAATAAAGGATGAGCCAGGAGAGAAATTAAATTTTGGGTTATTCATTTGCTTCTATAGGAATCTGCTAAGTCTGACATAAATCTCTGACTCTATAAAATTTCTGATATATTTTTTTCTTAATTTTTATCTCATCTATACTTGAGGTCCTTTGAAAAATATTCATATAATTTAAACAATATTTTAATTTTGTCTAAAATAATTATTTAATTTTGTGTGTATGTATTAATTTTTACATGGCTATACCACACTTATTTTCAAAATGAATTTCAGGTAACTTAATTAAAAGTATATATACATGTACATAAATCCATTTAGTTTATATATAGCAGGCTAATTAAAAACAGAATTGGAAATAAGAACCACACCTAGGAAAGGAGAGAATTTAATTATAATTAAGATGGTTACTTCATTGGACTTTTTTTTAATTTTCCCTTTTTGAAAAATTTTTTTATTGGAGTATAATTGCTTTACAGTGTTGGGTTAGTCATTGGACTTTATTCTTTCTCATAGTGATCAGGCAAGCAAATCAATCGCTTTTTATGTGTAACATTTATATATTCTGTTAAATTTAACGTCAAAAATTAAAAATAAAGAACACATTTTAGAATGCTTATTTTAGACTTTTTTCTATACACATATACTCCATGTTAGTTGATCACAGATTGATTAATCTTCAGGGTTTTTTCCAACCTATGTTTTCATTTAAAATTATAGTGTATTATTAACTTCTTTACATGTTAATAAATGGTGGCAAAGTATTCCATTGTATTGGCAAACCTTTATTTAGCCACCCCCATTGTTACACTTTTATTTTGTTCACATTTTTTTCTATTGTGAGCAACAGTAGAGACCTTTTACTTCCCTATCTGTGTATATTCTTAATTATTTATAATAGATTCCTAGAAAGGAATTGCTGACCCAGAGTATGAACGTTTTTTAGACCTTACTATAAATAGCAAAACTGCAACAAAAATTGTAAGATTTGAGAACTGTTTGTATTAAGTTCATTGAGCTAAACAATTTACATATTATCTGCTAGTATTTTTCACTTAGAAAAAGATAAAAATATGAAATAGAGAAGTCAATGAACTATTTTCATGCTACTAATGAACTTTTAGCATCTTTTCTAGATACAAGGCCACATATATCCGATATTACTGTATATTTATTTCAGAAGACAGTTCCCTAATCAAGATTTATGAGTAAGATGGGAATATAGGCAGTAATGAGTGATCACCTAGCATCTGAATGTGACCTATTTAATAATATGCATCTGGTCAAGATTTACACATAAGAAACTAGAAGATTATCTTCAAATCGGATAGACAAAGAACAATTCACCTTCCCAGAAATTTTGAATCTCAAATTTTTATTTTTCTAACTCTAGAAATATAGATGACAGTAGAACTTCCTTATATGTCAATTTGATTTCTTATAATTTTACCAAGTCAAAAAAAAGAAAGAATATTCATCTCATTATCTAATCTTTTCATTCCCATCTCACTGAATCTTAAAGCAGAGAGAAACCTTGAGAGTACCCTCCTCTCACCTCCTACTGATGATAGGACCCAGGCATATCTAATCTTCAATTGACTACACTTGGCGACAAGTAGTTTACCAAACTGCAGTCAGTTCATTCCATCGCTAGAGAGCAATGTTCTTTTTATGTTGCATTAAAAATATATGTCCCTGTAAATTTAATTCACCTCTTTAATAACAGAAAGCAAAAAAGAATGAAGAAACCTTAAAGGTAAACATTTCTGACCAACTCATTTTCCTTAATTCTCCATGAAAAAATAACAAATGTAATGCCTCTCCCACATGACAGATCATAAATATTTTTTAAAGTTATCATTTCCCTGAAATTTTCCTTCCACTTCTTTCAGCCATCCATAATATGATTCAAGTCCCTTTACTATCATATCTTACTCTTTTCTATCACTATTCAAGGTTGAATGAAATTGAACACAGTATTGCAGATGTCATCTAACTAGGACAGCCATTCCTTGGTATCTGTGAGGGACTGGTTCCAGGAACCCCACAGACACCAAAATCTAAGGATGCTCAAGCCCCTTATATAAAATGGCTCAGTATCTGCATATAACCTCTGCATATCCTTCAGCATCTCTAGATTACTTATAATACCTAATACAATATAAATGCTATGTAAATAGCTGCCAGTGCACAGCAAATTCAAGTTTTGCTTCTTGGAACTTCTTGGAATTTTTTTCCTACTATTTTTGATCCACAGTTGATTGAATCTGCAGATGTGGAACCCATGGATATGGAAGCCTGACTGTATACAATAAATTATCATTCTCGTTTGCATCTTTCTAGATACCAGATTTCCATTAATTAATTTCCAGTTTAAGATTACATATGTACTTTTGAAAATTATCCTAAAATAGTGACATATTGGATTTACAAATACTCAGACCTGTAAAGTTTTATTTTCATAGTGCCACTGCTAACTTATGTCTCCTCCATTCTCTACTTCTTCAATTTTGGCTGGTATTTTGGCCCAGTGTACTGAGCCTTAAATTTATTTTTGTTAAACTAAGTCTTCCTAGATTCAGCCTTTCATGACCCTAATTCTGTCATATTGTTATACCATATACAGTGTATACACCTTATGCATATATAAATACATATCCATACATATATCTGACTTCTTGTCAAAGCTTCAGCCTCTTATATTTAACTATCTGCTATATGTGTCTTCACAGAAATGCCCCTCATAGCCAAATTTAAATTCATCTAATCTCACACTGAATGCTGTTCCCTCTGTAGTCACTATAACTTTGGTAGCAGTACTATCTACTATCTAGTTTCTACTTAAGCTAGAAACCTGATAGTTATCTTTTTTCTTCTTTCATTTCCACCACTCATATCTAAATAGCCGCTGAATCCAACTGATTTTACCTCATAATCCCTTTTTTCTCCACCTTAACTACCATCATTCTTTTCAGACTTTATCACCTTTTTATCAGAAGCACTTTAGATTTCTAAGTGGTCTCCTTTCCACCAATACTGTCATCCTAATTCCACTTTTCATACTATCATAACAGCAATCTATCAAAAACAGAAACCTGATTAATACCACTACCTAAAGCCTTTCAGTAATTCCCAGTTTTCTAACAATGGTTGAAGTTGGCACAGTCCTGAGACTTATATTCGTTCTAGGCTTTCTCTTTTCAATTTTTTTTAACTTTTAATTTTTAAATAATTTCAAGAATAGTACAAAGAACTATATCTACCTATCTAGCTATATTTCCCCCAATCCATTTTTTGTAGACATCATGCTCCTTTATTCCTAAAGAGCTTCAGCATATATTTGCCAAGAACAAGAACATTCTCTTACATTCAAATAAGGAAATTCAACTTTGATACAATACTATCTTGTATCATACTGTAATTAAATTTTGCCAGATGTACCAATGATGTCTTTTAGAGCAAAACTTCTCCCTGATTCAGGTTTATGGATTGCATTTAATTGCCATATCCCTTTATTCTCTTTTAATTTGGAACATCTGCTCAGCCCTCCTTTGTCATTCACAGCACTGGTATTGTGAAGACTATGTGCCAATTGTCTCACAGAATGTCTGGTTTTAAAATTTTAGAATTATCTGGGGAGCTTGTGATAATCCCAGTTTTGAATTCTGAGTTGGCATTTGTTGTCAACCCCCAAATCTGCATTTTTAATAAGGTACCATAGATAATTCTCATGTTGATGATCTGCAGACCACACTTTTCAGCTCACCACATTGGGAGCTATAGTGAGAGTCAGTGGGAGGCCAAGCGTTTGGGACCTAGCCCATCCAACCCTTATTTATCCTGAGTAGCTTTCATGTACAATTTTCTTTCAGTACTAGTCTGTTACTTTAAAAAAATTTTTCTTTTTGACAACCACTAGCTGCAGCAGAGAAACCAAGTTCCCTAACATGACATACAAGACTTCCAATGGCCCCTGACTACCTCTCCAGTTTTACCTCTTCCCATTCTCTGCCTTTTCCTTTACACTTCAGCAATGATGATCTTCTTGTAGCCTCAAAATTCATCAGTGCCTTTGCTCATGCTGTCTTCTCTACCTGAAACATAATTCTCCCTCTTCAACCAGATAAGCTACTCATCATTTAAGGAGTAGTAATCAAACTGTAATAAGACATATTCAGTTCACTACAATAAAAGTGAGATAGACTGACTTTTAATGATACGCACAAATTGCTCTGGTTGCTCAGACAAGGGGATGTAATCCAGCCTGGAAATCTCAGGGAATGTTTTCTTGAAGGAACTGATCCTTAAATTATGATCATGATTATGATGGAGTCTTAAGAAACAAGCTAGGCATTTAGCAGCAAGAGGAGAGTCACTTCCTTGAATTCTTGAAAGATTAGTATCAGTGGTTTTGTGATCTTATATATATGGAAGCTCTTTCATTACTTGAGATGTAATATGTCTGGGACTGAAGATAAGTCATTCAGAGCCTTCTGACTCCTGTCATCTCTTACCAATATTTATTCTCCCCTGTCTAACCAGAAGAAAACTCTGTTTGATAGAAAAGACAGGTGCAGCAGAGGAGCTGAGGGATTCTGCTCTTTGTCATCCATCAGTATTTTAAAATAATCCCAGCACAACAAATCTAAACATTGATGTATTTTCATTCTGAATATAGCTAAGTAAAATTTACTTCTTGTCGATATTTTTTCATATCTTAGTTCATTTGGTATTTTAACCTTCCTGATACTATTCTCCTGTGTCTCAGTCATTCTCTTATAATCATCCTCTGTTATATAATCTCCTTTCCATCTTTGTTCATGTTCTTTTAAAAATCTGATGTTTATCTTCTTCACAGACCACCTACTGTGGTATGGTATTATACAAGAGATGTTTGGGGATAAGGGAGTATCAGAGAAAGTTTCTCAGGAAAGGTAACTGTTAAGGTTCCAGGGGCCAAATAAATAAATAGCATTTTTTCTTTACCTAGTTTTCAATCTGTTAAAAATTAAGAAAAAAGAGTAGGATAAAATACTAGCAAACTGAATCCAGCAGTATATAAAAAGGATTATACACGGTGACCAAGAAGGAGTTATCCCAGGGATGCAAGGTTTGTTTAACATATGAAAATTATCCACCTCTGAGAGTAATGAAAATAAAAACAAAAATAAACAAATGGAACCTAATTAAACTTAAAAGCTTTTGCACAGCAAAAGAAACCATAAAGAAAATGAAAAGAAAACCCACAGAATGGGAGAAAATATTTGCAAATGAAGCAACCAACAGGGATTAATCTCCAAATTATACAAACAGCTCATGCAGCTCAGTATCAAAAAAACAAACAACCCAATCAAAAACTGGGCAGAAGATCTAAATAGACATTTCTCCTAAGAAGACATAACGGATGGCCAAGAAGCAAATGAAAAGATACTGAACATCACTGATTATTAAGAGAAATGCAAATCAAAGCTACAATGAGGTATCACCTCACACCAGTTAGAATGGCCATCATCAAAAAATCTACAAACAATAAATGCTGGAGAGGGTGTTGAGAAAAGGGAACCCACCTACACTGTTGGTGGGAATATAAATTGGTACAGCCATTATGGAGAACAGTATGGCAGTTCCTTAAAAAACTAAAAACAGAGCTACCATATGATCCAGCAATCCCACTCTTGGGCATATATGCAGAAAAACCCATAATTTGAAAGGATACATGCACCCCAGTATTCACTGCAGCACTATTTACAATAGCCAGGAGATGGAAGCAACCTAAATGTCCATCAACAGAGGAATGAATAAAGAATGTGTGGTACATATATACAATGGAGTATTACTCAGCCATTAAAAAGAATGAAATAATGCCATTTGCAGCAACATGGATGGACCTAGAGATTGTCATACTGAGTGAAGTCAGACAGAAAAAGACAAATATATGATACCGCTTATATGTGGAATCTTTAAAAAATGGTACAAATGAACCCATTTACAAAATAGAATTAGAGTCACAGATGTAGAAAACAAACTTACAGTTACAAAGGGGGAAGGAGGGCGAGGGATAAATTGGGAGATTGGGATTGACATATACACATTACTATATATAAAATAGGTAACCAATAAGGACCTACTGTATAGCACAGGGAACTCTATTTAATACTCTGTAATGACCTACATGAGAATAGAATCTAAAAGAAGAGTAGATATATGTATAACTGATTCTCTTTGCTGTACAGCAGAAATTAACACAACATTGTAAATCAACTATACTCCAATAAAAATTAATTTAAAAGTAAAGAAAATTAGTGTAATACACATTAATAGAAAAAAGAACAAAATGCGCATGATCATCTCAGTACATGCAGCAATGTTTGGCAAAATCCAACATCCTTTCATGATTAAAAAAAAAATACTCAACAAAGTAGGAGTAGATGGATGTTCCTCAACCTGATAAAGGCCACCGAGGAAAATCCCACAGCCAATACCACAGTTGACGGTACAAGACTGAATGCTTTCCCCTCTAAGATCAGAACCAAGACAGGGATGTTTGCTCTCAATATTGCTATTCAGTATAATGGAGATTTAGGCAGGGCAATTTAGAAAGAAGAATAAATACAATGCATCCAGACTGGAAAGACGTAAAACTACCTCTATTTGCAGAACACATGATCTTGTATATAGAAAATCCTAAGGAATACATACACACACACACACACCAAAAAAAAAAAAAGAAAACAAAACAAAAAAGACCTACTAGAGCTAATAAATGAGTTCAGCAAGGCTGCAAGATAAAAAATAAAAAATCAGTTGTAATGGGTAAATTGTATGGTATGTGAATTAGATCTCAAATCTATTATAAAAATCAATTGTATTTCTGTATACTAGCAATGAACACTGAAAATACAATTAAGAAAATTCCATTTACAAAGCATCAAAAAGAATAAAATACTTAGAAATAAATTTAACAAAAGCAATGTAATACTTGTGCACTGAAAACTACAAAACACTGTTGAAATGTATTAAAGGAGATTTAAATAAATGGAAAAGATTCCCCTGTGTTCTTGAATCAGAAGACTTAATATTGTTAAGATGGCACTATTTACCAACTGATACACAGATTCAATGCAATCCTATCAAAATCTCAGCTGAAACAGAAATAATAAACTAAACCTAAAATGCATAGGAAATGTAAAGGGCCAGAATAACCAAGACAATTTTGAAAAAGAAGAACTAAGTTCAGAGACTCATGCTTTCCGATTTCAAAACTAACCACCAAGCTGCAGTAATCATAACAGTTGGTACTGGCATAAGGGTAGATATAAGAGATCAATGAAATAGAATTGAGAATACAGAAATGAACCTTTATATTTATTGTCAATTGAGTTTCAACAAAGGTACCAAGACACTTCAGTGAAGGGAAAAAAAATAGCCTTTTCAACAAATGGTACTGGGACAACTAGATATTCACATGCAAAAGAATGAAGTTGGACTCATTCCTTACACCATACGTAAAAATTAATTCAAAATGGATGACAGACCTAAATGTGAGAGCTAAAACTATTCTTAGAAGAAAAGACAGACATACAATGTAAACATAGTAAGGGGACTGCTAGTTTTAGCTCCAGCATGTAAAGGGCTGGATTTGGAGAGTAGACCTTTGTTAGGGAGAATGTCCTGGATATATACTGCAATGCTTACTCTTCCTCCCCCTGCCAGAGCCAGCCCCCTCTAGCCTTCCTGTCTCATTGAAGGGGAAGGGGAAGAAAAGCTAAGAAATGCTTTATTTTTTTTTACTGATAAAATAATACAGTCTTATTAATATTGTCATTTAAAGCTATATGCTCAGGTAGTTCTGAGAAATCTTTCAGCAAAATCTATTATTTAGGTCACTAGATGTATGATCAACTACTGAAATGTAATTTTCAAGATTATTCTACATATACACTTTCGATAATAATAACAACAAACGTCAAGTTACTACTTACTCATTTAGTATTAGATCAGGTGCAAAATATAGCATCTGTCCACTGACATGTTTATAAGATCTCCATCCTAGTCCAAATACCATTAAGCTCATCCAAGAATACTGGATGAGAGTTATCTGGTCGTCAATATGTAAGTTTCGAAAACCTGACAGTGACTTAGAGCACTTGACTACTGAAAGAAGTTGTCTTTCACTTAGCTGATTCAGACTTGTCAGCAAAGAACTGGAGGTATCAGGTTTGGTGTTGTCGTGTCCTGCATAGACCACATCTGTTTCAATGCTCATGAGCAAGCTGATCGGTGGGCGGACCAATTGTAAGTCTTGATTTGGTGAAAGAGTGATTCTGTGGCTTAGGGCTTGGCTTTCATTTGGAATGCCCACCGGCTGTGGGAGAGCAATGGCATCTAGTGCTCTCATAACTCTAACTTTATTGAACTTTGTAAACTTTCAACCTCCAAGGACCATGGCAGTCTGACAGCACCTTCTAAGGCGACATGCTGGGCAGTTTTTTCTGCGGATTTTATCAACAATGCAGTCGTTTTTTCCAGTGCATAAGTAGTTATGCTGCCCTTCCATTGCCCTTTTAAAGAAGACCTTACAGCTCCCACAGGTAAGGACACCATAATGACAGCCTGATGCTTCATCGCCACAGATTAAACAAATCTTCTGAGGTAATGACTCAAAGCTGTACTGTGGGCTCTGGCTGGCTTCTGAATCTGGCCTCAGGTAGTTGAGATAGGGCTGGTAGACCTGCAGCAGGCCCTCCTTGAGCACCGCAGCCTGGTAGCCAAGCTGCGGGAGCCCGCTGAGGCCGAGCGGCAGGTAGAGCGCAAGGGCCACCCCAGCAGCGGCGGCGGCCAAGGCTGAGGTGGACGGCAGGCCGTCCCCGCGGCAGCAGGCCTAAGAGATGCTTTATTAAGGTCACAGTCCAGGGACACAAACCTACTAAAAGACTAAGATTTAATAAGATTATAGGACGTTCCCTTTCCCCCATACCTTACCACCGCACCAACATGACTCCAGTATAGTAACAGTGGTTTACAGCTGAAAGAGCTGCGAGCAAGACACATATTCAATCTGGTATGTAGTTCTTAGGGAACCCCAGAGACAACAGGATAGACAAAAACAAGATTATTATAGGAATTCCAGGCCTCTGGCACCAGCAGATACAGCACATTAAACACAGTCCTGGTAAGTATGAAGAAAGTAAGCATTAAACACACACACACACACACACACACACACACACACACACACACACGTCCAACTCCCTGTCAAGTTAACATACAATGTAATACTAATGCCTATTAATGTCAGTTCTTATTATCCACTGTCCAGTTTCCAACAGAAAAATTATAAAGCATTCTAAAAGACAAGAAGAAACACAGTCTGAATAGATAAAGCAAGCATCAGAACCAGACTCTAGTATGACACATTTTAGAGTTATCAGACATGGAATTTAAAATAGCTGTGATTAGTATGTTAAGGGGCTAAAGGAAGAAGTAAATAACATCTAAGAACAAATGGGTAATATAAAAAAAGGGAAGAATCTAAGAAAGAATCAAAAGAAAATGCTAAAAATAATAAACACTAACAGAAATAAAGAATGCCTTTGATAGGCTCATCAGTAGACTGGAAATGGTCAAGGAAAGAATCAGTGAACTTGAAGATAGGTAAGCAGAAACTTCCAAACTGAAATGCAAAGAGGAACAAGAATGAAAAACAAACAAAACATCAAAGGGCTGTGGGACAATTTCAAAAGGTATAACATACCCATAATTGTGATACCAGGAAGAAAGGGAAAAGAACAGAGTAAAACAAATATTTGAAATAATAATGGCTAAGAATTTTCCAAAATTAATGACAGACACCAAACCAGACATCCAGGAAACTCAGTACTAAGCAGGACAAACTTTTATATGTATACACACACACACACACCCCCAGCACATCATATTCAAACTTTAGAAAACCAAAGACAAAGACAAAAATCTTTGTCTTTCTCTATTTCACCTAGCCTAATGCTCTCAAGATTCTGTTGTCCCAAGTAGCAGGACTTCCTTCTTTCTCATGGCCAAATAATATTCCATTGTATATATATACCGTATCTTCTTTACCCATTCAACCACTGACTGACCCTTAGGTTGTTTCCATGTCTTGGCTATTGTAAATAATGCTCCAGTAAACATGGACAAGACACCTCTTTAAGATCTTTTTTTTCCCCCATTTCTACCCCCAGAAGTGGAACTGCTAAATCATAGTGTAGTTCTATTTTTAATTTTTTGAGGAAGCATCATAAACACAACTAATTAGGGAGATAAATAACCAAAACAGAGCACAGTGTACAATTTAGAGAAAAGAATTTGGGATTGGTCATCACAAAGGAGACTCAGTCTCACAAGTTCAGACGAGACATGCAACAAGCAAGTACTTCTAAATCAACGGAAAGTTTTTTCACTTCTCAAAAGGACACCAGTGCTCAGCCAAAAATAATAGCTGGTGGATTCACTTGGGCATATGGCATGAATGAACACTGATTATCATTTAATTCCCTTGATTGCTTGATGAAACTGAGTAAAATTACATTTCATAATTCAAAGTTTGCCACTAAAATGCCCTGTGGGTTAACCAAAGGGGAAATTTTGATGACAGAGGTGTTGGACTCTTACAGTGTAAAGCTCATTTTGTCAGATCTTACCAACAATAATGTTTTCTACAGTTATCACATGATACATTGAATCTAAAAAAAAAAATTTCCTCTGGCCCTTAGGTACTTTAATTTGAAAAATGGGGTTTCAAAGAATCTTGATTTCTATGACAATTTTAATGAACCCACAGGAAACATCAAACCAGATACTGTCAATATGTTGTCCAAATACAAACTAGACTTTGCTTATCTATCTGCATGGTTGGCTGGCAGTGAAAATATAAAATGTCTATTTTTGCAAATTTCATTCAGTCTGTCAACTTCCTAATTAACCAAAGAAAATAAAAAGATCTGACCTCCTGAATGTCTTGCACACCTTGTATTTAAAAAAGAGTGTGATTTGCTATTCTTTGATAATGAAGCTTTCATAATGAAGTTTTCTGGTCACATTTTAGTTTCCTCGAAACATGCAGAAGCACTTAATGAGATTTTTGACTTTATAGAAATGAAAGAGGGTAGTTTCCTTAGACGTGTGCCTACAAGGTGGCTATCATTGTTGCCAGCCATAGAAAAGACATAAAAATGTTGGTTTGCCATTAAATCACATTTTCAACATGTGGGACAAGAAGAATGGCTTCCTCTAATTTGTAAATAGTTTGAAGGTGGGAATAAAGGAAAGGACTACAGTAAAACAATTTATATGCTGTTTCTTTAAATCTATTTGATGATCTTTGAAGAGGTCATAAACAGCATAGAAAAGGATGAATCAACTGCATCTCAGTTGTCTGACATCATGTGCAGGTTATGACAAAAACTAACACAGTGGGAAAAAAAAGACATTTATGGGGAAATAAGACTGACTCAGAGGTCAAAAATATGTCACCAGGAAGGGCAGTCAAGTTAAACAGCACTAAAAACTGTAATTTATTTGAAATCCACCTTCAGTTTAAGTTCATATTATCTCTGTGGTTTATAAACCTATTCCTTGGGAAAGATAAGTTTAACTTGTGATGATATGCAGTGTGCTTCAGAGTATCTAAAAACAATGAACATTTTAGATATGGTGAACACTACATGATGAATTTAAGGATGCAAAGGGTCAAATGCCCAAAAGCCAGTCTACTAAAATAAGCCTGTAGGTACAAAGTGGACGGACATTTTTGGAAAGCTGGAAACTAATTCTTTACAAGAAACCTGCTTTGCTAATAAGTAATATTCCATGCACAAATTCCTTTGTTGACGATATCTAACTTGATGTCATTGCACTGGCCTGCCACCAGGGGTCAGTGTAATGTGGGGCTGTAAAAAACCAGACCTCAGAGGTCTTGACTGAATGTATTCAGTTTTACAACTACATAGAAGAAAAGAAGGATATCCTGAAGGCTACAGGCAGTTCAGAGAAGTATTATTGGAAGAGGACACACAAAGAGGAAAAATATCCTACTTTATCATCAGACATAAAGAAATGTCAATTTTTATTAATTATAAGTAATATCTATTTAATTAGCCCCATTGTATTTACATTCAACTTTTTAAGTCTTATATTTATGTATCTTAAGAAGACATAATAATATGTAAATATCCTAAAAATGTAAATATCCTTTAAAATGTAAATATCCTAAAAAGAGTTGAAATGTGTATCAGAGGAAAAAACTAATGATGATATATTCTCACACATACTATTTGTTTAATTGGTTCTATTAATTACTACTAATTGCCACTGTTAACTAGCTCTGTTGTTTTTCTTAAATAATGGCATTTATGTAACAGAAAAGCAAATAATACAGAATATATAATTTTAAATAAACACCTAGTTTATATTTTATGTTAAAATAATAATGTGTGTATAAGTACTTATTACATATTGTACTAATTTTTTGGTCTGGTATAGCTGTCCTGAGTTGGTAATCTAAAAGTTAGTCACCGTACATATAGATGCCCTTCATAGAGCCTGACATGCAAAATTCAGTTCAGAAATGCTTGATAATTATTGGACAGGTAATTCTACTGTTTGCTCTTCTCCTGAAACAATTTCATTTAAAGGCTTCCAGAGGAAATATGCACTAATATATTTCATATGTCTGAGATAATGACAGATTAATTGAAGGTAAACTCAATTAAGCTAGCCATTAAATATATGAATTGAGGTAACTGTGAAGAAAGTAAAAAATTAAGTTTTGTTAACCTTAAAATCTAAGTTCAGAAATTTTGTAGTAAAAATATATTCTCTTTTTCAGCAAAAATACCTGGACAAGCCCCTTCTTGGTGTCTAAAAAGATATTTGAGGTAGGAGAACTACCTTTGAGTTAGGATTTTTTCTACCAGGTTACCTTACTTTCTTTCCTCTGTCTTATCAGATTTTGATTTTGAATTAAAGTAAGAGGTAAAAGTGACTTGTTGAGAACAGTTGCTGATTGTCTCCTTACAGTCTACGTAGTGTCTGCGACTAGGTCGATTTTATACATAGGAGTTCCCATGTGATGCATTTTCAGTGGTTCTGAGATTTCAGTATCCCTAAAAGATGCCTTAACAACTGCAGTTAGACATTTACTTCTAAGCAATTATCACTGCTTTATCTGAGTTTCTCTTTTTAAAAAGAAATAATTCTGGCATAAGACTTAGAATGAATGACTATCAAATGCTTTACTATGTATAATAGCAATTGAAGCATGGGTCACATAGGGATGATACTAGTACCTATAAACTGGAAAAGGAATAGAAAGGGAAGTAGGGGTAACATAGATAAAGTCTGTAGTTTTGTCTAAACCAGTAATCATTATATCACTAGCCTCCTTGGCAAGTTTCCCTATCTCTGGGAATAATGAAACGAACAACCAACTGAACAGTGGATTTGTAAGTACCTGAGAATAGACTGAATCGGCACAGCAGAGGAGACACGGTGTGCCTGTTCTTCCTGCCTTGGCCTCTTTTCTAAGAATTTGGTTGCTGCTCAGTAATGGGTTCTGTTGAAATATGTAGGTTCTCTTTCCCCCAAAACATAGAAAATTAGGTTAAGAAACCATCTTTGGCTATACATGTACTTGGATCTAGAACTGATTAAGCTAACTTTTTAAAATATATTACTTACCATATTTATGGAAAGAAATGAAATCATATATGAATATAAGACAAGGTAATAGAAAAAGTACTGGAGCTAGAAGATATGTATTCTAGACCTGCCCCTCCTTCTGATTAGTTATGTTATCTTGAGCAAGTAGCTTAACTTCTCTGATTGCCTAATATTGCCTCTCTGACGTAAGATGGGGATAGCATTGGCCATCCTGCCTGTATCACAGGACTGGTAAAAGCCCCAAGTAAGATATCTGTAACAATACTTTGCATACTATGAGATGTAATATACAGATATAACATGGCATTACATTACTCTTGTTTAGATAGCTTACTGTTGACATTGAAATCAGAGTATCCAATTTCTTTCAGCTCCAAAACTATGCTTCAGAGGCTTAGCAAAGACCAACAAAGATATTTTTTAGAAACCAATGAAAGACTAATCCAGGAAACAATTCAGCCCAAGAACAATGATTTGTATGGAAACTGTGTCAAAGTGACATCCTTGAAGTGTCCTATGAGCAAACAAACTCCCGTTTGGACTGAGAAGACAAGGATACCAACAGAAGGTTTTTTTTTTTTATTGTTTAGGATTTTAATAAATACAAAGGTGGCTTTCACTATATCATCATTAATATTGATAAATCCTATGAAAACTGGATTATGGGAACTTTTTATAAACAGAGGATAGACAGCCATTTTATTCCTGACTGAAAAATATTTGCCTTATTTAATTTCCACATAAGTTGAATACAGAAGAAAATTATTTAATGTAGTCTTGAAAAAATCATTTTAATTGCCTTATTCCATCACCTCCTTATTATTGATGCCCTTTCTATATCATGGAATAAAAAAATAATGAGCTGATACACACAACATGGATGAATCTCAAAATCATTGTGCTGAGAAAAAGAAGCCAGACACAGAAAAGTAAATACTATATGAAATCACATTTATATAATATGCAAGCTAATCTATAGAAACAAAAAGTAGATAAAGGTTTCCTAGAACAGGAAGGGACAGAGTAGGGGAGGAAGGAAAGAACGGACTGCAAAGGAGCATCAGGATTCTTTTAGGGGTGATCTTTTCTAGATCTTGTTTACAGTAATGGTTTCATAGGTATTTACAACTGTTGAAGCTCCAGGGTGTTGGGCCAGAGCAACTAGATGGATTGAATTATCATCCACCAGATGGCAAAGACCAAGAGTGGAGCAGCAATTCAGTTCAGACATGTTGCTTTTTAAATGCCTTTTAGACACTGAAGTGGAGGTATTGAATAGACAGTTGGACATATGAATCCAGCGTTCAAGGATGAGATCTGGGCTGAAGATACATTTGGGAATTTTCAGCATAAAGGTGGTGTTTTAAGGCATGAAACTGGATGAGATTTAAGTGAGTGTAGATATAGAAGCGGGTTAAGGAGCAAGTCCTTGGGAACTCCAACACTAATGGATCAGGAAAAGAGTAAGAACCCAACAAAAGAAGGCTGAGAAGCCCCCTCTGGGGTAGGAGGAAAAGCAAGAGGATGTGCTGTCCTGGAAGCTAAGTGAGAAAGTGTATCAAAGGGAAGGGAATGATCAGCCAAGTCTAATGCTTCTGAGACAGTCAAGTGAGATGGGTTTACGATTGGATTTTATAACATGGAGGTTTTATCTGGGATCCAGATAAGAGAAATTTCAGTAGAATGATCGAGATACAAGTCTAATTAAAGTGTATTTGAAAACAGGAGGAGAGAAATTAGAGACAGGTAGTATTTACAGAATTTTGCTACAACAGGGAGATTTATTTTTCAGTGTTCCCCACTGCTCCCACCACACTGCTTAATTTAAAATTGTTTCTCAACTTTCCAATCTTTCCTGAGCTGAGGTTCTCATAGCTTTTGATTACATTATCTTTAAACGTATCCTGATGAATCGATGACATACGAATAAAAATTCCACAATTTTCCTTTTTACTGAAGTAAATCATGTCAGAGAGAGTTATCTTTTCTTATTTTTTGGTGTTGTCCCTTTCTTTATAATATATACACTTAGGGCTATAAATTTTCCTTCACTTCCTCACCTGCATACTTCTCCACCTACTACAATCTGTCTTCTCTCCATAACAATGAAATTATTTCCAAAGTCATCAGCTCTTATCAGACTTGACTTCCCTCCTGTTGGTTATTCCAGAGCCTTTAAACTCTCTCTCCCTTGATTCACTGTGGAACTTCTCTCCCTTTTAGTCCTGTTTCTCTGCCCATTCATGTTTGATGTCCTACGTGGGCTTTACTGTCTCTGACTGAATTTTAAGTGGGCTATTTCCCAGTATTCCATCCTTCGGTCTCTCCTCTTCTCACCACATACTTTATTTCTGAGTGCTCTGATCTGTACCTGTAGCTTCAACAAACAAATGATGATCGTATTTTTTAATCACCAGTATAGGCATCACTTCTGAATTCCATCTTCTGCCTACTGGATATAGCCATCTGTTTTTCCTCGCAGATACTTCTAATTCAACTTACCCACTACAGACACTTTCTCCTCCTGCATTCCATGTCTCAGTCAAAAATACTGCCGTCCTCCAGTTACCTAAATAATAGCCCAAGACACATCCTAATCTTCTACATCTCTTTGGTGTCCAATCATGAGAAGTTCTATCCATTCTACCCTCAAAGATTCTCTTGAATCTGCTTTTCTTCATCATAGCACTGCTCCTTTAGTTGAGACTCCCTTTCTGCCGCCCTTGAATTACTGCATTAGCCTCCTAACTTGTCCCTCTGCCTCAAGTCTCACTTTTCTTCAACCTGTCATCCTCCTGGCTGCCAGTGTGATCTTTCAAAAATGCAGATCTAATTATATCACTTCCATGTATAAAGTCGTCAATGGCCTCTTAACAATTCCATTTTTAAAACATTAAGCATCTGCCAGTCACAAATTATTCCTGTCTCAGGAAATCTCCCAAAAGTACTATTATTATAAAGTCTCTAGTTTTGAACCACTTATTCACACCTACCTAATTTCTAGTCATTTTAAACCATACTTGTGATTTCCTGAATGTGCCATGTTAGTCCCACTAAAAAAGGGGATTGTTCCTTTTTTTTTGTTACTTAGTTGACATACCTATGTATCAAGACTCAGATTAATTAGGAATTAGGAATATTTCCTTTTCCAGCTCTAAGTATGGCTAGAAGTCCCTCTTCAGCAATCCTATAGTAAGTACCTTGCCTTATCTCTATAGATATATATTCTTTTTTTTTTTTAAGATATATATTCTAATTGATGCTTTACTTTTCTCTCTCTAGTCCCAACCATTGGCATATTCCCATTGTTTGGAAGGACTGTATTTTCCATACCTATTTACCAAACCAAACATAATGCCAGATACATTATAAAGATTCAGTGGATATTTGTTGAATGGCCTAGGAATGGCTTTTCAAGAGACTACAGATAAATTCATTTTATTTACCATCACTGCCAGATAGTGTAATCATACAATACACTCGTATTGTATACAGTATTGTATACAAATCACTCATTGTCTTTCAAGTCTAGCTTAACTCAGTGAGCACTTTAGTCATCTGTTTCCTTTCTTTTTAGTAATGGACAGTTCCTTGTTTAAAAGCATTATCGTGGTTATTTCAAGCATAAACAGAAGTAGAAAGAATAGAATAACGAACCAGGGGTGCCTGTCACCCACTCCTAATCGTTATCAGCATTCTGCTATTCTTGTTTCATCCATATTCCCACAACTTTTTTTTACCAAAGTAGCTAAAGCAAAGTCAGCAAATCATATTGTTTTGCCCATAAATAGTTCAGTGTATATCTCTAAGTAGATAAACCTTTTTTACAAAGCATAATGTATTTCTTGCTTTTATTCTAAGTGTATTCTACTTTTTCTTATGCTGTCTACATATCAATTTAGGGATCACAATTATAAGTAACACTGTTACATCTTTTAAAATGTCTACCAATTTTCCTTCAGTCTTTACTTAGGGTTCTTTTTTTCCCCTCAGTCTACCTATGCATACTGAATTTTTTAAAGTTGTGTTAAAACACACGTGACATAAAATTTACCATCTTAACTATCTTTAAGTGTAAGGTTCGGCAGTGTTAAGTACATTCACGTTGTCGTGCACACAGTCTCCAGGAACTCTTTGCATCTTGCAAAACTGAAACGCCATACCCATCAAACAACAACTGCCCAATCCTCCCTCCTTACAGCCCCTGGCAACTATCCTACTTTGACTTTGACTATTCTAGGTATCCCATGTAAGTGGAATCAAATGTTTGGAAGACAAATACAGTATTTGTCTTTTTGTGCCTAGCTTATTTCACTTAGCATAATGTTCTTAAGGTTCATCTATGTCATAGCAGGTGTCAGAATTCCCTTCCTTTTTAAGGCTGAATGATATTCCATTGTATATATATACCACATTTGCTTATCCATTCATCCATCAGTGGGCACCCGGGTTGCTTCCACCTTTTGGCCATTGTGAATAATGTTCACTACTATGAACATGGATGTACAAATAACTCTTCAAGATGCTGCTATCAGTTCTTCTGGGCATATAAACAGAAGTGGAATTGCTGGATCATATGGTAATTCTATTTTCAGTTTTTTGAGGAGCCACCATACTGTTCTCCACATTGACTACACCATTTTACATTCCAACCAACAATGCACAAGGGTTTTAATCTCCCCACATCCTTGCCTACACTTACTATTTTCTGTTTTTTGACAATAGCCATCCTAATGGGTATGGGGTGGAATAAACTTTAAATGAACCTTATTTTTAAAACAGTTTTCTACGCATTTTTAATGTTATTATACCCATTACCACAGTTAACAAAATAAACAATAATTCCTTCATATCATCTAATGAAGGAATTTCTAATATGCTTTCACCATAGTTTTCACCATATCTCCATCCTTCGCTTTGCTCAAACAGAAGCTTTGAAGCTACCGCTGATTTCCCTTTTCTTTTCTCACCCCACATCTAATTCATTAGGAAATTCCAAAATATATTCAGGATACTTCCCTTCCCCTCTCACTTCTCACCCTTCTGGCAACTGCCACCACCCTGGTCCAAGCTCCCATCCGCTCTCCTAGATTATTTCACTAGCCTTCTAAGAGATCTCCCTGCCTGTTTACCCTCACCCCTGTTCAGTCTGTTCTTGACTCAGCAGCAAGCATGATCCTATTAAAGCAAATCTCAGATGTGACACTCCTCAAAGCCTTTTGGTGGCTCCCTATTTCACACTCAGTAAAAATCAAAGTCCTTAACAATAGCCTGTGGGGCCTTATGTGAACTAAGTCCAAGTTACCTATCTGAGCTCATATTACCTTATATCTTTCCCCTTGTTCATTCTACTTTAGCCACTTGTTGCATCTTAGTGTTCCTTGAACACACTACCATGCTTCTAGCTCAGGGCCTTCGCACCTACTATTCCCCTTGCCGAGGATGCTCTTCCCTCTGACAGCTGCTTGACTCGCTCCCTAACTCTTTTGACATGGAAGCTTCACAGGGAGGCCTTCTCTGAACACCTTTCTAAAAACAGGGATCAGAGCCTCCGCCAAGAATTCTCTATTCCTCTTCCCAACTTTATTTTCTCCCATAAATTTTATTATCTGACATAGATATCTTATTTGTTTACTTGCTTATTTTCTGCCCCATAATTAAAGTATAAGCTTCAGATGGATAAGAATTTTTAGATAGAATCTTTGGCAGATAATGCTCAATAGGTAATTGCTTAATCAGTTCAGTTTATATATCTACATATTTTTATGGTTGCTCCCCAGATCTGCATCACAACTTAAAAAGCAACATGAAAGAATGTCCATCTTTCCAAAGCAAGAAGGCTGGAGTAAACTGGACAGATGATGAAAAAAGAATCTACAAGGATAAAAAAATAGCTGAAACTCAAGAAATATTACAGTATTTGCACCCCATCGTAAGCACTAAAAATGTGCAAACTACTCAGATAATCAATCCAAGAACCAACTTTCAAATCCAATATCAGTAAGTCAATACAATTTTGTCGTTCTTAGCTATTGAATACACACACTTTTATAAAGAAACAAGGTTTATTAAATTCATTACCCTAAGAAACAAACATAGGCTTTTAAAAACAGTAGCAGCTACGCCATTTTGACAAAGAGAGAAAGGCCCAAAGCCTTAAGAAAACATTGGATATGTGAAGAAGCAGATTATCAGGCCTTATTTGATGTCTGTTTACATGAAGCCACCCATTAACTTGGATCTGTGAATAAAGTATGTATTCATAAGTATGACCACAGCCTGACTTGAAATTTCTTAGGTGTGTTTAAAACCTTATAATCCTAGGGGGCAGCCAAAATTAGAAATAATTAACCTGAGCTACTTCAGTTTACTAACATTCAGAGAAGAGCAGGAAGGATAACACCAGATTTCTTTTCAAGGTTAAGAAAAGAACCATCACTGAGGCCAGAAGGAAACTCATATAAATAAAAGTAAGACAGTGACAGGCTGAAAATGATAAACATAATACTATAATATTAGCAACAGATTTTGATAAAATACTTTCTGTGTGCTACACACTATTCTGTGTTCACACACACACGTTTTACATTCTACACATAAGGAAATTGAGGTACAAAGAGGTTAAGCAACTTGTTCAAGGTCACACAGCCAATAGGTAGCAATTGGATTCAACTGTAACTAGACATTTTGACTACAGAGTCCTTCATCAGTATGCTCTGACATTTCTCTTCATGATATAAATGCAAAACAGAGGACCAATATATTTAATATTCAAAGACTACCTACAAATCAATGACAAAATTGTGAATATTTTAATAGAAAAATGGGCAAAGGTCATGAGCCAGAAATTCACAAAAGGAAAAAACAAAAACAAAACATGCCCAGTGATCATTTTAAAATGTTCAATCTCACTTAAATCCAAGGAGAGCAAATTAAAACAATAATGAAATTCTCTTCATTTTTGTCTCTCAATAGAAAAATTAATTCACTGATTGTTGGAATATAAATGGGTACCGTTTCTGGAAAGCAATCCAACAATATATGAAAAATCCTTAATATCTATATTCGTTTTGACTAAGAAATTCCACTTTTAGAAACTGATCCTAAGGGAAAAAAACCTAGGAAAGGGCTAGAAGATTTCAGTATTGCTTATAAGGGCGAAAGAAAAACAAAAATGAATCTAAATGTCCAACAATAGAAGATTGCTTAAATAAATTATGGTATATCCATAAAGTGCAAGATTATGTAACTATTAAATATATCAGTTATATATTAACATGAAATGATGTTCACAATATATGTGAATAAAAGCTGCAGATCAGTTTGCTTTGTTATGGTTGCATTTATAGATTATGTATATATATTTAATGTGTGCATATTTTACATACTCAAATACATATATACCTAGAAAGAACTCTGGAAGCACATATTCCCAACGATTATCTCTGGATAGTTAAAGTATTGGCAGAGTATGATATTCCTCTTCCTGATTTTTTTCTAAATTTTTATTAATGCATATTTCTTTACTGTATAATCAGCAAAGTCAATAAAAATTACAAAAATAGGCAATTGGTGGCAGTTTCTAGTGGGACAGGGTAGCTATCATGCTGGGGGAGGCAGTGCCTGACAAAAACTGAATCTAATAAGTCAGCTAAAGAGAGAAGCAAATAGTACAGGCAAATAAGGGATCAAGGATGATAGTATCAGTAAAAACAAAAATCAAAAAATTAATAACAAAATACAGTGGACCTATGCAAAGAAACTGAGAAGTTGAGAATCTGGATATAAGCAAGGGGTCTGAGAGGTGACAATTAGGACATTGTTTGATTTTTAGACATTATTTTCACAAGAGATTTCTTATATACTTTGAACCTAGACATGTATTCAGTGTAGACTGGCCTGAGCCTGAAGATGTAAATAAATGGTAGTCTTTATTAATTAAGAATTCTTTGGTTAACATGTAACAAAATAATTTAAGCTTGCTTAAATCAAAAAGCATAAGGTAGGGTCGAGGGGAAGAATTATAAGAAAATATAAGGCTATTCATGGAAATAACAGAGAGAATGAATTCAGGCAGGATTCAGGAAAGGCCTGCAACTGGGAATAGAAAGCTATCCATCTTCAGTCTTTGCTTTTCTCTCTCTGCAGAAAAGTCTTCACACCCCTGACTCACAAATTTGTATGCTAGGGCAGTTTCACTGAAAAGACTGACTCACTATCTCTCATTCCCAATTCTAAATTATAGGAAAGATAATCTGATAGTCATTCCAGCGGGTAGAGGTCCAACAGTTACAAACATGGCCGACTGAAGCCCTACCCTTGTGGATCTAGAGGTAGTCCCCAGAATGGGAAAACTCTGTCTGGGCTGGACACTCCCCAGAAGTATCTAATGTAGGTATATGTGGAAATAAGAAAAATTAGGAAAGCAGAAAGCGAAACTATTCTTAACAGATGATCTCGCTACATATTTAACATCAGCAAATTGATATTTTTTGCTCTTACAACTTATTTCTTTATGGCTCCCTTTTCTCTGTTTTCTATATCTTTTACCCTACTGGCTCAACACACTCAGCACACTGACATACCAGTACGTGATTACAGGCCAGAGTAAGAATAAGCAAAGAATGAAAAGGTCACACCTTTGCTAAACCATTTTAGGCATCAATCCAAGTTTCAACTAAGGAAAGACTACTTAATGTAGTGAAACAGCCTGCAGAATTATCATGCTTAAGGATATAACATCTGAATATAATTATAGGACTGGAACTTATATTGTCTGTTTTATTCTTATGTGAAAATTAATAGAGTATAGGTGGATTACTAACCACAGCATATTAGCAAGATGATTTACATCTCTCAAATGTATCTCTGATGAAACATTGGTCAAAGGTCAAACATAGAGAATAAATCTCATGTTTGGCAGTCCATCAAAATTCCTGAGAAAGAGTATAGAAATCAAAATCAAATTAGAGAGATTTTTCACATCCAGGAAGATGAAGTAAATATATTTTCTCTGTTCTTCCACTAAAAACAATTAAAGACCCTAGACATTACATATAAAACAAACATAGGATAACTCTGAAAGGTGGAGAAAAGAAGGCAGACTAGCTAGGGAGCTTAAGAGCCAAAGAATGACACAGTGGTGAGTGGCCTGGGTTTTCTTTTTGCCTCATACATCCAAGAATTAGAGCTGAAGAAGCCACCAACATAGCAACACTAATAGACACAGACCAAGAAAAAAAGGAAAAAAGACAATAAAAGCCTGTGCTGTATGACCAAAAGACCAGGAACAGAATGGCCTACCAAAATAGAAAACATTTAAATAAAAACCACACTACTCCAGCCAAACACTACAGATAAACAGTGGCTTCACTCCCACCCACATAAGTAGAAGCAGAGTGAGGGGTCTAGACTTCTACTCTTATAAGATTATCATGAGGCATCTCAATGCTCCTGCTAGGTAATATCAAAGAAAGGCAAGTACCAAGTCAGGACTTTCATCCCCACTGGCCTGTAAAGATCCCCTCCCCGGGGTGTCACTGGAGACCATGTGGTAAGCCTTGACTTCCACACCCACTGGACAAAAATGAGGTGCCTTTCCCCCTCCCCACTATGGTGGTGTCAGAGTAGGTCTAGTGGAGAGTCAGAATTTTTACCAATGCCCAACAGTAATGAGACCACTTCTACCATAGTGTCAATGGAGGCTACATGGGGAGATGAAACTCCCACACCTGTCCAGCAGGAATTAGAAGCTCCTCCCCTCTGGTGTCAATGGAGTCCAAGTGGGGAACGTGGACTTCTGCTTCCATCTGTCAGTAATGAGGTCTCACCCCTGCCAGAGCACAGTCACAAAAAGTCACCTAAAACAGAAGGTTTAAATAAGATCCAGTCTTATAACATGAGAACATCCATGTTTTAGTCAGAAATAAATCATCATACCAAGAACAAGGAAGATTAAAACTGACTGGAAAAGATAATCAGTAAATGCAAACAATGTGATGACAGTGACAATAAAATTTTCTGAAAAAGATTTTTAAAAGTCATGATAAAAAAATGCTTCAACAAACTCAATCACACTTGAAACAAATGAAAGAAAATACAAAGCAGTGGGGGGAGGAAAAAAAAAAGGTGGGGTCAAGGGAACAGAGAAGGAGAGAAAGAAATAGAAGTTAATAAGAAAAACCAAAGGGAAATTTTTGAATGGAAAAACAATAACTGAAGTAAAAAGCTCAGTGGCTGAACTCAACAGCACAATTGAGGGGACAAAGGAAAGAAATCTATGAACTGGAAGAGACAGAACAATGGAAATAACCCAACCTGAACATCAGAGAGAAAATGGACTAGAAATAAAATGAACAGAGCCTCAGAGACCTGTGAGTATAAAACAAGATCTAACATTCATATTATCAGAGTCCCAGGAAGAGGAGAAAACAGCAAGGCTGAGAAGTACTCAAAGGTACTCCAAATTCGGCAAGGGACATAAACCTACAGATCAAAAAACTGAACAAACCACTAACAGGATAAACCCAAAGAAATCCATGCCAAGATATAGCAATATTTAACTTCTGAAAACTAAAGAAAAAGAAAAATTCTTGAAAGCAGCCAGAGGAAAATGGCACCTTATTTATAAGGGAAAACAATCTGCATTACAGTAGATTTCTCATCAAAAACTATGGAGGCTAGAAGAAATGGCACCCTGTTTTCAATTACTGAAAGACGGGAATTGTCAACCCATAATCCTACACCCAGCAAAAATAAAGGAGAACTCATGAAATGTTGAGATGAAGGAAAACCAAGAGAATTTTTCACTAGAAGACCTACAGTGAAAGAATGGCTAATGGAATTTTTCTCAACAGATAGAAAATAATTAAAGGAGGAACATCAGGAAATAAATAACATGCTGAGCAAATGCACAGGTAAATATAATGGGATTTCTTTCTCAAGTTTTCTAAATATTTTGATGGTTGAAACAAAAATTATAACATTGATATGGTTCTAAATGTATGTAAAGGAAATATTTAAAGCAATTATAAATATGAGGAGGTAAAGGCAGATAAAGGGAGGTAAGATATCTATACGCTACTCAACTGGTAAAATTACACCATTAGATATGATAAGGCATTCATATGTAACTTAAGATAGAGTAACCACTCAAAAAGCTATTCAGAAAGATATGCTCAAAAACACTATAAATAAAAATGGAATTCCCCAAAATATTCACATTATTAGGCACAACGATGTAAAGCAATTATATTCCAATAATGAGCTTAAAAAAATATTCACATTATTCACATGAAGGCAGGAAAAGAGAAAACAGTGAAAAAAAAACTGAGAACAAACAGAAACTAAAAAATAAAATAAAATAAAATGGCAGACTTGTCCTAAGATAATAATAGCTACATTAAATATAAATTGTCTAAATACAGCAATTAAAAGACAGAGATGAGGAGTGAATTTAAAAATATTACCCAATGATATGCAGTCCACAAGAATCTCATTTCAAATATGACAGTATAGGCAGGCTGAAAGTATAAGGATGGAAGACAATATATCATTAAAACAATAAATGAAAGCAGGAATGACTATGTTAATATCAGATAAAGTAGGTTTCAGAGCAAAGAAAATTACCAGAGACAGAGAAGGACATTATATAATGATAAAAAGGTCAACCCATTAAGAACAGATAGTGACCTTATATTTGTATGCACAAAACTACAGAACTACAAAATACGTGAAGCAAAAACTGAAAGGAGAAATAGACAAATCCATAACTGATCAAATCACTAGGTGGAAATGCAATAAGGATGTAAAAGAATTCAACAACACCACTGACCAACAAAACCTAATTTGCATTTATAGTGTACTCCACTCAACAGCAGATGAATACACATTCTTTTCAAGTATGCATATATCAAGATAGACCATATCCTGGCCATAAAACAAACCTCAACATATTTAAAAGAATTTAAAGCATATAAAGCATATCGTCTTACCACAGTGGCATTGAACTAGAAATCAATGCACAAAGATAACAGAAAAACTCATGAACACTTGAAAATTAAACAACATGCTTTTGAACAATTCATGAGTCTCAAAGGAAATAAAAACATATTCTGAAATGAATGAAAAAAAGACAATATATCAAAATTTGTGGGATGCAGCTAAAGCAGTGCTAGGAGGGACATTTATAGAACTAAACATATATATTAAGAGGAAAAAATCTCAAATCAATAAGCTCCTTCTCTAAGAACCTATAAAAAGAAGAGCAAAATAAACCCAAAGCAAGCAAAAGGAATGGAATAATAAAGAGATGAAACTGAAAACAGAAAAATGACACACATAACATGTTCATGCATTAGAAAACTCAACTGAATAAAGATGTCAGTTCTTCCCAAAATGACATACAAGTTTTATGTAATTCCTATCAAAGTCCCAGCAAGACTTTTTGTAGATATAGGAAAGATTATCCTAAAATATATATACAAAGGCATTAAAATAGCAAAAACAATTTTGAAAAAGAAAGATAACATGGAAAGACCCAGTCTATCTGACTTAAAGACCTTTTATACAGCTACAATAATTAAGAGAACATAGTATGGGAGGAGGAATAGGCATACATATCAATGGAACCAAATAAAGAACCAAGAAATAGACCCCATACAAATATTCTTGACTAATTTTGACAAAAATGCTAAAGCAACTCAATGAAAAGAAAGAGCCTGTTTAACCAATGTTGCTGGAGCAATTAAACATCCATAGGCCAAAAAAATCAACCCTAACCTAAACTCATACCTTATACCAAAAAAAAAACAAACCTCAAAATAGATCACAGACTTAACTGCACAACCTATAAAACTTTTAGAAAAAAAGAAAATCTTCAGGATCTACAGTTGGACAAAAAGCATGATCCATAAAAGAAAAATTGATAAGCTGGAATTTATCAAAATAACAGTATTTGCCCTTTGAAAGACCCTGTTAAAAGGATAAAAACACAAGCTATAATATTGGGGAAAAAATTAAAAACAGCCCGCACACCAAAAGTGTTAGACTCACGCAAGCTATAGGGACGCTCCCACATAAAACCAGCTGTTCAAGACCACAATAGATAATTGCTTCTCCTAAATTCACAGAGTCAGAGAAATACAAGTAAAATGAAGAAGCAAAGGAACCACTCCCAATTAAAATATCAGGAGAATTTGCCTGAGAACAATGAATAGATCTACCTAGTCTACTAGACTCCGGTTCAAAAAGGAGGTAATAAAAATACCGAAGGAATTAAGAAAGGCTATCAATAGAAATGCAGATTACTGTAAAAAGGAACTAGAAACTATAAAGAGAAGCCAAGTAAAATTAGAAAATGTATTTGCCAAGACAAAAGCTGAGGTAAAGGCAATAAAACAGCAAACTGAATAATGCAGAAGAACGAATAAGTGATCTGCGAGATAGAATAATGGAAATCACTCAATCAAAACAGCAGAAAGAGAGACAGACAAACAAAACAGAAAGCAGTATATGAGACCTATAGGATAATATAAAGTGTTCCAGTATATGCATAATAGGGATGCCAGAAGGAGAAGAAAGAAAAAAAGGGGATCAAAAAGGTATTTAGGGACTTCCTAGGTGGCACAGTGGTTAAGAATCCTCCTGCCAATGCAGGGGACATGGGTTCAAGCCCTGCTCCAGGAAGATCCCACATGCCATGGAGCAACTAAGCCCGTGCGCTACAACTATTGAGCCTATGCTCTAGAGCCCATGAGCCACAACTATTGAGCCTGTGTGCTGCAACTACTGAAGCCCAAGCACCTAGAGCTCGTGCTCTGCACAAGAGAAGCCACTGCAATGAGGAACCCGCACACCACAATGAAGAGTATCCCCCTGCTCACTGCAACTAGAGAAAGCCCATGACCAGCAACAAAGACCCAATGCAGCCAATAAATAAATAAATAAATGTATTTATTTTTTTTAAAATGTATTTAAAAAACATGGCTGAAAACTTCCCAAACCTAAAGAAGGAAACAGATATCCAGGTACAGGAAGCACAGAGAGTCCCAAACAAGATGAACCCAGACAGACCCATACCAAAACACATCATGATTAAAATGACAGAAAGTTAAAAGATTCTAAAGGCAGCAAGAGAAAAACAGAGTCAGTTATAAGGGATCCCCCATAAGAATATCAGCTGATTTCTCTGCAGAAATTTTGCAGGTCAGAAGGGAGTGGCATGATATATTCAAAGTCCTGAAAGGGAAGACCCTGCAACCTAGGATGCTCTAACCAGCAAGATTATCATTTAGAATTGAAGGGGTCAAGAGTTTCTCAGACAAGCAAAAACTAAAAGAATACAGTGATATTAAACCTATCCTAAAAGAAACATTGAAAGGTCTTCTCTAAATAGAAAAGAAGCAAGAATCAAAAAGAAAGAGAAAAACACAACTGGAAAGTAAATCACTTAAATAAGCCAACACACAGATTAAAAAGAAAAAAAAATTTTAATTTTGTGTATGTGAAAGTGGTGATAACTGCAATGAACAGCAAAAGGATAAATATGAAGATGTAAAAGGGAGGGAGGGAGGAAAAAGGAGGGAGGGAGGGAGGAAGGAAGGAAGGAAGGAAGGAAGGAAGGAAGGAAGAAGACCCAAATAAAATAAGAAATGAAAGAGGAGAAATAACAACCAATACCACAGAAATACAAAATAAATAAGAGAATACTATAAACAATTATATGCCAACAAATTGGACAACCTAGAAAAAATGGACAAGTTTCTGGAAATATACAGCCTACCAAAACTGAATCAAGAAGAAATAGATGGGAATTCCCTGGAGGTCCAGCAGTTAGGACTTGGTGCTATCACACGTGTGCAGGCCCAGGTTCAATCCCTGTTCAGGAAACTAAGATCCCGCAAGCCATATGGTGTGGCAAAAAAAAAACAAAAACAAAAAAAAACAAGAATAGATAATTTGAACAGACCAATCTTTAGAAGTGAAACAGAATCTGAAACAAAACAAATGAACAAAAACTCCCTGCAAACAACAAGTCCAGGACCAGATGGCTTCACTGGGGAATTCTACCAAACATACAAAGAAGAACTTACACTGATCCTTCTAAAGCTCTTCCAAAAGACTGAAGAGGACAGAACACTCCCAAAGTTGTTCTATGAAGCCACCATCACCCTGATACCAAAACCAGACAAAAACACTACAGAAAAAGAAAATTAAAGGCCAGTGTCTTCGATGATGCAAAAATCCCCAACAAAATACTGGCAAACCAAATCCAACAACCCACAAAAAATGTCATACACCACAATCAAGCTGGATTCATCCCAGGGTCACAAGGATGGTTTAATACAAGGGTGAGTCAAAAATTATCTGCACTCTGGTTATATTAAAACTTCTGTTGACAGCACTGTCTTATCAGCACTTTCCATTCAAGGCTACTGTCACTGCTGTGCAGGTGTGAACGTGTTACATCAGTTCATTTGTAACTGTGGTGCAAGTAAAAATGGATGCCCCACTTGTGATTTGTACAAAAGAAGAGCAGCATGCAGTGATTCGTTTTTTGTGGTCTGAGGGTGTACCTGGTGCCGTTATTTATCGAAGACTTTGTGTGCAGTATGGAGAAAGTGTTTTGTCACGAAGAAGTGTGTATGAATGGATTAGAGAAGTTCAAGGAAGGTTGCACAAGTGATAGCCATCAAGAAGGAGCTGGACACCCATCCCCATCCACGGCTGATGACAACACTGAGTGTACATGTAAAATGATTCTGTCAAATACATGAGTGACAGTGGATTATGTGGCAAATCATTAGTAACTCAACCATGGCTCAAAGGTTGAACAATCAACAGTGCTCATTACAGTGAGATGCTTACTGAAGAGCTGAAGCCTAACCTTCAGATTAAATGCAGAGGAATGCTATCCAAGGGCACTGTGATTTTGCGTGACAATGCACGTCCACACACTTCTGCCCACACTGTCAACACTCTGCAAAAACTTCGTTTTGAGGTATTAAAGCATCCTCCCTATAATCCTGATCTTGCTCCATTGGACTTTCACCTGTTTGGTCCCCTGAAAGCAGCCCTACAGAAATGAAGATTCACTTCTTTTTTTTTTAAATGAATTTTTCTAATTCATTCATTCATTCATTCATTTTTATTGCTGTGTTGGGTCTCTCTTTTTTGCTGTGCACGAGCTTTCTTTAGTTGCAGTGAGTGGGGGCTACTCTTTGTTGTGGTGTGCAGGCTCCTCATTGCCGTGGCTTCTTTTGTTGTGGAGCACAGGCTCTAGGCATGTGGGCTTCAGTAGTTGCAGCACATGGGCTCAATAGTTGTGGTTCACGGGCTCTAAAGTGCAGGCTCAATAGTTGTGGCACATGGGCTTAGTTGCTCTGCAGCATGTGGGATCCTCCTGGGGCAGGGATCGAACCCATGTCCCCTGCATTGGCAGGAGGATTCTTAACCACTGCACCACCTAGGAAGCCCTGAAGATTCATTTCTGATGAAGAACTGAAGACAGCAGTGCATTCATGGCTTGCAGCTCAGCCTAAAACATTTTTTAATGAGGGAATACAAAAGCATGTTGACAGATGGACAAAGCGTATTGAAAAGCAAGGAGATTATGTCGAAAAATTATGTATTTGTCTTTTCTAAAAGTTAATTATAGTAAATTCTACTGCCAGAATGCGGATAATTTTTGACTTATCCTCATATATGCAAACCAATCAATGTGATATACCACATCAACAAAAGACAAAAAGCACATGATCATCTCGATGCAGAAAAATCATGATAAAATTCAATATCCATTCATGACAGAAACTCTCACCAAAGTGGGTACAAAGGGAACATATCTCAAAATAATAAAAGCTATTTATGATAAACCCACACCAACATAATACTCAATGATGAAAAATTGAAAGCCTTCCCACTAAAATCTGAAACAAGACAAGGATGCCCACTCTCACCACTTCTCTTCAACATACTATTGGAAGTCCTAGCCCCAGCAATCAGACAAGAAAAAGAAATTAAAAGTATACAAATTGGAAAGGAAGAGGTAAAATTGTCATTATATGTAGATGACATGATAGTATATATAAAAAACCCTAAAGACTCCACACAAAAAACTACTAGAACTGATAAACAAATTCAACAAGGTAGCAGGATACAAGATTGACATACAGAAATCAGTTGCATTTCTTTACACTAATAATGAAGTATCAGAAAGGGAAAGTAAAAAAAAAATCCCATTTAGAATCACATCAGAAAAAAAAAAAATACATAGGAATAAACCTGACCAAGGAGGTGAAAGACCTATACACTGAGAACTATAAAACATAGATAAAGGAAACTGAAGACGATTCAAAGCAATGGAAAGATATTCCATGCTCTTGGACTGGAAGAATTAATAGTGTTAAAATGGCCATATTACCCAAAGCAATTTACAGATTTAATGTGATCTCTATCAAATTATCCTTGACATTTTTGACAAAACTAGGACAAATAATCCTAAAATTTATATGGAAGCATAAAAGACCCAGAATTGCAAAAGCAATCCTGTGGAAAAAGAACAAAGCTGGAGGTATAGCCTTTCCAGACTTCAGACAATACTACAAAGCTACAGCAATCAAAACAGTATGGTACTGGCACAAAAACAGACATATGAATCAATAGAAAAGGCTAGAGAGCCCAGAAATAAACATACACACCTAGAGTCAATTAATCTTCAACAAAGGAGGCAAGACTATACAATGGAGAAAAGACAGTCTCTTTAGCAAGTGGTGTTGGGAAAGCTGGACAGCCACATGTAAATCAATGAAGTTAGAACATTCCTTCAGACTCTACACAAAAATAAACTTGAAATGGCCTAAAGACTTATATTTAAGACATGACACCATAAAACTCCTAGAAGAGAACACAGGCAAAACATTCTCTGACAAATTATAGCAATATTTTCTTAGGTCAGTCTCCCAAGGCAAGAGATATAAAAGCAAAAATAAACTAATGGAACTTAATCAAACTTATCAGCTTTTGCACAGCAAAGGAAACCATAAATGAAAAGACAATATACAAACTGGGAGAAAATATTTGCAAATGATGCAACCAACAAGGGCTTAATTTCCAAAATATACAAACATCTCATACAGCTCAATATCAAAAAAACAAACAACCCAATCAAAAAATGTGAAGAATACCTAAATAGACATTTCTCTAAAGAAGACATACAGATGGCCAATAGGCACATGAAAAGATGCTCAACTATGCTAATTATTAGAGAAATGCAAATCAAAAGCACAATGAGGTATTACCACACACTGGTCAAAATGGCCACCATTTAAAAGTCTACAAGGGCTTCCTTGGTACCACAGTGGTTAAGAATCTGCTTGCCAATACAGGGGACATGGGTTCAATCCCTGGCCCAGGAAGATCCCATATGCCATGAAGCAACTAAGCCCATGTACCACAACTACTGAGCCTGCGCTCTACAACCCACAAGCCACAACTACTGAGCCCATGTGCTGCAACTACTGAAGCCTGTGCGCCTAGAGCCTGTGCTCTGCAACAAGAAAACCCACCGCAATGAGAAGCCCGCGCACTGCAACAAAGAGTAGCCCCCACTCTCCGCAACTAGAGAAAACCCATGCACAGCAACGAAGACCCAATGCAGCCAATAAAAGTAAATAAATAAATTTATTTTTAAAAAGTCTACAAATAATAAAACAGAGATGAACCAGAAGGAATCAACAGCAGAATAACTGAGACAGAAGAATAGATATGCGACCTAGAAGACAGAATGGTGTAAATCTCTGCCACAGAAAAAAGAATGAAAAGAAATGAGGAGGGGCTTCCTAGGTGGCGCAGTGGTTAAGAATCCGCCTGCCAATGCAGAGGTCACGGGTTCGATCCCAGCTCCAGGAAGATCCCACATGCCGCGGAGCAACTAAGCCCGTGTGCCAAAAAAAAAAAAAAGAAATGAGGACTGTCTCAGACACCTCTGAGACAACATTAAATGCACCAACATTTGAATTATAGGGGTCCCAGAAGACGAAGAAAGAGAAAGGGCCTAAAAAAATATTTGAAGAGATTATAGTCAAAAGCTTCCTAACATGGGAAAGGAAATAGTCACCCAATTCCAGGAAGCACAGAGAGTCCCACATAGGATAAACCTAAGGAGGAACATGCTGAAACACATGTCTACAAATAATAAATACTGGACAGGATGTTGGTGGGACTGTAAATTGGTGCAGCCACAATGTAAAACAGTATGGATCTTCCTTTAAAAACTAAAAATAGAGTTGCCATATGATCTAGCAATCCCATTCCTGGGCATATATCCAGAGAAGACTATAATTCAAAAAGATACATGCACCCCAATGTTCAGAGCAACACATTTACAATAGCCAAGACATGGAAGAAATCAGATTTCCATTAACAGATGAATGGATAAAGGAGATGTGGTCCCTATACAATGGAATATTACTCAGCCATAAAAATAATGAAATAATGCCATTTGTAGCAATATGGATGGACCCAGAGATTATCATACTAAGTGAAGTAAATCAGGAAGAGTAAGACAAATACCATGTGATATCACTTATTTGTGGAATCTAAAATATGATACAAATGAACTTATTTATGAAACAAAAATAGACTCATAGATACAGAAAACAAACTTATGCTTGCCAAAGAGGAAAGGGAGTGGGGGAGAGATAAACTAGGAGTTTGGGATTAGCAGATACAGACTACTATATATAAAATAAAAAGGTCCTACTGTATAGCACAAGGAACTATATTCAATATTTTGTAATAGACCATAATGGAAAAGAATATGAAAAGAATATATATGTATAACTGAATCACTTTCTGTACACCAGAAACTAACACAACATTGTAAATCAACTATACTTCAATTTAAAAAATAAAAATAAAATAATAATAAAAAAAATAACAAAACACAAGAGTAGAAAAAAACTCATCAGTAAGAAAACAAATAGTTCACTTAGAAAATGGGCAAAAGACATGAATTGATATTTCACCAAACAGAATATACAGATGGCACATAACAACATGAAAAGCCATTCCACATCAGTAGCCATCAGAGAAATGCAAATTAAAACCACAATGAAATATCACTACACACCTATCAAATATCTATAATAAAAAATAGTGATGACACCAAATGTTGATAAGGATGCAAAGAAATTGGGTTACTCATATATTACTAGTAGGAGTGTACAATGGTACAGTCACTCTGGAAAGCAGCTTGGCAGTTTCTTTAAAAATCAAATATATAACTACCACATGACCCAGCAATTGCTCTCCTGGGCATTAATCCCAGAGAAATGAAGACTTATGTTCACACAAAAACCTGTACATAAATGTTTATAGCAGCTCTGTTTGTAATAGCCATAAACTGGAAACAGTCTGCATGGCCTTCAATGAATGAATCATTAAATAAACTGGTACCTCCATGCCATTAACTACTACTCAGCAATAATAAGGAATGGACTACTGATACACAAAAGGATGAATCTCCAGGGAGTTATGCTGGGTGAAAAAAGCCAATCCCCCTACTGTATGGCACAGGGAACTCTACTCAATACTTTTTAATGGCCTATGTGGGAAAAGAATCTAAAAAAAGAGTGGATATGTGTGTGTGTGTGTGTGTGTGTGTGTGTGTGTGTGTGTGTGTATATATATCTGATTCACTCTACTGAACACCTGAAAGTAATACATTATAAATCAACTATACTGCGATAAAAAAAAATTTAATGGAAAAAAAAAAAAAAGCCAATCCCAAAAGGCTACATACAGTATGATTCCACTTATATTCTTGAAATAACAAAATTATGTAATTTGGACAACAGATCGACTGTCTGGAATTAAGGAGGGGATGAGGAAGGAGGAAAGTAGGTATGACAGTAAAAGGGAAACATGAGGGGACTTGTTCTGTATCTTGACTATACAAATGGCAATATCCTGATTTGTGTTATTGTTTGTAGTTTTGCAAGATATTACATTTAAGGGAAAATGGGTGAAGGGCACATTACATTGCTCTGTATTATTTCTTCCAACTGTACGTGGGTCTACAATTATCTCAAAATTAAGAGTTTAATTAAAAACACAGTTGAGATTTTGTGGTTTAAAAAATGGAATTCTAAAGAAAAACAGAGATTTTAGGTAGCTACAATTAGTAATTTATAAAACCTCCCTCTCTTGAGGAAAACTTCCCTCTCTTGGACTCATATTGATCTCTTTAATGACTACAGGGGGAAAAAAACTTAAAGCATGTATACTGAGTCGATTCTAATAGAATAAAGTAGATTTTTAGAGCAAAGTATAATTTTAGAGAATACTTACTTCAGCTAGATGTATAAGTAAGGAGCTGAGGCCCAACAGTGGCCGTTGTATCAGGAAGCCTGGGGTTAGGGGCAGGTATCCAAATAAACATATCCTCTAAGCATTTAGAAATACAACGTTAGAGTAGTGCTGAAAAATCATGACTGGAAATGACGTTGGATCATTCCCATAGAAATAAAAGTAAGTCTTAAGGAAGAATGAACTCGCCAAAGGAAAAAAATATGATTTATATACTATGACAATACCTAAGGATGAAAGATACTTATGGTACATATTGGGCAAAAATTCACATATTTCATTTCTTTCCTAGACTAAACCCATCTGCTTATATAAATATAAAGAAACACAGCACATCTTGGACACCACCCAGAAATCCCCCTTTGATAAGCCAAAGGACTCTTATGGTAAGCTCCTCAGAACGGCTCCAGTCTGTGGCCCAGAAGTCATTTAAAAGTTTGTCACCTCTCAAAGGACCCAAGAAGAGGAAAAAACATTCTCGAGTCAAGGCCACAAAGACTAAAGACATGAAACCTGTCAGCAGCAAATGGGAGGCTACTCCCTCAAGTTCTCAGAAGGATGCAGACAAGAATCTGCAAGTTGAAGAGTCCAACCAGAAAGACTCTATGCAAACAGCCCCCCATCCAACGAAAAATAACAGAAAGCAACCAAAGAAGAAGGATGGACAACCCACCTTTCGTTTGAAGTTGCAAAGGGACAAATAATTTAGCTTTCTGCTGCTCTGAAAACTGTGGATGAAAGATTACATATGCTTACATAGTAAAACGAAAAAGAAAAGCCCTCCCGGTCCCTCTGTCCCTATACCACCCCCTACATGTTCCTGTGCATGTACTAAACTACAAGTTTTAGATATCCCATCTTCTTTAGTGGGAACATCTTTCAGAGAGCTAAAAAGAAATCCAGAGAAAATATAGAAAATTAAAAATCACTTAGATATTTATATTTAATTTTTGTCAAGATGAAAAAAAAATCTCTGAACTTTTTATTTCTTTTGAAACGACTTATGCATACAACACCAAAAGACTAAGACCTCAAGAAAGGAAAGACATGTACTATAACTGGCACGAATGTCCCTACTAGACACTTTAATGAATCAGTCAACAAACATCATTTCCTCAATTTCTGTCTGCAGTGTGCTAGAAACCATTAGTGATATAAAAGACATTCCTATATTTTTACTACTGTATAATTGTATATATAAAACATACACAAGAAAACCATAATCCCAAAAGAAACTTGTACCATAATGTTTATTGCAGCACTATTTACAATAGCCAGGACATGGAAGCAACCTAAATGCCCATCAACAAATGAATGGATAAAGAAGATGTGGCATATATACACAATGGAATATTACTCAGCTATAAAAAGGGATGAGATGGAGCTATATGTAATGAGGTGGATAGACCCAGAGTCTGTCATACAGAGTGAAGTAAGTCAGAAAGAGAAAGACAAATATTGTATGCTAACTCACATATACGGAATCTAAAAATGGTACTGATGAACTCAGTGACAAGAACAAGGAAGCAGATGCAGAGAATGGACTGGAGAACTCGAGGTTTGGGAGGGGGTGGGGGGTGAAGGGGAAGCTGAGACGAAGCGAGAGAGTAGCACAGACATATATATACTACCAACTGTAGAATAGAGAGTCAGTGGGAAGTTGTTGTATAACAAAGGGAGTCCAACTCGAGGATGGAAGATGCCTTAGAGGACTGGGATGGGGAGGGTGGGGGGGACTCGAGGGAGGGTGGGGGGGGAGTCAAGGAAGGGAGGGAATACGGGGATATGTGTATAAAAACAGATGATTGAACTTGGTGTACCCCCAAAAAAATAATAAATAAATAAATAAAATTTTAAAAAAATAAATAAATAAAACATACATGACTAAAATAGTTGCAGAATTAAGATAGTGCACAGTAAAGTACTAAGTTGTGTTCCTCCATTAGAGAAAATACTACATATTAAAAGATGCTAATTGCACAGAGCAAAAAGTTTGACAAAAATACACAAAAATGCATAGATTATGGTTTAAATAGTCATTTTACTTGAAAAATGAAAAGATTAGACATGCAGTTTCTGTTAGAGCTGATGAGTGTACATCTCTGGCCATTTATTCATGTAGAAGCACGTGGAGCACCTCGTGGTTTGTCACTCATAAGACAGTGACTACTGGTGAGATTCCTACAGGACACTGCAGAGAAACAGGTATGTCAGGCAAATAAGCAAGATGGATGTGGTAAGAAAACAGTTGATCAGCCTGGAGTTGCAGATCAACAATGGCGTCCATTACAGGATGAGGCTAATGAGGACGAGGCAGGAGAGGTTTGTTCAAGTTACAGGCCACAAACTTAATTAGGTCCTGGGAGCAAAATGGAACTAGGAGGATCTGAGCTTGGGTAGTCTACTCTCATTGATATTTCCAGCAGCCAAAGAGGGTTCAAGGAGAGCTCAGGATATTAAAGGAGTAACTGTTATGTTCTGGTTTTGGTTTTAATAGACTTTATTTTTTAGAGAAGTTTTAGGTTCACAGTGATACTGAGCAGGAGGCAACAGATTTCCCACATACTCCCTAGTCTCCACACTGCACAGCCTCCTATTATCACCATCGCCCACCAGAATGATTCATTTGCTACAACTGATGAACCTATACTGATATATCATTATCATTCAGAGTCCATAAATGGAGTGTATGTCAGGGTTTGCTCTTGGTATTGTACATTCTATGGGTTTAGACAAATGTGTAACAAAACGTATCCACAATCATAGTATCATACAGAGTAGTTTCACTGCCCTAAAAATTCTCCATGCTCTGCCTATTCATCCCTCTCTCCCCTCAAACCCTGGCAACCACTGATCTTTTTATTGTCTCCATAGTTTTGCCTTTTCCAGAATATCACATAGTTGGAATCATACAGTATGTATAGCCTTTTCAGATTGGCTTCTTTCGCCTAGTAATATGCATATAAGTTCTATCATGTCTTTTCATGGCTTGATAGCTCATTTCTTTTTAATGCTGAACAATATTCCACTGTCAGTAAAATTTACAAACTTCTAACAATGTTAACTAAGGAAAAAAAAAGACAAATTACTAACGTCAGAAATAAAAAAGCAATCGCCAATACTGATCCCACAGAAATTAAAAGGATAATAAAGAAATATTATGAACTCTTGGCCCACAAATCTGATAGCCTAGGTGAAATGGACCAATTCCTTGAAAGACACAATCTGCCAAAATTCACACAAGAAGAAATAGACAATTTAAATAGGCCTATATGAACTAAAGAAATCAAATCAATAAATAATAACCTGCCAAAAGAGAAATCACCAGGCCCAGGTGAGTTCTCTGATAAATTCTACCAATAATTTAAGAAAGAAATTACACCAATTCTCTACAATCTCTTCCAGAAGATAGAAGCAGAAGGACTACTTCCTAACATATTCTATGGGGCCAGCATAACCCTAATGCTAAAACTAGACAAATATATTACAAAAAAGGAAAATTATCAATATCTCTTGTGAACATCGATGCAAAAATCCTCAACAAAATATTAGAAAATAGAAGTCAATAATGTATAAAAAGAATTATACACCACCGTCAAGTAGGCTTTATTCTTGGTATGCAAGCCTGGTTCAACATTCAGATATCAGTACAATCCATCACATCAACAGAATAAGGAAGAAAAATTATATGACAACAGCAATAGATACAGAAAAAGAATTTGACAAAATCTCACACTCATTCATGATTTAAAACTCTCAGCAAATTAAGAATGGAGAGAAATTTACTCAATCTGATAAAGAATACCAAAAGATCTACACCTCACATCATGCTTAATGATGAAACTAGATACTTCCCTGTTAAGATCAGAAACAAGGCAAAGGCATCTGCTCTCCCATTCCTATTCAACATCATACTGGAAGCCCTAGGTAATTCAATAAGACAAGGAAATAAAAGGAAGAAATAAAACTATTTCTTGATAGGATACATGATTATTGATGCAGAGAATTCCAAAGAATCAACAAAAAAACCTGCTGGAAGTAATAAGCAATTATAGCAAGGTTGCAAGATACAAAGTTAACATAGAAAAGTAAATCACTATCTTATATACCAGCAATGAATACTGGAATTTGAAATTAAAAACACAGTACCATTTACACTGGCACCAAAAATTCAAATACTTAGGTATAAATCAAATATGTTCAATATCTATATGAGGAATACTGCAAAACTCTGATGAAAGAAATCAAAGATCTAAATAAATGGAGAGAGAGTCCATGTACATGGATAGGAAGACTCACCACTGTCGAGATATCAGTTCTTCCCAACTTGATTTATAGATTCAATGAAATCCCAATCAAAATTCTAGCAAATTATCAACAAACTTGATTCTAAACTTTATATGGAAAGATTAAAGATTCAGGATATCCAACACAATATTGAAAGGGAAGAAGAAGTCAGAGGATTGATGTTACCTGACTACAAGACTTAAAAGACTTACCTATAAAGCTACATTAATCAAGAAAGTGTGGTATTGACAAACTTGAATTCCATCTCCAGTTAAAAAAAAAAAAAGAAAACCTTTAAAAATGGAGGCCACTGTGATAGGAGCACTGAGTGTGTGCTGTGACCCCATCCTATCTGCAGACATCACCCAGATTCTGTATCATCTCTGGTTCTCCACACATGACAGCAGTGATACCTCATAGAGCCTGGGTTCCTGAACTAGCACTGATGCTACTGACCCAGACAAAGGGGCTTTATAATAGGAAAAAAAGACATACACTAACTCTGGGGCTTCCATCCTGACATCATTAAATTGTTCTTTTATAATTAGGCTTTAAGATAAAGACAGTCTGCCCACCATCACCAAAAAAAGCTATATTTCATTTTTATCCCAGAAGGGTGAATATCCTTTCTGCAGATAAAAGGGGTTTACTTAAGTCATTTTTTTCCATCAAAGATCTCCTTCTATACTATTGTAGCTGATTTCTTTACTTTCAGAAACATGTTATAAACTCCTAACTGGCTATTTCTCTTCCAAATAAATAAACCATAAACAAAGAAACAACACTTCATCAAGCATCTGGCCGTCTTCACCCCTCACCTCCAAGCCTCGTAAGAGCCTCTATTGTCCACATTCCTAGGTGGACCACTGAACCAAACCCTGGCACCTTCCAGGATTCCCAGACCAGTCTCTTCAGACTGTTCTATCCTTTCTTCTTTGGGAAAAGTTTGTGTGGAAAGAACTGTTCATGGCAGAGTCCTGCATGATGGACAAAAGAGGCTCTGGGCCTGAGTCTGCTAGAGAAATACTAAGACAGTGAGATTTTGTTTAAAGAAATAAAAGATGGCAAAGTCAGCTGATAGAATAATGTACTCCCTCTGCAGAGGTAACCATAGTTCTGAAGATGACTTGTGCTGAGATGGCAGGGCCACATGAGGGAAGGCACCTAAGTCAAAGAGTCATCCCACCTGAGAACACTTGGACTGAGCTACGACAAGGGCTCCACTGAAAATACATGAAATGTGAAGACATCGACAGCTCCTCTTGATGTCTCCTGAGCTCTTATAACTGAACTGAAGATCAGTGAGGAAATACCTTTGGGGAGGCCCTTCATTTCTCTGACCCAGCTTGTCTGCACTGACCAACACAGGCCCATGTGAGCCTAGGATCAGGATCAGGATTCAAGGCTGCAGAAAGAAACTCCAAATCAGGAGAAGGAGCCTCACCCAGGAATGTGGACTCGTGAGTCCTTTACTTTAGCAAGTCTCACCGTTATGCCCTGATGTGCCTGTGTTCAGAGAATGGGTTACAGCATGATACCTCTCTAATCCCCTAGTTTTGTGCAACGTCAGCCAGAGCTCGTGAGTTAGTCTCCTCTGGCTGTAGTCAGCCTTTTACATTTTCCCCAGTGCACAGTACAGATATCACTTTCTGTGTGTGTAGCAGTGAACAGAACAGAGAGTGTAACGTTTTATTCAACCAGGCCTACTTGCCTTGCCCCACCAATGGTCTGGCCTGGTTGCCAGGTACTTGTTTATTTTAGAATACAACACTCCACAGGGGTAGAAGCAGGCAGTTGTGGTCCATGGCATACTAACAGCCAGAGGCCCAGCATCAGTGCCTTTAGAACCATGGAGGACCTTCAGACTGCCACAGGACTAGCTGCATGGCTGCTCCTGGAGCAGTGCTCCGATAGTGTTATCTGACTACTTGCGGCAAAGCCCTTTGGGTTTTCCTTCAGCATGTGCTGCTGTGATTTATTTTTTTAGTAAGAAGCCAACATACTTTAAGGAGGAATAAAGAGCTAATCAAAAGGTTTTCTGCCCTGGATAAAGAATATTATGTCAGTGAAAAGATTAAAGAATTCAGACAAACCTATGAAGCCCTCAAATTGCCTTTCGCAGAGGCCAGTCCTCTAAAGCGTACAAAGTCTGTGTTGGGCAGCGCTTAATAGAAGTGTGAAAGGGTCTGCTTCTTCACTGAAGACACAGCAGACCTCTCAAAATGAGTCAAAACGTGAAGTCCCTTAACTCTCATGTCATGGTGTGCTAATGGCTCACCTTCAAGAACATGCATGACCAATCAAAAAGGGATTGAAATCTTTCCAGTCCCAACTAATTAATGCCAAAGGCATCTCAGAAAAAAATGCTGAACAACTTCAAAGGGAAATAATGGATAGTTTGGATGAAAACACTCATCCACAGGAAAACCTAAACCTGCCTTCCCAAGAAGATGAGGGACAGAAAGAGTGTGGGAACTGAAGGACCAGAAAAACATTTGAAAAGTATTACACAGGAATAAAACAGGCTATAAATGATAAAGGGATCCCTTAAACTCTCTTACTGAAACTGTGCGGCAGGTGATAAGTTTACCTGCTTTCTTTAGAGAAGACCATACAGATGAGGACAACTTCTCCCTATCAAAGGAAGGAGGAGAGTTAAGCCATGAGGTCACGATGACAGATCCAGGGTCCCACGCAGGTTCAATTCAGATTTCAAAGCAGCCAACTACAGAGCATCCACATGCACTGCAGGACATCTGGTGGGTTTGTTTTTTTGTTCTCTCTCTAAAAGTAATTTAGATTTACCTCTACTTAGTTTAATTGCTGTTACGTAATTGGTTGTTTTTTTCTTATTGTTTGATATAACTATTATTCCTAAGAGTGTTTTTTAAATATATATGATTTTAATTTAATTGTGATACAGCTACTATATATGGTATTTATATAGTTACAATGTTGTAGACACTAAGCATCAACAAAATAATAACCAGTTTGGAAGAGGGAATTAGGATTTGTAGTTGTGGAACATAGGTCGGGAAGAAGAAAGCTACATCTTCATCTTCTATAGCTGAGAGTAAACAGATTATGCCTAAAACTAAAAAATCAAGAATTATAAGCATGTTACTTAGAGAACTGAGGCAAATACCTAAAGAATCAGGTAAAACAGATGAAGTGCTTACCCTGGAGAAGAAGGGGATAGTGTGGGACTGCTGTTTTCTATAAGACTTTGACAAATTCTTGACTCTTCATGTGCATTCTAACTTCAAATAAAATTTTTAAATGTATACTTCTGTCTCTTCTATATTATGTCACTCCATTCACCAGTGTTGTTTTTAGCATGACTAGTGTATACTAATACCAGAAAATTAATTTTGTCTCTGCCTTGAAGGCATTATTATGAAGGCTAGGCTAGATATTCAAAAATTCTGCTTTTAATAATAACAGCTACCATTACTGTGTGCCCAGTACTGCACTAAGAACCTTCAAGCATTATCTCCAATTTCCACAACGGCTAATGCAAAGTAGGTATTGTTTCTATTTTATAGATGAGACACTGATGCTCAGAGAGTTTAAATAATTTGCTAATCTGTAGCAGAGCTCCCTGATCCCAGAGCTTCTGCTCTTCCTTTCTATTAGATCACATCACCTCTTTCTAGTATCTGAGTTTAAAAGAACTACAAAGGGGGAAAAAATGGAGCAGTTCAAAGAACTCCTTTGTGCAAAAGACAGGGAGGGGAAGAAGCATCCTGAAGGATTTAGCAATATTGCTAGGTAGCTGTCTACTGACTTAACCGAGCTTAACCCCAAACTGGAATTTCCAGCTGGTCATGTGAGCACAGAAAGCAATTTTTAAACTCTGGCTAGGAGCCCCTATGATTACAAAAATAAAAGCTCCATTCTGCTTTTATTTTGAAATAAGAGATACTCCAGCTGTTCAAGCATGGGCCTAAACACCCTGGTGAGGACGCTAAGAAGACAAGGTTTTGTGTCCAGGGACGCCCAGTCATCCTACAAAGCTGATTTCTGAAAAGGAGGGGACAGATGCATAACTGCTTCCCCACTGGTGACCTGGGTCTGGGATCTTGGACCAGATGATCTTGAGGGTCCCTTCTAAGTAAAATTCTAGGTGTTTATGTTGGTTTAAAACACAGGCGCTTTGAGAGCATCTTGGCCAGTTTCCTTTCTGGAATTGTTGTGTGATATAATCAAGACATTTACCTGGCTCTTTAAGTCTACTGGTTGGTTGGCTCAGGTGTGGGGAAAGTGCCTGGTTTGGGGAACAACAATGTTGTTTACATTCTTTCTGAAAAGTCACGAGCCATAGGCAAGAAATGAAAGTGAAATCGGGATAGTGTCATCAGTCAGCACAAATGTGCCGAAGTTCAGAGAGCTGTTTACTTAGGCACAAGTGTGCCTGCCAGCCAGTCATAAGCTCCGGGCTTATGCTCGGGGCTACATCTTTTCCGTCTCCACCGGCCTTGCTTTCTGGAGCCTGACATTAGGAAGCCAGTGAAGAGAGAAGAATCGACCGAACCTGATTTCCTGCTTCTCCTCTTTGTGAGTGTTTTGTGGGTTCTGCATCTTCTTTTTGGTAAGTACCTACCCTGCATGCCCCACAGCTCGGCCAGATGCCTGCCCCTCTGTAAGCCAAGTCAGCTTTCCTCTCGGACCCTGCATTCTAGCCATGGGCCCGGGGAAACGACCAGTAGTCAGGGTCTGGGGATCCTCCCCCAGTAAACGAGCCACCTCCACGAGCTCTGCTCTTCTTCCCTCCTTCCCCCTACTCTCTTCAGCATCACCCTGTGTGCCTCTGGCCTCAAAAGTGGTGCAGGTAATGCCAGTATACCTGGCTAGAAACCCAGGCGAGAACTGTGGGCAGCAGGGTTCTGCACCGAGTCTGCACAAATAATGGTTTCTGACGCATGAAGTGGGTTCTTCATCAGAACTAGGCAGCCAAACAAAAGCAGATCACTGACTTGGGCAGCTAAACGGGTAGTTACAGGAAACACCATTAGTTCTTAAAATACGCACTGTAGACTAAGATTGTCAGAGAGACCTGTGTTCTCAACTCAGAAAGAAGATAAGAGGGTCTAAGAGATTTTTAGACCCTATGTTATTAGACTATATTGCATTTCACACCTTGAGGGAAATTCATGGTGGGATTTTAGTTCACTTGGTGCAGACCTTAAAAAATTTCTTTTTTCAACGTGGGCTGTTTCCCTAATAATTTCCAGTGTGCTTCTTCACCTGTAAAATCAGAAGTTCTTTGGGAAAAGATAAATACGTGTATGTATGTGATTCGTCTTTCCTTCCTTCTTCATGACAACTGAAGTGCATTTTTCAGTATTTTCTTCCTAAACCGCACCTCTCCCAAAGTCCCGAATCCGTGCACATGACATTCTTTTGATTTCGCATACTCCCCTTTCTCAACACTCTTTCCAGCTAACCCCCTGCTTTATCTAATCACTAAGATTGTTTTCCAAATTGCACTTTTATGTAAATATAACACATGATTCTGGAAATATTTTTAATGAAAAAAGAAAGGAACTCTTACCCTTAATGCCCAGAGATACCAGGGCAATTATTAACATTTTAGGACAATTCCTTTCTTGCAGTCATACTATAAAGTGTGATTTTAGACCTGGTTTCTCTAAAGGCTGCAGAGTTTTATTATCTTGATATGTCTTAACTTGATTCTAATGTTGGGCATTCAAGTTGCTTCTCATTTTTTGCCAAAGTAATACTGTGATGAACATTCCTGTATATAAATCATTGATTGTATTTCTGATTGCTGCCTTAGGGTGGTAGACTTATAAGGGGAATTACTTGGCCAAAAGGTATTATTATGATTTTTAGGGGTTTGAGTGCCTTTTGCCATATTGCCTCCCAGAATGTTTGTAAGAATTTTCACATCCACCATTATTCTATGAAAATGCCAGTTTTACTGCACTCTTGGTATCAAGTGTTTTTATCTGCAGTTTTGATAGGGAAACTCATAGGTTATTTTAGTTGCCATATCTTTGATTACAAGAGGTACAGACTTTTTTTTTTCATGTTAGTTAATGTGATAGAGTGATTTATAATAAGAAATACAAAAAAAAAAAAAAAAAGAAATACAGGTTTGGTCTCTGTCCCCATTTCTGGCACAGAGCTCCTAAAACGCTTGGAATTTCCTAAGTGATAATAGAGGTAAAGGTGTCTTTGTTTATTCATTCCAAACCCTTTTCAACCACTTCTGTGTTTATGTTGATGACTGGACTTTTGCAAAAGTCCCTAAGGATGGGGCTGGCTGCCAGGGAAAACAACCACCTGATTAAAGGGTTGGAACTTTCAGCCCCGATCTCTAGGGAGGTGGGAGTGGCTGGAGATTGAGTTCAATCACCAATGGCCAATGATTTAAACAATCACACCTACATAATGAAACCTCCATAAAAATCCCTGAAGTACAGGGTTCAAGAGCGTCTGGACTGGTGGACACACGGAGGTGCTGGGAAGGTGACAGGCCTAGAGGGCATGGAAGCTCCATGACCCTTCCCCCTACCCTTTGCCCTGTGCATCTGCTGGGTGGCTGTTCCTGAGTTGCACCCTTTTATGATGAACCAGTATTCTAGTAAGTAGACTGTTCTGAGTTCTGTGAGCCACTCTAGCAAATTAATCAAACCCAAGGAGGGGGTCATGGGAAATGCCAAGTTATCCTAGACTTGCACTGGGGGGAGGGGGAGGGGCCGGCACTCAGCTTGTGGCACTGACCCCTTAACCTGTGGGATCTGATGCTATCTCCAGGTAGATGGTATCAGATTACGTTAAATTATAGGACACAAAGGTGTCACAGAGAATTCCTTGGTGGGGAAAAACCCTTACATTTGGTGGAAAGTACAAATAAGGAAGAAAGTTTTTTACAGTTAATTATTTTGCATTCTTTTTTATGTGAAATATCTTTTCATATGCCTTGTCCATTTTTATGGAGTTTAATGTTTTCCATATCTATTTGCATGAACATTTGTTATATTAGGTATATTAACCATTTCATGTTTGCTGCAGATATGTTTCCATGCTAATTGACTTTTATGTTTGGTTGTATAGAAATGTGTATTTTAATAGTTAAATCTGTACTATTTTTTCTTTGTAGTATCAATTTGCTTTTAAGCTCAGAGCATTCTTTCTCATTCATAAATCAAATATTTATTTTTTTCTAGATTTTTTTTTGTGTCTGTTTATTCCTTACATTTCACTATTGGATCCATGTGAAATTTATTTTGGTACGTTGAGTGAGATGAGGCCCTAAAATAGTTTTAACTAATCAGTTGCTTCAGCATTAGTCAATGGAAAACTCTTTCTTCCTCCTAATTATATTACACTTTTATGGTGTATTAACTTCATATGTGTGGCTTTTCTGAGGTATTCTGCTCTCTAAGCTGTCCATCCAGTCCCCCTGCTATTCTGTTCTACTTGGCCCACTTTCCCCACTTTCCCCGCAGTTATTTCCTTTTTTCTTTTTTTTAAATTAATTAATTTATTTAATTTATTTATTTATTGGCTGTGTTGGGTCTTCGTTGCTGCACACGGGCTTTCTCTAGTTGTGGTGAGCGGGGGCTACCCTTCATTGCGGTGCGTGGGCTTCTCATTGCAGTGGCCTCTCTTGTGGCAGAGCACGGGCTCTAGGCGCATGGGCTTCCGTAGTTGTGGCACATGGGCTCACTAGTTGTGGCTCACGGGCTCTAGAGCACAGGCTCAATAGCTGTGGCACACGGGCTTAGTTGCTCCGTGGCATGCGGCATCTTCCTGGGGCAGGGATCGAACTGTGTTCCCTGCACTGGCAGGCAGATTCTTACCCACTGTGCTACCTAGGAAGTCCTCCCCTCAGTTATTTCTAACTGGGAGCTGGACACTGCAATGACCTCAGTGACTCTAGCCTGCCTTAGGCCTCTTCAGGTGAATTACGTCTTCAGGTAAATTAATTAACATAACAAATATCTTTGGAAGGTTAATCTTCAAATGCACGCACAGTATGTTCTCATAGAAACTGAGAATTTGCAGGGCTTTATTCTATACCCCTGGGCTCACACCACCTCAGCTTTCTCAGCCCTGTCAAAGTGACAAAACGGAAACCATTTAGTTTACTCATTCCTTCATTCAAGGGAAAACGATGCACAGATGAGGGGAGCACAGATGAGGGGAGCACAGCGCCTCACAAGCAGTGAAGCATTCTTCCCAGGGATCTGGGGCAAGAGTGAGCCTCACAGAGCATCAGAAGAGGTAACGCAGAAACAGGGCAGGACTGGCTAGGAGGCTGGGGTTTCCTTACAAGCCAGCAGGTCCCACTTTCTAGGAAGGTGTGTGGGCTCACCTGCTGGAGGATTGTGATTGGTGTATGTTAGGTTTCCTTGACAAGTGTTTCCCATGCAGGCTGACTTGGGTTTAGATTTGTGACCTGGGCCTCTGGGGCCACTGCATTTTGTGAGTCCCAATATACAAATTACATTATCAGCCCAAACCTAAACCTGAAAAGACTCTGGGAGGGGATCCCTGGATCCCCAGCTCTTTTGTGAGGACACAGACCTTTTGCCCACTCAGCAGCAGTAGGGAGGTGGGGGTCTAACAGCAAAGACCCTGGCAGAGCAGGGAACACAATGGGGCAGCAACCTCGGCCCCTCCCTGCAGCATCCCGGCCACGGCATCCCGGCCACTGGGAAGCCGAAGGCCTCAGCACCCCCACCAGAGCGAGATTCGCTTTCTGCGGGATGGAGGGGGTGGCCCCACAGCATCTGCTACTCACTTTGTCTGTGATTTGCTTTTGAGTTATTTTAATGAGTAGTGAAGCCATTTCATATGCATTACAAACTCTCCAGGTAAGAACCACATCCAACCACGTCCACCTGGGGATGGAGGTGAAGTCCTAGAAAACTTAGCCTCCCTTCCGGCCAACTCTCAAAATAACTTTTGCAAAACTGAAGGTTTAAGTCTCAGTGACTGACTATCATTCGTTACCACCTCCCCTTCTTTCCTTTTGACTGCTGCAGGCAAACTACTTTCACTAGTTTTACAGCAGGGCTAGTGGGCAGAACTGCCAGAAACAATGCCGGCACTGCTCCAACCCCAATTCAGGAACCCTCCACACCTTCAGCCCCGCCGCCTGGGGTCTCGTGCCTTAGGTCTGGGGGAACAGGGGCTTGAGTTAATGAAACACCTAGTGAGAATACAATCCAAACCTCTCACCCTGGCCTCCTAGGCCCTCAGGGACCTGAGTCCACTCACCTGTCCAGCCTCGTCCCGTCCCCTCAGTCACTGGGCTGTCACCAGCCCCTGGTCTGTTCCTCTCCCAATCCAGTATTTATAACCACTGCACTCTCTCTCTGGAAGCCTCTTCCCCTGGCTCTTTCACACCCCTCAGGCCTCAAATCAAACGTCTCCTTTGCAGACAGGCCTTCCCTGACCCTCCAATCGAGACTCATCACTTCCTTCTACCTTCCTCCTTCACGTCATCCTGTTTATTTGCTTCCCAAATCTCTTCCAAAATTATAATTATCTTTTTAAAAGTACATGCTTGCTGTCTGTCTCCCCAACCAGAGTGCAAGCTCAAGGCAGGAAGGCCCCTGCTTTGCCCAGCATGTTACTGATTCCCCAGGGCTGACTCAGGGAATCATCCAACATGTGTCACCACTGGAGTCAGGAGATGAAACCCTGGCCTCATCAGCAGAAGGGAGACAGTCACTCTCCAAGTGAGGGCAGGAGAGAGGGTGGGAGCACCACACCCGCTTCCAGTACTGTGACTTGTCTTCAACTCTGCCTTGGGGCCTGTGAATCTTAGGCCCCGTAAACGGCACTGTGAAGTCCCCCCAATAAAAACCAAACAGGGATGGGTCCCAAGGTGCAGGCGTTGGCTCATTTTTAAGGATTTGTTCCCTGCATTAAATTTTTTTTTGACCTTTGTTCCCAGCTGGATTGTCTGCTTACCAAGCAGGGCTAATCAGCAACGAAACCACGGGACAGACAGCAAGTGAATGTTAACGGAGCCGCTGAGACGGTCTATTCCAGGAGCCTGCTGGGGGTGGAGGGGGCGGCGGGTGCTCTCTCTACACTGCAGTCTCACGGTGTCGTCATGTTTCTGCTGGCAAAGCTGTTTTTATTTACATGGAAAAATTCAGTAAACCAGATGTCAACGGCCTTCCATAAAAAGCCACTGCTGGCCCGGCCGTCCAGGGTGTCTGAAACCCGGGCCATCTAAACTGCGTCTGTCTTAACACAGTTGGTAAACATGGCTGTGGCCTCGTTTTCAAAAGTAAGAACCTGTGCTCGCATTTCTGCCCAAGGAAATATGACACATTTCCCTTTCTTCTTCCCTTTTTATTTTCGTCAGGAGCCACACCCAAACCGTGAGCCTTAGTATGTCCAGCCAGACAGATTTTCGTCAGGGCTGGTGGCCTCCTCTGACAAGCTGGCTCTCTCCTCTGTCCGATTCTGTTTTTCTGACTTATTTCTGCTCATTATTTTCTTCCCTGGACTTTGCTCCCTCTCCATTCACGCTGCACACCCTCCATTCATGCTGCACCCCCACCCTCCGCCTCCGCCCCGCTCCTCCCTGAAGCACAGCCTCATCAGAGGCAGCAGAGCAGACACCAGTCCACTAGCACAGGTCAAATTAACTCACTTCCGTCTCACACCAGCCCCCAGAAACAGACCAGCGGATGCATTAAGGGCGGGGATGTAGGCACAGGCAAGCTCGTGACCTGCCCAAGGACATGTGCCGTGAGCGACAGGGCAGCAGCCTGAACCCCGGAAGCCTGGCACTGAGGTCCATGCTCTTCACCACCAGGTCCCTAACACCATCCTGGGGTCGTGGGCACCAGTGAGACATCAGTGAGGCCAGCTTCCTGGAGTCCGGGTCCTCCAGGGAAGCTCTGTTCCTGAACTCCAGCACTAGCGTCTCCCCCAGAATGTCACGTCTCTGAGCCTCAGTCTCCTCTCTATGATAATAACTTAACGAGCACTTACTAGGTAATGTTCCACACGCTACACATAAATTACCTCACTTGATTTCCACAACATCTACAAAACAAGTTCTATTATTATACCCATTTTGCAGATGCGGAAATTACACAGAGAGACATTCATGCAGGTAGTAAATGGTAGAGCGGGGATTTGAACCTAGGACACACAGCTTCAGACTCTATGATCAGACGCACCATTCCACAGTGTCACCACCGTACAAGATGAGGATGGAGTGACGTCCGCACACTGTGGCCGTGAAGAGTGAAGGGCCGGGCCTCGGGAGGCAAAGCGCAGGTTCATACAGTGATTTCACAATCCTGCCTGACAGGCCTCACCAGCCTCACTTGGGGAAGTTACTGAGCCTCAATAAGCCTCAGTTTTCTCCTCTTGGAAAATGGAGATAATAACATTAAATGTGCTCCTATTGTGAGAACCTAAGGATACCTGCTAAGTGCTTAGCACAGGGTCAGTCCTTAATCATTAAAAAGCACTCAATCAAACTAGATTCCTTCTTAGACCCCCTCCAGTGATCACAAAGATTTCTCGAAGCAAGTTCTGCCCTCTATGGTGCCCTACAGCTTTCTTAAGTCATAAGGGTGGGGCGGGGGTGGGGGGAGCTGCCACCCCTTGGCCTCAGCTGTCACCACACCGGAGTCTGTCCTTGCACGTGGCCTCACGGTGTCCAGCCCCTGAAGCTACAGGCTCACAAAAATGTCTGAGAAAGAGGGGACAGGCTTGAGGAAACCTACACTTAGGAAACGGGAAGAATAAAAAACAGAAGGACCAGAAGGAGGACCAGGACAGAGAAGTAGGTCAAAAAAATAGAGGGAGGCTTTTGCAAAGCTCTGTGCACCGTGGCTGACGTTTCGGAGGCCGCTCAGCGGATGGTTACTGCGTGCCCACGACGCGCCAGACAGTCCTGGGTGCGGGGACGTAACCGTTAACGACATTTTGATAGAGACAGACAGCCATGGATTTTCGTCTGACTGGTGTGACAGATAAAATCCCTTGCTCTCGTGGAGTTTACATTCTATTGAGGGTTGTAGGCAGAAGACAAAACAAAACATTTAGAATGTTAGATGATGGAAAATGCTCCAGAGGAGGAGCAGGAAGGGGGGGCAGGGAGTGCAGACGCCGGTGCTGCGGAGCGGCTGTTTCAGTTCCAAAATGCTGACTAGGGATGGCGTCACTGAGAAACAGGCCTTTGAGCAGAGACCTAAGGCAGGCAGGCATGCGACACAAGAGCATTCAAGGCGGGGAGTGCAAATACAAAGTCCTGAGCTTGCCTAAAGTTTCTGGAAAATGCTAAAGGAGCCAATATGGCAGAAGCTGAGGGAGGGAGTGGAGAGCAAGGATAACAGGAGAAGAAGTCCAGGAGATGACGGGCACTAACAGCACTGGGCAGTTCAGGTCCCAAAGAAGCAGGAGGAGGCCAAGTCATTGTTAATGTCATCCCTGGAAAGTGGGCTCCCTTGGTATCGAGTCACCCTTGGTAACAAGCTCCAGGACGTTTACACATCTGCTGGGCACAGCATACTGTGTCATTTCCTAGCCGAGGAATTCAGACGTTCCAGAGTCTCGTCCCCACCCTCTGGAGAGAGAGCTCGGACTGAAGGGGACACTTACAGGCACCTGCCTTCCTCTCCTATGGGCACCTAAAAGGGCTCATTAAACACTTCATGAATGAAGTAGAATTTCCCAGTGGTGGACAAGCGGCCCTCTGGTATGAGGGACAGTGCAGGGTGCTCCAGCAGGCTACCCTCAGGGGCATCATTCGGGACAGAGGCCTGCCGGTGGTGACCATGGGCAAATGCAGAGAAACCAAAGAAGCCCCAGGGGTATATTCAGTCTTGTTACTGAGTATCATTAGACATTCAGGCAGGAAGAATGAATTAAAAAACCAGAATGAGGTGGGTGAGGCGGCGGGTGGCGGGGGTATTTTTGCTAAGTCAATGTAGAGAAAAGAGTTTTGTGGGAATCTCAAATGTAATATGAGAAGCCACTTATTGGAGCAGCGACAAATGACAAGTTATAAATACGTGTATGGTCAATACTTATACCCAACTGTCACATAATGATTAAGCTGATAGATATTTTAGCATAAAAGGAAGACGTGTTTGGGAGTTGGAGACTGGTGCTACAGACCTTCTCTATACCAGAAACAACGGTCGACAGGCAGCAGTTTGTAAAGCCCATTTTGATTCTGCAACTCAGGAGAGCACGTGGTGGGCCTTCCGCTGTCTGAAGTAAACAAGCCACTGTCAGTGGCCAGTGGCGAGAGGCAGCCTCCCTGCTCTGTCAGCCCTTCTCAAGTGTTCCTTACAGTCAAGGACAGGCCAGGAATGAAACCTATGCTGGGAAAAGCTCCCCGGCCACCCGTCCTCGGCCTGCCGGGTGTCCTGTACTCAGGGCATGGGCAGCTGGAGGGATTTTCAGTGCAACAATCTGCCAGAGCTCCAGTCCTCCCTCGGACACAACCTCATGAAAGTTTCACTCTTTTAACATGAAAGCGGCAAGGACATAATTTAGAAGATCAGGATACTACATCTGTGCCTCTTTCAGCCATCATCCCATCCATGTGAAAACTTTAGAGGTGCTTAAACGAAAAAAACAAAAGCAAACAAACGGCATCAAATGAATAGTCTGAGAATGTTTTCCTTCTCTTTCTCTAACTGGGAATCTGCCTCCCTGGGCTCTGCGGTGACACACGTGAAGCCACATACTCGCTCAGAGTCCAACCAGATCTGTGGCTTGGTCCAGGGTCCCCAATGCCACAAAAGGGTTATGCTTTATGACAGCAAAAGGCTGGCAGCCTTTATTTATAAAGAGCTCATATACACTGACAAACAAAAACCAAAACTGAAAATGATAAAAAGAAAAAAAAAAAGAAAAAAAGGAAATGACAGGACTTCCCAAGAGAAAAAAAAAAGAGATGGTCAAAACAAACACTCGAAAAACTTACTCATTAAAATGAAACAGTAGCAATGCTGTGTCATTTTTAATTCTCAAAGATGAAAAGATGAGAAAATTAAATCAGGGAGGATGAGATAAGTACTCTCTTAAACTGCTGGTGGAAGGATAAACTGATTCACAGTCACCATGGCATTATACACAACATTACAAAACGATGTCATAAAACAGAATATATAAACTCTACACAATGGCCATTAAAAATATTGTTTAGGAAACACTTCTAGTGACAAGGGGAAATATTAATGCTATCATGTTGTTTACAAAGCAGGATACAAGCACATATATTTATGTGATCCCAACTATGTAAAACAACATTATAGAAGGAAATGTGTCGAGTGGTTATTTCTACAACCTTGAAGTTACAGATGATTCTTAGTCTTATCTCTATACTTTCGCATATTTTTCTAGTTTTCTACAACCAACATGCATTACTTTATTATAAACAGGAAAAACTTTACCTAAAAATAGCAACAGTGACTCAGCAGTCTCCCCTTCTGCCCTCTGAAGGAAGCACAGACTTATCACTTAAAGGGAATTAAAAAGCTCACTGTGGTGAGCACCTGATTACCAGGATTGTTAAAAGCCAAAACAAAACAAACAAAAAAACAGGGCATGCTCTTAGGAAGGCAGAGAAGAATGCCCTAGGGTTTTCCAACCAAATAACCATAGCCCTTTCACTGGGAAATGTTTAGAAAAAAGAAGCTAGGACTAGCCCCCAAACTCTCTGTCCACATCCCAACAGGAAGCAAGGAGAACCATCCCAGCACTGAGTAGACTGAGACATAAATCATGGCCCCTCACGCGCAGAAGCTTTGCCGGCTTGTTAGAGAAGTACATGCAGTATCTAAAGGACACCACATGTCATTTTCATTTATTCGAAAAAGGAAAAAAAAAAGAGTTCCTACTGTGTATCAGGCACCATTCTGGGGATAAAACAGCTAGTTGGTACATACATCCTGGCCTTCAGCTATATCAGAGTGTGGGCTGAAGTAGTCTGAGAAAGCTGGTGAAAAACGAGGAGGACTCAGAGAGGCAGGAAACAGGGTAGGACTTGAGGAGGTGGCGTGGCTGAGTGGGTGGGCAGTCGGGAACGGGGACAGTGGGCAGCTGCTGGACTAAGCAAAGCAAGGGGGTAGGAAAGGAAGCAGGGCCTCTAAGTTCAACTTCTAACTCGCACCAGATGCTGGTGAGCCTCAAGCACCAGGCATAGCAGAGTTGGGACTGAATTCTATGTGCAAAAAGGAGTGAAAGGAAGAAAATCAGGGACTACCACCTTCTCTACACGCCTGCTCACAGGTTTCTCAGCTCCATTTTATTTTGTTTCATTCTCTATTGAAAACCTCCAAAAGGTCAGCTGAGAGAGAAGAGGAAGTCAAAAACAAAGGCTCCGGGTGCCTGGGGAGCTGCTGCTGCGTGAGGTGGCTCATGCGATCTCCTCTGAGAAGCCCTAGGAATTTTTTTGCATTAAGCTTAATAATAAGGATGTTTTTTTAGCCCACATGTAACAGGCTTGAAATAGAAGAGGGAGCCTTTACACAAAGGCACCCCAACTCCCAGCCCTGCACCACAGAGGCAAGTCAAACATTATTTCCCACTGCACGATGGTACAAATCCAGGTTCAGCCCTGGAAATCCATCCTACACCCCGAAATACCTAAATCCATTAAAATGTGGGTAGACTTTTACAAGTGTTTGTTCATACGCAAAACCGAGCAAACTCTGTTCCTGTTGGGAATTTTTCCCATCCGTGGACTGGACTGGTGAAAGCTCACCATACCAGTCTAATAACATGGACTACACATACCCTTTCCACACCTGATAAACCTGTCTCTGCCAAAGGCGTCGCTGATAAATCTTTATTCTCATTAGCCACGTACTGCAGACTGCACGTCTGTGTCCCCCCAAAATTCGTACGTCGAAACCTAATCCCCAATGTGACGGTATTTGGAAGTGGGGCCTCTGGGAGGTGGTCAGTACTAGGGCAGGGATCAAGACTATCCCCTAGTGAATGGAATCAGTCCCCTTAAAAAAGAGGCCCCAGAGAGTTCCTAGTGCCTTCCATCATGTGAGGACACAGCAAAAGGTCGACCGTCTCCGAACGAGGAATTGAGCCCTTACCACACCCCGAATCAGCGGATGCCTTGATTTTGGACTTGCCGGCCTCCAGAACTGAGAGGAAGAAGTCTCTGTTGCTGTTGAGCCACCGCGTCCAGGGTAACTTGCTGAAGCAGCCTGCACGGATGGACGCCACCCTCCCCCTCAGTCCGCTGCACATCCTGTCCTCTCACCACGCTTTGCTTTCCCACATGCAGGACAAGCGTGGGAGTGGTCAGGCAGACCCTCCAGCCAGCTCTGGGAAAGGGGAGGGGCTGCGCCTCTCAAGTGGTCCCTCCAGAAGCTGATCTCCAGGGCTGTCTCTGGGCCTCTCGCCATGGCCCCCACTGGCCACCACTCCCTGCACCGCCCACACCACAGGCAGGTGCGCTGCAGGACACCACTCTGTATTCTGGCCCTGTGCTCCTAGGCACTTCAGGATGGAAACGGCTGTTTTGTTCCATACTGGAAACTTTACAAATGTAAAGGCATAGTGTGCAGACTCCTGTTTTAGAAGCCAATTTGGAGAAGTCCTTCTGATTAAAAGCTCAGTGAAAAGATTTTTCCAAAAGAGATGAGGAAGGTACGTCCTATATATATCGACACTATACACTATGGAGGGACTACAGAAGGTGAGTTTCCTATAGATCAATTTGGCAATATGCAGTAAAATCATTAAAAAAACATTTCTACCCTTGATCCTGAGACCACAGTTTTAGATAATAATCCTAAGGAAAAATCAGATTCAGCAAAGCCTCAGGCCAAAGGGCATTCAGTTACGACCTTTCCCGCCCTCCAAGCTGCCAGGAGGGCCCTGCCTCCTGATCTCAGCCCAGGGAGGCGGCTGAGGACTCAGCCTGTGGATCCTGCCTGGAGGTCACCCCAGATTTCTTGGTTTTGGTTTGGCTGTCTTGAAGGAAGTTTGCCAGAGGTTTTTTATGGAATTCCAGAAGGGAGAACATGAGCTTGAGAAGGAACTGGGAGGGAGAGAGGGAGAGCTGGACACTCACGGTGTGACTTCCCCGCAGGTACCCAGGAAGGTGCCCTGTGAAGGGCAAAAGATGCTCGTCCTGCAGTCCAGGAGGAGCAACCAGCTGCTGTTCCTGGGAATCCTGACGCTCGCAGTCACAGTGACCTTCCTGCTGTTCTTCGCTCTCCTCTGGAAGGCCGGCAACCTCATTGACTTGCCCAACCTCAGAATTGGCTTCTACAACTTCTGCCTTTGGAACGAGGGCACTGGCGCCCTCCAGTGCCACCAGTTCCCTGAGCTGGAGGCCCTGGGGGTGCCTCGAGTTGGCCTGGCCCTGGCCAGGCTTGGCGTGTACGGGGCCCTGGTCCTCACCCTCTTCGTCCCCCTGCCTCTCCTCCTGGCCTGGTGCAACAGTAACGAGGGAGAGTGGCAGCTGGCCGTGGGCTTCCTGGCCACATCCTCCACGCTGCTGGCCAGCGGCCTGGGCCTCTTCCTCACCTACACATGGAAGTGGCTCCGGCTCTCCCTCCTGGGGCCTGGGTTTCTAGCTCTGGGTGTCGCCCAGGCCTTACTCATCCTCTTGCTTATGGCCACAGTCGTGTTCCCTCAGAGGGCAAAGGACAAGAGCTGGAGAGCGGTCAGCTCTGTCTAAAGGCTCAAGTGACTGCAAGGGTTCTGGGTGAACGGTGCTCAGCGAAGGTGCCAGAGCATTCACAGGCCAGCCTGTGTCACAGCTAATGCTGATCTCAAGCGCTAGCAGACGGGACCCCCCGCAGAAGGGGGGGCATCTGACGTCAACGAGAACAAGAGGCAGCCAGGGCAGCCTGGCTCCTTCGGCTTGTTAGTGTAGTGTCTGTCCTTTGGGACTTGCAAGGTCCCTAAGGACACCCTAAAACCACGTAGCTCATTGTCACGAGAATTCCTGCTTTAATTCACTGATCTGAACAAGCCACTCTTACTTTATCTTCAGAACAATGGGGAGATAAGGCTTCCTGTCATGGGTCCAGATTTCCAAGACAAGTTGCCAAATGCCAGACTGGAACCCAGTGAAGGTTCAGGAAGAAACACCTTGGTGTCCCTGGGGGTCCTGCCTGGCAAGCTCCCCATCTCCATCCGAGGTGGGTAGGAGGCGATAAGCCCCTAGCCTCTGACAACGCTCCCAAAGGCCCAGGAATGATCTGAGGGATTCACCAAAGACAGGACGCATGGGTACAAAGAGCAGCTTTGGTGTCTGAAGGTCCTCCTGAAAAGGCTCCTGGACCTGAAGCCCGACAGAACAGGGGGTCGGCAGGCAGACGGCTCCCAGCACACGACCTGGGAATTTAGGAGCTGAACACACCGGGTCTCTGGTCAAGAGAGGAAGGGGAACAGGATGGAACGGTTCCACATCCACGTAAACACTGCATCCCCCACCTCTCACCTGGAAAGGACACGAGTACAGCTCATGCACTGGGGAACTCTGTGTATTTTTCAGCACCCATATATTGAAAACCTATACAGCACATGATCACCTCATCCTATGCCGGTCAAAAGCCACACTGAATACAGAGGCAGAAACACGGACTCCAGTGTGATGTCTTGTCCTTGGTGTCTCCTTTGGGCTCCTGTCCCACTTTTGCTTTCCAACTGTCCAGGGACCAAGGCCAAGGCCACCAAGTGGAAGGAAGGTGCAGCTGGTGGGGGGTAGGCCCGTCTGATTGGTCAGGAGGCTTCCCAATCTGTACGCGGAGCCTCAGGCTCTGAGAGAGAGCTCAGCACGTGGCAGGATGTCTGATTTAGGGCTGGACCAGCAAGGGTCCACAGACTGACTGATTGCCTCATGATGGAAGCTATTTTTAAAATAGGCCTCCTCCTTAGGGAGGCCGAACCGTAGGAATTCCAGTGTATTTAGCAGCCATACTTGTTTTTCTTTGAAAATTATTCAGTTGCCTCTTTGGTTCCAGTAAGTTTGACCACCACGACCTCATTTCCCTGGAACCAGGTAACTGAATAAAACAGACTGTGGGGACCCAGGCCCTCTGAGCAGGGAGAGAGCACAGTGCAGGGAGGAATTCTAACGGGAGCTCACTTTGATTCCTCACTTCCCAAGGTGAACCCGCACAGCCCAAGGAGGCGCGAAGCTGGGAGCAGAAGCCAGGACAGTCCGAGGCTGAGAGGGGAAATCCAGCTTCCGTCAGCCACTCTGAGCAGAAAGTCCTGGAAGTTTGTCCCTTAGCTGAAAAATATCTCCCTGACGTATTTTAGCGCATCCTGGTCTTCCTCGGGGCTTCTGTTGCAGGCCAAGTCAGAACCCGCAGGCCCCGGAGCGGGGCTGGGGCCTGGGGGAGGGCTGTCTTCCCTGCAGCCCTCACCCTCACTGTCCTCACTTCTGCTCCAGGGGGCACTCGGGGACGGTGGCGCTGAGCTGGCCGGGGAGCTCTCTGTCTTATCAGTGCCTGCCAGAGGCGACTGTTCCAACGGCTTTTCCTGTTTTCGGCCCTGCTGAGTAGAAGAAATGACAGGCAAAACACACGGGTTTTACTTCCCTAACGTGCTGGTTTCTCTGTCAGTGATGCAGAACATACCCAGAAGCAATGGTGAAGCTAGGGCCTGACGGTCAGGCCCTGTTCCCAAATCGCCCGACTCCTCCCCTCCCCACCCCCCTTCTCAGATGGTGAAGAAACCAAGACCAGCTTGGGAGGGCAGCAGGCAGGGACCTGAGCAATAGTGCTGTAGGAAAGGAAACCAGAATAAACATACATGGAGAGGCAGGGTGACAGAATGGAAGGAGCATGGGATACAAACCCTGAGTGTGAGCCTCAGCCCTTCCTTTATTGGCACCAAGTCACTTATTGTAATTAATAATAACCTCTATCAGCAGGTTATTGCAAGGATCAAATGAGATAGGAATATATAAAAGTCCCTGAGCAACTATCAGGCACTATACAACTCTAAAGTGGGACAGTTATTATTCGTTTCCAGAAGGCAGGACACTTAGCGGCGTGGTGTGACGTACGGCGCTCAGACGTCACCTCGCCCGACTGAGACCCTCCAGAGAACACGAGCAGTTAGCGACTTCTGTCCCCTCCACCCGCCACCAGCACAGAGGCACCCAGAGAGGGCTGCCCTGCCTCACACAGCCGCGCCCTCCCAGGTCTCCAGCCCCAAGTGCCCAGTGGGGGCACACCTCCTGGGGAGCGGGCTGCTGGCCACCGCCCCAGGCAAGGCGCCTCTCTATCCGCATGAACCAGGACCTGGTCTAGCTTCTGCCCACTAAAAGTTTCTGGTCATAAGAAAAGACACAACTGACTTTACCTCAATCAGGATCCCCAGAGCAACGTCTACGATTTCAACTTCACTCATGCAGTACACAGTCCTCGTGGCAGGAAGTCTGAAAGAAAAGCACGAAGCTAGAGACAGGCACGGAATCGCCAGAAGGAGAGAGTGAGAGCAAGAGTTGCACCCCAGGGCCTGCCCATCAGGGGTGAGAGCAGCAGCCTCCCCAGGGCACCAGCGTGGCTTCTGCACCCTTGTAACTAGTGACTGGCACAGGGGGTTCTCGGGGCAACAGTGGAGGGCTTCCCACCCTCCATCAACTCCCCTGAGGATCTGGAGATAGGGCAGGACGGCCCGCTTCTGAGAGTCAAGCTCACACACACAGCGGACGTGAGCAGATCAAACAAGCCAAGACTTGCCTGAACCCGCCCCCCCCACCCCCAATGCATGAACACGGTAAAGGACAGCTGCAAAGATCAGAAATCGAGGCTGGTCAATGAAGAAAACTTAGAAAGGGGAGAGCAGAGAGGGACAGTGAGCGCCTGGGACCACAAGAGGTGAGGGCAGGGGCATACCCTCCCTGGCAGCCTGGACACCCCCTTCATTACCACCATTCAACTAACCAGTCCCACAGCCTCTGACCTCAGGCCAGCACAGCAACCTGCGGCTTGTCTGTCTGTCCCTGAAGACCTACCCCGCGGGGAGACTGGACCACCTGGTCCACTCATCTTGCCTGCTGGATGGTCGCAATTTCCGTGGCAAATGAAGAGACTGGCAATTTGGACAACTGGGCTCTGAGAGCTTAGCTGACGTGTATAAGCTGAGATGGGGAGCCGCTATACAGAAGCTGACATATGAGGGCCTGGCGGTGGAGACGCCAACAGAGGCAGGAGCCGGTGCCAGTCTGGGAGGGGACAGCTCACTTCCTGTGCCCCCCCTGAGAGTGGATGAGAGGTCTGCAGACTGAAACACCCCCTACCTCACTGTTCTGCCAACACTGGAAGACAGGGCCCCAGCAACTGTTGATGCCCCAAATCCTCCCCCCGTCCTAACTCCCAGGAGGACCAGAAGTTGCCCCACCTTGCTGCAGCCGCCGGCATCGTGGCTGTTCTCCTCCTCTTGGGGGTCTTCACCTGCACCATCCTCTTTTCAGCCACCTCGGCTGTCATCCACGCAGGAAGCACCCTCTTTTTAGTCTCAGATTTTAATTCTTCCATCTCCCCAGTCTCTCATGAAGAGGAACCAGGGCCCAAGCTTAATGACTTCGGGACAGCAAATCCCACTCTCTCATCACCCCAGGAATTACAGGTCTGTCTGCCCTGACTGGGAGTCCAGCTTTAATTCCTACAAAGAAGAACAAAGTCCAGTGAATTCTAGTAAGCAAGAACACTCTCAGGAATCAGCCGAAATTACTGGTCAGGACAGGGCCCAGGAGATTCAGATGTGCCTTTCACAGGGCATGAAGGGGCAGGCGATGGGCTCAGGGAGAAGCAGCCCTCCACACAGGGCCCAGGGCCCCTAGCAGCAGCCAGGCCCAATGCCTCCAATAGCCTCTGCACTGAGCCATTCAAGACAGGAGGATTGGGGGGCACACCCTCCCAGGAGGAAGGAAAGAGGGAGGTGCCCCCTCCTCCTCTCCACTCCAGAGGCTCACTGTCCCCAGGGTGCCCAGACTCTCCCTACCCTTAAAACATCTCTCCCAACCACAGACTTCTCATTCCCTCTATCTGGGAGAGGTTATAAGACACCTCAAGGCCATTTTGATTCACAGTAAGGTTTCACTGGCCAACACCCACTCCCTTAAACCAAGATACTTCTGACCGGTCAGATTTCAGCCAGCAGTAGGGGGTCAGGGACAACCGTGCCTGGATCCCAGATGAGTGGAATCCAAAAGCTGGGGCGGGGTCTCATCTAACCTGGCCTCTCCCCACCCCCACTGCATTCCACCTCAGCTCCTCCTCCTAAAGCTCAGCCCCGACCCCCGTGACTCAAAGGGTGCGGGTCTCCACCGTCCACGTAACAGTTAACCCTGAAAGCAGCTCCGGGCACGGTCTGCGAAAATTCAAGCGGTGGTACTCGTCATCCCCACATCTAAGGAGCACCGCTGACCGCCCGGCACACACACAGCACGGCGGCCGGTGCATATGCTGATTTGACCAGGGGGTGGTAGATATTCTGAAGCCCATTGTACAGATGAGGAACTGAGCCTCAGCAACATGCACAAAGCCACAAAAAAGCCTGAAATGGCCGGCCGGGACTCCCACCCGGGTCCTCCAGACCCCGGGCCCGCCGTCTGGGGGTGGGTGAGGGCCTGGGGCGGCCCCGCGGGCGCGCGCCCGGCCCAGCGCCCCGCTTCTCAGCCGCCGCGGCGCCGCCGTGACGCGACGAGACCGGTGCCCACCCGCAGGAGGAGGGCGAGGAGGGACTCGCGGCAGCCACGCGGGGCCTCACCGGCGCTGCTCCAGCCGGGCCTCCTGCCTCCGGGCCCGCGCCCCCGTCTTGGCTTCCGGGGAGGGTCTGGGGGGTCGGACGCTGGGCGGGGGTCAGGAGGCGGGAGCGCCGCCTGTCGGCCCGGCGCGCCCCGCACGCCCGCGCGCCCCACGACCCGCCCCCCGGCCCCGGCGCGCCCCCGCACTTCCGGCTCCCGGCCGCCCGCGGGCGCGGAGGCCCGAGCGCGCCCCCTGCCGGCAGACCGCGTGGTCTGCGCCCTCGGCGGTGGAGCCCGGACTCCCCAGCGGATGGGAGACGCCGACCCCGCTGTCCCGGGTCCTGACAAAGTCTCTCCTTGACCAAATTCGGGTTGGGCTCCTCTGAACGCTTCTCAACCAGGCCCGGCCTCTTGGCCTTCCGTGTGCAACTCCAAATTGTCCATCTTTGGCAAGAATACTGCTAAGTTGATTTAACCAGAGTCCACCCATCCTCCACATCTGATCCTCATCCTTCACCGTCTTCCAGGTGATGTCTGATCACCCGGCCGCCTTCATCAAGAACCCTGTTAGGTCAATTTAGCCAGAATCCCCCCTTACCCCAGATGTTTCCTCTTAATAATTAACCACCCACTGAGCCCCACCCTGCCACTTCTCCTTGTATTGGGAGTTAAGCCCGACTTCTCCCCCATTGCAAAACCCTACTTAGTAGCCCCCTCGAATAAACTTTGTCTTTTCTTTAACAAGTGTCAAATAATTTGAACGATATTTTTTCTTTAACAGCCCCCAAATGTGGCTCCATTTGAGGCTTTCTGGTTGGACTCTGTTAAAGTGTCAACTCCCAGACCCCATCCCCAACCAGAAATTAGAGGGAGGGGCGAAGGGGGGAAATCTGCATTTGTGAAAACTCTTCTGGGGAAGGGCAGAGCTGGGAGGGGAGGATTCCCAAGAGAACCAAGTTCAGTGCTCCCTGTTGGAGGCATGCACCCCAAGGCAGGGGTGGTGGGGCAAGGTGAGCCCCTCGAGTGCAGGAAGAGAAATGAAGGACTGTCGATTTATCTTAAAAGCAGGTGTTACTAATCATTAATATTCGAATTGGCCGCTGATGCGTTCCCTCTGCAAACAGGGCTGCTGCACAAGGCTGCACAAGGTGTCCCTGCTGTTTTGCTTTCAGCCTGATGCTGAGCACTGCAGTTTACACGTGGAGTTAGCATCTAGTGTAATGTAAAATCACACAGCTTGAACTTAAAAGAGACAAACAAAAACGAAAAACAAAAACAAAAACTCAGGTGACAGACATGACTAAAAACACAAGCACAAGCATAGAAGGTGAAACTTCTACCACATTTTGAGACAAAAGGATGATCAGAACAAACCATCTGCCCCCAAAATGCAAAAGTATCATGACAGCCACTTGAAATGGGACTTACAACAAATAGAATAATTACTCTTCAGAGGCTAGAGGCGCAGGATAGGGGAGTGTGATCCAGAGTTTGGAGAATCCAGAGCCAGGAGATCTCGCTTCCCACTGTGTGTGTCTTCGGTTTCTCCAAAGCACTTTCACCCCATACTACTCCCCATTCCTAGGGAAGTAGGCTGGTCCAGGAAAGGTTAAATCAATCAAGGCTTAAGGAAATAAATCAACGATTTCAAGTCACAAAACCAACCTGCTGTGCATTGGGGTCATTTAACTGCAGCTGAACCTGGGCTCTGCCTCCAGCCTCTTCAGGAGGCCAACCCTTGTGGGCAGGACCTGCTTCTCCTCTGATTCCCTAAATGTTCCAAAATCACTGACCTCTAGGGTCCTCCACACCCACGATTTGTGAGCCAGGACAAACCTAAGTCTAATTGGTGGAGAGGTAGCGTTATGTTTTGCGAATAAAGGAACAGAGAACACTTGCTATTACAAGAACCACTCCCTCCACCTTCTCCTTAAAAACCTCCTCCCATAGCCAGCTGAAAACTAGGGTCTGAGGAGCAGCAAACCCATCTGCATAAAAAGCTTTCTGTGTGAAAGGCTGAGTAGGGATGAGAAACCCAAGCTGTGGGATTTGAATGGGTGGGAATCAGCTCCTGAAGCATTCTGAATGCTGAGCTCAGGGGATCTGAGGTCATGGAGCAGAAGCAGACACGCACAGACAGGTCCCAAGGACAAGGAGGAAATGCACCTCACTGTTCTCACACAGCCCAGCTCAGAGCCAGGGCCGCACCTGCACCGGGTGTGCGGGCTCGGGGGCCCGAGGCTGAGCTGGCTTGATGGTTTTCATGCAGTTGCCCTTGCCCAAGATAGTGGAGGTGTCTTGCTGGGGTTCTCGGCTAGACGCCAAGCAGGTATTGTGAAGGCCAGGTGAATTTAAGTGTGGACATGCTTTACTGGAGGATGAGAGCTCATCTTGGAGGGGTGAGGATGGGACAGAGGGGAACACCAGGATGAATGCTTGCTGACTGGCACTCAGGATGGGGTGGAGGTCAGGCAAAGACAGGCCAGGAGCGGGCAGGGTGGCATGCAGCATGTATCGTACTTGCTAATTTCAAAAGGCCAGAGGCTAATGGTGTTTTGGTTTTGTGTTTTCAGGCAGCTTCAAAGTGATGTGGAAGCCCCACCTCAGTCCATCCTGGTGGAGACTCAGTCACATCTGCTATAAGCTGAGCTCAAAACAAGAGGGAGACGGGCATCCAACCTGGGGCATAAAGGAAATGAAAGAAGAGACTGTTCTTCAAGTGTTTTCTACAAACCTTAAAGCCATTTCAGCAAGCTGTGGAGACCATACTGAGAGGAGAGAACAGGCAACAATAGAAACTTCGAGACGGAGAGAGGAAAAGTTAAACAATGAATTCTCTCACTCAAATGAAACACATGACCACTTTTTAAATGTCCTACAGAATCACTGGGGGAAATTAATAAGGTTGCTGCTTCAATGCAGAAGATGGGAAAAATTATAAATGGAAAAGTCTTGGGTTTGTTCATTTGAAGGAGAATTACCAGGTGGAAATGGGTAAAAATGTATAACTACTTATCACTAAGTCTGGCGTTGTCTACCACATAAACACCTCCCTGCTTTCCTCCCAACTCTCAGCAGATCAGAGCCAAAGCTTTAGTACCAATCTCTTCATGATTTTCCAAAAGTAGGTAATTAGGAGCTGCACCCCGGATCTGGGCTGGAGCAAAGTCTCTGCAACAACGATTCCAAGCAGCTTGGTAACAAGGCTGCCCCTGTCAAGTGTTGGAGCCCAAGGTCCAGCCTGAAATTCGACCACCTCAGAAGGAAATGCAAGCGGCAGAAGAGAGTCATTTTCTCATTCCTCTCCACCCTGTAAGGGCATCTGCCTCTTCAAGGTCCCACCCCAGCCAGGGAGCAGAGGACCAGGCTGTGGACACACAGGGATGGCGTGAACCCTGGGTTCCAGGCCGGCATCTGGCCGACCTGCTCCTGTCCTCTGGCCACTCACCAGCAGAGGGCGCTGCTGGCCGGCTTTGTCCAAACTTACAGGGAAGTGACGCTGAAAGAATGGGAGGAACCATAATGACAGGTGCTGGGAAACCACAGCCACCTAGATAGAGAGGGACAGATGCCTCAGGCCCTGCCCTTGTTCCGAGAAGCTTCTGTAACAAAAGCTGCCAACTCTCAGGGGAAAGAAGAGACACTATGGCCTCCTTGACATGAGCCCAAAGACACAGGAACAGCACAAACGCTGGTTAGCCAACGGAACTGTAGAGAGAGAGTGTCCAACTTCTATGGCAAAGCAACAAGCAAACCTCCGATAAAGGTCAGCCCCACGGCGGGCGAGGTAAGAGCTGGGGCGCGGGGCCTAGGCTCACAGCGACCATCGCCAGGGCGAAGGGTGAAGGGAGACACTCTGCGGCACACACACATTGCGGAAAGAGACAGCAGGTGACCACAAGAGCATTCTTTTTTAAAAAAAGAAAACTGAGCAAATATATACAAAATACTTTCGATCTCTTCTGGGCCAACAGAGCAGCCATCACAACGCTTCTCCCGCTTCCTGAGCTTCCCTCCCGCCGTCTGGAGCCTGCTCCTGGCACAGCCCAGCGAGCCGATGTCCGGGGAACATGTGCCAGCGCTCCACGTGGCTCCCGTTCCCGTCAGGCGGCTGGACAGAGTCCGAGCCCCCGGGGCAGTGTCTCCCTGAAGATTCCCCACCCTGGCAGGGAGCCGGGAAGGGTCCTGTCCTCCCGTGTCGTCTCTGCCAGCTTCCCAGGATAACACTGCTTCCGTGGGTGACCCTCCGGGCGGGTCCCGTCAGACTTTATGCGCCAGGAGGGTGGTCAGCTTGATCTTGCCATCCATGGAGGCCGTGAGGCAGGTCCCGCAGTCCATGGCCGTGCTCCAGTCCACAGTGACCACAGGGGCGCGGTGGCCGCCCAGGCTCAAACAGCTCTCCAGAACCTTCTCCTCCCCGCCCAGCTGCAAGGGGACAGGAGAGACGAGGTTACATCATCAGGCACCGCTCACAAACACACCCCCTTTATCCCCGCGCAACGGGCAAACGGCCTCGCGCCTGGGGGCTGCCTCCCCAAGCTGAGGACATGCCCAGGCACACATGCCCCCCTTCGCAGAAAGTCTCAGGTTCGTTGCTCGGACCAGGAAATACCTTCTTTTCCCAACTACAGTTACTCCTTCAACTGAACTGGAAAATAAGTCCCTAATACGCTCTGAAAGACACAATTTTCTCTGCCACCTTTAACGCGCTGTCATGATGCCTTCTGCTCACGCCCGGTGTTCTCTTCTGGCACCAGCTACCGCTCCTGGCCTCCTGGCCTGCATCTGCCTCTTTGTTTTACGTCTGCTTCCCCCAGGGAACACCAGGGGCAGGAGGGCAGGAGGGCAGGATCTTGGTGACTCCCCTGCCCTGGGCCGGCACACATCCACAGCCGGGCTGGCGCTGGGAGGCCCTGGGTCAGGGCACAAACACCGCTCTCCTCCACGCCCCCAGCACCCGCCATCCAGGACTCGTGTGCACAGGTGTGAGGGGTCAGAAGGTAATAAGGAAGGGGAACCCGGAGCAGCCTGAGTATCAGTCCAGCTACATGTAACATCCGTGAGCAAGAGAGAGGAAGCGTGAAGCCTTTGCGGAGAAAATGTCTTTAAAAATCATAAATTGTTTACAGATTATAAAAATGGGACCTGAAGGTCATTATATTCCTTAAGTAATCAGACCCCATTTTTGACATTTTTTTAAAGGGGATAGAGCAAAATCTTTCAACCCATTAATTATAGAGAAAGCCTTACTGCAAACCACATCAACTGATCAGGACAAATGACAAAGCCTGCACAATTGAAAATAAAATAATATATACACACACATAACCATACAGAGAGCAAAGGAGAGCCCATCTGAACCTCAACTAAATCTAAATAATAAAATAAAATTAGGCTTGTAAACAGAAAGCTTTTTACAATATCTCCCAATAGCAATTACAAGAAGTTATGGAGCTTTATATGAGACCATCACTCTGTATACCTTAAATATATATAATTTTTGTCAACCGTACCTCCATAAAACTTACAAAATGATTTTTTAAAATACATATATTTAAATAAATAAGTAAAAATTAATTATGGAATTAATTTTTAAGGACAGGGCAAGAGCCTCCCGAATCATCATTTGTAGAAAAGAGGAGCCTGGGTGACAGCAAACCCAGGCTTCCTGGTGCCACACTCAAGGTCAACAGTCCAGAAGGCTCCTTACTTCCCACTTCAGCAGCCCCCCTCCCCCTCACCCCACCGTGTGCCCTTGCTCCCCTCTGCCCCGTGGGGCCCCAAAGCCCGCCTTCCTCCCTGACCTCCCAACTCCTCCTCCTCCTCCAAAGGCCTCAAATTCTCAGACAGCCCCCACTCCCCAGTCCTCCCCGGGGACTTGGTCTCCACCCGGCTTCCTTCCCTTGGAGCCCTCAGCCCCTCACTGTCCTCACTGTCGATGCCCGTGTCTCCTTCTAACTTGAGTGTGAACCCCAGGAATGCCGGGCCACACGCTTCGTCTCCTGTGTACACGGCCCAGGGCCAGGGCCACGCCCGCAGGCAGCTGTGTCCAGAGCACGGGCTGCCCACTGGCTGTGAGGCGAGCGCGGAGGCCCCAAGAAACAGCATCCCACTCCACGACACTTCCTACCTACAGACCAAACACCGCCGGCAAAGAGCGAGCCCTGAGGCTCAGAACTGAATTCACACGGAAACGTGCAAGCAGAACCATGCGCTTAGGCCACAACCCAAATCCTCGCCCCCCGTCTATTTGGTAACACTGGTAAAATAGGAGAGGTTTATCATTTCATCAATTATATATCCAAAAAAAAGTACATGAACCAGACAGGTTGTGACATGGGAATTAAAATAAGCAGATAAACGGAGGGACAAGGCCGAGTGGAGAATGTACATCCCGTGTGACAAATCACACCCCCGGATTTCTGTCCCAGCCATGGACTGTACTGTCCCTAACCCACGTGACATCCCATGAGCAATAAATCTACACCAGATTAGAGTGACTGCAACAGACCACCCAGGTGCTCCCCTGTTTGGGATGTATTTCCCCAAACCAACACACAGCCCTTCTGCCTAGTTCTTGATGTTTCCTATAGTTGGTATTACTCACAAGGAAGGGGGGCCGGAAAGGGACAGCGTCTTGTCGAAGGACAGTGATGGGTGAGCAGAGAGGAGGACGTCACACCCGTCCCCACTCCCGCCTGCTCTCCCAAGCCAGCCTGCCACCAGCAGGCCCAGGTGCTGACCATCCCAGGTCAGAGGCTTCCCCACGGCCATCGGGGAGGGACAGAGATCGGGACAGAGGCTGGGACGGAAGCCCGAGCTCAACCGGGCCCAGACCTCCGGGGAGGAACCTCCCTACCGCCCCCCGCCCCCCCCAGGTACCTTGTAGATGACACCCCCCGTGGCAGAACACGTCAGCATGTAATTCCCCTCCGAGTCAAAAGCGAAGAGTCGGCCCCGGGGGACCTGAACCTGCTTGTAGCCGCTGTAACCAGACAGCACGAAGGGGCCCGTGGCGTCGGCGGGGAGGCTGTACTCAGACACCTTCAGGCCGCTCTTGTGGATGTTCCACTGGATGAACTGCAACCGCAAAGCACAAGCACAGAGCCCTGAGCAGGGCGGCCGCGGCCCCCGCCCGGGTCCGGCGGGAGGAGCAGGCAGGGGCCCCAGGGAAGAGGGGCGGGTCCACGGGCCCCAGGAGAGGCAGTGACGTGACCGCCCAGTCCCAACTCTTCCCAACACACTTTTTTAAGGGAAGAAAATCTAGAAAGAGTCAGTCGCTTCATGTCCAAGTCTGAACTTTCTCTCTGGCCTGACTCCAGGAGAGGAGGAGGGCAGGCAGCGGCCTCCGCCTGGGTTCCCGCCTCTCAGGCAGGGGCGGTGCTCCCAGGACTGCTATTATGACGGCTTGTCGCTGTTTTTATTATTCACGTTACTAGCTGGGTTAGAACCCAACTAGATTTTTCTTAAAAACAGGACAAATTCCACACACACTTCCAGTTTCTCAGCAGTGCGGTCCGTGCGACACGAGCCGTGGAGTACAAGCTGAGCTTCACGTCTCGTGGTGCAGACAGCCCTTCGGCCCACCCCAGGGACCGGCTGCCTGCGGGGGACCACCGCGTACTGAGAATCCTACTCAAATAAACCGGAAGTCAAGCTTTGATTTAAAAACCCCTTCTCCTAGTTTCCAAAGGAAGGATTCATTTTGTAATTCCTGTCTTCAGGGGATGATACAGGTGGACCGCATACGGTACAAAACATACAAGGGGGCACACGTGAAAAGCAAGTTTCTCCCAGCTCTGCCGGCCCCAGCTCCCTTTCCAAGGATCCTCATGTATCCTTCCACAGAGACCCTAAAAGGGAGCACTTATTTTTACTTTTTTCCCCCGCTTCATTTTTACATTTCTTGAGCCTGTCTGGGCGAAGCTGTCTCCAGCCCCAGCACACTCTATACATCCACGCTGTGACCACCCGATGACCAAGCTCACTGAAGTACATTCTGGCCCCATCGGGACCCCACTGAGTTGGGTGGGTCAGTGAAATGAGCCCTGTTTGCCACAGCCAGGAGGAAGCATGTGGGTCCTCCCCTTTCATAAGAACAGTCAACTCCCACGGAACTCAGTAAACCTCACAAAGAGCCTCTGAGACCGGTTACTATTTTCATCCCTATTTTACAGGTGACAAAACTGAGGGAGGCTGAGGTCACAGAGCGAGTAAAAGGTACGGTCAGGACCGGAAGCCAGCCCATGGTGCTACTTCTGGTAACCTCCAGGATCTCTGACGCCTAGGCCAGAGGAAGGGAGCTCCCCGACCCCAGTCCCGCTCCCACCTACCTTCCCGTCCTCGCCAATGCTGTACACGGTGTTCTCGTCGTAGCTGAACTCCACGGAGTAGACCTCCCCGCAGTGGGCCTTCCAGCTCATAGCGCACTCGTGCTGCTGCATGTCTGAGGCAGCGAGACGCCGCTAGGATTCCCGCCCCGGCCCTGGGGAGGCATCTGCCCCCAGCAGCAGGCACCTCTCACCCGCCCACTGCCCAGTGACCCCGGGTGGAGAGCGGGCATGGGGTGTTTCAGTTTACCAGTTCTCTCCTCCGCTGCGCCTAGTCTTCTGTTAACCTATCTTAAATGGAAGCTTCTTTCACTGAGTCAAAAATCAGGTTCAGGAATCCCTGGGCAGAGCCCAAGCTCATAAGGGGAGCCTGTAAGTCTAGCAGGGCACCCTAGTCCTTCTCAGGAGGGCAGTGTAACTTCCCACCAGGTCACCCTGGAAATGGGTTAAAGATACAGTCCCCAGGGCCTTCCCAGACCCTCTGACTCTGGTGTCCTGGGACAGGCCTGGCGTGGGCACTTTAAACAGCCTGCTGCCGCACACTGCTGTCATGGGGACAGAGAAGTGGCCGCACCGAGAGGACAGGACAGCATTACTCTCGCACGTCCTCCTGGCTCTCACTCAAGCCATGAGAACTCAGATCCAAAGGCTCAGGACTGGAGGACAGCTAAGCTCCACCCTCCCGTGTCCACCGACACGGACCAGGTTCAAGGTGATTAGGGAGGTCCTGAAAACAGCAGACTCGGACCAAAGTTAAGTGCTATCATGAGCATCCTGAACTGGGGTTTTGCAATAGCCTCGAGCCCAGCCGGCAGAAGTCCAGCTCCCTTGCCTGGGACACGTGAGGAGGGGACCTGGGTTGCCATGAGCACGCCTGCGTACCGAACAGCCGGATGACGCCGTCAGCCGCCCCCGTGACCAGCAGGTTCCCGTTGTGATTGAAGGCTGTGCAGTTGATGGCAATGGGCTCCGGGTCCAGGGAGAACTGGAGCTGGAAAAAGCACACACTGAATTTTAAAATGTAAGACAGTAAAAACACCAAATTTCAAGACAGGTTCCAAGACTCAGGAAGGCCACGCCAGAGCAGAAAAGTATCGTAAATCGTGATGGCAGGGAGGTGCTCATTTTACGGTTCTTCTCGTGATTCCACACACCTACGATTTCAATACTCTTCTATGTATTCAGTATGTAATGAAAAATTGAAAAATAACACGTAAACATAAAATTACAAATCATGACAAGTCCCTTAGAACAAACTAACAAGATTAAAAAAAAACCCTGATCGAGCTGGGTGGTCTAAGGGGGCGCAGCTCCGAGATGCCGGAGGACAGGTGTCAGCTGGACGGAGCAGGGTAGGAACCCTCCCGAGAGGGGACAGCATGCAGGAAGGGCGTGTGGCTGCGGGAGGAGGAGGCTGGAGCAGCGGGGAGGGCCAGACACGCGGGGCTCCAGGGAGTGTGGATGGGAAACCCGGAGGGGCGGGAGGTGCCTCCGCGGCCGCCCATCCCTCAGGTGCAGTGTGGCGGGTGGGCGGGTGGGCGCCATGGTGGGAGCCGTCCAGTGGCTGTCCAGCTGAAGGGGTGCTAGCAGGTGCGTCCCCGGAGATGGAGAGGAGTGTTCAGACTGGAAACTGGTTTTGGAGGTGGAACTGACAATGTCTGCTCCTGGACTGACTGCAGGGTGAGGGAGAAGGCTGGTTTCTCAGTGGGACGCATTTGCCAGGACGAGGAAGCTGGAGAGGAAGAACTGACGGGGCAGGGTGGCCATCCTGGGGTGGCCCTGGCCAGCTGGAGAGACCGACGAGGCTTCCAATTGGGAAAAGACACAGGCAGACGCAGAAAGTCACAAACAGAACACTTGAGACACAGCCACCAACAAGACAGGGACTCTTCAAGTGTCCAGTACCAGCACGAAACAAGCTGCTGCACGTAAGGGCCTCACCAAAACTAATTCTAGTAGGAAACACCACTGCTTTTAAACAGGCGACTGTAAACAGCATGGAAGCTCCCGGGATGCAGGGTCACAGCTGCAAGCGTCTGCTCCTGTTCTGATGGGAACGGGTCCTCCGCTCCTGGGGAAGGTGAGCCACTGGCCCTGTGTGAATGAAGGCTTTCTTAAGACTGTTATTTCTTAAGAATATGCCTGTGTCCTCACTGCTTCTAGCTGCTGCTGCAATTTTTATGCAATTCTAAATTAAGAGGGAGTGAGAAGGGGACTCTCGTTGTCTCCTGAAAAATAAACCACTTGAATGCATAATACTGAGTGAAAGAAGCCAACCTGAAAAGGCTGTCTGATTCCAACCATATGATATTCTGGAAAAGGCAAAACTACAGAGACAGTATAAAGATCCACAGTTGCCAGGGCTGGGGGCAGGGGAGAAGACTACATGGAGCACGGGACATTTTTAGGGCAGGGAAAGTACCCTTTATGACACTGTAATGGTGGGTACATGTCATTACGCATCTGTCCAAACCCACAGGATGCACACCCCTGAGACGGAGCCCTGATGTAAACTATGGACTTTGGGTGACGATGTGTTAGTGCAGGTGCATCAACTCTCACAGATGCGCTCCGCTGGTGGGGGAGGCTGGTAGCGGGGAGGCTGTGCATGTGTGGGGATGGCATATGTGGGGAATCTCTGAAACTTCCTCTCAATTTTACTGTAAGCCTGAAACTGCTCGGAAGGAAGGAGAGGAGGGGAGGGGAGGGGAGGGGAGGGGAGGGGAGGGAAGGGAAGGGAATTCTTTAAATATTAAAAAATATTTGGGACTTCCCTTGTAGCGCAGTGGTTAAGAATCTGCCTGGCAATACAGGAGATACAGGTTCGATCCCTGGTCCGGGAAGACCCCACATGCTGTGCAGCAACTAAGCCCATGTGTCACAACTACTGAGACTGTGTGCTGCAACTACTGAAGCCCGTGCACCTAGAGCCCGTGCTCCACAAGAGAAGCTACTGCACTGAGAAACCTGCACACAGCAACGAAGAGTAGCCCCTGCTCGCCACAACTAGAGAGAAAAGTCCTCATGCAGCAACGAAGACCCAACGCAGCCAAAAAACAATAAATAATGCTAAAAACCCCGAAAAAAACAAAAAAGCCAGTGTTCTTTAAAAAAAAATTAAATTAAAAAAATTTAAATAAGCCAAAATGGTCCGATAGGAGGCTGTGTGTGAACTCTAAATCTGTGGCATGATTCTGAGCAGCTCTGGTTGCCAGCCATCTGCCCAATTAGAATATTACGACTTTTCAGCACTTACACTTTGAAATGTCCTCACAAATCAAGATGTGAGGAGCGCAAAGCAAAGACGGACCAGAGCCCAGAAGCCTCCCGTGAGCGCGACCAGCCCCGGGAGACCGCGGCGCAGGCCCGCACCTGCTGCTTCATGGTCTTCGTGTCCCACAGCAGCAGCCTGCCGGGAACCTGGTCGGTGCCCTTGCTGCCCACGTCTGGCGCTGACATGTCTAGGTGGGCGGCGAGGCTCGGGGCCGCGGCGGAACAGACGAAAGAGGCGCCGCTGGGGCTGCACGCCAGAGACAGGATGCTGCAACACACGCGGGGCCGGGTCAGCGCTCCGGCCGCCCGGAGGAGGCTCAGCCAAGGCCAGGGCAGGCCCCGCCGAGCACAGCGGGCGGGGGCGCGGCCTCCAGCTCACCGGGGCATATCCTCGTTGATGTTGATCTCACAGAGGTTCTTCTTGGCTTCCGTGTCATAGAGGCGCACGGTCCCCACACCGCTGCCCAGCAGGAGCTGGAATGGGAAGGGCCGGGAGGAGGGAAGGACAGCTGGGGGTCAGGTCCGCTCAGGGAGGCCCACTGAGCGGCGAGGCCCACCCCTGTGAGGTCGGGGCAGCCTTCGGGGTGAGGCCGGCCTCCACTTCTCCAGCTAGTTCAGGGGAAACCTGGCTAAAACAGACGTCATTTAAAACTTAAAGACATCAGAGCTGACCGAACAGAAACAAAAGTGCAAAAGGAATCTGTGGAACGGGAGAGAGGTATCATGGCAGGTAGAGCTGGAAATGAGACCCTCTGCCCGCCATCCCTGTCTTCCAGTTGAAATCCCAGCTATGGCAGTCCTAACCTCCGGGTCCTGATCCACCACCACCTCCCTGGGCACTGGCCCCACGTGGTCCTGGGGCTGGGTGACAGCCCCATTTGTGTGTCCTAGGAACAGCTCTGGCTCTGAGCCTATAAAGACCTCCAGAAAAAATAGAGAAGGCCATCCTTGTGATTTATTTGGTGAAAACTTCAAAGACAATAACAAGGACAGCCAGAAGAAAGCACCAGAAGCGGGTCTGAGGGTGTCCCCCAGGAATATTCCCTAGCATACGGCCTCAGCATTCACCTAGCAAACTGACACTGGTACAGGGTAAGCCCTGAGGTCCTAGTGCCATAAGGATAATTCCTGAAGTTGCCAAAAATTATTAAAAAACAAGGTTTGCTCCTTGGCCTACTGGGTATGCTCCCTTCCAAAATGGAATACAGTGGAGGAACAAAAAAACTATAAATCCACTTTATCTCCTTAACTACAAACTCTGTCTCAGCTAGTAAAGTCCAGAAGGAAAAAGCACACTGTGCTAACACCACTGTGTGAGCCCTGTGAGAGCCCCAGAGTAGGACACAGCCCCTCCAGCCTGGCACTGGGAGGGGTCTCAGCAGGAGGAGGGGCAGCTGAGAATCTTCGTGGGGGCTCGTCAGAAGCATGCAGGGATTGCAGGAGCTGGAGAGGGAGAACAGGGGCACAGGCCGGTCTCTCCCCGGGGAGATGGAAAAACGAGCCCGACCACCACACCCAGGAAGAGGGCCTCCGTCATCGGACAGGGTCCCACTGCCGTCTAATTCCAATTCTTGTTAATCCAGCAACCTCCAGACAGGAGGCTGCTGCGACCGTCCTGGATGTGTGGTCCCTGAATTCCCAGTGAGAGAGAGAAGGGAGACGCTGGGCTTGATGGCCCCAACGAGGCCTGTGGTGCTGCAGCCGCTGGGGAGGGCCCTGGGGAGTTCTCTGCTGCGACCGCAGATCCAACAACAGGCAAGACCACTCACCAGCCTGTCCCGCTTGGTGGCCCACTCTAGAGAGAGCAGCGGTGACTTGGAAATGGAGGATGCCTTGGTCTGCATGATGGGGTTGAAGGACCACACTTTGATGACCCCGTCTACGTCTAAGCTGGCGACCCTCCTCCCCGAGCAGTCCACTCTAGGATGAGAGAAAGAGGGATGCTGTCAGCATCCCTGCCTTAGTCCGCCGTCATCTTCCGCGGCACCCAGAGGACTGCTTTTCTGACTCTCCTGCTGAGAGTCAAATGCCCACACTCCAAGGACAGGCATGGACTACTCCCAGAAACATTCATTCATTCATCTGTCTGACAACTACTTACAAGGCATCTATTACATGCTGAGCCCTGCGGGCAAGATGCAGGCAGCCCCACCCTTGGCCCTGGGGGTCTCTGGAGACTGAGCGCCTCCTCCATCACGGCTCCAGAGCCCATTACGTCCATCAGAGTAAGGAATCCCCTACCCTCTGGACGTTACACTCCAGGGTCACAAGGAGTGGAGAGGCTGACCTGGCCAACAGCAGCTCTCGGCAGGACCCCAACGGCAGCTGTCCAGCCCTCCTCCGACAGTTTAGGGGCGACCACGGTCCCTCGGGGGCCATCCCACCATCTGCATCTCTGTTATCCCTCATCATCCTGCTTGCCACACCCTCACCCCACAGCCTGAAAACCCAGGCTTCCCGGGAGCCCAGCCACCACGCCACGACACCAGCCTTTTCCCCGGAGGGCCCTGGCCCCGGCCCGGCACCCACCTGCAGTGCATGATGGAGGAGTGGTGCTCTCCGTACTCCTCCTGCCCCAGCACTATGAACGGCTGCTCAGGGCGGACCCCCCCACCCTCAGGGCCTGCCGTGGGGGCCCGCGTCAGCGTCTCCAGTGCCTCCACGTGGAGCTCCGGGCAGGGCTCTGCCTCCGGGCCACCAGCTTCGGGCTTCTTCTCTGCACACTGCGCCAAGCAAAGGGGGCACACGTCAGCGGCGAGGGGTCTGCGCTGGGCCCCGCCATTCCCCACGTCTGGGGACACACTGTGGGCCACAGCCCTCGGGGGAGGACCCTGGGGGTCTGGGGTCTAGGAGAAAGAGCTCTGAACTGTAAGAGCCTGCCCTGCCAGCAGCCCCTTCCTAGAGACCCTGCTCCTCTTGCAGGCCCTGCGGAGGGCGTGTGGGCTGGTGAGACTCAGGACACGCACCACCTGGACAGAGCAGGCTGAGGACGGCAAGAATCAGTGAGCGAGTGCCTACTGCACGTCAGGCACTGGGACTACAATAGATTGTCTCATTACAGCTCCCCCAAACCATTTCTGATCCTATTACTAACCCCACTTTACAGCTGTGGAAACTAAGACTGAAAGCAGAAGTTAAATAACTTGCCTAAGATCAAGAGCTGGCCCGGGGCAGGACATGGCTGTGAAGCCAGGTCAGTCAGAGGTAAGCCTGGCCTGCACCAGTGCGCTGCCACGCCAACCAGCACCTCCTCCTGGGAAGGGGTCCTGAGAGACTGGGGGGACTGGCCAGGCACAAAGACAGACCTGAGGACAGCAACAGAGCCAGAGCGAGGCGGGCACCAAATCGCACCCCATACTCCCTGCCACTCTGGCGGGCTGCAGCTGGCCGTCTCTGCCTCCCTGGGGCACTACGTGTCGGCCACCACGATGACTACCTGCTCACCCAGACGTAACCCAGGCCAGGGCGCTCTCTACCACCCTCCTGGTTCCTGAGCCTTCTCTAATCACTCCTCGGGGTCCCAGAAAGAGCACTTCTACAGCAAAAATAAAATAACAGAGGAACAGAGACCTCCAAGCTCAGAGCGGTGCCTTACAGGAGTGGCTGAACTCAGCTGCACCTTTAATCCTACAGCACAGATGACTTTGAGATCTGAGCCGTAAGGGTCTGTGCGATCCAACTGGAACCAGTACAGAACCGCTAGCGCCACAAATGCCTTCAAAACAGGCAAGCAGCCTCCATTAGTTCAATGGTCAACAAGGTGACTTAGGCAATAAATCGCTCGGACTTTTGCCTTCAATCCAGAGTATGTGACTGAAGCAGAAGCAGCTTATACCACCAGGAAGAGCAGACCCCAGCTCATGTTCACTAGTGAGAGGAGTCCCCGAACTCAGCGTGGCAAGTGCCTGGGCCGCAGGGAGATGCTGTGTGGGCACGTGGCCCTCGGGGCAGCGACTCCAGCAGGGAGTGCGGGAGAAAGGGATCCTGTGATTCTGGATTACACCAAGGGAAACAGGCCTCTCTCCCACCGACTCTGAGCACCCCTGATGTGCTAGCGTGCACAGTTAACCTAAGGGAAGGACCGAGCGTGCAAGGGATCCCACACCAATTATTCACAAGCTCATCTTCTGGGAGCATCTTCAGAGGCCAGCATTTTATGGCCCCTGTTTAGGGAAACACCACATCGGGAAGAGGGATCCCTGGAGAGCCAGACTGTTTTGCAACAAAACAACCAAAGTGCAAGCAATTAAACCCAGTTAGGCAAAACCACACTCTACACAGCAGAAGAACTCAAGAGAGGTGAGAGCGGGCCCTGCACTGCCCCCCGCAGCCCATTTCCCATGTCCCTCTAGGTGTGTGGCGTCCCCGCGGGCGTCTGTGAGACACCGAGGCCGAGCCGTACCTGCAAAGTCATGGAGAGGAGCTCCTTCCGTTCCTTGCCGTGGTCCTGCAGGCGCCGCTGCCGGTGCTGTGACCAGCTGGACTCCCCGGTGGCCAGCCCACTGAAGAGGCTCTTCCCCTCCTTGGGCGCACACGCTGGCTCCCGGCCCTTGGTGGTCTGGAGGGCGAGACAGCAGGCTGTGAAGTCTCTTCCTGCCTGGGTCCAGGCCATGATACCTGGGTCAGCAGGGGAGCGAGAACCAAGGAATGGACTCTACCCTTACTCCTGGGTAAGGATCCCCCCGGGCTGTGCTGAGAGACAGTTAAAATGTTACTATTGCAGCCCATGAGCAAAGTGAAGGGCAAAACATAAGCAGTCTGGACCTCCTCCTTTCTGTTCCCCACTCCCCCATCCTGAGAGGACAGGTCCCCCGCACTTCTCCACCTGCCACATCTATCACCTGGAGGTAGATACACGTATATCTACTTGATCTAATAGGAGTAATTAACTGTATTTAGCTTAGCACTTACTAAGCGATGGTTATGAGGCAGATCAGGCCCTACGCTGGGTGTTATAAACATTTACAAGCAATTATATGTTTGGGAAATACAGGAAAAAAATTTAATAAAATTAATAAAAATTAAATAAAATCACCCCTCTGGAGGGGAAAAGGAACACAATACCCTCTCTTGTTTGGGGCCAAATGACCATGACTAAGCCAGCCAATATTAACAAATATTGAGGTATTTGGAAAGGATTACCAGGCAACCAGAAAGTCTTAACAGAAATTGTTGGAAACTCAGGACTTTTGAGCAAGGTAAACTGGATGAGAGAAACTGGCATCTTATGGCTCCTCCTCATAGCAAGTGAGATAAAGTCAACCAAGGTTACAGCAAATGAACTCAGTAATTCCCATCCCCACGGAGACTGAAGATTCCTAATCTAGAGCTTTTTTTTTTTTTTTTTTTGGAACATGGGCTTAGTTGCTCCGCGGCATGTGGGATCTTCCTGGAGCTGGGATCGAACCCGTGACCTCTGCATTGGCAGGCGGATTCTTAACCACTGCGCCACCTAGGAAGCCCCAAATCTAGAGCTTTTTAAAAAGGAGCTGCCACCTCATCACCTTTCCAGATTATCTGGCTGGGTTCTCTTTTTCCAACTGTATTTCCACAAATTGTAGGTCACACTCCTACCCCACTACACATACACCCTTTTTTTTTTTTTTTTTTTTTTTTTTACACTCTTAGCATAGGGATATGGATACAAACAGCCACTCAGGTTTGAGGCCAACCTCCTCACAAGCCATTTGTACACAAGTCCTAAGTAAAGAGAATAAAGTCAACCAGAGTCTACTTGTGGCTTTCTAGTTCTTCGACTGGTTATTTTTTATGTTAACACTAAACAAAATGATTAACATAGATTCCTTGGGACCCCAGAGCCATGTGAACAGTTAAGAAAGGAAATTTTAAAGGCTATTAGTTTACCTGGAGCCTAACTGGGGCTGACCTACACAGGACTGGCTATTTTTGTTTTTCTGTCTGAGGCGACCTCCAGCGGTATCTACTTGTGCTTGTAACAGACATTTTCTCTAGAGAGAGTATTTGATTCTCTGAATTCTGACTTATTTGGGGAAAAGTAAAGTTCTTAGTCAAGATTTAAAAAAAAATAACCTAAGACGAAAACCGACAACAATAATAACATCAACATATATTACTCATTGAGCATTTCCCATATGTAAGGTGCCATGCTAAGAACCCTACAGACATTCCCTTAAAGATGAGGCATTATTTTAACATGGAAAGCAGATGTTCAGAGAAGTTAAGTTACTTGTTTTACACAGGGAGAACTTGACAGAACCAGAATTCACACATAGATCTGACAGCGGCCTCAGGCTCTGAGAAACCTAAAGAAAGCAAAACCATGACAGGAGCACATGGAAGAAGGTGACACTGAAGAGAAAAAATAATAAAAATTCCATAATCCTGGAGCTAAATAACAACCAAGATAAGGCCCTTCTTTCAGTGCTTCCAGCCATTCTTTTTTTTTTTCCCAGCCATTCTTCTTTCTTTTTTTAAAATTTTATTTATTTATTTATTTAATTGGCTGTGTCGGGTCTTTTCTTGCTGTGCACGGGCTTTCTTTAGTTGCGGTGAGTGGGGGCTACTCTTCGTTGTGGTGCGCGGGCTCCTCATTGCTGTGGTCTCTCTTGCTGCAGAGCACGGGCTCTAGGTGCGTGGGCTTCAGTAGTTGCAGCACATGGGCTCAATAGATGTGGCTCACGGGCTCTAAAGCACAGGCTCAGTAGTTGTAGCACATGGGCTTAGTTGCTCCGCGGCATGTGGGATCTTCCTGGAGCAGGGATTGAACCCGTGTCCCCTGCATTGGCAGGCAGATCCTTAACCACTGCGCCACCTAGGAAGTCCCCAGCCATTCTTGAGAAGTATCCCATGGCCCATGGAACACTGAACAGTCCCATAGTTTTAGAAAGTGGAAGATGACTTCTCTTACCTTCCCAAAAGTAAGAAGTTGCCCTGAGGTAACCATGGTCCCTCACACAGTCCCAGGGTGGGTAGTCAGGTGAGGGGTGGTTCACTCCCTAGGAGGTGATCCAAGGGTCCCAACCTTCATTACACAAATCTATTAATTCCTCCCTATATCTACTGATCCATAGGGCAAACTGCTCAGACTAAAGAATTCCACAGGGGAGGCTATACTTATATTAGATAAAATAGACTTTAAGCCAAAGACTGTAATAAGAGACAAAGAAGGCCATTATATAATGATAAAGGGGTCACTGCAACAAGAGGATATAACATTTGTAAATATTTATGCACATCAGAGCACCTCAATATATAAAGCAAATATTAACTGACCTGAAGGGAGAAATAGGCAGCAATACAATAATAGTACTCAATTCAATACTCTACTTTCACCAATGGATAGATCATCCAGACAGAAAAATCACCAGGGACACACTGGACTTAAACTGCACATTAGATCAGATGGACTTAACAGACATTTACAGAATATTCCATCCTCCTGCACACGTGGAACATTCTCCAGGACAGATCATATGTTAGGCCACAAAGTAAGTCTTAATAAATTTAAGGAGATTGAAATCATAGCGAGCATCACAATGGATGAGACTAGAAATCAATTCAAGAAGAAAACTAAAAAATTCATAAATAAGTGGAGACTGAACAACATGCTCCTGAACAACCAATGGGTCAAAGAAGAAATCAAAAGGGAAATCAAAAAATATCTTGAGACAAGTGAAAATGGAAACACAATATACCAAAACTTATGCAAATGCAGTTCTAAAAGGGAAGTCTGTAATAACAAACACCTCATTAAGAAAGAAAGATCTCGAGTAAGCAACCTAACTTTACACCTGAAGGAACTAGAAAAAGAAGAATACATGAAGCTCAAAGTTAGTAGAAGGAAGGAAATAACAATGATCAGAGTGGAAAACAAGGAAATAGACTAAAAAGTCAATAGAAATTATCAATGAAACTAAGAGCTGGGTTTTTTTTAAAGTTAAACAAAATAGACAAAACTTTACCTTGATTTACCAAGAAAAAAAAAGGGGACTCAAATAAATAAAATTAGAAATGAAGAATTCCAAAACATGTCTCCAAAAGCTCTAATATTTTGATAGAAAAGACAAAAGAAGAACTTGCAGCGAGGCCATGTTTCTGAACCTCAAAGGCAGCTATGGGAACTCCATACCTAGCTACGGAAACAGTGCTGAGAGGAGAAGGAAAATCAGCTTCCAGGGTTGACAGCTGTTTTCCAAAACAGTAGGATCCTGGCAAGCACGGAGGTCTCGAGCAGCTTGGCACAACTATGACTCAGGTTTGACAGACTTATTGACCTGACCGAGAGATCTTTAAACTGGAAACCTGAGAAGAAAGGGGAAAAGAACCCATGTAATACTGCATGCATTCCCAAGGAAAGTATGGGCCACAGGGGCATCCCACTCTGGGGCCAAAGGTGGGGAAGGCTGCAGAGGAGGGTCAGGCACTTGGTGGCACTCCTGTCTTTCCTTACTCACCCGCTACACCTGATATGTGGTGTCTTTTCCTTTTCCAAGACGTGGGGTTAAGAGTGCTTAATTCAATTGGCCCAAACAAATGGAATACAGAGACTGAGGACAGACTTCAAATTCCTCTAGCTGACACAAAAGCCACTTGTAACACTTCCGCAGCAAGTACATTATAACATTAAGAAGAACAAAAGCAGTACTTCCCTCTTGAGTCAATATGGTAAGGAAGTTGTCCAGTATATCATTAGGTTGGGGGTTGGACAGTACTCCGAAATGAAAATTCAAATAGGCATTAACATAAGACACTGCAATAAATTAAGAAGAACTATCTTTATAATGATAGGGTAGTTTAGACCAAAAGAGCTATAGACCTAGGGGTGACCTATCAGATCTGGCTTAGAGAGCGCGTCTCCTTAAACTATATCTAAGTTATTTACAAAAGAAGGGTAAACCTCAAGAAAAAACACTAGCATGCTAAAAGCTAATGAATGCAGCCATCCACCGAACACCTAAATAAGTAGGTTAAGGTAAACTTGTGTCTAGCTACAAATGCATGTAACTTAAATAAATGTTCACTGTGATACAACCAGTCATTGAAAGTTTTATTTTGTTTTGTTTTAAGAGAAAATGTCATAAAAATCTTAACTACTGGATTCAGATAACTTCCAATGGTCCAAATTATATTGTCACATTCTATCATAATCTACCCGTCTTCTGTAGTTCAGGAGAGACATCTTAACCTATGTTTTATCATTTGATCTTCTCACTTCTCACTCCAGAGAAGGTTCTAAATTCATTTTTGGTGGCCTGAATAGAGCTCACCAGGCAGTCGTCCAAATGGAACAGAGAATAAGTTCCAGTAATTTGGCCTCACCTGAAGCAAAATAAAGCCACCCAGAAGGCAGGCCCTAGTAACACAGAAATTACAGGATGAAATACAGGGAAGAGGGCTCCCTTTCCCCATCCTGCTGAGACCCATGGAAACAGCCCCAAGGGCAGCATTCTTACGGCTGATGTCAGGTAAGCGACGAGGTAATTTGATACTAATAAGAATTACAAATACAGAAGTCTGTGGATGCTTTGCTTTCTTTACACTACAGCCAATTAGAGGTTATCTCTGTAATAACCATGATTCCCCCTGGCAGTCCCAAGCTGACTGAGTGGGTGTGGAAGGAGGAGAATGATTACTGGAGGTGAGAATGGGGTAAAACTGCAGTGGAGGTGCCTGCTGAGGAGATGCGCACGGGGGCCTCTGTAATAGAGATCCCAGAAGAGTTTGGGAAGTGTGGTTTTACAGCTACTTCCATTTGTCTCTAAAAGTCTGCCTCCAGATTCACACTGCAAGCACAGAGAATGTATCACCCGAGACTTTACATCTATAATGTAATGAACTTTTCAGGGATAACAACAGTCACAGCGACTGATTACAAGTGGGCAAAATGCTGATGTGACTGAAACTTACAGTGCTGTACATAAGTGGGAAAGCCTATCATTTTATGTATTGCTAATTTAATAACACAACTTGTGTTGTTTTGTTTGCTCATTAAGAGTAAAAAAGAAAGAGGGCGCTCTGGCACGGTAGTAGTGAGGAAAAAAATAATCTTAATATGTGCTAACAAAGCGTCTTGGCTTATTAAAAAACCAATGTCATTTTCTATTGCGTTAAAAGCAATATATTATTAAAATCACAGGAAGTGATCATACAACGAACTGCATTTGGTATTGGTAAGAGAACATCTTGAATTCTAAACTCAAATTTGGCCATCGATTGTATAGAGGAATTAAAAAATTCAAATGTCCCTCCTGGAAGAAGGGAGCCAGGATGGTGAGGGGTCTAGAAATCAGGCCACTTGGGTGAACAGTTGGGCAGAAAGGAAGGAATGAACATAGTGCTTAGCATGGAAAGGACAGGAAGGGTAGTCCTAACCAGAAGCCTTATTCTACGTGTTATAGCTCAAAGGCAAAGCTAAGATCAGTGAATAAAAATCATAAGAGGTTTCAACTAACAACTTCCAAACAGGCAAACATCCCACATATACAAGCAATGAGCTCCCCGAACAGGAGGCAATCAATCAGAGAATGTGGCCCTCTACGCAATAGGAGGGTGGGCCAGATAACCTTTAAGCTTCCTCCAACTCTAAAATTCTATGATTTTCTTGAATCTCAAATATACTAGTTATTTTTAGAATTGAAACACCCCGCTGAGTCAAATATATCAATAAAAAAACAAGTGACCCAACCACTGGATTTTTCAGACTGTAGATATTTATCATCTCCCTTCAGGAAACGGAAAGAGGGCTACTTTTGCTCTGTTAACATGCCACACAGTGACACAAAATTTGTTTGAATATATTTTAGAGGTAAAGTAAGGAATGTTGGCTGCAAATTACACATCTTACCTTTGTCTCCCAGACATGAACTGCACAAAAAAATTTCCAATCCCATTTCACCCTCACCATAGGACACAGTGCCTGAACACGTAAAGATAAAGGCCATAGGCTTAAGCCCAAAGACTCCGTCTCCATACTCCCTTTTAAGTTAATGAAATTGAATTTCATCATTCCATGCACATCTCAAGGGACGTAGCACTCCATACATCATCTATTACACTTCTAAAATCTTGCACAGGACTTCCTAGGTGGTGCAGTGGTAAAGAATCTGCCTGCCAATGCAGGGGACACGGGTTCGAGCCCTGCCCTGGGAAGATTCCACATGCCACGGAGCAACTAAGCCCGTGTGCCACAACTATTGAGCCTGTGCTCTAGAGCCCGTGAGCCACAGCTAATGAGCCCATGTGCCACAACAACTGAAGCCCACGCACCTAGGGCCCGAGCTCCACAACAAGAGAAGCCACTACAACGAGGAGCCCGCACACCACAATGAAGAGTAGCCCCTGCTTGCAGCAACTAGAGAAAGCCCATGTGCAGCAACGAAGACCCAACACAGCCAATAAATAAATAAAATAAATAAATAAATTTATAAAAATTAATTAAAAAATATAAAATTTGTAGAAAAAAAAAATCTTGCACAGTGAAAGAGATTTGCAAAGCAAACAATAAAACTTAGCCACATTCTACAAAACTGGAATTCTAATTTTAAGGTTCAAATTAAAAAAAAAACAGTCGTAGAATAACCATGATTGATTTCTGATGCCCCAAACCCCCTGGATGCTAAGGTTGCAGTCATTCTGCATCGCTGCCACCTTAGGTCTCAGAACTGACTCAAATACCCAGTAGGCCAATACCTTCCCAGATACAACAACTACAACTAAAAGGTATTGCGCACTTATAACCCGCCAGGCACTGCATATACCAAGGGCTCTCATATCAGCTCCAATAACTCTCTCCCTAGGGAATGAATATTCTGTCATCCCAAGTGAAGTAGGATGAATTTAAGCAATCTGAACCAGGATGATAAACAAGGCACAGTTGCCTAACTCCAAAGCCCAGGCTCGTTCTTCCCTGCTGTCCTGCTCAGCGTCCACACGTCAACAACAGTACGAAACCCAAGTGCTGTGCTAAACGCCCCGACATCCCAATAGCAGCCCTGGGGCGGACCCCTGTCTCCCCAGGCAGGCCCACACTGCTGCATCACTTGCAGTTGTTCTCAAGCCAAGAGTGGCAGGAGAGGAAGGCAGAGGTGATGGCAACTAATAAATATTAAAAGGGAAATAGTCCTTACCCAAGCAATAAAGCATAACTGTGGGTCTGTTAAAGTTTACCTCTGGTCAGCATTTCTGAAAGCAATGAATTCTGACCATCTCTGCTCGGAAAACTACTCAATTTTGGATACAGGCTGACATAAAAGAAATTCTCTTGTAAGTGCCTATAAAAGTGAAAAGTAGCAAAAATCCTTTGCAGAATCAGGAAATAACAACTTGTAAAAGAAATACTACACTGATCTAGAAGTAACTTTAATTTAGTCTTTACCTACACGCTATTTTATATCACCAAAAATTTAAAAGTCCAGAATCGCCTGAATTCACGCTTGAGTAACCAAACCCCAGTCATAAGCACTCATGATTTGGAGGAAATTTATGAGAAAAAGGGAAGGGACCCTTCAGAGCATACTGCCTCTTGCCACCAACCACCCCTCCACGTGCAGGTCCTAAGGGAGGGCAGACAAGTCTCCAGCTGACAAGTGGGATGTCGGAGCCTCCCGGCAAGAGTCAGAAAGGCAGGGCTTGCGCTTACCTGGCCACCAAAGGACTCCTTCTTGGCTGAGCTCTGAGCCTGAGGGGGGCCCTGGGCAGGCGACAACCTTGAGGGGCTCTTCTTACTCTGAGGCAGCAGTGAGGACAGGAAGCCCACGCGAGGCGACTGGGAGAGCGAAGCAGTCCTCTGGCTGCACACCATGGCTCTGCACAGGCAGACACAGCACAAGGCCACGGCGCTGGAGGGGGACCTGGGAGAACCCAGAGCACAGACCTCCCGGGCTGTGGACGCTGCCAGTGGCCAGGGCCCTGGCCAGGTGCGCACGCCTGGGCTTTAAGGTGGTGTGATGCTTGGTGCTATTCTTGTATAAAGGGAGCCGGCAGGCTAACTGGCACAATGGTGAAGGCTGAGGCTCTTCTTTGAAGGCCATGGCAAAGCTCAGAGCAGCGCTGTCTAATAACCACTGGCCACGTGTGGTGCTGAGCACCTGAAATGTGGTTAGTCCAAATGGAGATGTACTGGAGGCATAAAGTCCACATTGGAAATCAAATCTCAGTGTGAAAAAGACATCTCATGAATATCTTTGTTTATATTCATTACATGTTAAAATGATATTTTGGAAAAGTTAGGCTAGACAAAATATATCATTAAAATTAATTTTTTTCTAACATAGCTACTAAAGATTTTTGTTTGATTTTTGGCTTGCACTTTATTTCCATCGGAGGGCGCTAGCTCAGAAACTAGAGCAGTTTCATCTGCTGCAGTACCTGGCCACATGTAGGTTTGGAATCTGTCTGCCTGGGTTTGCATCCTGACTCACCAATCATTAATTCTGTGACCTGCGGTGCCTGCGTCTCTTCAACTGCTATTATTCTCATCGCCTGGGTCTTCGGCTTTACCTGACTTTTTTTTAAGGTTGTTCAAATACCTCTCTCCCAACCTGCCTACCTTTCCAAACTCTGAGACAAGAGCATGCTTTTAAGGAGAAATGCATCCAACCTGTGGTTGGCAATCTTGTCATCCAAGAGGCTCTCCTTTTAGGGCACAGAATCTTCCCAGGGCTTCAGGACAGCGGCTCGTGTGTATTAACCCCAACTGCGCACATCCAGATGTGCAGGTCCCTAGCGGAGCAGGCCCAGAGGCTGGGAGGTGGGAGGCAACTAGAGGACCGGGAGCCCTGACTCAGAAAGCTCAGACAAGAACAGTGAGCAATTCCAAGTCGTTGCCAGGAGGAGGGGAGCACACGGGGGACAGAGGCGAGGAGGGGGCGCAGCACACACTCACAGTTCCGAGTCCCCCAGGCGGTCCATGTGAGAGACGTAAGGAGGCAACTTGTGTTGGACCAAGGCCTCTTCCTCTTCTGGCTGTTGCTCCTCTTTCTTCAGTCGGTGGATTTCGGCTTGCAGTGCGAACAGCTATGTAGAGGTGCAGGTGAGTTAGACAGGGATCTCACCTAGCTCTCCCTCCCCTGGGGAAGATTAGACACATCACATCCAAAACCCAACCACACGGGCGCAAAGGCCACTTGCTCTCAGCCTCAGGGTGCCTGTCTCACTCTCTGCAGACTGGAGAAATGGGTGAGGCTGCTATTACTTGACTACAGGAAGGTGAGAAAACTAAAAACTGTTAAATATACAAAACCCACTTTTTTTTTCTTTTTATCATTTGACGTGCTTCCTTTTTAATTATCTGACTTGCTTCTTCCTGAACTCACTCACTGAGAAAAATAGCTCCACCCAATCCTGCTTTGCTCTTCGGAATCTACAAAATTGGGCTTTGGAACTCCGATGAAAAAAATTTTTTAAACGAAGGTCAGCATTTTTTACCTTTTGCTTAAAGAAAATTATACACACCTTCCCAAACCCAAGAACTTTAAACCCCTAAACAGCTTATAACCTTCCTTTTTCTGAAAATTCCTCCCTTTCTGAAGACATGTTAATTTCAAGGTTAGAGAAATGCCCCTGAGGCAAAATGTAAAGCCCAGTGTGGGCCCCCTGGAGCTATCATTTTACCAAACTAGAGAAACCTAGTTTAGCTGAGAACAATTAAATCATATCTGGGCTGTAAACTATACAGATGTAGGGACGGGTGGAAAAGCACTGGGGGTGGGAAGCAGACTGTGAAAGCAGGTTAGCTATAAGGTGACATCGATGCATAGAGTCTTCTTCCTCTTAAAAGTTCACCACGGTTACTATGTTGTTCATGCTGCATGACTTAAAACATGAACCTCGCTTCTGGTTTTCAAAGACTTGTCACGGCCCCAAGTCCCCAACACTGCCTTTCTGGTGACTCACTTTCATCTGAGATCAGTGCTTTCCTCTACTGAATCAGCCCTCCACGGCCACTACCTAATTTCACACACGAAAAGCAGAAGCACTTCCCAAGGAGCAAGCGTTGTTCAGAACAGACCTTCTGGCGCAGAACTTCATTTTCTTCTTGAACCTGGTTGGTCCTCTGGCACTCCGCGTCAAAGTTCAGGATCACAGGAACCGGTGCACCAAGTTAAAGAATAAGCCTGTCTTTTAATCAACTTGACTGTGGTGATTATGTCACGATGTGTACATACACCAAATCACCAAGCTTTATACCTTAAATATATACAATTTTTTTTTTTTTTTGGCACACAGGCTTAGTTGCTCCGTGGCATGTGGGATCTTCCTGGAGCAGGGATCGAACCTGTGTCCCCTGCATTGGCAGGCGGATTCTTAACCACTGCGCCACCTAGGAAGCCCCAATATATACAATTTTTAATTGTCAATTATACTTCAACAAAGCTGGGAAAAAATAGTCAATTAAAATATGTATCCTGGGACTTCCCTGGTGGCACAGTGGTTAAGAATCTTCCTGCCAATGCAGAGGACATGGGTTAGATCCCTGCTCCAGGAAGATCCCACATGCCATGGAGCAACTAAGCCCACAAGCCACGACTACTGAGCCCATGTGCCACAGCTACTGAAGCCCAAGAGCCTAGAGCCCATGCTCCAAAACAAGAGAAGCCACCGCAATGAGAAGCTCATGCCCTGCAATGAACAGTAGCCCCCACTCTCTGCAACTAGAGAAAGCCTGTGTACAGCAACAAAGACCCAATGCAGCCAACAAATTAATTTTTTAAAAAAAAGAAAAAATAAAATAAAATATATATTCTATCACAAACTCTGCAATAACATAAAACAATTCAATAAACCTATTAAAAAAAAATAAGCCTGCCTGCAAAACTTTAAAAGCCCTTCCCAAACTCTTGGCACCATAGCAATACCCTTGAACAGGACACACAGTAAAGACTCTGTGCTGTGGCTCCTCACAGCTTTACGAAGAGTCTCTCACTTGACACTGGGCCTGGCCTGGCTTTGTTCAGACAGACTCACGGACACGTGACAACCTGCCTGGCTAGCCCAGAGAGAGGACATAAATCCAAACCTGACGGTTCCTCTCAAATGCCAGCAGTAAAGAGTTAGTATCCTCAGGGCTTCACAGCCAGTCTAAGCTTCAGCGACATCCAGCGAAAGGCCAGCCCAGCAGCCAGTGGCTCTGCAGGCACACCGCCAGCTGCTCTACCAGCTGGGCGGAAGGACTGGCCACTCGCCTTTCCCCTCAGAAGACCGAGCCTCGCCCTGGCACAGGTTCAGACCGAGGAGAAGCAAGCTTTCTGCAGACTGCCACCCTACAAGCGTCCACATTCTGGGTCACGGTGTCAGTCTTTCCCAACCACCTCAAACAGCTTCAGTTGGGAGGAGCACGAAGCAGGCAGGGCCTGGGTACTGGGGAAGCAAACTTCCCTAGAGGGCCCACGGGGTCAAGCCGTAACTACCTCTGGGCTGGGCCCCCTGCTAGTTTTGTTAGAAAGCCCTCAGGATGGAGAGCAGCCACAGGAGGAGAGAAAAGGCCAACCTGGCACGGGTGTAATTCACACGCACCACAGCACAAAAGGAAATGCTCCACGCTCCCTTCCTACCTCCACCATAAGATGTCCCTCTCAGAGGCCAAAAGGCGACGGTGGGTGGGCCTCCACGACGCCCAGTTTATCAGGGCCTCACCAGGCAGCCCCATTCAAACCAGACTCCCGTCTCCTCCCGTGGAACTCCTGCTAGAGAGCAAGGCGAGCGAGGAGGATGTCCTGGGCTTTCCACAACAAAACAGTAAATAACGTAGGCTGTAAATTATTTACATCCTCTCTCTCTCTTAAATATCCACACATATAGTCTTAAAACTGCCCTGTCCTCTGATAAAGTCGAGGGACCCTGAGGTCACTGTAGAGAGAGTGACCCAGGCACTAATACAGGAAGGAGGCTCCAGCCGTAGAAGTGTTCTCACCTGCTACCTAATCCCAACAAAAGCAAGTGAAATCCTGATGGGCACAGGGCGCGCACAGAGGGTGCTCTGCAGGCTGGCCGGTTTCGCTGCAAAGCAGCTCGGTACTGGCCCCTGCGTTTGCTGAGAGAGGCCCTCTGCCCTATTAGAGGGCTCCTACCTGCCACTGCTAGTACAGTCCCCACCCCCACATGTCCACTAGTCAGCAACAGACTGCAGGACTAAGAATTACGATCCCCGGCCCACTGATCAAAATAACCAGTCTGTCCAGCCCCTCACGTGACACAACACAATGATCCTAGGGCATTTTGCAGAAGAAACGATGACATTAAGAACAGCAGCCACTGATCACGTCGTCCAGCTGCCTCAGCCTGGGCCCCCAGCCCCGGGCAGCCGAGAGGATATGCATGCACTGAAACAGGACGCTCAGGAAGTTGTGCAGGGACACGATGAAGGTGTCGGCCCACTGGCGAGAAAAGTAGGTAGCAAAGGTGGGGTTGGTGTCTGGGGACGGCAGGAAGGGCAGGACAAACCAATCCTTCCACTCGGCCTGGTTCTGCAGCTCCATGGCCTGCTTTGCAAAGAACTCCTGAGCCTTGTCATTTCTGTTTGTCTGTCAAGACACAGAGGAGGTAGCAAGGAGGGGGAAGAGACAGAAGTCCAGAGGTAAGATTCTTCACCACCGCATAGCAGAGAGCCTTTGAGTATCGGCCTGCTGGGCAAGTGGCCAAACGTGATCTATGAACTCAACAAAATAAAGGAAATCACTCTTTTCTCAAGTTCCCTGTAACTTCAAAGAAGCTGGCTTAAACTAAAGTCCTGATGATAAATGACATCCTAAAAATTAATTCCTAGTTGATTTTCAAATAATCTAAGTGATTCACTCCCCCAGGACAGCCATAATCTTTATTACTCACACTTTAGTCCAGCTATTTACGTTCTTTAAAACACCACCCAGGCTTACACGTTTAAAACGAGAGGGGAAATAGGAATGAGGAAGACAAGTCAGATGATCGAAGGAAAAAAACAAAAAAGGAAAACAGTCAAAAATAATTTGCACTGTAACTGTTTCACCCTTTCCCAGAGTAACAGAGAGAGCTGTCCCTAGGCATTAAAAGAAAAACTATTTCTGAGTCAAAGAACTCTCTCCGCCAAGAAATCCCTAAATCAAAAGCACCTGGATTGTGTAGACAAGATAAAAGCGGAACAGGCTGGTTTTCAGCTTGTTGATGGTGGGTCTATACATGTCCTCCAAGCGGCTGAAGAGCCGACGCTCCAGGTAGTTCCAATAGTCCCGAAGGGCAGCCAAGTCATACACCTGCATTAACTGCTGCAGCTGGTCCACAATCTTGTCCACCTGGTGAGAGAAAGATGGGACGGAGAAGGCAGTGAAGGACAGAAGGGAATTCTCTCCTCGCTCCACAGGGTAAATACAGCTTTTTCCTCTTGCTGTGGCTTCTGGGTGTTAAATTTTTTTTTTTTTTTTTTTTTTTGCTTTAAGTTAGTGATCTATAAAATTTTCAAAACACAGTAATGTAATAGCTTTTAACTTTTTTTCTGATGTTAGATATGCATTTTGACTCTACCAAGCATGGAAATTTCAGGTGTAAAAGCACTCTGGCCCAGGAAATAGGAGATCTGGGTCCAGGGCCTGGATCTGCCTCTAACCTAGCCACCTTGGCAATGTCACTTCAATTCTCTGGTCACAGTTACCTAAGATTTCAAAAAGCAAAAAAGACAGAGTGAGACAATCCCCATGCTTTTCCTCCTAGCTCCTCCATTCCAGGCTTCCAAAGCTCACGGTGAGATGTACTGTCTCCTTCAAATCCTCAAAGCACCACCAAAGTCCTGGCAGCTGTTCAGAACATCAGCCAAAGGAGTCACCACCTTGTGAGGAGCAATCATACCAGAGTACACAAGATGGAAAAGCCTCTGAATACTGATACCATTTCGACATCCCCCATTTTACAGATCAGGACACTGAGGCTCGGGGAGCTGAAATGATCTGCTTTTGCCACCACCAGGTAGCCCCTAACTTCGGTAAGACAAGAACCCAGGTCTCCTAACTCCCCTCCAGTGTTCTTGCTGCTAAGCTCACTGCCTCTCTCAATTTACCTGCCAACACCAGCTGAAGCCAGCAAACGTACACACAAATCACACACAGAGAAATTCCAAGAACTTCTCAACAGAAAATCATGTCCGAGCAGGGAATTCAAATGTACAACAAGGTCTTCCTCAGTGGTGAAGCAAAGCTGCCCATGAGTCACTGACAAAGCCATTTCAGACAGATACTTGAACCCAGCTAACATGTTGGGCTGCAGACCTCTTTGCCCCCAATGCCATTGGAAGCCAACTTTCGAGTATTTCTGTTGCCAGAAGCCCAACCATCTACTCAACGTTAGCTCCTAAAACCTCATCGCCATCCTGGCCAATGACTGGCCAGCACCTGCTGGGAAGCTGGGGTGGAGGAGGGAGCCCTGGACCAGGAGTCAGGGCACCTGGGCTCCAGCCTCGGCGATGCTCCTGACTCGCTGGGCAACTTCAGGCAAGTCACATCCCCTCTCAGGGCCTCAGTTCCTCATCTGTCAAGCGACTGCCGGACGCACTGAGGTCGACGGTCCCCCCGGCGCGGTGACAGCGCCACTCCCGCCCCCGAGGGCAGTGCTGGGGGAGAGCCAGCCCCGGGCTCCCTGGGGGCCACCTCTGCCCGCGCCGCGCCCGCCGGTCCCTCACCCGGAACCCCTTCTCCTTGTCCGCCTTGATCTCTGCGTCCAGCTGCCGCAGGGTGTGCGTGAAGCCGCGGAAGAGCAGGTACTCGCGGACCAGCTCGTCCGTGCGCTCCACGGCCTCCGCCATCGCTGCGCCAGCGCCGCGAGGGGCCGCGGCGGGCGAGGGACGAAGGGGCGGGGCCGAGGCCGCGCGGGGCGGGGCCGGGTGCGGGCGCCAAGGACGTCCAGCCGCGGCCGGCCTACCAGCCCGCACGCACCCCGCGCCGAGCGTCTGTGGCCCCGCCCCGGGCCCGCCCCGCTGCTCCCATCACCCATCACCCAGCTGAAAGAGCAAATGAAAGAGGCACAGCCCGCCGGGGTTTACTGGCAGCGCTGGCCGGCGGCTTTGTCATCTGAGTTATTGAAAGTGGCGGCTGCCGTCCAAGTCAAGTAGGGCTGGACCTTGGAGGTTATCCCAGAGAGTCACGAGGCGGGCAGGGGACTGAGGTGCCCTGCTCGTTGGCATTACATCGTGGAATCGTCTGCGGTGCTCTGCCTGCCCTCGTTTTACAAATGGGGGAAACTGTAGTCCTAAGAGGCAGAGTGACTTGTGTGAAGTCACACAACCCCAGGCGTGTTATCAGAGAGCCCCAACTCCCCAAAGAGCCTGCTTTTATTCATAAGATGTGTCAACACCGCAAGATAACCAAGGCACACTGTTAAGAGAAAAAGAAAAGGCAAGTTTCAGAACAGTATGTATGGATTCGGTCCCAGTTTCTTGGGGGGGGGTCAAAAAGGGTAGCGTGTATGTGCTTGTGTGTATATTAATTCAGGAAGGTTATACGCTAACCGCTTCTAGTTGTTTCCTCTAAGAGGTGAGGCTATGAGGGACTTTCACTTCCTATTTTTTTGCGGTCTTTTTGTTTCACGTTTTTATAAAGTGCATATATTTTTGTAAGCAGAGACATAGTTAATACCTTTGAGCCTCACTTTCCACCTACCTTCCAGAAAAATAATGAAAATGTAATGAGAAAGTATATAAAATGCTTAGCGCAGTGAATGGCCCATCGGTAAATTGCAAGGTTTGTCGCTTTCTCCTTCCCCCTAATGGCGCGGCTTTCTGTGTTTGTCAAAATACTACTCAGATCATCACTGTGGCCCTGCTCAGATCCTCCAATCCTACTACATGAAGTTTAGCCCCAAGGGCGTTCTGATCTGCCCTAGGGAAAACTAAACAGAAAAAGAGCAAAACCTGTGGCAAGACAAGGTAGAGACCTGTTCCACTCTGCCTGCTTTACCTGTCTCCACAGGTGTAAGCATCCCCCAGGCAAACGGCCTTGCCGCGCGGGGAAAGGCAAGAAGAGTCACCTCTGTGATGACTGAGGACCGGGGCAAATCCTACTTAGACTGGGATCTCAGATCTTCAAAAGTGAACTTGGGAAATCCCGACAAGCAGCCAATGCCAAAACCTCCTCCTGCAGGAAAGTTGTGAATTAGATTCCCTTAAAGGCACCTGAAGCTGAAGCTGCAGCTCCCACCTTCCCCTCACCTCCAACTGCCATGGCAATTTCAGACCAGAGCGTATAAAACCAACTAAGATCGGTTTTCTGATCAACAAAAGGCAGCCCCTCTGGGCCTTAGCAGGAGTTCTTTCCTCTACCAGGCATGCCTTCTCCCAGATACCCATATGGATAGTTCATTTGAGCAAACACACAAAAGAGGCTGCACACGTTTGCACTAATGTCACCTTCTCAGAAAGGTCTGATCATCGTGTACAAAATAGTGCTCTCACCTCCAGAATTCCTAGCCCCCTTGCCTTGCTATATCCTTCTCCATGGCACTTATCACCATCTGACAAACTAGATATTTTACTTATTCTGTCCTCCGCCCCCCCCTTAAAAATATAAGCTGCATGAAAACGGAGATTTTTGTCAGAATTGTTTGCTACTACATCCCCATTGCCTAAAACAGTGTCAGGCGTATAGCACAGGCTCAATAAAAATGTACTGAATTATAAATGAGGACAAATTCAGTGCAGACCCAGTCACATTCAAGCAGGACAGCCCTGTTAGAGGGAATGTAAACTCCTGGGTCACCCCAGTGTGTAGGCTCTGTGAGCTTCTGACCAGCTCCCTGTCCAAAGCATTCCTCTTCCCCCATCTTCCCTTCCTACCATTTTACTTTCTCTTTAGAGATTTTTGGAGACGTTTTACTGAGTTGTCTTTATGTAACCGGAGAAGGCACTAGATTCTCCGGCTCACTGATCAGCTCCAGCGTATCTGATTAAGCCTTTACTGCTTTACGCTCTGGCGTCTGCTATGAAAGTAACAGGAAGCCTGAGGTTCGTTTAAGCAGGTGCTGTTGGGGGCCCGCAGCAGTTCCTTTATACAAAGAAGAGTATGCGGGTGCCCACAAGGAGAACCACAAGTTATCTTTTCTTCCAATCTAATACTCTCTCTTTGCCTTTGAGGCTTCGAGTTGGGAGAGAAGGGAGGACAAGAAGCATGGGGATGGGGCAGGGGGGTAAACATTTAATGAACAGCTACTAGATGCCAAGCGCTGTGCTAGGTGTCAGGGACACAATTATATGCAAGACCAGGGTGGCTGCCCTCAGCACCAGCTCCGGCTGGTTGGAGAAGCCGGACGACTGGAGCACACACACTCTGGCTGCACAGTGGAGGCTGGAGTGGATGGGAACAGCGCTGGAAGGGAGATGGAGGTCAGCTAGGAGGCTGTGGCACTCCATGCAAGGGAGGAGACTAGACTGGTGGCAGCGGGGATGAAGATTGCGGGGGGTGGGGGGAAGATCTGAGAATTACAGAGGAGTGGAATCCGCTCGACTTGGTGATTAATTAGCTAAGATGAATGAGCAGCACAGGTAGTAAGTGATTGGCAGGTTTTTGGCTTGGGCATCTAGGTGGATGATAATGCCATTCGTGGGCAGAGAAAACTCCGGAAGAGGAGGCCATGGGACATCCAGATATGCTCTTTTTGGTAGAAGCTAAAACAAACAGGAACCCATAAACCTGAAGCATGGCTATCCTAGCCTACCCTTATGGAGGCTTCAGCTGTTACCTGTACACTGATACTCCCACATCTTACCTCCAGCCCAGACCCGTCTCCTGAGCTCCTGCCCACACACCTGGGGCCATTTCCACTTGGATATCTATCCTGCAGCCACCTCAAACTTAATTGTACCAGTTGAGTTCAGAAGTATTTTTGGAGACTCTGAGTTCAAAATGGTGAAGGAGGGTTTAGTCCTGCTACATTCGACTGCATTGGGGTGGCCAAAAAGTTTGTTCAGTTTTGAGTAAAAATAAAAGACACATTTTTCATTTTCACCAAGAGCTTCAGAGAACAACGTATTCCTTAACCAAACGAACTTTTTGGCCGACCCAACAGAACTCAGATCCTGTTTCTCCAGAGTGTGATTGTGTCACCACCTGCACCAGAATTACTTCAAGGGCTTGTAAAATTACAAACTCACGGGACCAACCCAGACCCACTCAATCAGAATTGCTTGGGATGGCACCTGGGAATCTGCATTTGGACCAAGTTCCAAGGGATTCTTAGGAACACATATGTCTGAGAATCACTTATTTCATGGAAATGAAGGGTAGAAAGGATCAGCTGCCAATTAACAGAGCCTCCATGCAAAAGTGACTATTTTAAGCTTAATAATAGTAATAACCATAATATTTGTAGCTGCAAAACACTTTTACATACCTTATTTCATTTGAACTTCTTGCACCCCTGTGAAGTCTTTTCCCCTCGTCTTAGAAATAAAAACACTGAGCTTTAGGGAGACTAAATGATTTATTCAAGGTCTCAGGTTGACGTTTCTGATTCCAAGTCCACCAGTGCTCACAGCAGCATCGCTGAATCAACTTGTGAGACAGGCCACGTGGCTGAGTGAGGATGAATACAAACCCTCTCCTGAAGAGTACTGGAGCTCAGACTAACCACGCAGGGTCTCTTTATGGCAGGAGCCTTCTGCCTGGGGCAGGGATCCATCAGTTTAACCCTGGGTACCACAAATAACGAGTCAGAGGTATAAGAGCACCTGGAGCTCTCTAAGGTTCTGGGGTTACCTTAGAATTTCACCTCCTGCCCTTACTTCTAATCTTGATGCCCTGGACTGCCCTTTGTTAAATCTATAACTTCTGAGATTTCTTTTTACCCAGTCCCTTGCCTGACTCTGCCTGCGGTTGTTCCCTTGAACTCCTATCCTTTAAGACTCAGCCTAGTCCTCCCTGGCTCTCACCCCTCCGGTAGCACTTGGTATTTCCCTCTCTCAGTTCCCATGCCTTAGCACCCCGTCTGTGCTTATCACATTGCTTTATAACTGTCTGTCTGTCTCATCTTCTTGATTATAAACTCCTGAGAGCAGAGAATGTGTCTGGCTAATCCTCCAATGCAAAGCTTAGTCACTTGAAAGGAGGTACTCGAGAGCGATTTGCTGAATCAATGAATGACTGTACTGCCTGGGACTCCAAGCTACACGCTCAGTACGGAGCTTCCATCGCCACTGCTTTCAGCAGAGAAAGATTTTCTTACGGAGGTCAGTGTCACAAAAAGTTCTGAGCACCTCTGAAAACTGGAAGTGACCCAGCATGACCCACCTAGCAATTCATAGGTTCCCTGCTGATAACCCTTGGCCTTGCCTTAAGAGGCAGCCTGTTTACACATCAGTGCTCAGCCCACTGAAAATCAATGACATACATATTAAAATAGATGCCCCTTTCACTTGCCAAATTTGCACTTAAAAAATCTATTGCCCAGGGCTGATAACCATAAAACGAAGTGGGCATTCTCACAAAGCTCCAGAATGAGCTATTATACTTTTCTAGGGATGACATTATAAATGATTACTGCCCCCCAAAATGTTCATACTCTTGAACCCAATGACTATGCTTCTAAAATTTCCCTTAAAGAAATAATTTTAAAAAGACAAGATTCATATAGAATGGGTTGTTTATAAGAGAGCAAGTTATTTGTAATAATGAACGTTATTTACAATAGTGGAAGTTGTAAGTACTTACAGGCTGCAGTGAGATATGCTCCAAGAATGTAGGAATGAGGAAACTGCATTTCCCACTGAGTGCTGAGCTGCAGAATCAGCCCAAGATGGGTCAGAAACCAAGAAACAAAGCCAATGGGAAGAGAGAGAAAAGCTACTGGCTCACAGGACTTCACCGAGGGCATCAATTCACAAGATAAATATTGTGTCCATCAGAAGAGGTTTTGCCCACAGACATGCAGAAATCAAGAGAGTGACAGAGCCCCCTGAAGCCCTCACGTGCATCTTGGCCAGCAGATGTCCTGAGTTCTGTCCTGTGACAAGACCATTCCCAAGCTGCGAAGGAAGCACTAGCCCATAAAAATGGGGCCATTAGAGGTAGCCCACCCTTTTCCTGGTTCCAAGCTCACCAGGGCACCTTCTGATTACCCTGGCACTTGACCACAGGAAGAGTTGTGGCATTCCAGTGTCTTTCTCCTGGTAAACTAAAAAGAAGTTTTTAATTATGTTAGTTAACTGTCCAACATAGATCAAAGGGGATGTCACTTATGCCAGTGCTACCATGCACACTCCCTGTGTGGGCAATACTTGTATTTCTTATTGAATGACAAAAAGCGTGGCATTCTGATGTCTCCCTCAGGCCCCTGTGCAGTGAAGTTAGCACAAATCAATTTTTCAGAACCTGCTCATTGCTGGGCATGGCAAGAACAGTTCCAGCCAGCCTGTTCGTCACATCAACTGCACATGCAGGCATCTATTCATGACTTCTACAGGGAAAAAGAAATCTGAAACAAACAAACTGTTCAACATTAGGGAAAAGCTTGAATAAATTATACTACACCCATTCCATGCAATATAATATTGTCATTTAAAATCTTTTTTTTTTCAAAGCATATTTCATTACTTAGAGAAATATTCACACTCTATGTTAAAAAATGTGTGATTTGGGGACTTCCCTGGCGGTCCAGTGGTTAGGACTCTGCGGTTCCACTGCAGGGGTCACGGATTCAGTCACTGGGCAGGAACTAAGATCCCGCAAGATGCATGGCGTGGCCAAAAAAAAAAAAATTTTTTTTTTAAACGTGTGATTCACACTCCAAAAAAATTCAGGCAGTTTCTTATAAATTAAACACAAAATTACTATAAGGCCCAGTAATCACGCTCTTGGACATTTGTCCCACAGAAATGAAACATATCCTCACATAAAAACTTGTACATGAAAGCTCATAGCAGCTTTATTTAATCGCCAAAAACTGGAAGCAACCCAGATGGCCTTCAACTCTTTTTGGTAGAAGTGAAAATAAACAGGGCAACAGGCAACATGGCCGACCCTACCTCACCTCCTCTAGTTAAACAAATTGGTACATCCTTACCGTGGAATGGTACTCAGCAATAAAGAGAAGTGAATTAGTGATATAGAACTGGACAAATGTCAAGGAAATTATGCTGAGTGGAAAAAAACAATTCTAAAAGGTTATGTGTAGATCAAAAGCTAGGTATGATTTATTTATATAACACTTTTGAAAAGACAAAATTTAGATATGGAGAACAGATTAGTGGTTGCCAGTCATGAGGAATGAGTAAGGGGGTGTAAGAGGAAGGGGATGTGATTATAAAAGGGCAAAAGGGGAGCTTCTTGTGGTAATGGAACTTCACGGTGGTTGTGGATACGTGAAACTACACACGTGATAAAACTGTAGAGAACTAAACACACACACACAGTCACAAATGTGTATAAGTAAAAGAGGGAAATCTGAATAATATCAGTGGATTATAAAAGTCAATATGCTGGTTGTGATATTGTACTATAGTGTTGCCAAGATGTTACCATTGGGGAAAACTTGGTAGAGAATACATGGGATCTCTGTATTATTTCTTACAACTGCATGTGAATCTACAATTATCTCAAAATAAAAAGTTTAATTTGGGGACTTCCCTGGTGGCACAGTGGTTAAGAATCCACCTGCTGGGCCTCCTAGGTGGCGCAGTGGTTGAGAATCGCCTGCCAATGCAGGGGACACAGGTTCGATCCCTGCTCCAGGAAGATCCCACATGCCGCAGAGCAACTAAGCCCGTGCACCACAACTATTGAGCCTGTGCTTTAGAGCCCGTGCGCCACAACTATTGAGCCCATGTGCTGCAACTACTGAAGCCCACGTGCCTAGAGCCCGTGCTCCGCAACAAGAGAAGCCACGACAATGAGGAGCCCGTGCACCACAATGAACAAGTAGCCCCCACTCACCGCAACTAAAAAGAAAGCCCGTGCACAGCAAAAAAGACCCAACACAGCCAATAAAATAAATAAATAAATAAATAAATAAACATTTAAAAAAAAGAATCCGCCTGCCAATGCAGGGGACACAGTTTCGATCCCTGGTCTGGGAAGATGCCACATGCCGAGGAGCAACTATACCTGTGTGCCACAACTACTGAGCCTGTGTGCCACAATTACTGAAGCCCAAGTGCCCAAAGCCTGTGCTCCACAAGCCTGTGCTTGTGGAGCCAGCACAATGAGAAGCCCGCACAATGAGAAACCCGCACACCAGAACAAAGAGTAGCCCCAGCTTGCTGCGACTAGAGAAAGCCCAGGCACAGCACTGAAGACCCAATGCAGCCAAAAATTAATTAATTAATTAATTAATTAAAAGAAGTGCAATACAGAATTGTAAATGCAATACGATTGCTTTATATAATAATTTTGACATGTATGTACACACAAAATATTTACAATTATTGACTTTAGGTAGTAGAGACGTTGGATTTTATGGGTGATTTCTGACTTGGTCTTTATACTTTTTAATACTTTTCAAATTTCTTACCATGAACATGTATTAATTTTATTTTATAAATATAATGAATATCTTTAAATATAGCATGTTTATGTCTCATAACCATATCTTAGTGTTGACTCACACAAAGCTTTTATCAACTATCCCCCCAAAACTTTTAAATATAAATTACTGCTAAAGTAAGAATTCCCAATCCTATGCTTATACAATTCAATTTTCATAACAAAAGATTGGACCTTACACCAGAACTCTGATGATCAAGTTGTCCAGCTTTGTCATCTGCAGCATAAGGACCTTGGGTCAGAAGAACCCTGGGTTCCTTCCCGCCCTTACAGTCCATGGGCCTCATGCTTGTATAAGGCACCTTCTGGGAAACTGGTCTGTCTGTTTAGAGATCATCTCTAAGATTATCCCGGAGACTGAAGGTGATCCTTCTTGTCCCAGACCACTGTGATCATATCTCTTGACGAGTAGCTCAAATTAGAGTGAGAACCTGCCTGCCTCCAGTCCTCTGCCTTCCACCCCATGTGGCAGCCAAGTCCCCATGTGTACAGGGCTGTAAGCGCTCAATAATAGCATGAGCCTGACAGCAGCAGGAATCCATGAGTTTTTGAGTCTATAAAATCATTTTCACTTTCACTGCTGGAACAATTCATGTCTCCTAGGTTAATAAGTAATATGCCTTCACAAACATCGAGTGGAGGACAGCATGGGGGGGGGGGGGAATCCCATCTCTGTTGCCACATTTTCTAAAAAACAACTCCTTGCTCTCTGCAATCCTGTTTCTACCTTCCGCAATAATTGGGGCCGCTTCCTCTGCCTGTCCCCCCACACCTCTCTCTCTCTCTGTCTCTCTTTCTGTCTCTGTATAAATACATTGTGATTCTCTGAAGAATCCTGACTAATACACCTTGCAAGTTTTCTCCACTTTCAAAGGAATTCACCACTCCTTTGTACTTGTCTAACATATGGAACATTATGCAGCTGTAAAAACAAATGAGGTAGATCTCTTTGTACAAATAAATACAAACTCATCTCCCACTCATATTATTAAATGAAAACAGCAAGTTACAGAGTGACATATTTATGTAAAGTTCTTTCCTCCCAGAACTCACAAAACTATATTTTCCAAGGGAATATCTGCAGATACATAAACATCTAGCAAAGGATCTGGGAGCATTTATACCAAACTAATAACAGTAGTTAGATCTATAAAGGTGGAGAGAAGACCAGAGTGGGCTCAAACGGTTTCATTTCTGTAAATGAATACAGGAGTTGACCAACGATTTGATTGGTCAACTCCTTTGACCAATCAAAGGAGAACAGAAACTGCCTGACCCATGGTCTTCCCCATCCTTTCATTTCATCCTTCCAGCTCTCCAGGCTCTAAACCGGGGCCACCTTTGACTCTCCTCTTTCTGTGGTGCCCTCCTACCATCAGCCCATCAGGATATTCTGTGGGCTTTGCCTTCAATATCCAGTGATTTCTAACCTCGTCCACCACCAGCTCGCATGTTTTCTCACCCGTGTTATTGTAAGGGCTTAACTGGCCTCCAGGCTTCCCTCCTCACTTTCTCACTGCCTCTTCTTGACACGGCAGCCAGAGAGGGCCTGGGAAAGCCCTACCCCCTGTCCTTCGCCTCACTAACCACATCTCTCACCATCCTCCTCCTCACTCACTCCCTCACTCTGCCCCAGCCACAGAGACACCTTGCTCTGCACTTGGCACACTCCTGCCCCAGGGCTTTTGCATTTGCTATGCCCTCCATCCAGGGTATTTCCCCCCTGATAGGCACATGGCTTGCTCCTTGACCTCCTTCAACTTTTGGCTAAGATCTCATCTTTTCTGAGAGTCTTCCCTGACCACCCTATTTAAAATGGACCCCTTCCCCCTGTACTCCCTATCTCCCTCCCCTACTTGGCTTTCCTTTTTAGCATTTATCATATCACCTTTTTCTTTTTTAAGGAACTAAAAAAGGAATTTGTTTATTGAGGGCAAAAGGATACAAGCAATATAAAAATCAAAAGCTTATCTGGCTTTGACTCTTCTTTCTCTGCTTGTCAAATGGGAGTTGGATTTTATTTGTACATTTTCTAAGGGGCCCTATCTGCTCATGAAGTCCTCATCCAGGGGGAAACTATGGGACAGATTCCTCAAGCAACCCAGTGGAAGAACTCTAATCATGGTGGGAGTTATTGCTCCATGCTGCCTTCTTCTTTCCCTTCTGCTTCATGTGTACCACAAAATAGTCATCGCACGCAATGGTGAGCCCAGCAATTAGCAATCTCACTACTGGTCCAGGTCCTTCAATACTTTGATTTTCAAAAAATCCAGGGAACTCCTTTTCCGTGAGTTTCTCAGATTCTCCTTAGTAAGATAGACTTTATCCCCCGCAAATTTGTGAAATATGAGCATTATGGTTTCCATGACTTATTCCATTTGACATGGCATTTTGATGAGGTCTGTTGAAACCTTGGTGGGAGGTGTGGAGGGGTCACTTGGCTAGCTGGTATTGGGGTTTAATTTATCACCTTCTAATATACTATAAACACATTTGTCTTTTTTTTTTTTTAATCTCCCGGCACTAGAATTAAAACTCAACAAGGATCAGCATTTATGTCTGTTTTGTTCATTGTCGTATCTCCAGCGCCTAAAACAATGTTTGCCACATAGTGGACATGCAATAAATATTTCTTGATGGACTTCCCTGGTGGTGCAGTGGTTAAGAATCCACTTGCCAATGCAGGGGACACGGGTTCAAGCCCTGGTCTGGGAAGATCCCACATGCTAGGGAGCAACTAAGCCCGTGTGCCACAACCATTAAGCCCTGGTGCCACAACTACTGAAGCCTGCGCCTAGAGCCCGTGCTCCACAACAAGAAGACATTTGTATGTCTTCTTTTTGAAAATGTCTGTTCAAGTCCTTTGCCCATCTTTTAAAAAGGTTATTTGGCTTTTTGCTGTTGTGTGGTAGGACTTCACATATTTTGCATATTAACCCCTTATCAGATATAAGATTTGCAAATACTTTCTCCCATTCTCTGGGATGCCTATTTACTCTGTTGATTGTTTCCTTTCCTGTGCAGAAGCCTTTTAGTTTGATGTCTATTTTGGCTCTTGTTGCCTGTGCTTTCAGTGTCATATCCATGAAATCATTGCTAAAACCAATATTATGAAGATTTTCCCATATGTCTTCTTTTAGGAATTTTATAGCTTCAAGCCTCAACTTTCTTTATCAGTATTTATATAGCTCCTTCTACATTTCAAAACACTTTCATATACATTAAACCCTTAAAACAGAAACCCCAGAAGGAGGTCCCTTGGTACTGAGTCCTGATGACAGGCCCTGAGCCTTTGGGAGCTTTACTCTGGAGGTCAGGGGAGGATGGGCACTCTCACCCTGGGACATGTCTTGGGAGTCATATATCTGCCCTTCTACAGCAGAAAGTGCCCAGCCATGCTGACCCAGCAATACCTGTTCCCCATGAAGAGCTTACTATATCCCCAGGCTCTCCTGGAAGCCAGAATCTGGCCTCATACAAAGGAGATGCAGGGCAAAAGCCCATCTGGGATTGCGTCCACGGTTCCTCTTAACAGAAGTGCTGGGATCTCCTACCTGGAGTTAGGGATTGTACCCCTCCATGGGCCTCTGCCTTCCTCATCCCTCCCTACAAGCCACTGACCACAGATCCCAGTTCACAGCTGAGGGTCTTTTGTTCTGAAACTTACAAAATCATGCAAATTTCTCTCTGGCCAAAAACAGTTAATATTCCTTTCACTAAATGCCACCCAAGGAGGGGGCTTCCTAGGTGGCGCAGTGGTTAAGAATCCACCTGCCAATGCAGAGGACATGGGTTCGATCCCTGCTCCAGGAAGATCCCACATGCCACGGAACAACTAAGCCCGTGTGCCAAAAAAAACAAAAACAAACAAAAAAAAAATAAATGCCACCCAAGGAGATGTGGTGAGCAGAAGTCCAGAGAGAAACTTAGGTGTTTAGACTTTAGGCAGGTCACTGCCCCTCTCTGAGCTGGCTTCCCCATCTGTAAAATGGGGAAGAGAAGACGCTTCATAAGGTCATCCACAAGGATTAGGAACACAGTAGATGCTCAGTACACAATCCATCACTCTTATTTTATCTGGAGGAGATAGAGTCTGAGACCCCCTGCCCGTCATCACATGAAATGGACGGGAACCAATGTTGACTGCAAGTAATCAATAAACAATCTATAATAAGGGACAGAGGAGAGTTTCATTTGAGCCGAAATGAGGACTATAACCCAGAAGACACAAATTCAAGAAGAATGTGAATTGTTTTCCACAGGACCACAAAATGGAGGAGGATTATATATGCAAAACCCATAAAATTACATAAGTTGTCAGAATTAAGGTTGGAGCTGGCAGGAAGAGAGGGTGCATATTAAGCAGGGATTTGTTGGGGCCCAAAATGGTTGCACAGTTACAAGGGGAGGCCTCGTGACCATTCGCAGATATTGTTTTGAAAACAGCTGATAATGCCCTTGAGACTGATATAGTTCAGAAAGTTCAGGAGTTGACACCGGAATGTGTCTGAAACCACATCCACAATGGCCACCCAGCTCCATTTTAGATGCCTGAACCACAGTTCCTCCATTTTGATTTTTAAATGATCTTAAATATGCCATCCCCAACAATAGAGAACAAGTGAAAAAGGCTGTTTCTCCAACAAGAAAGTTAGGGCCGAGGACACAGAACATGGGTGGCCACTGGGTTGGCATTAACGCAGGAATCTTAGGAAGCTCCCCTTTGGGACTGGTGTGGAGCTGAGAGAAAATACTCTCAGACTGGTGGAGGGAAGGCGTATTGCAGTGTGGAATCTATGCTACTCAGGGAGGAGGTTATTTGAGGCAGGATCTATGTTACTATGAGGGGGCATATGTCAGTGCAGGATCTCTGCTACTCGGAGGGAGGGGTCAGGGTCAGAAGGTGATGGGGTGTGTGAGTAGCTGTTGCTGGGGAGAACTCTGATTGTATCCAAAGCGGGTGAGAGGTCACCAGGAGGTCCCAGGGTTCATAAGCAGAGCCTTCTGCCTCACAGCTGTGGGGAAGGTTGCCTGAAGTGGACCAGAGATCTTCATTTTCAAGAGAGAAATCGGGCTGCAGCAGGTAAGGAACCCTCTTAGCACCATACCACCCCAGGACTGCACTTCTCCTGGGTGCAGATCTGCTCCCCAATGGGCCACATCCTGCGAGGCAGGCGTGTGTGTGGTGGTGGTTGATGGGGGTGAGGAGGGTACTAGATGAAGGCCTGGCAGATTGGCTTCTGGACCTCTGTGTGCCCTCTTGGTGCAAAGGTAAGGCTCTCCGAGACAGAGGTGCACAGACTCCTGAATGCCCTCTGTTCCCACGGGAGTCTCAGCAATGCTGAGAGAAATGGGGGTGGGGCGTAACAGAGGTTGCACAGAAGAGAGACCAGGGAGTGGGGGGGGGGAAGCAGTTCCTCAGGGGCCCTCTGTGACAGGGCCTGACAGCTGGAAGGGATAGGGTCTCAACCTAGGCAGAATTTTGTTTTAAAATGAACATTTTACATTTACCTTGGAAAGGAGGAGAATTTGCTCCTACTGGGTGCTTTCTATGAGGCAGTTTCTTTCTACCTAACATACTGTTTAATTTGCTGTTCCACCAAAATCCGAAGCTAAATTTCAGGTGCCAGGTCCCTATTTGTCTGCGTTAGGCAGAGTCCATTTACAGTCCTCACAGTCGCTGCGAGGTGCATCCTGGATTGGAATCCAGATACGCGCGCCACCAGGCCCAGGCTGCTTCAGCGAGGCCGTGCGACCTCGGGCTCACCCCTGTCCCGGGGTGAAGCAGCTTGCCCCGGGTCAGAGAGCAGCAACGGGCCCCTGGCCTGGCTGTCCCATGCTTCCCAGCATAAAACTGAAGGCATGGGAGCACCACCAGCCTGAAACATTCAGGGGTGCAGGAATTCATGCAAAAAGACACCTAGACACTGGAGTCTCTCTGTATCTGGGGAAAAATGATTTTTTTCCCTAAGCTGGAAGAATGCCTGTTTCCTCTTGTCTCAAAGAGTGAGCCCTGTTTCTCTTTCCTTCTTGCTATTTTGACCCCACCTTTTAACGGCCTCTTCTGTGCAACCCCTCTTACGCCCCACCCCCATTTCTTCTTCCCTAGTTTAAAGCATCATTCCCCGTCCCCCTTTTGACGCGCCTCTCTGTTTCCTCACACCTGCACGCTCTCATCTTTTCCCCGGAGACAGGGAGCCTGTGCTCTGGGCCCTTTATTGACCCCCTCTTCTCTAAGCCTCAGCATAACCCCGTGAGGCAGGTGTCAGAGCCCTGTCTGAGGGATGAGGATACTGGGGCTCCACGTCAACTGAGCGGACCCAGTCGGAGGACATCCACTCAGCCCTCTGTGGGCACACACAGGCCGTGTGGGGCACCTGAGGTGACACAGGTATCCCCTCCCTGCTTCACTCGGCCCCCACTTGAAAGGAGCCACCAGGCAAGGTGAGAAGGTCAGCCCCGCCCCTCCCCCATCTCCCCGCCTTCTTGTGTCGCCTTCACACAGCACGTTATGTTACATTGTTTCTTCTACTGCCTGCACCCTCATTGGCCCGCCACCGCGCATCCCCATTGGCTCTGGGCCCGGGGACACACTGTGATTGGTCCCCGCGCTGGTGCCGAGGTGCTTGGTTTGCCTGGCCCCGGGCGGAGCCTCGGTCCCCCCTCTGCTTGGCATGTGAGGCCGGTGACCGCTGCCACCGCTGTCAGGGCTTCCGGCGGCCCGCGTGTCCCGGGAGTGGGGACCTCGGCCGTGTGCCCTGGGTGCCCGTCTCCTTCCGAGGGTGAGAGTCGACTAAAGTCTGTGGAGGGGCGGGGCTGACTTTCTCACCTTGCCGGTTGGCTCCTCCAGAGGGGTGCACCTGGCGTCCTGGGTGTTTCTGTACAAGCAGTTGATTCAAGCCCGTGGATCCAAACGGGTGAACATTTGGGTCTGGATCCAGACTTTAGTGTGAGCGTTTGTATATGTCATCCCAACGCCCTACATATTTCTGGGAGTGATTTTGGATTTTTTTTTTTTTTTAACATGGTCTGATAAGCATAGGGAACCAAAGGAAGCTGCTGGTGGGTTGCAAAACATTATCCAGTGTCTTGTATGCATTTGCTTGGGGTTTGCTAATGAGACTGGATCACTCTCAAATGTTTTGCGGACTGATGCTTAAAAATGATTGAAAGTTACTCTGAACCTTGGAGAGGGTGAAGTCGTAGTTTTTTAACATTTATCCTAGGGAGTTTCTTAAAAAATGTCAGCTCCAGGTGGGTATTAAGTGGTGTCTTAATAGGAAAGTCTTTGGTAGTGAAAGTATACTTTCTATATGAGAGATGATAAAAATTATGGCATGACAGTAGGAACCTTCACAAAATGCCTTTTTAGAAAAGAGTGCATCAATGAAGCTCTCTTCTAACCTTGTGAGACTGAAGGTCATGCTTAGCAAGCTGATCTAATGAACAGATTGAACACAGTAAAAAGTTTTTAAAGGAAAAGCTATCATAGCTATGGCCATTCTAAAATGCCTAATACTATCTTTGGCCCCAATTTCCTTCAGAATGAATGGGCTTTGCACAAAGTGCCCAGTAAACATTTGTTTACGGAGCTGCAGTCCCCAGAAGTTCTTCAGGTGCATCTCCCCACACTGTTGTGTGCTCCTTCCTCCTCTTCTGTTGGAGAATGAGCGGCTTGTGCTGCTTGCCCTTGCTCCAGAGGGTCACGGAATCAAGACAATGACCTTACAGAGGTGGAAAGTTTAAACTAGAATCTACTTAGAGACGTTTCACCTCCTTTATCCAAATAAAGAAGTTAAGATTTCAGGTTTATTGGCTCATAAGAAGTCACATTGCTGGTTAACATAGAGTTACAACCCAGGTCTTGAGCCAACCCATAACCCATCCTGCCTTTTCTCACACTGGTTCAGCTCATTGGCCGGGTACCACCTCTGTGTACATCGCTGCATCATCCCACTCATGTAGGACTAGCTTCTTCCACATATAATCCCCATCCTGAGTTCCCCCAGTTCTCACACATTTCAGATGCCCGGACATTCACACTCACCCTCCAAACATGCCCCATTTCCTAAGCCAGAATAGGTTCTTGCCCCTATATAATCCCTCCCTACCTGTCTCACATGGCAATTGGCCAGGATCACCTTCAAAGGCTTTTTAAGTTTCTCAGATATGTGCTTCTCACTGTGAATCTTGTCAAGAACTGAATGCATGAGATGGTAAATGCTTAGGATCCAGAGAGGTGTTTTGGGTCCAGGTCAAACTCACTATTATTCCCTGTCCCCAAGGTATTCTCTTAATGCTAGCCTGTCTTATGCCTATTCTGATGCACCTCAGGAAGGACACCTTAGATGCTGGATGCATGGATCCTGATGAAGGATCTTACCAATTTGTTGGCAAAACAAGATTTAAATGAGAAACCTGGGTGGACTGGGGCTGAAAAACTTCTCAGAGAAATTGGGACTTAAACTGGGAATTGAAGGACAAGCTGACTCTAGATAGGTAGAAACTGGGGCAGGGTGGCATTCTCCGTAGGAGGAAAGAAAGTGGGCCACAGGATAGAAGTTGGTGGGCAGGAGAGTAAACCTTTCTGTTGTTGGTAGTGAGAGAAGGGGGAAATGGGAGATTCTGAGAGGTCAAGGCTATTAAAATGCAGATTTCCAGGCCCTGGGGATGGCGTCTCAGACTGTGGTCTTTACACTGCTCTAATTCCTTATACTGCTGGGGGCAGTTTCCTTAACACGTGTTGTATCTGCGTAGGACCTTTAGGAGAAAAGGTTTGTTTTTGTTTTGTTCTGTCTTTAAATGAAAGATCACTTCTTGATCTTTTTTACAGTTAATTCCCCCATTTCTATCAAAAGAGCCAAGCCTGCAATAAGGCGGAGGAGGGTCCTGCCCTCCCCTCCCCCATCCGAGAAAATGACTTTTGTGGTACTCTTCCTGGGTGAACCACCACTTCACACGGATCACAGATGTGGATGGGATACATCCAACGGTATTACTGCAACAAGAGGCTCTGAAAAATATACACCTAAGCTGCTGCTGGGTCCACAGTGCAAGTCAAAAAAGAGAACTTGGAAAGAATGGCTTTGGAGAATCATAGCAAATCCTCCCTGGTGGAGAGCAGGATGGAGCATCTAGGAATAGGATATTTAAAATTGCACAAGGTCTAATGAAGGTTAACATCTTGATTAGACACTTGGCTTGATTTCCCCCCTTAAAGCAGAGTGGAAGGATCCTCTCCCATCTTTCCCTGTGGTGTTCCCCACTCCAGCTCCAAGGGAGCGACCTCTTCCAGCTCCTGACCCGGAGGTGACCGCAGCAGGCGGGGTAAGATGGAGGCCACAGCCCACTGCATCTGGGCAGATGCTCTGGTGCCATCCTCACCCCAGAGGCAGGCAGAGAAGGCTGCCCCCAGAGGCAGCAAGTAATGGGAGTGTCTGCCCCCTATGGGAGAGGCAGAGGGCTGCGCCCTTATTCAGTGACTGCAACTGTCCCCACAGCCATCCAGATCTTTCCGGAGGAATGTGTTTGGGTAGAAGCCTGGGAGGAGACCTAAATTATCAGCACTGGCACTGGCAGATCTCCAGACTCCCCACAAGCCCAACAGCCTTTGGTATTCGTATTCCTAGAGAATTTGAGATCCTGAGAGAACCGTGGTATTTTTACCTCCATTTGTCAACCTAAACTCCCCAGTGTTGACACATGCATTTCTCTTTCATTTAAACAGGTAAAAAGGACCTATATTCTTAGGTTCGAAAGGTTCTTGTTTTTCCCTAGGCAGTTCAAAACCTTCACTGTTTTCCTCTGCTTCCTATTAAAGATTTGTTGGTGTCTGGAAATCGGAGACTATAACAGTGTGGCCTCTGATGTAACCTAGCCCTCGGGCTGGATGGGCCTCTGTGACCCAGCTGCTGTCCTCCCCACACCGACGGCGTAACTCCTGGTAATGACGTCACAGGAGCTGAAAGGGATCAGCGCAGGCAACAAAAATGGCCCCTACTTACCATCTCCCCGCCACTGGTCTGAGACACAACCCGAGGGAAAGTGGGCGCCCTCGTGGAGACCACATGGGTGACAGGACATTTGCTGTCTGACCTAAAAGATGTTTTAAAATCCCACATTGCGGGCTTCTTAGGTGGCACAGTGGTTAAGAATCTGCCTGCCAATGCAGGGGACACGGGTTCGATCCCTGCTCCAGGAAGATCCCACATGCCGCAGAGCAACTAAGCCCGTGCACCACAACTATTGAGCATGCGCTTTAGAGCCCGTGAGCCACAACTACTGAGCCCATGTGCTGCAACTACTGAAGCCCACGTGCCTAGAGCCTGTGCTCCACAACAAGAGAAGCCATGGCAATGAGGAGCCCGCGCACCACAACGAAGAGTAGCCCCCACTCACCGCAACTGAAGAAAGCCCGCGCACAGCAAAAAAAGACCCCACACAACCAATAAAATAAATAAATAAATAAATAAATAAATAAACATAAAAAAAAATCCCACATTGCCTCATTGGGTTCACTGTCTCTGTGGCCAGTTCTCCCCCTAGAACTTGGTAGGAGAGCTTTCTTCCATCTCCTTCCCCCATGTTCCGTCTACGGAGGAGATTTTGCTCCCAGCTGCTGCTAGCTGAGATGCTTTGAGAGAACGGCTGCTGTGTGTACCCTAGTGGTGGCTCAACCGGGAAAGCACAGGAAGCACCAGGGCAGCGTGTCGCCCACACAGACACCTGGGCCACCCCAGGAGATGCAGATCCAGTGTTTTCAAGGCAGGGCCTGGACATGTGTATTTTCATCAGTCTCCCCAGGTGGCTGACATACATCAACACCTACCCAGGTCGTGCACTGTCCCTATGCAGCAGGATTGAGCTCAGGGGAGAGTGGACCCCGTGGAGAGCGCCCATCCTAATTCACTTGCACCCCGGCAGGGAGCACCTCCTGCAGGTACCAGAGGTGAGGACAACGCAGCCTCCTGTTCAAAGAGCTGGCAGAGCCACCCATGGCTCAATCTTTTATTAAAACCATTACGTTATCAGCCTTAGAGTCGCCTCTCCTAGAGCAGGGCTCCTGGTTCGTAAAGTCAGATGCGATCAAGGACAACACAATGATCATCTTCAGAACCCACTGGAAGCAGTTCAAGGCAAACCAGCTTTCACTTCTCTGCCTTCATGTGCCTTTTTCCTTTCACATGTGGAAGAGTGCATTCTCTTCTTTTTGAGACCTAGTATATATGCAGAAAAGCTCACGAATCTAAAGAATACACCTTGATGGATTTTTTTCATATACTAAATACACCTAACTACTTCCCAACTCAAAGAGGGGTGCTTTCTCAGGGTCCTTCTCAAAGAGTAGGACACACACCTGTCCCGCCTTTAACAGACTGTAAAGAATGAGATCTTAGGGTACAGCTTGTTCTCCTTGGCCACCGCAGTCAATTAACAAGTGTCTGGTGAGTACCTGCAAGGTCTGGAAACTTCCGGTATAAAGCAGCCGTGCCCTTCAACTGTAAGTCAGATATGAGCACCTTGTGTTTTTAGGAGTCGAGCTTCAATAACAGATTTTGTATCGTCTGTTATCTACTGTGTATCTGTTACTGGTTATACTCATTGGTTTGGGACCTTTCACTTGGGAGTTGTTTCCCTTTCTTTCTGCTTCAGTCTACCTTCCTTTTTCTTTCACACTGTATCTTTATTATTTAGGGCCAAACAAAGCCCAGTACATTGCAGCCTCTCATGGAGACTTCTGGAGGAGGCAACACCACTAGCGGCAGAGCAGTGCCCCAGCCCCCGGCACAGCCGCAGGAGCTCGAGCCGCGGGTGGCCCGCAGACGCTTATCCCAGGCCCGCCACCGAGCCACCCTGGCAGGGCTCTTCCACAACCTCAGGAAGACTGTGTACTCCCACTCTGATCTCACAGCCTCAAAGGTACAGGGACCTGAAGGTGGGGAGGAAAAGCTCCCACGCGTGGAGGGACTGTGGAGCCGAGGTGGGGACTGGCCTGGAGCTCCCACCCCTGAGGGCTGCGGCCTGGGTGGGTCAGCGGTCAGCTGTGGACACCTCACGGGGCTCTGTCTGCCGCTGAATGTGGGGGAAGCCTGAGAGCCGGCCCTTACCTACCCACCGCCGACAAGCCAGCGACCCTGACGCCCATCCCTCCCACAGGCAGTGGCGAGGCTCTAGCAGCTGCCCACACCCTGCATCCCCCCCCCAAGCACACACACATAACCTGAAGCACACCCCCCCACACGTGCCCACGTGTGCCCCTCAGTTTTCATGCACCAACCAGGTCTTTCCCTAGGCAACAGGGCTCTCCAGGTAAGCACTTATCTTTTCCCGATCTTAATTTTGCCTTTCTCCTTATACGGCTTTTTCGTTGCTGATTAGTGCCTCTGGTAGAGCACGGAGAGTGGGTGGGTTTGGGTGGTCATGGAAGGATGGAGGTGATGTCACTAGAGGAAGCATTTAGGAGGCCTCCCGCAGGGGAGAGGTCCCCAGCAGCCCCAAGTCCCCTCACCCTCTTTCAACAGAGGAGGGAACTGGAGTCCAGACAGGACCTGTCGGATGGTTGGTGGCAGGGCCAGGAGGAGGCCTGGTCTGGGGCTCCAGACCTGGCCCTCTTTCCTCTGTCCATCTCCCTGGACCAGCCCGATCCCCTGCAACTGTTTCCAGCCAACGGATTTCCCTCTGTGCTTTCAGCAGACCTGCACATACGGAGAGGGACCACCTGATAGGTGGGAGCATCCCGCTTCCTGCTTCCGGAGCTGGCGCTGGACCCTCACTGAGGGCAGGCACACAGAAGAGCCCCTCAGTGGGCGCAGGGCCAGGGCCTCTGTGGAAATCAGAGACAGGTGCCCAGAGCACCCTTGTGCAGGACTCCAAGCGGGGCTGAAAGAATCTCAACAGAGGTCTCACATGCTCCTCCAGAAGGCTATGGTGGGGGTGGGGGAGGTGAGAGGTGTGGGGAGGGCTGTTCCCCTGCTGAGCCAGGCTCAGGGGTTCACGACACAGGTGGGGAGGGAGGCCTCATTCTGGGCCTCTGTCCAGCACAACTCTGCTCTGTGTCCCCTGGGTGACGTGTTTCCGGGGCTGCAAGAAAACCCCAAAGTCCCTGTCCATGGCCAAGGAAGAAGTCTGCACAGACTGGCAGCACAACTGAAGGAAGAACAGGTACTCAGGCTGGCAGCAAGGGGTGGAAGTTACTCTGGACGAAAACCCTTCGCAGCCCCTAAAACTCAAACCTCGTGACGTGGTGGTTGAGAGCCTGGCTATTAACTGGCCTCGGTCCACGTGAGGCAGGTTCCTTGCTAAGCTTCAGTTAACACACCTGTGAAACAGGGACAACAGTCATGGCTTCTTGAGGCCTGCTGTAGAGTTTAACAAGAGAGCAGCAGGCAAACATAGCGTGGTCATACGTGGTTCAGAATGTTAGTATCATTTCCGAATGTAGCACCTCATTTATTCCTCGTAATTCTCAGACAAAGGTCCTAAGAAAATCAGCCTGCCAGTGGTTAAGAATCCGCTTGCCAATGCAGGGGACATGGGTTCAACCCCTGGTCCAGGAAGATCCCACATGCCGAGGAGCAACTAAGCCCGTGCGCCACAACTACTGAGCTCACGCTCCGCAGCAAGAGAAGCCCGCTCGACACAGGGAAGAGTAGCCCCCACTCTCCACAACTAGAGAGAGACATGCTAGTGCGCAGCAACAAAGACCCAATGCAGCCAAAAATAAAATAGAAGAAAATCAGCCTACCAAAAATGTTCTAGAAACAGAATTTCAATGAATTGCACCAGGCTCACCTGGTTCTGTTTTGGTCCAGTTGACGCAGTAAGACTGAGCGCAGCATGGGGTGGCCCTACTGTGCAGACACAGGCGACTATCCTGGACCAGAGCGCCGGAAAGTCCTCACCTCACCCTGAGAACAAGCCTGAGGTTCGGGCAACCTCTCGGCCCCTGGTGTCCGAAGAGGGGACAGGGTCCTCGCTGACCCAACGGTATAATCCTGAGCCCAGGGCGGGGGCAGCAGATGGTGTAGGACGGCAGGTGGCCCCTGCTCTAAAGGAGCGTTCTGAGCTCCTGTCCCTGTCTTTGGGGTCTGCAGAGCGCTGTGCCTTTAGTTCCCCTGAAGTCTCCTCCTTGTGCCCCGGCAGCCCCATCTCCCTGCCTTCTGCAGCTCCCTGCGCGGGGCATGCATCCTCCCAGGCTCCGCCGGGCTCTCCGCCGCCCTGCTCCTTGCAGCCCTCCCGCCCATGGGACCCCCGCCCCACGCCGAGCGTTCCCACAGCCCTTTGCGGCGCTTGCGGAATTCTAGCGCGTGTTACACACGAGTAGTGGTTACGTGTTGTGTGTGTTGAGTGGGTGTTTCCATGCTCATCTTCCCTCTTAGAATGTCAGCAGCCTGAAAGCAGGGCTGTCTTGTTTACTCCGTGTGCCCGGCCTGAGCACCCATCTTTGCCCTTGAACATGGCTGATGAAGGTGTGGGACGCCTGTTGGGCATCCGGTGTCAGCATAATAAACAACATTTAGCGTTTCTCATTTTTCAATAATCTTACAGTTACCATTTTGACTGCAGTAATATTACATACAGTAGAAACAGAAGGAAGGGAGGGAGGAAGGGAGGAAATGCTTGTGATTCTACTCTTGCAGAACGGGAAATTCAGAGTTCAAGTTGACAGAGCACTTGATAGAAGTTTTAGATCAACCAGAGTGTATGCATTTAGCTAACAAAAACCATGAGACTAGTACATTTAATGTTAACCTGCAAGTGGCACACTGTGACAACTGAGAAGTTAATGAGGGCCTTTGTGCGGCCTGGAGCTGCTGTGGGTCAGGTCACCTCTGCAGTCACTGGCCATCCCAACTGCATGTAGTGTATGTCGTGGTTTGCAGCCCTAAGTTGTCTGCTGAACTCAGCTTCATTGTTTCCAAATACTGTGGCATTTCTGTGAGAACCATTTCCAGAATACAAAGTAAATGTCATGCCTTCTGTGGATCAGAACAAACTTCCTACCCTTTCTGTCGACAAGGTCAAGGACTGGGACGTGGCCCCTGAGAGAGGGTGGCCTCAGGCCAAGAAAGGGGGCTCCTGTGTCCACAAAACCATCTCTGTGGTGGGAGGCTGGGTTTTTGGCACTGTCTGTCTCTGTCCTCAGTGGCAGGTTTTAAATAAGGCGAAGAACCATATTAAGGAACTGGAACAAACCTTGGATAATCTCCTGAAGCTGAAAGGTAAGAGATCCCTACCTGCCACCCCTCTACCTCCCAGGGAAGGGCTGGTTGTTTTTCTGTTGAAAACAGAGAGATTGGGTTAAGCCAAGTGAACGTATCTTTATTGAGGGCCTACTGTGTGCCAGGCACTGCACCTGGCCCAGGGGTATGGTGAGATCAGTGCCCTGTCCTCAGGGAGCTGAGGGTCTGGCAGGACAGACAGACATCGGCGGGCTGTGTGAGCGCGATGAGTTCCTTCCTAGGTGCTGTTGCAGGGTGCCTGACCTCCTCTTGAGAGGCCAGAGAAGCGGACCGGGGCTTGCTGTCTCCCTTCCTTGGCACTCAGGCTGGGAGACGCAGCTGGCTGGGAATTTGGGTTTCAGAAGCTAGTGAAAGCCAAAGTCTGAAAGGGATACTTTCCATGTCTTGACCAAGAAAGGCCAGTTCCAGAAACCTCCCCTGTTCTAGTGCTTTTCCCCCACACCTAAAAGGAGAGGTGAAACTGGGCTCTTGACTCCCTAACACTGAACCTGGGTGGGCTCAGCAGCCACCCAGGCCTGAAAGGGAGGAGAGACTGGACCAAGTCCCGACTTTATCATGCGTGACCCTTGCCTTCAACTCCCTAATAGAATCCTTCAACCTGGAGGATGGGAATGCAAACAGCTTAGAGGAGGTCAAGGAAGAATATGCCAGCATGTACTCCAGAAATCCCAGGTAAGACCCCCAAGCACCGGGAGACCTAGACTCTGCTCTTCTACGACTCCTGCTCCGCTGCAGCTCGGCAGCCCACCCTTCCCCTCCAGAACGCAGAACAGAGCAACAGGTGCTGCTTACCTGTTTAGAACAGTCTTGTGCTGGGGAGAGTTCTATTTTATTCTAATCACACATATTGGATGTTTTCCCGATTATTTATTAACAGAAAATGTCAAAAAGACAGAAATGCCTGAAAAAGAAAATAAAAATACATATTATGTCACCACTCAAAGAAAATCAGTTACTCTTAAAGATATCTTAGTTTTTTAATTTTGCACATTATTTTGTAGAGAAATGAGATCACAGTATTCATATTGTGTTATAGCTTAAAAAAAAAAAATTCACCTAATGGCTTTATTGAAGGATACATATGAAAATAAGGAAAATCCAAACCTCTATTTTCCAAGCGTCGCAGGAACCTAAGAAAAGCCAAACTGAATTTCAGAGAGCAGAGGAAAAAGTAGTACACCCAGGTGTCACAGTTGCTGAAAGGGGAACCTCGTTTATAACGTCACAGTCAGACAAGAGAGGCTGATTTGAGTAATGTCTGCTTTTATGATCTCATTTTGAGCATTTAACTCTCACACTTTTTGACGTGTGCTTTGTAGACTTAGTCTTTGCTGTGCTCTCAAAGGATGACCCAGACCTGCACCACATCATCCTGCACAGTTGCTTCGAGAGCAGCCTGGACTTTGGGGCAATGGCTGGGCTCTTGTCATCTCTGCTGGCCTCAGGGCGTGTCCAGCACAGTGTACATGCAGGCTGGTCTCTGAGGAGGCCCAGGAGTACGTGTATAAACAATTTTATTCACTCTGAAAAGGAGGCTGCAAACTGCTTCCTATCAGAACCTCCTGAAAGCCCGCCAAGGTGAAGTGATGTTGTTTCCTCTCGTTTTGGGTGGGGTTACTGAGGACTTTTATTTTCTTCTCTGTGCTTCCTTGTATTTTCCAATTTTTTAAAACAATAAATGTGTATTATATCCTAAGGGAAATAATCAGGGGGAAATTATAGGTTATTAAATTAAATTTACACTGTAGACAATGTGAGAATACAGAAAAGTATTAAGAAGGACATGATCAGACTTCCTAGGTGGCGCAGTGGTTAAGAATCTGCCTGCCAGTGCAGGGGACACAGGTTCGAGCCCTGCTCTGGGAAGATTCCATATGCCACGGAGCAACTAAGCCCATGTGCCACAACTATTGAGCCCATGTGCCACAACTAGTGAAGCCCATGAGCCTAGAGCCTGTGCTCCGCAACAAGAGAAGCCACGGCAATGAGGAGCCCACGCACCACAATGAAGAGTAGCCCCCGCTCGCATCAACTAGAGAAAGCCCATGTGCAGCGAGGAAGACCTAATGCAGCCAATAAATAAAATAAATTAATTAATTTAAAAAAAAAAGGACACGATCACCTATAATCACACTCTGCACTGCTTTGGTCGTCAGGGGTGGAGGCAAGTATGGGATTGTGTGTGTGTGTGTGTGTGTGTGTGTGTGTGTGTGTGTGTGTGTGTGTGTGTGTTGAGTGCACGTGACAGGGTGTTTGTGGCCACATTTTATAAATCAGACTGGCCCCACCTGGAAATCGGCCTAGGAGATGATCTCAGTGAAGCAGATGTTAGCTATCGATCCCACCCCATTTATTACATAAGCCATCACTCCTTCCTGATTTAACATACGAACACTAGCTCATACTAAAATCTTATTAATACTTGTATCACTTATCCACAGAGAGGTGGCTAAATTTCTTTCAGAATCATATCAATTAGGGAGGATTTTTTCACTGAAATTATTATAAGCCTACAATAATTAAAACTGTGGTACCAGCAGAGGCATAGATTAATTGTTTTATAATTATTATAGTTTAGTTAATTAAATTATGAGTGAACTTAAATGCCTTTGTTCAGGATCATTTCTATTTCCCTTCCTGGGAGCTTTTTTTTTTTTACCAACTCTTTGTGCATTTTCCTGTTGGGTTGGTGGTCTTTTTCTTGTTTAGTGGTCATAAGAAATTAGGTCTCTTTCTAGCGTATGGATTACAAACAATTGAACCTTGGTTGACTGTTCTACTATTTTGCTTTCAATGTTTCTGCTTTTTGTTTTGTCCATGCAAAAAATGAAGTCTAACCTGTCCACCTATAGTGGCACATGATGTTGGGTGAATAGTCAGAAAGACTCCCTCCACTCTGAGATTAGACAGAGGGAGAGAGCGGTTGAGACTCCACCTGTGTTTTCTTCTGGTGTATTTGCTTTTTAACTCAATCTGATACCTTGGGGATTAGTCCTATCTGTATGAAGAGATTCTGGGTACAAGTTCTGGTTTTCCAAATTGTGTCATGTTGTTTCATTCTCTTTAAACTGTCTTCTGAAGAGCAGAATTAAAAACTTTATAAAGTCCAACTTATTTTTTTTTCTTTTCTAGATGGAACTTTTAGTTTAAACCTAAGTATTTAACCATGTTTTTTGGTGCCACTGTAAATGGTACTTTTTAAAATTTCAATTTCCAATTGTTCATTGCTAGTATATAGAAATACGATTGGTTTTTGTATATTGACCTTGTATTCTGCAACCTTGCTTCCTTCTTAGTTCTGGTCACATATCTGTAGATTCTTTGGGATTTTCTACATAGGTAATCACATTGCAAATAAAGACAGTTTTATTTCTTCCTTTGCAATCTATACATCTTTTATTTCATTTGTTCACCTTATTGGGCGGTCTATAATTTCCAGCACATTTTTTTAAAAAGTGGTAAGAGAGGACATCCTTATCTTGTTCCTGATCATAGCAGAGAAACATTCTTCTACTGTTAAGTATGATGCTGGCTGTAGGTTTTTTTGTAGATGCCCTTTCTCATGTTGAGGAAATTCCCTTCTATTCCTAGTTTGCTGAGAGTTTTTATCATGGATGGATGTTGAATTTTGCCAAGCGCTTTTCTGCACATATTGAGATAATCCTATAGATTTTTGTCTTTAGTCTATATATGCTAAAACTGTGTTAAGAATTTCAGCCTTGATGTTCATGAGGGACATTAGTCTATAATTGTCTTGTTTCCATTTCCTCCCCAGTCTGATGTCAAATAAAGTCCATCAGAAAGGCTCTGACACCTGGTGCCCAATCGAGGCAGTGGGGAAGGATGCTGAGGAGGGAAAAGAGGAGGAGGAAGAGGAGGAAGAAGACCAAGAAGAGGAGGAAGAGAAGGAGGAAGAGGAGGAGGAAGAGGAGAAAAAAGTGGAGTTCTTACACTCCCCAGACACCTTGCTGCCAGACCTCTTGCAATTTGAACGGTGTGAACAGCTGGGCCCCTGTGCAGAAGGGGACAAGCGCTGCAGCTGGGGCACCCCGCAGGCCTGGAGTCACGGGAGCGCCAGGGTTTCCACATAGCAGGGGCTTAGGGATGGGGTTGGCAGACGAGCTAGAGGAATAGTCTTGAAGCCACATTTGCAGAGCACGCGCACTGTGCTTCCTTAGATTGACTTTATTTGGGGTGACTTTGAAAGGGGGCCGTTTGTGGGATGAGGGCTAAACCCGCCCCGCACAACCACAAGTCTCCTTCAGCAGCACTGCTGCTCTTAGAGTCAGAGAGGCAGTGGGCGAACGGCTCAGATTCCCCTGCCACTCACCGCTCCTCCACAAACCTGAGGCCCCCGGCATCTAGGTGGGCTTCTGGAGGCATCGGCCCAATAAAAGGGGGCTCCCTCCACAGCTTCCAAATTAAAGCGAGGTCATATGACGTCTGCACATTCCTGGGCTCTAAATTTGAAACAGTTTTCCCCTGGGGAGAGAGCTGAGCCGGCCCTGCCTCTCATCCTCTCTTCTGTCTGGCACAGAGCTTCAAAGGGGGCGCAGGGAGGACCTGGGGAGGGACCCCAAAGCACAAAGCTAAGTCGCCCAAGCTTCTACTCTGCAAGGCTCAGGGCGGGCGGCGGCTAGGGAGGCTGAGTCCCTGGTGAACCACAGCGCGGCCTAGGCCTGCGTCCTGTGCGCAGCCGCGCCCACCCCACCCCCAACGGCATCCCAAGGAGCCGGCCTGGCGGGAAACCTCCGGCCCCTGGCTGCAGGTCCGCAAGTGGCCGCCCTTTCTGTTGCAGGTACCTCAACTTTTACAAGCAGACGATGGACCTTCTGATCGGGAACGGGATCGTCTCCTTGCAGGAGGTGACCCTCCCCATCGTGTCTGCGGCCATCTCCCACCTGTGGCAGACCCTCTCCGAGGAGAGGAAGGCCAGCCTCCTGCAGGCCTGGGCGCAGAAGCACAGCGGCCTCCTGGGCCTGGCGGGGCCCTCTCAGGAGCCGGCCTGCGCCGAGGGCAGCGTGAAGGACAGCGGCGTCGAAAGCCAGGGGGCCAGCTGCTCGCTCGTCTCCACCCCCGAGGAGGTGAGCGGACCCACGGGTGGGCTGGCGGGTGGGCAGGAACGCCTCCGTCACCTCTGCCTGCAGACGCCAGGGAGCTGCCGGTGTCACACAGCGACTTGGAGGTGCCGATTGGATTCTGCTGCGCGCGGTCAGTTTCTGGTTTTCCTGAGAGAACATACACAACCACAGAACATTTATTGTTCTCCTGTTACTTTCCTGGGCTTTCCCTGGGGATTCTAGAAGAGAAGGCTTAGAAGGTTGTATCCAATAAGATTCTTTCTGCTTCAAGTTACTCGCTCATTAACCCAAGAGGAAAGGTACTCGGCACACCCAGAGAGGGCCGGAGGCAGGAGGACTTCCGCTTCGTCTCCCAGAGATGTCGCCAAGGACTCGGCTCATCCCTTCTCCCTCCTCTGCCTCCTCTCAGGGATGGCGTCTCACCTTCCCTTTCCTCCCCACGTCCCGCTCCCCCTGTGGCGACTGTGGAAGGCAGCTGGTAGCAATCAAGGTGTTACTCCTTCAGTACATCAGGTAGGAGAAAAGGTTCCCTGCGGCTCGCTCTTAAGGGTCAAGGAAGAACTTTTCCAGAAATTTCCACCATACCTCTCCTTTCCTCTCATTGGCCAGAATCGGCCAGATTGCCAAATGACTGAGCCAATGACTCATCGAGACAGGATTCTGTTTGGACCAATCAGGCCCAACCTCAGAGAGCAAGGCTGCTCCCACTCCAAAGAGCAGTGCGGAAGGCAGAGGAGGTAGCCACACTTCTACCATAAACGAGCTTCCCAGAGTTCAAGCTGTAAGAACCGCCCTGGTCCGCCAAGCAGAGCACTGGGTGGCATTAGCGGGGCCCCTCAGCTGTGCTTCCGGAACGAGGACAGCCTCAGAAGGCTGCTGCTACCACGTGGGGCTGCCTCTGCCCTCCCTTGCTTCGCGGGGCGGGCGGTCCTCGGCTCTGCAGGCCTGTCTAGTGCTCTGCAGGACATTTAGCTTCTGTGGTCCCCACACCCTGCTTTGCCCTGACTTTCCAAACGCTCCTCAGTGGGTGGCCCCTCTGAAGGGATGTCCAGTGTCTCTCTCTGGGGAGTCTTAGAGCCAGAGAACCTCCAAGTGCCTCTGACCTGGGGGCCAGCCCTGGATGCCCCATTCTCTGGGAGATGTCCCAGCCACCAGGGCCCAAACCTGGAAAACTATGGTCGCCTCGTCCAGGCCTTCCAGTTCACGGACGAGGCCACACTTGTCCAGGACACCTAGTTCCTGCTTTGAGGATTGCATCCTTCACAGATTTTTTGCATCACAGATTTTTTCAAATCTCTGCCCTTTGGTCACCTGTCTATGGTTGACTTTCTGTGACTCCCCTGATGCTTCTCAAGTGGAGTTTAGTTAAAAGGCAGGTGCCTGGCTTGTCCCCCAGACTCACTGAATGCAAGTCCCCAAGGGGGTGGCTCAGAGCCTGCATTTTGAACAAGCAGCCCAGGTGACTGGTGAACACTGGTGTTATTGGAGGGAATTGCCAGGGGATAGCCACAGTCAGCCTACGCCACTGGACTGTGGCTTCTGATCTGGTTGTCCACAGATGTTGGGTCCACCACGAGAGGACCTGAGCTCTCCTCCATAAAGGCCAAAGCAGGGCCGGATGACCCGTAGCAAAAGACCTCAACCCAAGGCAAGCATCAGCCAGGCTAGATGTCTTTCTGGCCCCAAAGTGCCTGGCCCTGGAGTCCCACAACAAAGAAGGCAAAAGAAAACATGTCAAATGCATGAAAATTCTGTCAAACTATAAGCTGACTCTGTGTGTGTGTGTGTGTGTGTGTGTGTGTGTGTGTGTGTGTGTGTTTGCAGCACAAACCTTTCCTCAAGGAAGAGCAGACCCAAAGAGAAAACCCCAGAATCTAATGTCCCCAAATCATGGGGCTTGTCTGGCCTTTTCCAGGAAGGGCTAGGGGCTCATGTTCTTCCGGTGTTGAAGAAAGCTGACCGCAGAGTCCCTTCGCCATGCCCAGAGCTGGGCTCTGCCCCCTCCACCGTCCCCAGGCTTGGGCCAACCCAGGGCTGGGTGACGAGGTGAGTGGGACAGGTGACAGGTATGCTCTGTGTAGGGACACAGCCTGTATCCCTACACTGCTGTGGCTTCTAAATTAGTTGCAGTGAAACCTCTGTAGCTCCTGGTCCACCGGAGGGGTTCTGCTATGGAACAGTTGTGTTTGGGGCCAATCCCTGGACTCAAGAGAGGCGCAGACCCATAAGTGTGCAGGGTGCTCCAGAAGGACCTCAGAGCCTGGCCACGCTCCCCTCTAGAGCTGGCTTGTGAGAGGGTTTGCACAGGTGAGGACGGTGTGTGGCCTGCGATTCTGGTGGGCTGATTAGTTTGAGGGAAGGAATTTAGGTCCTGCGTCCCTGCCTCAGGACTGCCAGGGAGGAACATGAAGCCAGTGGACTTCTGGGCTGATGGACATAGGAACTCAGGCCTTTCAGTGACCCCTTCCCAGATCCTCTTTGAGGTAACCAAAGGGATATCAAAATGAAGGACACAAGAAAATGTCCAGAAAACCAGGAGGACCATCCACACTTCCAGAGTCCCAGGAAATTCAGTTCAGGGGAAGGGAACTGTAAGAAGACATGAAGGGGGGACTTCCCTGGCGGTCCAGTGGTTAAGACTTCACCTTCCAACGCAGACTGTGCAGGTTCGATCCCTGGCTGGGGAACTAAGATCCCACATATCTTGGGGCCAAAAAAACCGAAACATAAAGCAGAAGCAATATTGTAGCAAACTCAATAAAGACTTCTTAAATGGTCCACACCAAAAAAAAAAAAAAAAAAAAAACTTAAAAAAAAGAAAAAAGATGTGAAGGGCAGACAGAAGGCCCCCAGGCAAAGAGCAGTGTGTCCCAGGTAAGGGGAGAGGAGACTCTGGGGAACCTGCCAACTAGGACCAGAGAACTCCCTCTTGCCTCCCATGTAGATGGGGTGCCAGACAAAATAAAGCATGCCTAATTAAAATTTGCATGTAAGAATGTCCCATGCAATACTTAGAACATTCATATGCTGAAAAATTATTCATTCTTTATCTAAAATTCAAATTTAACCAAGCATCTTGTATCTTTATTTACTAAATCCTGCAGTCCTAAGTGTATGTCATGTTCCCATGAAATATTTAATATTCTTCAACAAATTTTTAAAAAGCCGAACTGAAAGCTATCTAAATAGGAAGATTCCAAAATTGGAAATATATGCTATAATATGCCCAGGAAAATGACTGGAGGAAACAGATCAATATGTCAACAGCCGACATCTCTGGCTGGGATTATTTCTCAGTGATTTTAACTTTGTTTCTATTTCCCAAAATTTCCAGGAGGAAAGTGTGTTTCTTTTACAAAGCAGATAGTATTCAATAATAGCTAGCATATTTGAGCCATTATTAGGTGCCAGGTGCTTCCCACACATGGTTTAATTCTTGCAACATCCCTATGGGTAGGCACTGTTGTGGTTCCCCTTATAGAGGAGGATCTGGGAAATTAAGTCGCAGTTTAGTGAGTGGCGGGGCTGGGAGTCGGCTCTCCTGCAGCTTAACCCCAGAGCCCCCTTAACCTCTGTTCAGCTGCCCCGGCCTGAAACTGCTAGATTGTGGATCCTGGCTCAAACAGTCTCTGCCCCTCACGAGGTGTAGATGAGCCCTTTCCAGTGTAAACTGAGGCTCCCCTCTGGCTGTTGCATCTTGCGCCTAAGCTCCCGCTTTCTTTAAAGGGAGGAGACCACGGTCCCCAGTGCTTCCCTGTCTCTCAGCTACCTCTGGGGTTGGCAGTTTGCTCTGGGTGGACAAGAACTTAATATTTATCCCCTGGAAAGGTCACCAAGCAGAGACCCTGGATTTGGGCCTCAGATTTAACACGCACCCATTTGGGGACTCGAGTCTCTTCCCCAGCAGCCCAGAGCAAACGTCAAAGTTTTGTGCTTCCTTTCAGATCCTTTTGGAAGATGCCTTCGATGTGGCAAGTTTCCTGGACAAAAGTGAGGCTCCAAGTACATCTAGCTCCAGGTGAGGAAGGGGGTGTGAGACTGGTGCGTGTGTACCCTTGCTGGGGTGTTTAGGAACCTCTCCCCTGAGGCCTCTCAGAAGGGAGCATAATTCAGTGGAAGTTCTTGGAAGTCCACTTTTTTTCTGTGATTCAAAGCAGGCCAGTCCCAGGATTGTGCCATTGCCCTGGGGATGATACTGTCTAGGGCTTCTTCAAGAGTAGACAGTTCTTCCATCGTGGCCCAGGGCTGAGACACAGCAGGTTATCAACTCTAGGTTGTTTGTGCTGCACTGTTCCCCGGGGTGAGGTGGCCATGCAGTAGGTCTGGTCCTGGGGCGGCGGGGGGGGGGGGGGGGGGGGGGGGGTTGAGGTCCTGAGGCACAGAGAGCCTGGGCCAATGTGGAAACAGGCCCAGTGCCCTGAGCCTGGGGGCGTCTCTGAGCTGCGCAAGGGAGAAGCTGCTTTTCACAGCGCTGATGGGAAGGATGTGGAAGGGGGAGGGGAGGGGATGGCTGACCCCCTGAAGTGAGAAGACCATCTGGGGAGATTTTAAGACAAGAAGCAGCTTGTTTTAAAAACAAACAAAACAAAACAACAACAAACCAGGTGTGTTTTCTCAGAAAGAGAACGTTTAGGACGGAAATTCTCTTGCTACTTTGAAAAGCTGAAGGGCACAGGCCTTTCAGATACCTGGCTAAAAAGAAGCAAGAAAATTTAGTTTTTCTGCCTTGGGAGTGCGGGCGACATTCACGTCCTTGTGACCCCAAAGAACATCTCCATTCTCCTCGAGGCCTGCGGCTACAGCCTGGAGCCCTGGCCGCCTGCAGGCAGACCAGGGATCAGCACTTGCCTCTCTGCTCCCCTACCCCCACCCCACCCCCGGCCCAGACAGACTTGCCCAAAATCTCAAAGCAGTTTTCCGTGGTGATTCAAGCTCTTCCCAGCTGGTGTGAGGTTTGATTTTCCTGAAAACGGCTGGAGGTAGACATTCCTATTTCTGAGCTGGGCTTGGGCTGTGAAGACAGTTTTGTTGAAAAGTGGCCAAAGTGTACATGCCAAACAATTTTGGAACTCCTTGCCCTACTGAGGGAACGAAAACAACCAATTAAAAAAATGTTTTTTTCTACTTTCCCTAGAAAAGGCAGCGGTTGCTGCCACGGTTTCCCACACTGACTGTGGGACCTCACTCCAGCAGGAAGTGAGGTCAGCGCACCAGCTGTTCAAGCCCAATTCACGGTCCCATTGGCGGGTTTCTCCCCTTGTCACAGGAAGCAGCGGGAAAGGAGTCTGCAAAGCAGCCTGCCCTCTGTGCCAGGGCCCGTGTTCCGTGTTAGACCTGAGCGGAGGCATCTCAAGGGACTGAACTTAATTGCGCCCTGTGCTCCCCGAGCCTGGGCAGCCACCAGCAGGAGCAGAACTGTGCGGCGTTGCTGTACAAGCCTGACTCTGAGAGGAGAGGAAATCTTGCTTCTTATTCCACAGGCCACAGCTCAGATCACTAAACTAGGCTCACCACCCAGCCTCCCTGTTGTCTGGTTTTCCCAGCAGGTTCCAGACATGATGTTGGAACTGGGGCCATGCAAACCTCCCACAGAGGGCTCTGGGCCATCCGAGCATTCAGCTGTGTGCTTCGGAGTGCTTGGTTCTCACTGTAATCAAATATTTTAGGGGGTGCAAGCAGAGGAGGAAGGTTAGGATTTTCAATGTTTGTCGTTTCGTCCTCCTTCCTGCTGTCAGTTCTGCACTTGCCGGCTGCAACCCAGAAAATCCCGAGGAGAAGTTTCAACTCTATGTGCAGATCATCGATTTTCTTAAAGGCCTTTGCTGTGTTAACACTCAGTTCAAACAGGTAGGACGGAGCAGAGTGCAGTGAGGCCTCGGCTCACCTCCCCTGGGAGGGCGGGAAGGGCTCTGGAGGGGCACCCCGGCTGCAGCACCCCCACCCCCCACCTCCCGGGGGACGTTCTTCCACGGGTGGTTGACCTCCGCCTAATGCAACCTGTGGAACGGAGGATGTCCTGGGAAATGGAGGGAAGAGACTGAGGGATGCTCTTCAGGGCAGACCTGAGCCTGGGAGCCCCTTGATGCAGGAGCCAGGCCTCGGGGGCCTGGCCCTTCACAGGCATTTCTACATGTTGCATGACTCCCTGATGCCGTTCTAAGAGGCCGGACTGTTTCATCATCTTCTGAGACCCCAGGGTAGTATTTGCTGTCAGCTTTTGAAGGATATTAATTTCTGCTTCCAAAAAGCTGATTGGGGGAATTTCCTGGTGGTCCAGTGGTTAGGACGCGGTACTTTCACTGCTGGGGCCTGGGTTCAATCCCTAGTTGGGGAACTAAGATCCCACAAACTGCACAGTGTGGCCCAAAACAAAACAAAAAGCTGACTGTGCAGCCCAAGGTGACATGCGTTGTGGGGGGTCTTGGTCAGAAGGTCCATGCCTGGGAGTTTCCGTGCGGGGAGGGGTTATGCCTGAGCTGCCAAGGGGACAGGCCCTTTCAGATTCATAGCCATGGATTTTCTCCTAATTTAGCAAAAATATAGCTGTTTATTTAAAAAGGTAAGTGATAGTGATGAAAATGCCTAAAAATACTTAGGACGGCTTTTCAGTGTGGCCTTGTTTCCACTGACACTTCATTTCCCTCTGCCGGGACCACTTTGAACCTCCACTTGGAGCCAAAGCCCTTCCCCGCGGTTTGCTCTCCGCCTCCCACCAATCCCCCGCCGCCAGCCCTGACCACTGTGTCCCTTTCTTTTGACACAGTGAAGTCAGTTCGCTTTAGCAAGGCTTTGAGAACGGATGGAAGGGACAGTCTTTGCGTTCCCCACTTCCTTTCTCCACACATGTCAGGAAAGAAAGAAGAGGCAGGACTGGAGCACTCATGTAAAGCAGAGGTGCTCAGATTTGAATCTCCTTGGGAGCTTATTGGAAATGCGGCTTCTTGATGTCCCCACACCCAAGATTCCCATTCAGTGTTGCGAGATGCAGCCCCAGGAATCTGTATTTGGTACAAGCAGGAAGCCTCAGGCTTTGGTAGACGGTGTGTAAAGAGGGCAACTGCATTCTCTTCCCCACTCGTCCCCCGCTGTCAGCTTCATGGGAGGTGGTTGCATGACACTTAATGAGTACCCGTATTGGTTTCCTGGGACTGATGTAACAAATTACCACAAACTTGATGGCTTAAAACAACAACAATTTATTCTTTCATAGCTCTGGAGGCCAGAAGGTCAAATTAAGGTGTTGGCAAGCCATGCTCTCTCTGAAGGGAGTTCACCCTTGCCTTTTCCCGTCTCCTGGTGGCTCCCAGCCATCCCTGGCATCCCTTGACTTGTAGCTGCATCACTGCAGTCACTGCCTCCAGCTTCACGTGTGTGTCTCTGTCCCTCTCATCTTGTAAGGACACCGGCCATTCGGATTGAGGGCACATCCGAAATCCAGGGTGGTTTCAGCTTGACATCCTTGACACACCACATCTGCAAAGACTCTAGTTCCAAATAGGTTCCAGGTGGACATGAATTAGGGGGAACCCTACTCAACACGCTTCAACACTCAATTTCCAGCAAACACCTCTCACAGCCTAGTGCTTTCACACATCTGCAGCTTAAAAATCCCTCATCAGCGTTTGCAGGGGCTTAAGGAAGTAAAACATTTGGAATGATATTCAAGCACTCTGTGTGACAGAGACTCCCTCCCAGGATGCCTGGCCTCTGGGCACCCCCATGCTCTGCCTCCCCCTTTTCTCAACCTTTGCCATCATCCTCACCCTGAACAAGGGGCCTAGGTGATTTTCCTTCTAACAGCTGTTGCCCCTCTTGGATACCCTGGCTCTCGTGTGCCCCACTCCTATCAGTAGAGCACGGCAGGTGAGGACAGTTCTCCAGAGCTGGAGAGGCTTCGTTCACAGAGTCACCCCCAATCTGGCTGTCACGCTGGGGACCAGGTCCCACATTCATGAGATGGTTGGCTGGATTAGGGGTGTTTCCTAGGGCCCAAGGGGATCAACCCCTAACCAGCAGGGCTAATAAATTACAGGTGTGATTTTCTGCTGGGGTGGGGAGAAGCAGGAAGAACACAAACCCAGGAACATACTTTTAGGGGAAGAGGTAATGGGGAGTCAGAGAGGTTGGCTGAGGTCATCATTAAGAGAATGAGCGGGACTTCCCTGGTGGCGCAGTGGTTAAGACTCCGAGCTCCCAATGCAGAGGGCCTGGGTTCGGTTCCTAGTCAGGGAACTAGATCCCACATGCATGCTACAACTAAGAGTTCACATGCTGCAACTAAGGAGCCCATATGCCACAACTAAGACCTGGTGCAACCAAATAAATATTTTTTTAGAAAGAGAGAGAATGAGAAACGCTTGCTAAGCAAACATAGTGCTGTTTCTTTTAAAAAGTATCTCCAAATAGCTAACCCATGGTTTAAAGTTCGAAAGTTACCAAAAGATATACAAGGAATTCATTTCTCCTGTCAGTGTCCCTTGGTTACTATCACATTCCCTTCCCTGAAGGCAGTTACCATGACCAGTTTCTTGTACAGTTATCCAAAGATATTCTCCAGATATCCATATAATCTTTCAAACACAAACGGTAGCCTGCTATACACATTGCTCTGTACCTTGCCCTTTTAAAATATTATATCCCACAGACAGAGAGGGATCTCATTCCCTTTATTTTTTTTTATTATTATTATTATTTGGAATAGCTGCATGGTATTCTATTGGTGGGTGCATCATGATGTAATTCACCATCCTCTGTTGAGGGCATTTGGGTAAAACTTTAGGATTGCCCCAGTCTCTCTCATGGGATCCCAGAAATTCCCAGGAGAGGAAAGAAGCCAGTTCAGCTGTATCCAGGAGAAGCCTTTCTGGAGATCGTAGAGTATGGAGTGGAGTGAAATGGACTCCCTGCCCACCATTGCTCTTAACTTCCTGGCCGGAAGCTGGAGAAGAAGATACCACTGAAGAGATGTGGGGGAGAGAGAGAGGGAGGGGGGCAAGCCTGAGATGATGGGGCCTTCTCCTCTGCTGAGGCCCAGAGACCTTAAGGAAAACTGAATCCTCTTCTACTTGTGTTTTGCAGGAACCAGACCTTCCCCTCGACGATGAGATGATAATGTTGAGGTGCTTGGAGACGTTTGACGATGAAGATCTGTGATGCAGAAGGGCTGGGAGCAGAGGGGATGACGGAGGGCAGGCAGTCTCCAGGTTCGAATGCTGGCAGCCCAAGTTGCCCCTGCCTCAGCCTTGCAGGATGTTTTAGAGTGGGCTGTCTCAAGAGCATTTTGATGGTTGTAGTTTCTGATTATTATAAAGTATTTGAGAGTAGTGTGGCCCTGTGTTGGTCCTTCAGGTTGTTTGGTATGAGATGCTGGCCTGCTGCGGGGCACACACCTGCTCCCACTGTGCTCCTATTCAGGGGGTACCAGATGCACCTGAGGCCCAGGCCACAAGCCTTACGAGAACATGACAGGCAGGATCTGTCCCATGACACCAGGTACTTGCCGCACACCTGGGTTCAGGGCATTGTTTTGATGGGTTCTAGAGAGTTCTGGAGGCCACCACACATCCTGCATGCTCTAGGAGCCCAGGAACAGTGCTGACCTCAACCCTGTGCTCCAGGACATCATGGTAGAATCAGCTACATCTGCTTCTTCTGATAATAAAGACTCCTGAATGGAGTCCAAGCCAGGTCCCACAGTGTTCTGAGTGCTTTCTGGTGAGGCCTCTGGGCAGAGTGCATAAATGTCCCTGGGCCTGTACACTTGGATGGTTAATTTTATATGTCAGCTTGGCTAGGCCATGGTACCGAGGTATTTGGTCAAATATTATTCCAGGTGTTTCTATGAAGGTATTTTTTCAGAAGAGATTAACATTTAAATCAGTAGACTTTGAGTAAAGTAGATTACTCTCCATAGTGTGGGTGGGCCTCATCCAGTCAGGTGAAGGACTGAACAGACCAAAAGATTGACCTCCCCTGGGAAGAGGAAATTCTGCCAGTGACTGCCTTCAGACTCCAGCTGCAACTCTTCCCAGCCTGCTGGCCTACCCTGAAGACTTTGGACTTTCCAGCCTCCACTACCACATGATCCCATTCCTTAAGTCAATCTCTCTCTCTCCCCCCTCTCCCCCTCCCACCCTCCTGCCAGCCCTGTGTGTGGGGGTGTGTGTGTATATGTATATATTTCTCCCTGTAGAGATAGATATATTGGCTTTGTTTCCCTAGAGAATCCTGACTAATCCACTGAGGATGCAGAGAGAACAGGTTCGCCTGGCTCTTTACAGTTTATAAATCATAACAACAGTGGCTTCTCTCCACTGAAGGCCTCTCAAATGCTTTGACTGTTTTATGTCCCCTTGTGAACCTGACATACAGGTTAAGTCTTAGGATCCAAACCTGGTCCTGTCTGACTCCACGGTCCCACTGCTCCCTGCCTCACATACCGTCCTGTGATACACAATCTGACCTCAGGGACCAGCGCAGGGGACATGCAGAATTGTGGCTTTGCTGACCCTTCAGTGTTTACAAATGGCAGGGGCCTGGAGGGGAGGGGCCTGGAGGGGAGAGACCTGGGGGCGCTGGCAGGGCCTCCTACCTCTTTGAGGAGGAAGAGAACTGTTCCTGTCACCTTTCAGCAAACAGCCCCGTCTCCATCCCTGCCCCACCCAAAGCCTCTTCCTCTCAATGCATCAAAATACTGCAAGAGGACTGGCTTACACTGGAGACGGGAGGGCTGGAGCGCAGTGTAAGGAAGCAGCTTGAGGCCAGACCTCAGTGACTAAGTGCCCGGGTCAAAGCACGCCTGCCAAGGTCTTCATCTAACACTTATCTGGCTGCCACCATGTGCGGGGTGCAGAGGCGCTCTAGAGGGCAGGGTACCCCCCATACGTGAGTGGGGAGCTCAGCACATTGGGTGGGAGGACAGAGAGGGCCTTGGGACGTGCGGAGGGAGCGTTCTCACATCCTGGTGTCTGCGGCGCCCGTGGGCAGCTCTGCTGAGGAGTCCCGGGAGCAGAGCGTGAGCTGGCTCACTCCCACCTCAGCTTTCCCACCGTGGTCCCGCCTGGGCCAGAAGGGGAGGCACCGGGCACAGGAGGACGTGCAGAACCTGGTGCCGATCCCACAGGGGAGGCCGTAGACCTCCGAGGCCTTCATAGTCTCCTCGGACTCCTGGATTTGATTCCATGCCAGGAGGCCTCTCTCGTCCAGGCTTCCTAATAAGAAACAGTGGTCGGTCAAGACTGGGCGCTGGGCTTCCTAGGTGGCGCAATGGTTAAGAATCTGCCTGCCAATGCAGAGGTCACGGGTTCGATCCCAGCTCCAGGAAGATCCCACATGCCACGGAGCAACTAAGCCCGTGTGCCAAAAAAAAAAAAAAAAAAAAAAAAAAAAAAAAAGACTGGGCGCTGAGGGAGCGGGCGGACCTGGGCGAGCGTCTCTGGCGCCCCCTGCAGGCACTCACGAGGCCTCGTCTCAGTGCCTGGCACCATCCTCCCCTTCCTCCTCCTCACCCCTCCTCCTCCTCCAAGCCCATCCCAAGAACCAGCTCAGCTCAAGTCAGCTCCTCATCAGGCACCCCCTGAGTTCTGGGGTGCGGCCTTCTGTGAACCGCTGCTCTCTCCTCATCTTACCGGGGGGACCTTTCTATATTTCAGTGGTTCTGTAAGGCAGATGCATTCTACATTTGGTGGAAAGAAGAAATGTGGAAAATAGAATACCACGAAGCAGGAGCTATCACAGAGGTCCTTTCAAGCGGCTGTGGGAGGATCAAGAAGAGAGCACTGACTTTAAGACACTGATGAAAGAAATCAAAGACGACACAACAGATGGAGGGACATACCATGTTCCTGGATTGGAAGAATCAACATCGTGAAAATGTCTGTACTACCCAAAGCAATTTACAGATTCAATGCAATCCCGATCAAATTACCAATGGCATTTTTCACAGAACTAGAGCAAGAAATCTTACGATTTGTATGGAAACGCAAAAGACCCCGAATAGCCAAAAGCAATCTTGAGAAGGAAAAATGGAGTTGGTGGAATCAGGCTTCCTGACTTCAAACTATACTACAAGGCCATAGTGATCAAGACAGTATGGTACTGGCACAAAAATAGAAAGGAAGATCAATGGACTAGAATAGAGAACTCAGAAGTAAGCCCAAACACATATGGGCACCTTCTCTTTGACAAAGGAGGCACGAATATACAATGGAAAAAAGACAGCCTCTTCAATAAGTGGTGCTGGGAACATTGGACAGCAACATGTAAAAGAATGAAATTAGAACACTTCCTAACACCATACACAAAAATAAACTCCAAATGGATTAAAGACCTACGTGTAAGGCCAGACACTATAAAACTCCTAGAGGAAAACATAGGCAGAACACTCTATGACATACATCAAAGCAAGATACTTTTGGACCCACCTCCTAGAATCATGGAAATAAAATCAAGAATAAACAAATGGGACCTCATGAAACTTAAAAGCTTTTGCACAGCGAAAGAAACCATAAACAAGACTAGAAGGCAACCCTCAGAATGGGAAAAAAATAGTTGTCTATGAAACAATGGACAAAGGATTAACCTCCAAAATATACAAGCAGCTCATGCAGCTTCATACCAAAAAAGCAAATAACCCAATCCACAAATGGGCGGAAGACCTAAATAGACATTTCTCCAAAGAAGACATACAGATGGCCAACAAACACATGAAAAGATGCTCAACATCACTCATCATCAGAGAAATGCAAGTCAAAGCCACAATGAGGTATCACCTCACACCAGTCAGAATGGCCATCATCACAAAATCTGGAAACCACAAATGTTGGAGAGGGTGTGGAGAAAAGGGAACTCTCCTGCACTGTTGGTGGGAATGTAAGTTGGTAAAGCCACTGTGGAAAACAATTTGGAGGTTCCTTAAAAAGCTACAAATAGAACTACCATATGATCCAGTCATCCCACTACTGGGTATATACCCAAAGAAAACCATACTCCCGAAAGAAACATGTACCATAATGTTTATTGCAGCACTATTTACAATAGCCAGGACATGGAAGCAACCTAAATGCCCATCAACAAATGAATGGATAAAGAAGGTGTGGCATATATATACAATGGAATATTACTCAGCTATAAAAAGGGATGAGATGGAGCTATATGTAATGAGGTGGATAGACCTAGAGTCTGTCATACAGAGTGAAGTAAGTCAGAAAGAGAAAGACAAATATTGTATACGAACTCATATACGGAATCTAAAAATGGTCCTGATGAACTCAGTGACAAGAACAAGGACGCAGGTGCAGAGAATGGACAGGAGAACTCGAGGTTTGGGAGGGGGCGGGGGGTGAAGGGGAAGCTGAGACGAAGCGAGAGAGTAGCACAGACATATATATACTACCAACTGTAAAACAGATAGCCAGTGGGAAGTTGTTGTATAACAAAGGGAGTTCAACTCGAGGATGGAAGATGCCTTAGAGGACTGGGGCGGGGAGGGTGGGGGGGACTCGAGGGCGGGTGGGGGGGAGTCAAGGGAGGGAGAGAATACGGGGATATGTGTATAAAAACAGATGATTGAACTTGGTGTACCCCCCAAAATAAATAAATAAATAAATAAATAAATAAATAAATAAATAAAAAAGAAGAAGAGAGCACTGAAAGCCGCCAGCGAGGGCAGCTCCGTGCTTTCACCTCCGCGGCCCCTGGGCTTTGCTTGCCCATCATCACACTACTGCCCTGTATTGTAGTGGTCTCTGTCGTCTCGCTCTTCCCTATTAGCCTGTGAGTTTCTGGAAGGCAGAGGGCGTATCTTGCAGCGCTTTGTATCCTCAATACAGAGCACCTGGAACACAGCACACTTGCTGTGGTTTTTATTGGAACATAAATAAATGAATACATGCGTCCTCTCCCTCATCAACTAGACTGCAGGCTCTAAGAGAACTGGGGATGTGTCTTTTGCTTTTTGCTTCTGGTGTATTTCTCACCTTAGGGTCCTTTTATGGGCTAAATTGTGTCCACCTGCCCACCCCCCTCCAAGAAACAAATCATATGTTGAAGTCCTAACCCCCCCAGCTCAGAATGTGACTGTATTTGGAGATAGAGTCTTTACAGAGGTGATTAAGTTAAAGATGAGGTCTTTAGGGTGGGCTCTAATTTAATCTGACTGGTGTCTTTATAAGAAGAGATTAGGACACACAGAGAGACACCAAAGATGCACACACAGGAAAGAAAGGCCATCCAACTGCAAGTCAAGGAGAGAGGCCCCAGGAGAAACCAACCCTGTCAACACCTTGATCTTGGACTTCTAGCCTCCAGAACTGTGAGAAAATACATTTGAGCTGTTTAAGCCTCCTAGTCTGTGGCATTTTGTGATGGCAGCCCTAGAAAGCTAGTACAGCCCATACACCCCACCCAGACCCAGGGCCTGCTTAGGGTATGCTGTGGCCAGCCTCTCGTGAGAACTGGGGCTAGAGAAGCAATGTGGGGGACCCAAATGCTGACCATATACCCAAATTGCCAGCTTACAGAGCAAAGGTGAGCCCTACCAGGAATGGTGTTGTCCAGTAGAAAGCCTAGAAATCCACCAACAAACATGCCCGTGGTCAGTAGCACCTGGATGACCTGGTCCAGCTGAAGAATCCCTACAGTGGAGACAAAAGTGACAGGGACTGAAAAGTGGGCAGAGGATCTGGATAGAGATTTTTCCAGAGAAGTCGTATGGATGCCAATAGGTACATGAAAGGTGTTCAACATCACTAATCATCAGGGAAATGTAAATCAAAGCCACAGTGAGATATCATCTCACACCTGTTACAATGGCTTTTACCAAAAATATAAGAACTAGGAAGTGCTGGTGAGGGTGTGAAGAAAAGGAACCCTTATGCACTATTGGTGGGAGTGTAAATTAGTGCAACCATATGGAAAACAGTGTGGAAGTTCTTCAAAAAATTAAGAATAGAATTACCATATGACCCAGCAATTCCACTTCTGGGTATTTATTCAAACATAATGAAAACACTAACTCAAAAAGATACATGCACAGCCACATTCACTGCAGCATTATTTACAACAGCCAAGATAAGGAAACAACGTAAGTGTTCAGCAATGGATGAATGACTAAAAAAAAATGTGATATATATTTATAATAGATATTATTCAGCCATAAAAAAGAATGAAATCTGGCTATTTGCGACAACATGGATGGACCTTGAGGGCATTATGCTATGAAATAAATCAGATAGAGAAAGACAAGTATGTATGAGCTCACTTATTATATGTAGACTCAAAAAAAAAAAACCTCATAGAAAGATCAGATTTGTGGTTACCAGAAGCAGGGCGTGGGAGGAGAAGGAATTGGAGGAAGGTGATCAAAAGGTACACACTTCCGGTTATAAGATAAATAAGTACAAGAGATGTAATGAACACCATGATGGCTATGGTTAACACTGCTGTGTGATATACAGAAAAGTTAAGAGAGTAAATCCTAAAAGTTCTCATCACAAGGAGAAATTTTTTCTTTACTATTTTCCATTTATTTTTTTTATCTTTTTATTTTTTATTTGTTCATTTATTTATTTATTTTTCAGATCTTTATTGGAGTATAATAGCTTTACACTGTTGTGCTAGTTTCTGCTATACAACAAAGTGAATCAGCTGTATTTATACATATTCCATTTATTTTTATTGTATCTATATGAGGTGGTGGGTATTAACTAGACTTATTATGGTAATAATTTCACAAGAGTATATGTACGTCAAACCTTTATGCTGTATACCTGGAACTCATACGATGATGTGTGTCAATAACATCTCAATAAAACTGGAAATAAATAAATCATGGTGATGTAATGTATAGCATGGTGACTATAGTTAATTTGTAAGAAAGGGAAGTCCCAGGGACCAAGGGCCCCACCGGCTCTGCCCCTGGAGCGGTCACAGTCTAGAGGATGGAGAATCACCTGTGTGGAGCCTCTCCAGGTTCTTGTTCACCCAGTTGGGAACGGCAAGCCCACAGTAGATGGAGAAGCCAAATACAAAGAGGTTTCTGGATGAGTTCATGTCCACGTACTGCAGGAGAGAGGCCCACACGGCAGGCCCCAAGCCATCAGCATCTGTACTGCACATCAGTCAAACACCCCTCCAAACCACCCCCACCTCCCAGCACTTGAGATTGGAAGGGGAAGTTGGGCTCAGAGGGCACAGGTTCTCAGTCAAGTCCTGACTCCCATGTGACCCTGGGAGCTGAGTGGTTTGGGTAATCCAGTTCAAACTTGATGCAATTTTGTTTTTCAGAAGTTTGGATGCTTCTGGTTATTTCTTTCTTCCATATGGGGCCAGTGCAGTTCCTGGGACTGAGGATTCCCTTCCCCTCCTCCCTCATCTCCGCCCTGTTCCATTCATCTCCATCCCCATGGTTTCCTTTCAGGAGACGCAATGCTGCTGCTTTTCTAAGGGTGACTCGCCTCACCTGCAGATTGGAAATCCCCACAGCAGTGATGACCCCAAACATCACCAGGAACATGCCTCCAATCACGGGGGTTGGTATGGTGGCAAACGCAGCCCCAATCTTCCCGAATACGCCCATCAGGAGCAGAACACAGCCCGCGGCGACAATCACCATCCTGCTCCCCACCTGCAGCACTCAGGGAGATGGGGGACAGACAAGGGAGCTCAGCACCAGCTGGACTGCACACCCTGGAGGCCGCTGCCTGTTCCTGGGGCACCACGAACAATGGCTCCACAGGACCTGCAGGAGCAGCACCAAAGGACCCGGAAATGGCCCCCTTCTACTCCCACGTGGCGCTGGGGAAAGGAGGAAGGTGTGACCTTAGGTCCCCGTCTCTGCTCTCACCTCTCCTCTCTGCTGCCCTCATGCCTGTCTTCAAGTCCTGACTCCAAATGCTCCTTCTCTAGGCAGCCTTTATAGTGAGGCAAGAAGTCTCTCTTGGGAGGGAGTGGCCCAATGCTTAAGAATGGGGTTTGAGAGCCAATCCCAACGCTGCCTCTAGCTAGCTGTGTGGCTTTAAGCACTGTTACCTAACCTCTCCAAATGTCAGCCTCCAAATTTACCAGGTGGAATTAATAATACTTATTTCACAAACTCATTATAGGAGACCAGCATTACCCTGATACCAAAGCCAGATAAGGACACTATAAGAAAAGAAAGTACAGTTGACCCTTGAACAGTGAGTTTGAACTGTGTGGGTTCATTTATTTGCAGATTGTTTTCAACAGTAAATACTACAGTACTAAACAATCCATGGTAGGTTGAATCTGTGAATGTGGAACCACAGATATGATGGAACCATGGATATGGAGGGACCATGTGTACAGAGGTCCCACTATAAGTTATACATGGATTTTCAGCTGCAAAGAAGTTTGGTGCCCCTAACTCCACCCCATTCCCCATGTTGTTCAAGGGTCAACTGTACAGACTAATATTCCAGATGAATATAGATGTAAAAACTATCGACAAAATATTAGCAAAAGAAATTTAACAGCACATTAAAAGGACCATACATCACGATCAAGTGGGACTTATCCCTGGGATGCAAGGATGTCTCAACATATGCAGATCAATAGTTGAGATACACCATATTAATAGAATGAAAGATAAAAACATATGGTCATCTCAACACATAAAGAAAAAGCATTGAACAAAATTCAACATCCTTTCATGATTAAAAAAAAAAACTTTCAACAAACTAAATATAGAAGTATCTCAACACAATAAAGGTCTTATGCAAAAAGCCCACAGCTAACATCATACTCAATACTGAAAGATTGGAAGCTTTTCTTCTAAGATCAGAAACAAGACAAGGGTGGGACTTTCCTGGTGGCACAATGGTTAAGAATCCACTTGCCGATGCAGGGGACACGGGTTCAATCCCTGGTCAGGGAAGATCCCACATGCTGCAGAGCAACTAAGCCCATGAGCCACAACTACTGAGCCTATGTGCCACAACTAATGAAGCCCATGCATCCTAGAGCCTGTGCTCTGCAACAAGAGAAGCCACCACAATGAGAAGCCCACACACTGCAACAAAGAGTAGCCCCCACTCGCAGCACTAGAGAAAGCCCACACAGCAATGAAAACCCAACACAGCCAATAAATAAATAAATAAATATTTTTTTAAAAATAAAATAAAATTATTAAAAAAATAAAGAAACAAGACAAGGGTGACAACTCTCACCACTCCTATTCAACATACTACTGGAAGTCATAGCCGTAGCAATCAAGTAAGATAAAGAAATAAAAGCCATCCAAATCAGAAAAGAAGTAAAATTATCTTTATTTGCAGATGATATGATCTTATATATAGCAAATCTTAAAGACTCCACCAAGAAATTGTTAGAATTAATCACTGCATTCAGTAAAGTTGCAGGATACAAAATCAACATACAGAAATCAGTTGCATTTTTCTACACTAACAATAAAACGTCTGAAAAAGAAATAATCCCATTCACATAGCATCAAAAGCAATAAAATAATTTAACCAAGGAGGTGAAAACTATAAGACTTTGATGAAAGAAATTGAAGAAGGCGCAAATAAATGAGCAGATATCCTATGTCATGACTGGAAGAATTAATATTGTTAAAATGTCCATACTACCTAAAGCCATCTACAGATTCAATGCTATCCCTATCAAATTTCCAATGGCATTTTAAACAGAAATAGAAAAAAATCCTAAAATGCCTACATAACCACAAAGGACATCTAATTGCCAAAACAATCCTGAAAAAGAAAAATAAAGCTGCAGGCACCATGTGTCCTGATATTAAACTATACTACAAAGCTATGGTAATCAAAACAGTATGGTACTGGCATAAAAATAGACACATAGACCAATGGAACAGAATTGAGAGCCCACAAATAAATTCATGCATGTATGGTCAACTAATATTTGATAAAGGAGCCATGAAAACTCAATGGGGAAAGGATAGTCTCTTCAATAAATAGTGCTGGGAAAACTGGATAACCACATGCAGAAAAATGAAACTGAACCACTATCTTGACACCACTCATAAAATTTAACTAAAAATGGATTACTTAAATGTAAGACAAGAAACCACAAAACCAGAAGAAAACACAGGGAAACTTCTTGACATTGGTCTTGGCAATGATTTTTTAGGCTATGACACCAAAAGCACAAGCAAAAAAAGTGAAAATCAACAAGTGGGACTACATTAAACTAAAAAGCTTTTGCACAGCAAAAGAATCAACAAAATGAAAAAGCAACATATGAAATGGGAGAAAATGTTTGGAAATTGTATATCAGATAAGGGTTTAATATCTAAAATATATAAAGAACTCATACAATTCAATAACAACAACAAACAATTTTAAAATGCGCAGAGGAACTTAGACATTTTTTACAAAGAAGACATACAATGGCCAATAGGTATGTGAAAAGATGCTCAACATCATTAATCATCAGAGAAATGCAAATCAAAACCACAAGATATCACCTCAACATTTGTTAGAATGGCTATCATCAAAAGACAAGAGGTATCTCCAAAGAAGACATGGATGGCCAAAAGCCACATGAAAAGCTGCTCAACATCACTAATTATTAGAAAAATGCAAATAAAACTACAATGAGGTATCACCTCATACCAGTTAGAATGGGCATCATCAGAAAATCTACAAACAGTAAATGCTGGAGAGGGTGTGCAGAAAAGGGAACGCTCTTGCACTGCTGGTGGGAATGTAAATAGATACAGCCACTATGGAGAACAGTATGGAGGTTTCTTGAAAAACTAAAAACAGAGTTACCATATGACCCAGCAATCCCACTACTGGGCATATACCCAGAGAACACCGTCATTCAAAAAGACACATGCACTCCAATGTTCATTGCAGCACTATATACAATAGCCAGGACATGGAAGCAACCTAAATGTCCATCAACAGATGAATGGATAAAGAAGATGTGGTACATATATACAATGGAATACAACTCAGCTGTAAAAAGGAACGAAATTGGGACATTAGTAGAGTCATGGATGGACCTAGAGGCTGTCATACAGAGTAAAATGAGTAAGAAAGAGAAAAACAAATGTTGTATATTAACACATATATGCGGAATATATAGAAAAATGGTACAGATCAACCAGTTTGCAAGGCAGAAATAGAGACACAGATGTACAGAATAAACATATGGACACCAAGTGGGGAAAGCAGAGGGAGGAAGGGGGGGGTTGGGGTGGGATGAATTGGGAGATTGGGATTGCCATACCTACATTACTAATGAGAAAAAAATCAAATTGTATGCTTTAAATATGTGCAGTTTATTGTATGTCAATTGTATCTCAATAAAAGTTCTTAAAGAAAAAAAAAAAAAAAGACGAGGTAACAAGTACTGACAAGGATGTGGAGAAATGGGAATCCTGTGCAGTGCTGATGGGAATGTAAACTGGTGAGCCACTATGGAAAATGGTATTGGGATTCCTCAAAAAGTTAAAAATAGAATTACCATAAGATCCAGCAATTCCACTTCCGGGTATTATCCCAAGAAAATGAAAACACTAACTCAAAAAATAAATCACACTTCCATGTTAATTGCACCATTATTTACAACAGCCAAGGTATGGAAACAACCTAAGTGTCTGTCAACAGATGAATGGATAAAGAAGATGTGGTATATACAATGAAATATTATTAAGCCATAAAAAAGAATGAAATCTTGCCATTTATGACAACACAGATGGACCTTGAGGGCATTATGTTAAGTGAAAAAAGTCAAACAGAGAAAAACAAATACTATACAATATTATTTACAGGTGGACTCTAAAAAAGCTAAACTTGCAGAAGTAAAGAGTAGAATGGTGGTTACCAGAGGCTGCTGGTGGGGGAAATGGGGAGATGTTCATCAAAGAGTACAAACTTCCAGTTAGAAGGTGAGTAAGTTCTTGGGATCTAATGCACAACATGGTGATTATAGTTAACAAAAATGTACTGCATACTTCAAAGTCACTAAGATAGCAGATCTTAAATGTTCTTATCACAAAAAAGAAATGGTAATTATGTAACGCGATAGAGGAGTTAGCTAATGGTTATAATCACATTGCAATATATGTGTATCAAATAAACACACTGTACACCTTAAACTTACACAATATTATATGCCAAGTGTATCTCAATAAAGCTAGGGGAGGTGGCTTCCTAGGTGGCGCAGTGGTTAAGAATCTGCCTGCCAATGCAGAGGTCACGGGTTCAATCCCAGCTCCAGGAAGATCCCACATGCCGCGGAGCAACTAAGCCCGTGTGCCCAAAAAAAAAAAAAAAAAAAAAAAAAGCTAGGGGAGGGAATTGATGTGCCTAGGGCACAGTGATGCAAGGAGAGAGATAGGAGATGGGATGGAAAGCAAGGAAAGGGCTCTGCCATGAAGCACTTCAAGGGCCATGGAAAGGAGTTAGAATAAATTCCAAAGATAAGGCATAAACAAAATGTGGTATATATGTGCAATGGAATATTATTCAGCCTTAAAAAGGAAATAAATTCTGACACCTACACAACATGGATGAACCTTGAGGACATGAAGTGAAATAAGCCAGTCACAAAAAGACAAATACTGTGTGAGTCCACTTATAGAGGTACCTAGAGCAGTCAAATTCATAGAGACAGAAAGTAGAATGGTGGTTGCTAGGGGCTGGGAGAGGTGGGGAAAAGGAGTTGTTGTTCAATTGGTAAAGATTTCAGTTTTGCAAGAGAAAAGAGTTCTGAAGCTTGATTGCACAACAATTTGGATGTATTAAACTCTACTGAACTATACATTTAGAAATGGTTAAGATGCTAAATTTATGTTACGTGTATTTTACTACAATTAAAAATAAAAAATCCAAAGACAAAGGAGACTCTCAGCAGTTATGTTAAGCAGAGTAGTGACATGATGTGATTTACATTTCAAAGAGTCCCCTCTAGGAATCCTCCTACACTGTTGGTGGGAATGTAAATTGGTGTAGCCATTATGGAAACCAGTATGGAGGTATCTCAAGAAACTGAAAATAGAGTTGACATACGATCCAGCAATCCCACTCCTAGGCATGTATCTGGACAAAACTCTAATTTGAAAAGATACAGGCACCCCTATGTTCATATAGCAGCATATTCACAACAGCCAAGACATGGAAACAACCTAAATGTCCATCAACATGTGAAAGGATAAAGATGTGGTGTATAAATGTGATGGAATATTACTCAGCCATAAAAAAGAATAATGCTATTTGCAACAACATGAATGGACCTAGAGATTATCATACTAAGTGAAATAAGTCAAACAGAGAAAGACAAATACCATATGATATCACTTACGTGTGGAATCTAAAATATGACACAAATGAACTTATCTACGAAAGAGAAACAGATTCACAGACATGGAGAACAGACTTGTAGTTGCCAAGGGGGAGGGGGTGGGAGAGGGATGGGAGTTTGGGATTAACAGATGCAAACTATTATATATAGGATGGATAAATAACAAGATCCCACTGTATAATACAGGGAACTATACTCAACATCCTGGGACAAACCATAATGGAAAAGAATATGAAAAAGGGTATATATATATAAAGCTGAATCACTTTGCTGTACAGCAGAAATAGCACAACACTGTAAATCAACTATACTTCAATAAAGCCAATTTTTTAAAAAGTTCCCTCTATAAGTCACTTCATTATTATTAATCGATACATTTTCTCAATTAGGACAAATTAGATTTTCTCAACAAGCAATTATCATGGAATATGGAACTATGATTCCTCCTTCATCTATCTGGAGGTATTTTAAGATATAAAACTAAGACAAGGCTCCTTCCCATGGTATTATATAACATTAACTGGTCCAAAATCAAGACTCTTAGGGACTTCTCTGGTGGCGCAGTGGTCAAGAATCCGCCTGCCAATGCAGGGGACACAGTTTCGAAAGAGCCACAGCTATTGAGCCCATGTGCCACAACTACTGAAGCCCGCGTACCTAAAGCCTGTGCTCCGCAACAAGAGAAGTCACAGAAACAAGAAGCCCTCGCACCACAACAAAGAGTAGCCCCCACTCTGCACAACTAGAGAAAGCCCGCGCGCAGCAATGAAGACCCAACACAGCCAAGTAAATAAATAAATTAATTAATTAATTAAAATGTGTAAAAAAAAGATCAAAAAGTTAAAAAAAAAGAATCTTAAAAGTGAGTTTTTCTCTAGTTCATTTCTGTAAAGGATCAGTTGTGCTACAGTCACTACTAATTGCCATTTTGCATAGAGTTTCTCAAGTAGCCAGAAGTTTGGGAATGCTAAAGAAGTACGTTTCACCCCCTTAGAATAGCTATTAGATCTGGAAATAAAATTAAGCTTCTATAAGCTTAATTTATTTAAAAAAAAAAAACCACTGTTGTGAAGATTATGGGTCCACATCCCATCCTAGTGCCACATACACACAGCTGTCACACGCTGGACATTAATGATTGTTGTGCTAGTCAAGGGTTATATCTGGGGTTTGAGTGACAGCTACCAGTGAGACAATTCTTCTGACCTGGAAGCATTCAGCAGCATCCTCAAAAGTTAGAGTTGTACTGCAAATGTCTGAATATCCCATTATGAGTCTATTATCTTTTTTTAATTAATTAATTTGTTTATTTATTTAGGCTGCATTGGGTCTTTGTTGCACTGCACAGGCTTTCTCTAGTTGTAGCAAACAGGGGCTACTCTTTGTTGTACGGGCTTCCCAGTGGGGTGGCTTCTCTTGTTGTGGAGCACAGGCTCTAGGCAAGTGGGCTTCAGCAGTTGCAGTGTGTGGGCTCAGTAGTTGTGGCACACAGGCTTAGTAGCTCCATGGCATGTGGGATACACCCGGAGCAGGGCTCAAAACCATGTCCCCTGCATTTGCAGGCAGATTCTTAACCACTGCGCCACCAGGGAAGTCCCATGAGTCTATTATTAATGAATGTGTTTAGGTAGTTCTTGAACCTTTTCTCATGCATTTGTGTCTACTCCCAGTCCTTAAAAGATACTCTAGTGTAGTTTCAGCTTTGCAAGATGAAAAAGTTCTGGAGATCTGTTGCAGAGCAATGTGAATACACTTGATACTACTGAACTGTACACTTAAAAATAATTAAGATGCCCCCACTCGCAGCAACTAGAGAAAGCCTGCGCGCAGCAACGAAGACCGAACACAGCCAATAAATAAAAAATAAAATAAATAATTTTTTTTAAAAATTAAAAAAATAAATTAAATAAAGGGTAAATTTGGCCTAAAAAATAAAAAAATAATAATTAAGATGGTAGATTTTATGTTACACCTTTACCACAATTTAAACACTTTTTAAGATACTCTAATGTCAACAACTTGAAGTCCATTAATGCAGTGATAAAGTAGCAGATTCTGCCTTTGCTTATTTTTCTTTCCAGTTTAAGAGCTAATTGGACTGTCTTCATTAGAAGACAAGTGATAAGAATTAACCACATCAAAAGAACTTTTTGTTTTGTTTACAACCCTAACAATGAACTGTGGGAACAAAGGCGTGCACCTAAGCACAATAGACCAACTTGTCAGGTTCAACCAGTGCCCTTTGGATACGCTGATGGTCTCATAAAGATGGCAGGTCATCCCCAATGCTACCACCACAGAATTGATCATGCAGCCGTGGGCCTCTTTTGGTCTCAGGACTGACGTCTAGGCTGGGGGACATGACACCCTAGAGAAGTGATGGGAGATCTTTGGCCTTCAGCCTGATTTCTCCTGACCAATCAGAAGAGAACCAAGAAATGGTCAGCGCCCATGGATGCAGATGCAACACGGGGCCACAAGGGGGCGGTGTGAGTCCAGACCAGATTTAATGTCTCCTGCTGGATTTGTAGCCTGCTCCGAGTCTATGTATCTTTCTTCCCTGCTCCTTCCCTCTCCTGTAAAGGGTCTTCTGTTCTGCATGAGATTTGTCCCCTTCAGCAAGAAAAAATTTGCCGCTTTATACTTATAGAGCCCATTCCCATTACATTTCTGTGTGGGTCAGTAGCCCTCATGCGGAAAAATGTTCCTCTCACTTGCACTAAAGTTTTTGAAGCTTTGGGAAAACGTCAGAGTCCACAGTGTCAAAGCACATAGAACGTGCCGTAGGGGTGGGTGCTGGCTCTGCTGTCTGCTCACAGATTTTAGCTCCCACTGTGGGGCCGAGGCCATGCAGGATACAGAGGTAGATAGGTCCAAGGGAGCTATCAGAAAATGCGGGTACGGATGTGGATGGGAGAATCTGTATTTTCCAAAGCTCACTTGCTTGTGCTGGACAACACTGCATCTATGCACTGAAGCATATAGGACAGTAACATCGTAATAATATTCTTTTCTAAGTCACTTTAGAAAGCACCATCTTGAAGAACTCTTGCTGACCTTATGGGGCTTTCCTGTGGAAAATGGGAGCCTGGAAGAGATTTTTAAGCAAGGACTAATTTAATTGGGTTCTAGAGAGATGCTTGGGCAGCCATGTGGTAGCTAGATTAGAGATGGGCAAGATCCTGGAAAGGGACAGGGATGCTGCCGTATCCAGGTGGGAGATGATAAAGCGGTGGTACTGGGAATGGAGACAAGAGGACGGGAGGGCAGCAGGCACATTGAAAAAACAGAATCCACTGTGTGGAGTGCAGGACAGAGAAGTTAAGGATGACTTGGGTGAATTCACTAAGACAAGTTTTACAGGAGGAGAAGTAAGGATGGGGGCATGGACTGAGCATCATAGAGGCCATTTTGAGTGTGAGGTACCCTTGGGACATTCAGGTGGCGGTGACCAGGTGACCACAAGCAAGAAGGTCAAGTATAGTAAACAGGACTTCCCTGGTGGCACAGTGGTTAAGAATCCGCCTGCCAATGCAGGGGACATGGGTCCGAGCCCTGCTCTGGGAAGATTCCACATACCACGGAGCAACTAAGCCCGTGCACCACAACTATTGAGCCTGTGCGCCACAACTATTGAAGCCCACGTGCCTAGAGCTCGTGCTCCACAACAAGAGAAGCCACTACGAGGAGTCCGCGCACCACAATGAAGAGTAGCCCCCACTCTCAGCAACTAGAGAAAGCCATGTGCAGCAACGAAGCCAATAAAATAAATAAATAAATTTATATAAAAAAAATTATAGTAAGCAGAATAATGGCTCCTCAAAGATGTCCATGCCCTGATCCCCAAACTTGTGAATATGTCAGCTTACATGGCAAAAGAGACTGCAGTTTGATTAAGTCAAGGATTTTGCAATGGAGAGAGTAGCCTGAATTAACCAGGTGGGCCCGATCTAATTACATGCGTCCTTATAAGCAGATAACCTTTCCCAGCTGTGGTGAAGGAGAGACGTGACTGAGGAAGAAAGGTCAGAGAGATGCAACATTGCTGGCTTTAAAGATGGAGGAAAGGGGCCATAGCCAAAGAATGTGGGCAGCCTCTAGATGCTGGAAAAAGCAAGGAAGTGGATTCTCCCCTGGAGCCCCCAGAAAGGAACACGGCCCTGCCAATACCTTTCCTGCAGCCCTGTGAGAACTGTGTTGGAGTTCTGATCTCTAGATGAGGAAAATAATAACTCTGGGTTGCTGGAAGCCATTGTTTGTGATAATTTGTTGCAGCAACAATAAGAGACTAAGACATTGATAACAGATGCAGGTACCTAGCCTGCCCCGCCCCCCTTACCCCCACCTTAGGGCCACTGTCAGCAGCCTTACCCTGGTGATGCCTAGTGCGCCAACATTCTCGCTGTAGGAGGTGGTGCCATTCCCCGTCCCCCAGACCCCTGCCAGCAGGCAGCCCAGGCCCTCGATGCCGATGCCTCGGTTGACCGCGTGCTTTGGAGGGGGTGGCGCCCCCACCAGGCGGGCACAGGCATAATAATCGCCTATTGACTCCACCACCGAGGAGATCACACCCGCGATGATCCCAAAGACCCCAGCCAGGCTGATGGTGGGGAGGCCCCACTGTCCTGAAAATGCAATGCAGAGGGAATATTAATCCGGATGATAACAGGCTGTTGGACCCCAAATACTTTCTTTGCCAGAGGGTTCTCTGGAAGGCTTTAAAGACCAGGCAACACGTCTTCCAACCCAACAACGGTCCTGAAGCTTTGTCTCCGACTCCTGCTGTACCATGCCTCCCTGAGGGTCGGTCACGTGCCCTGACCTTGAGGTCACAGTGCACAAAAAGGACTAGAAACCGGGCCTCTTTCCAGGAAGGCATGAAGCATTTTGAAGCCAGCATTCTTACTCAGGGAGGCCCTAGCTCCTCGGTCCATGAGGCCAGCCCCCCCACCCCCCATCCCTGCACTGGAATGGCCTTATTCACACACCCTGAGTCAAGAACTCAGGGAAAGGAGACCAGAAGTGGCCTAAGGGATGGCCTTGACCTGCAACCCAGAAATGTTCTAGTTCAGTCCCGAGTCTCCCTTGTGTGGGATCCACGAATTCTACGAGGAGACCCAAAGGCTGGCTAAGAGGTCGGGATCCCTCTGCGCTTTCCCCACTCCCAGCCTGTAGGGTCTGAGCAACGTGGAGGAGGGGATGAGGCGTGTGGGCCAGGAAGGAGGTAGGTCTGGCAGCGGGAACATTTGGTCTACCGCCCCCCAAAGGTTCTTGGGACAACCCAAGGGTCTCCTTCTTCCCTTCGGGGTCTCATACGGACTCCCCAGGGCTCCCTCCTTGTCAGATCCCTTGGAAGAGATCCCGCCCAGGCTCTAGTCATCTCCCCGTCCGGTGCCCTGAGCCCCATGGGCAGTCCTGGGAAAAGTGTGTCCCAGGCAAGAGGGCCCCATCTTCTCCTTACCTGGGTAAGGGAAGCGAAACCAAGGAGCCTGGCTCAGGACGTCGCCTTTGATGTCGGTGCGGGCCAGGTACCCATAGGCTGTGGGTGCCTTGGGGAGGGCGTTGGTGATCGTAAGCACGAAGCAAAGCAGCCACGAGAGGCAGAGCGCCGGCAGCACCTGCGGAGGGAGGCGCAGGTGTGAGGACACTCGGCCCCGCCCCCTGCCCCGCCCACACCTCCTGGAGGGGGCGGGCAAAGGAGCGAGTTTAGTAAAGCTCTTTGAAATGAGGAATTGTTGGATTCCAAACCCTTCCAGTAACACCAGGAATCTGCTGTCTCAGTGGATACGCTAAAGAAACAGAGAAAATAAACTGTGCCGAGGCCTTGTGTTATGCACAGGCAGAAACGTCTAGGAAATCGGACATATCCTGGGTCAGAGGGATTGCAATCTGACTCCCTTTCTACTGCTGGCTGGTCACATGACCTTGGATCAACCTCCCTGAGCCTCAGTTTCCTCCTTTGTGCAATGGAATTACAACCATTGCTCTGCAGAACCTGAAGCAGGATTTGTTAAAGCGGGGTCCTCAGATATATTGATTTTTAATCTCTGATAGTAGAACCCCAAACATCTGTATTTTCAGCAGTGTCCCCAAGTGATTCTTAGGCACACTGAACTTTTGAACCACTGGCCTACAGGGTTGTTGAGGGATCAATGAGATCACTATGTGGAAGTGTCTTTTTACAACGTAGAATGTAGTTCAGATAAATTAAAAAACCTGAAAATACATTTGTGTCAACATTGTGTTGGCAACTACACCTACTTGACAGAGTGGATTCCTTTCAACAGAGAAGGCTCTGAAGAAGGAGGCACCATCACTGTCGGGGGGATCCAAATTATCCAGGAGCCAACAAGAAAGAACCTGGTCTAAGCAACTTGGCCCTTCGTTTTGCACCCTTAGTGGTGAGCCTGGCTGTCTCCCCCAGTGCCATGCTATGAGGACGGCCCAGGGACACCGGAAGACTGTCCCACAGTGGTGCCCAGGGTGGCAACCTGGGGCGAGTTCTTTGCTCCTGGGAGAGAATTGAGGAATTAGCTGGGACAGCATCACAGCAATGCTCCCACCACCTGTGGGGCAATGGAGGGGGCTGAGGAAGAAAGGCCCCTGCAGGTGGAGAGCATCTGACTTGGGGGCCATCTGGGAGAGAAAGAGGCTGCCCCTCACTCTCCAGGTGAGTCAGCTAAGAATGGCAGAGGGTGGGGAGTGCTTCTTACAGGGAAGAGCTGAAACAGGTAGAACTTAGAGGTGTGACACTTCTTCTCTCGTCCATAAACAGGCACAGGCACCGCAATGTTTTTCAGGTACTGAGAAAACAGCACGATGAGGAAGATGGTCCTGAAACAGAAACAAACCATACCCAACCTGGCAAGCTGGGGCCGGTCACAAGCGAGGGTCCAGGAAGCTGGGCCACCACGTGTCTCTGGGACTGGGGTTAGTGGCTGTGCTGCGAGGGTTCCCTCCTAGGTCCTGCTCTGCAGTGTAGGCAGCATCCTGCCAGCTCTGAACAGGTGGACAGGCCCCTTTCAGAGGCTGCTGCTGACTGAAGAGGAAGAGTGGGCAGGGACTAGTATTCCTTGGGCCCTGAAAAATAAGCATGGCAGCTGCATAGATCCAGACTGAAGCCAGTGAGGCCAGAGTCAGAGACCATCTTCTCTCCCAGGTGGTCCTGCAGGTCCTTGAGGTCAGACCATGATGGACAGAGTGAATGAGCACATGCAGTGTCATCCCCAACTCCCTTCAAAGCTCTGTTTAAATGTTGAAGGCCTCTTTTTCCTGGAAGCCTTCCTGATGCACCCCCCTCCATAAGCTGGCTGTCACCACCCCATGTCCCAAACAAGCCAGCACTCTGTGACTCTCATCACTGTCTCCTGGTGTCACAGATACTTGGACCCAAGTCATCCCTCTGCTACACTACAAAATGCTTGAGCTGGGGCCATGTCTTTGCACCCTTCCCAGGTGCCTGAGGTTTACACATATTTGCTCAGTGAAAACCTAGGAGGCAGGGGACGGGTAGCATCAGCTGTCTGTGAACCCTACACTAAGTATGTTTATACCCTGCCTGTGATGAAATTGTCTGTGAGGACTAATAACATAATAAATAGTAATAATACATTCCAAGTAGCCATTTCACTGCTTTTTAAGGTATCGTGATGTTCGTGAAAGTATTTGTAAACCACCAGAGCTTGCCAGTATCCAGGACTCACTCTTCTTACTGAGTAATTGTCCTCCAAAGAAAACTTAGATGGTCCTCCCTCCCCGGAGGGCACTTACATGGCAGCAATCCCCCAGTGGATCCCAGCATGGTTGCCTGCAGAATCGAAGAGAGGCAGGGCCACCAGGGAGATGGTCGGAGCAATGGTCAAGGGACCGATGAAGCGCATGAGGAAGCCAATGAGGCCTGAGAAGCCCACCAGCATCTGGACACAGGAAGAGACCATGATGGCTCCCTGCAGCTGAAGAGGAAGAGTGGGGCTCAGTACCTGGGAGCCTGCGGTCCAGCCGGGGCCTCAGCCCAGCCCAGGCCACCCGGATTGGTGGAAACTTCAAAGGCAGTGCAGGGGCAAAGCTGGACCCCAAAAGAACCGAAGGAAGGCGAGCTCTGACCTCACTCCCCTCTCTAGCCCTCTATTTCCAACTGTTGGACATTTTCACCTAATGTGAAGTTTCTCAGGAAGTAAACTTGAAGATTATCTATTGATCACAGTGGTAACGCTGATGACTCGTAATATTGGCATCACCCAGTAGTGTACTGAATACCTTGGTGCTTTATTTTTCTCTGTTTTCCTACTTTCTGTTGCAGAGTTTGGCAAAGGTTTTCTGCAAAGGACCAGAGAGTGAATAGTTAAGACTCTGTGGGCCCTACAGGCTCAGTCCAAACTTTCCCAGACAAGACGGGAACAAATGAGCTTGCCTGTGTTCTCACAAAACTCCACTGATAGGCACTGAAATTTGAACTTTGTGTAATTTTGATACATCATAAAATATTACTCTTCTTTTGATCTTCTTCAACCACATAAAATATAAGACCATTTTTAGCTTGCAGGCTGTATAAAAAACAAACAAAACAGGCAACTGGCCAGATTTGGCTCATGGGTTGTAGTTTGCCAGCCCCTGATCTTTTTGGACTGATTGAGTTTACTTCTCCTTCTTCACTTTACTAATTTGGATGTTATATATTCTATTTTATCCCTAAAAACTTTCCTTGCTTTGAAGTCTGCTTTTCCTGAAAAGAAAGAAATCTGACTCCTGCTTTCTTCTGATTAGTGTTAACATGGTATATTCTTCTCCATCCAACATATGGTTGGGTCTTGTTTTTCATCCACTCTGACAATCTTTGACTTTTAATCAATGCCTTTAGGCAAATGACATTCAAAGTGATTATTGACATATTTGGATTAATATCCATCATATCCACTACTATTTTCTACTTGTTGCCCTTCTTCTTCATTTCTGTTTTTGCCTTCCACTCTTTTTCTGCCTTTTGCGGTTTTAGTTGAGCTTTTTATATGAATCCATTTTCTCTCCTTTCTCAGCGTATCTGTTATCCTATTTTTTTCCCATTAGTGGTTGTTCTAGAGTTTGCAATATACACTTACAACTAATCCAAGTCCACTTTCAAACAACACTATACCACTTCATGAGTGGTGTGAGTACCTCATAGTAACAAAACAATTCCAATTTCTCCCTTTCTAGCCTTTTTATCATTGCTGTCATTCATTTTGCTTATACATAGGCATACATCAGTATATAAAAATTTTAAAACCACCATAATACTGGAAGGTGAGGTTTAAATTGGTCTAACGTGTTGAAAACTGAGCTTGCCATCTCTTCTCAGAGTTTTCTTTTTCTGCTACCACCATTTCTCAAAATATAATCATTATTTACTTGTCCTCTGTATTACTTCTCATCTCCCAGAAAGTAATGACATCCCTATCGGTCCTACATTTTTCTCACTTTCATCTGTGGCTAGTATTGTGATGTAGAGTTGGACTGCTAACCATTGGTAGCTTCAAGTCTTGACATGTAATGTGGACAAATATAACTCATTGAAACATGGAAACTCTACCTTAAATTCCAATAGGCTGGCTCAGTGAATTAAACCAATCCATCAATTAATAAAAGGAGACTGAAACTTGCAAGAACTTTCCCTTGTTTACAACACTGGTGGAAAAACACTGGACCAGCAAATGGAGTTAAAATACCACAAATAAGACTCTGGGTTTGCGCTCACTGTTGTGTACTTCGAGGTGATGTGGGAAAAATATAGTGGAGGCTACAGTCTTAGAGCTGGGCAAGAGGAACCCCCACCGTGGGCCCTGTGCTTTAGAGCAGGGGTTGGCAAACTTTTTCTGTAAAAGGCCACATAGTAAATATTTTAGGTTTTGTGGGCTCCTTGTAGTTTGTCACATGTTCTTTTTTTAAGTTCTAAACAAATTTTTTAAATGTAAAAACCATTCTTAATTGGTGGGCAGAGGAAAAACAGATTACAGTCTGGATTTGGTCCAAAAGCCATAGTTTGCTGACTCGTGCTTTAGAGGACTCACAAACACAAAAATAAACAGTAAATGTACTAAAGAAAACAAGGTTGTGTCTGTCACTTGGAATCCTGTGCTCGGTGCAGGTACAGCATGACTTAAACATCCTCTCTCAGTACTAATACTGTGTCCTCAAAACACAAAGTAACTGCTTCTGAACACGGTGAAGTTTTGGACCATTACAGTGTTGAGACAGAAACGTCATTAGAACACAGGAAGGTTTCAAGCAGCAGAAGTGCTTAGGTAGGAGGAGAGACAAATTAACTTGTCAGATCTTTCTTCTTGGATAGTATGAAGGCAAGAGATTCTTGCTTAAGAAATTATAGTTCTCAGTAGGTCTAAGTGAAAGGGAAATCCTGCCCCTGGCGTCTAGAGGAGTAGAATAAGGAAATTGATGAAATAAAATGTATATTTTAAGGCAGGACAAGAAAAAAATTACACATAAAATTCTCTCTGTGTGTTTGTTTGGGCCTCTTCCCTCCCTAACGTGCAGCGTGCACCTGCATTACACAGCAACCAGAGCTCCTCTAAGACGGGAGGGCCTGCTCAACCGTAAACATCATTTTTTTTTCTTTCTTTTGATGCTAGCAATGTAATTTCTTAAAAGAATAGCGTTCTTTCCCAGCTCTGTAGGGGGCTGTGGTGACTTGCTGCTCACTTTGTGCGTGCTTACCTGGACTATGTATCCTTGGTGAACTTTATGTAAAGCATCCGTATGTCATTTTGATGTTCGATCCTTTGTCTTGAAAATGTGTATGACTGTGCCTTCAACTTCCGACAGGTGGAAGAGTTCCCAGAGCTTTCCCAGAATCTGCTTCCTAGGCTTATAATCCTCAGTTTGGCTCGAATAAAATTCCATTTTTTTTTCTTCTTAACTTGATAGTTAATTGAATTTTCGTTGACAAAATCCACTTATCCTTCACTTAGTTTTAATTTGGATTTACCAAAGCCAAGGATTGGTTCCCTGGGGGAGAGCAGAAACCAAACCAGACCCCCCAAAACCTCAAACCACATGTGTTTTGTGATTCGTGCTATTGATGATATAATCTAACTAGCCTGCACTGAAGAAGAAATACATCCTGCTTTGGAAAAGGTGGTACAACACACAGCATTTGGAGACTGGCCAATTGACCAGGCAAAAATCCAGGGCCCACCAGCTTGACCAGTGAAATTAATTCTTAGGTATATCTTGGTCTGGAACTACATGGAAAAGTTCTTTAAACGTTAAAAGCCCCTGTGAACTCTGGGTCCACCTTGAGAAAAAAAAAGGAAGCACAAGGACTTGATAGATCACTGAAGTACATCCACATCTGGGTGCACTGTTGGACTGTATATCAGAGCACAGGCATGTGCAGAAACGCTGCTTTTCAAAGGGAAGAACAGTAGAAGGTTCTGGCTGAAATTCACAAGTTATGGCTTAGACTGGTGTCCTTACCAGCACAGTGCTCCTGAGATAGCAGAAGTGTCGGTGGTTGAGTCCACGCTGAGTGAGGACTGACCCTGGCAGATGCCAGGTGCTTCAGCTCTACGTGGGGCATTTGGTGCGGAGGTGGCCCAGAGAAGCTACTCGACTGCTCTCCCTTTGAAAGACCATTCCTAACTAGTCTGCTACTGGGCACTGTTTGGAATTAGAGCATTACTGAATTGCACCAAATAACTCCAAGATCAGAGATCCCAATGACATCTTGAGTGATATCGGAAAAACATTCAGATAAGGAAGGGGCTCATCAACAGAATTTGCTGATTAAAGGGAAATAACTGCATTCAGGAAAAGAAATGGCAGTTACACAAGGAGGAGTTCATAGGATCCACAAGTAAGTGACAGTCCCGTGTCCCCTGGGTGGATACTACCTCACCAGATAATCTAAGTCTAACAACAGAGACTTGGATCCCAATATGTGGGTCTTTGAATTCAAAAAGCACTGGTTGGAGTCTTGCTAAAGTTGCTGCTCACCCACCTGACAAAGGCTGAGACTGAAGGAGTGTAACATTCCAACAGAAGGACCTTGATGGAGGAAGGAAGGCAAGTCTAAGTCCAGCCAATGGACCGAGCTGTGTGTGATATGACTGACAGTACACACGTAAATCCCCAGAGTCATCCCTTTAGAATTGCATAGGTTCTCGGGCTGTGGCCCATGGACTAGCAGTTTGGTCTGGTAAGTGTATCATAGAGGCTCTACTGAAACGTCACCTTTACTGGGATAGGACTTTATAGTCAAACCTCCAATACTGGTGGTTCACGTTGGTGCCCCTATGTCTTAAAAAAAGGAAGGAGGTATGATTTTGAATGTAGTCACTAGGGCCCACAAGATGACTCCTCGGGCCACAAGGCATGCACACGTGGGCTCACAAACCACATAATCCCCATCTCTATCTGAAGTCGCTTGCATTGCTCAGGATGGTCGAGATGGACAACAGCGATGGGCGCAGGTGCTGCTGGTGGGAGAATAGGAGGCTAAGTGGCCCATTGCACAGCTGGCAGGCTGCCTGTACTGGACAGTCCACAGAGCACGGGAGGTTTTAACACTTTTTAAAACTGGTATGGACAGTGTTTCTGGTTTGAGCTTTGCCTATCCTGCCACTGAAGCCCTGGCTCAGGCTACAATAAAGAGACTAGAAACCCAGATTGCCCACCAGTATGAAGACCAACTTATATAACAAACAGCTCAAGGATCACTTTTCACAGCATGAACAAGACAGGAATGGACCAAGAAATACAATATCAAGTGATCTTTTCATATTCCATGTCACTTTCCCAAAGCAGTGGAGTTATTGCAAAATTAGTATGTGTGCTTTAAGCAACAAAATGTGGGTGACAAAGACAGGAAGGGCAGGCTTTGCAGGGTAGGATAGTGTAAGATCAAGGCACAAGTGGGGCACTAAAGTGAGTCACCAGTGGAGCTGTTTGCAAAGGACAGATCGGGAAATGAGAGCATAAAGAAACCCTGTTTTCCCAGGACTAGGGATTTGGTTATGTTCCCTAAGATAGGAATAATAAGAATCAATTTAATTTGATTTGTTGGAATTCTGATGGTATTTATGGACTGGTTTGGAAAGTTTGGTGTTTTTCAGGATGCATCCTACCCAGTGGAGAGGTTACAGTGACAATATATTTATTAAATCATTTGAAAGTACCATGGGGAAGGACACACAGGAGGGTTTCACAGTGTTACTTCTCCTGCCCACAATTTAAAGGCTAGCAGAAGAGCGCTCAACACCACTTCTTCCAATAGGAGCAAGGAAATGGGTTAAGAAGGGCTCCTGGTGGGCAAAAAGAAACATGAGGGCAGAAAGAACTGGAGTTACCAAATCATTGTACCGAATAATGCTATTTTTGCCCTTTGCATTTAAAATGCTGGAAATAAGAACATGATTTCCTGGTCGTATTTCTAGATATGTCTTCAATCTGGGATGAGGGGTGCTTGTATCAGAGTTGATTCTACCAAACTGAAGCACATCTAATAAAACTAGACCCAGAGTATACTGGGCTGTACTGGATGGACAATGAGGGATGGCATGTTGTGAAAATAGCCAATATCTACCGTGATACTGGCATATTTAGGACATGATCTGTTGTTTGAACTTTAAGATTAAAATGGGTCATGGACTGATTATGATACTCAATGAAATGAAAGTCATGGAAATAATGATAAATAACAAAGTCTATATTGGGATATTGAGCTCCAGTCACCAGCTAACGTAGTAAGCATAGGGGCAAAAATGACCCCAGCTGGCCAAACAGACTTACAAGATGAGGACAGACCATCATAGTTAATTCTAAACCATTCAATAACATCATAAAAGAATGATACAAGTTTACCATCTTGCACTCACCAGAGTGGCTAAAATGAAAGAGAGAAAATGTTGGTGAGAATTTGGAGTGACTAGAACTCACATACGCTGCTGGTGGCAGTGTAAATTGGAACATCCACTTTGGAAATGTATTTGCTAGTGTTGACTGAAGTTGAACATATACATACTGTGATGGGGAATTTTATGTGTCAACTTGACTGGGCTGAGGGATGCCCAGATAGCTGACAAAACATTATTTCTGAGTGTGTCTGTGAGGGTGTTTCCAGAAGAGATTAGATTTGAATTGGTGAACTGAATGAAGCAGGTGGCCCTGCCCAGTGTGGGTGAGTGCCATCACCTCTGCTGAGGGACCCAACAGAACCGAAAGGCAGAGGAAGAGCTAGTATGCTCTCTGCTGAGACACCCATCTTCTCCTGCCCCCAGACATCAGGACTCCTGGTTCTCAGGCATTTGGAATCAGTTTAGGACTTACACCATGGTCCCTCCACCCCACCCCCACCCGCCATTGGAGTGTTTTGTCAGTTCTATTCCTTCTCACTGATCAAATCTGGGTAAGAATAGGAATCTAGTTACCATGTTTCCTCTGTCTTCCCTCTTCCTTCATCTTTCACATATGGAGGATGCGACCCTTATTGCAGCCATGAGGCTGTGAGGATGCTGGACATGGATTGGGTGGGTTGCAGGGTGGACCTTGGCTGGGCTAAGGCTTGTTAGCTTGACTGCCAGGGACATCTAGGGAACAGACTCTGCTCTAGGTCCATAGCCCTGAGTTCAGGAATGTCCTTGGTCCAGTTCTAGTGAGCCTGGGGGAGGCAGCCCTGAAGACAATAAGTGAGGGCTGGATTCATGCCTGAGCAAACTACCTTGTACTGTAACTCCAGCACCACGTGGTGCTTGTATAACTCTGCCCCTGCTCCAGAGGAGGTGGTCCTTAGCCTCGCTCCAGGCCTACATATTTAAGTCAAGCTGGGAGGGAGATGGCTGGACTTCCCAGAAATCCCAAGTGACAGTCACTCTTTCATGTAGTACCCCACCCATGGCCCATCCTTGACCCCTCACCTCCTAGGCCAGGTGAGGATGTTGGGGTCTGGAAGCTATCAGGTCTACTGTCCCTGAGGGTGTGGCTGTGCTTTCTGCTGAGAATCCTGTATGCTGGCTTCCTTATATATTGTTTAGATAAGCCAACCTGGAGCATGGCCAAACTTCAGAGCTTGCTTCAAGGCCACCAGTTTCTTTCCCTGGATGATACAACTGAATTAAGCAAGGGCCAAGTATCTTAAAGCCTGGAATCTTGCCTAGCAGTGAGTTGAACAACGAATGTTGAACACATGAGTCAAACCAGGAGCACCTGTTGAGGACCACTCCATTCCCCTCACCCCACCCCCTAGCCCCGATACCTCTCGGATCCTCTTCTGCCATTCCTCAGTGAATTCAGGGGAGCTGGTGTTCACCAGGCTGGCATTGAGTGTCCACATGGGGCACCTCCAGGTGGGAAGGGACAGCATGGCCAGGGAGGGTGCCACAAAAGCAAATGTGCCTCCCTGGAGAATGGGTAGCCTGGAGGAGGGGAAAGGAGACAGTTACTCAACAACTCCTTTAGCACTGGTCTGTCACTGGCCCGAATGGAGGCCTTTTAATCCCAAATCCTACCTTGGTTTCAAGCCAACACATGATCCCTGCAGTTCTCAGTTTATAGGGGACTCCTTCCAAGCTCCAAGTCAGAACGCTGCCAGACTTTGGACAGGTAGGAGAGGTGGAGAGGGAAAAACAAGACAACCTAACCCCCATCCTGGAGATGCAAGCCCAGGAGCAGAGAGTCAGGTGCTGGGAAATGGTCTGGGGACAGCAAAGAGCACAGGGAACAGGTTTAGTGGGTGCCATAGTCTTCCTCGGTCCCAGAAAATCGTCCCCAGACCCCAGGATCAAAGCACAGTTCACACATGTGGAGCTCCCCGCCTGACAAGAGATGCACAGGCTAGCGTCCGGGTGGCCAGATGCCTGTGCATCTTCAAAACTGAACAGCAATCCCAGACATCTACCTTCAGGCTCCTTTTTACCACTTGGATTGGTCAGGTTTGAGGTCAGTTATCAGGGCGTGTCCCCGACCCAGGCCTTTCTCTCTCCTGGTCCGTGTCTCACCCTGGCCTCTGTGAGAACTTCGGGCAGTGTCCACCTCACTTGTCTCCCTTCAAGGTGAATGAAGCCTGATAAGTCAACCTCCAGCAACCCTCTCTTACTAGAAGGTCAGAAGCTATCAAGGCTAAGCCAGTCTCTTCACCCTGCATATTAGAATGGGGGTGCGGGGTGGGTGTGCAGAACAGAGGGACCTCAGCTTCTTGCTTGCACTTGTCGCTAGAGCACACCTGGTTTAGGTACTTTTTCTTAACAAGACTAGAAGGGTATTTTTGAACTCAGGATTCCATGAAGACAGCTTAAAGGGTTATTTTTGAGAATGACTGAACACATTGTATTTAATGAAAATACGAAGTATACAGAAGAGTTTTGCTGCCTGAGTGGACTCTGCCCTGACCGAACGTAGGAATCAGCAATGTCCGGGCAGCACCCTCAGAGGAATTAGAGGGCTTGTCGGGAGGGTGCACCCAGGCATGGGGAGGGCTTTCAGCTCCAGGTGATTCTAATGTCAGCCAGGGCTGAGAACAACTAATCTAGACTCATAAGTCTAGACCCATAAGGCTCCAAAATAGATTGGAATATATGGCACACACAGGGCAGGAACACAGGGGTGCTGGAATGGGTATGTGTGAATAATTTTTTTAATTAAAAAGTTATGGGGGGGGGGACAATGTTCATTGCAGCACTATTTACAATAGCCAGGACATGGAAGCAACCTAAATGTCCATCAACAGATGAATGGATACAGAAGATGTGGTACATATATACAATGGAATATTACTCAGCCTTAAAAAGGAACAAAATTGGGACATTTGTAGAGACATGGATGGACCTAGAGACTGTCATACAGAGTGAAGTAAGTCAGAAAGAGAAAAACAAATATCGTATATCAACACATATATGCGGAATCTAGAAAACTGGTACAGATCAACTGGTTTGCAAGGCAGCAATAGAGACACAGACATAGAGAACAAACATATGGACACCAAGCGGGGAAGGTGGGGGGGGGTTGGGGTGGGATGAATTGGGAGATTGGGATTGCCATATATATATATTGCTAATAAGAAAAAAAAATCAAATTGTACACTTAAAAAAATTATGGGTGGAGATAAATTAGGCATTTGGGATTAACATGTACACACTAATACATATATAACAGGTAAATAACAAGGACCTACTATATAGCACAGGGAGCTATACTCAATATCTTATAATAACCTATAATGGAAAAGAATCTGAAAAAGAATATATATGTATGTGTATATATATATATATTTGTATAACCAAATTACTTTGCTGTATACTTGAAACTAACACAACATTGTAAATTAAATATACTTCAATTAAAAATGCACAGAAATTATGAAGCTAAGTATCTTGACAGAGAAGGGAAACATGCTATACTTGTATCATTGCAAAATCCCTTTTGAGCTTTTAAAATGAACATAGAAATCTTTGCATATCACATATACAGAGAGTACACAATACAAGACTCGTGTTTTAACTTTTTGCTGTAATTCCATATGTACAATTATTCAACAAATATTTATTGAGAACTTGCTCTGCAGGACGCACCGCTTGCCAGGTATTGGGGAGATACCCATGGTGAGTGAGACAAAACTCCCACTTATCTTCTAGTTACACATTTCCCTGTTAACCCTTGTACCAATAAACTAAGCACTCACAGTAACTTACTCTCGGGGGTTCTTTAAACACCTTATGATTATGTTTACAAGCGCTCCACCATTGCTATGCTACCATGGCCTCAGCCATTTCAGTTTTACTGGGTTCCATGAGGGCAGGGGTGATTATTTTTCTTTTCCATCCCTCCAGCATTGAGCCTAGTGCTGCAAAAACCTGTTGACATTGTGTTTTCTCATTTAATTTTTTTTAGTTTAACAGGCATATAATGAAACCCTAACGAATGTTAATTTGCATTTCATTGTCATAAAAGATGTACTCTCATTCACGTGATTTTATGTCTGTTTTTCCTTGTCTATAAACTATCTACTCATTACATAGAATTTAGATACTGTCAAAATATATTTATAACAATTTTTTCTGATGGTGAGCTTTATTTTCATTAAAAAAAAAAGTTCTCTGTTAGTATACACAGGAATTTATCCCCAACTTAGAATTCATTTAAGGTAGTATTCAAAATTTTCAAGTAGTTCTGTTATGTTATTTTCATTCAAGATTACTATATGCAGTTGGGATAATGTGATATATGGATTTTCTGCCTTTGTTTTTTTCTTTTTTTTTTTTGTGGGGGGTGGGGAGGGCATGCCACACAGCTTTCGGGATCTTAGTTTCCCCAACCAGGGATTGAACCCAGGCAACAGCAGTGAAAGCGTGAAGTCCTAACCACTGGACTGCCAGGGAATTCTTTCTACCTTTTTGTAATTGATAAACACCTTTTATGTTCAAGAGCAAGATGAATTTTTTCCATTTATTTACTAGAGCGGATTCTTGTGTCCTACCTTTAGATTCACACAATGTATCTGTAAATTCTTCCTTCATTATCCCATACTGAGACCTTCCAATCCTATTTTCAATCCATTCCTGTCCCCGTCCCCACCTCATTTCGTTATCATTCATTTCTTTCTCATAACTTCTTATTGGTACCCTTTTGAGAGAGAGGGATATACATATATTTCTTGCATTTCTGCTAGCTTTTCTTTCATGCACTTTCCTGGTACATGTTTAAGATGCGTGCATTCAGTATCACTACTCGGCTTTCATTGACCTATGCACCTTTTACCCTTTATGGTGACTTTAATGTGTATCTCAGTGCTGTTTTTAATTTTACAGTTAATTTCATCTGCTAGCATGATGGCAATTCCTATTTTTAAAATTTTCCCACGAATATGATTCACTATTATACATGCACCTTCTGATTTAGATGTCTCTCTTATAAAGGTTGTTGATTTTAAAAACTCAACATTTTAGAAATAGAAAGAGCTGTCTGAAGCATATCCAGCCTGGCCTTGTCATTTTATAGGTAGGGGACCTGGAGGCCAAGGTCACAGAGTTAACCAGGATGAGTGCTTGGGTTTCCTCATTGATCACCGCTGCCCTATGACACCGGTTAAGAGCATGGTGTAGACAAAAGGTGAATTAAGTCTGGCTCTACCTTATGAGTTGTGTGACCTAGACATGTTGCCCAACTTCTGCAAGCCTCAGTGTCCCCTTTGACAAAATAAAGATAACAGTACTCTCCCAAGGAGTAACTGTGAAGATAAAACATATGTAAGTGATTAGTACAATGCCTGGGGGAAGAGGAGAGCTCAATAAATAGAGTAATTTTCATTATTATTCCCTCTGAAATGTGTGGCTACTTCTGGAAAAGGTAGTGTTCACCAGAACATTTTCTTACTGTTTCCTCACATAACAGGTGTTATAGTGTGGACTTTTTTTTTTTTATTTAAGCTGTTGTCCAGCATTCCCATTTCTTGTGGGTTGGTTCTCTAAGATTTGTTTCCTAAGACTGTCCCTATCCATCTTCCTCTTCCCTCCACCCTTTACCATCTTATCTGTCTGCTCAAGTCTGAAAAAGAAAACTCCCCACCATTTTCTTTTACAGCAATGACTTGCATGTAAAATGTCAGTATCTGCAATCTCAGGAATGTCTCTTAGACGTTTGATAGGATTGATATTTTAGGTTGTCAAAGCCACAGAAATGTGTCCATGGGGGTATTATTAACATCTAAGCTTATATAGTATTTTAAAACTACACAGCATTTTCATATCATTATCTCAAGAGTACTTCAAGGTGGGTAGGACAATACTGCATTGTCCCTGTATGAGGAAACTGATGCTGGGGGGAGGTGCCAGGGGCAAGGTTCAGCCGGGAAGGGCAGAGCCCTGACCAGAAGGTCTGAGTCACAGGGCCAAATTGAGACAGTGTGTTCACTATAAGAACAACTGATAGGAAGACATGTGGTAAGATCAAACTTCTTAAAGAGTTTATGATAACGATTATGTGGGAAATTTTTCCCCTCTCTTAGAGTCCCATTTGGGCCCATAAAACAGAAACAGCTAAACTTTTGGAAGTATTGGGAACCCTTCTCTCTGAGCTCTCATGTACTCTTGATAAAAATAATATACATGACACCTGTTGAAGACATTAAGGCAGACTTTATTCAAGGGGGGCTACTACAATGGGGTTTTATAATAGGGGAGAGAGATCAGGCTCATCTCCCAGTACAACAAGGAAAAGTGGGAATGAATAGCCAAGGAGCAGGGTGGGGGTCAGTGGATGGAAAATTACTAAGAGGAAGCATCAGGGGTAAGGAGAAGATTCTTGCTGAAGATAGGCAAAGGTCTCAGATACCACCTGGGGATGATGGAGAATGAGGAACCCAATCAGAGAATGAGCGTGGGGATTCTGGCTATAGTGACTGACCAGGATTCTTGCTAAAATTTGACCATGCAGAGACCTACATGGAAGCTCAAAAGTCAAGCCTAGTTGAACAGCTGTCTATTGGATTTAGCAATAGGATGATCATAGTTGATCTTGTATGTTAGACACTATGACTAAATAGATCTCTCCCAGTTAAATGATAAATACACTCAGCACAACATGGGCCTGTATGAAATCCTGCAGCAGAAGGGGGAAGCTTGCATAAGGCTTCCGAGTTCTTAAAACCACTTTGGAGACTAGAAAGCAAGGGAACAATGCTTTCAAAATTCTGAAAAAAAATTTATTTCCAACCTAAAATTCTATAAGCTATCAATCAAGTATGAGAATAGAATCAAGACATTTTCACATTTGCAGAGTCCTACAAAATTTACCTACCATGTGTTCTCTCAGGAAGCTACTGGGTAATCATGTTCCACCAAAAAAGGAGGAAGACATGGGAACAAGAGATCTAGACTTGAAAACTGACATGGGGACTTCCCTGGTGGTCCAGTGGCTAAGAATCTGCACTCCCAATGCAGGGAGCCCAGGTTCGATCCCTGGGCAGGGAACAAGTTTCCATATGCTGCAACTAAGAGTTCGCAAGCCACAACTAAAAAGATCTCACATACGACAACTAAAGATCCCAAATATCGCAACGAAGATCCTGCACAAGGCAATGAAGATCCCACATGCTGCAACTAAGACCTGATGCAGCCAAATAAATAAATACTAAAAAAAAAAGAAAAGAAAACTGACATGAAGGGAATTCTGAAGATAAGGGTAAAGAGACATCTCAGGATGACATATTTAATGTATACCAGGCACAGACAGAGATTGCAGCAAGTCAGAGAGCCCCAGGAGGTAGTTCATCAAGAAGATGAAGCTGATAGGCTACCTGATATGATGAAATTATTAAGAAGAGATCTAGACAACAGGCAGGGGGTTTAGCATTGAATTAAAAATAAATGGATAGGACTTCCCTGGTGGCACAGTGGTTAAGAATCCACCTGCCAATGCAGAGGACACAGGTTTGATCCCTACTCCAGGAAAATCGCACATGCCTCGGAGCAACTAAGCCCATGTGCCACAACTATTGAGCCCATGTGCTGCAACTACTGAAGCCCACATGTGTAGAGCCTGTGCTCCACAATAAGAGAAGCCACGCAATGAGGAGCCCACACACCACAATGTAGAGTAGCTCCCACTCACCGCAACTAGAGAAAGCCCGTGTGCAGCAACAAAGACCCAACACAGCAAATATATAAATACATTAATTAATTAATTAATTAAAAAATAAATGGATAGAAACTTATGAATATTAAAAACAGAAAGATATTAAATTTCAGGGAAAACAAAAAGTTGGGCAGGAAAGGAACCACTATGTGATTCAGCTCTGAATAGCATCACAGTCATTATAATGTGAACAGTCAATATTGACCTATGCTGGGAAGGTACGAGAATACGAAGATGGAAAATATGCTTGTGTGTGGTGGGAGTGAGGGGCTATGGAAGAAAATGAAATCATAGTCATCCATATTGTCACTTTAGTCAATAATGCCTAAAACAGAAGTGTATTAATTAGAAATTTGGTGGAAAATACCTAGATAATCAGCTTGTCTTAGAGGAAAACATAGGCAGAACACTCTGTGACATCCATCAAAGCAAGATCCTTTTGGACCCACCTCCTAGAATCATGGAAATAAAATCAAGAATAAACAAATGGGACCTCATGAAACTTAAAAGCTTTTGCACAGCGAAAGAAACCATAAACAAGACTAGAAGGCAACCCTCAGAACGGGAAAAAATAGTTGCCTATGAAGCAACTGACAAAGGATTAACCTCCAAAATATACAAGCAGCTCATGCAGTTTAATACCAAAAAAGCAAATAACCCAATCCACAAATGGGTGGAAGACCTAAATAGACATTTCTCCAAAGAAGACATACAGATGGCCAACAAACACATGAAAAGATGCTCAACATCACTCATCATCAGAGAAATGCAAGTCACAGCCACAATGAGGTATCACCTCACACCGATCAGAATGGCCATCATCACAAAATCTGGAAACAACAAATGTTGGAGAGGGTGTGGAGAAAAGGGAACTCTCCTGCACTGTTGGTGAGAATGTAAGTTGGTACAGCCACTATGGAAAACAATTTGGAGGTGCCTTAAAAAGCTACAAATAGAACTACCATATGATCCAGTGTGGGAAGACATTCTGGAACCTTTTTGAAACATTGAAAATGTTGAAGTATGTGGGCCGAGCGAAGGGATTCAGAATGTCCTGCTTGAGCAGTGGAGGAGCTGAGGGTGCGAGGCGTGGAGACTAATATCACCCTGTTTGGTCCTGAGGGATGGCTGGTTAGCCAAAGACGGGTAAGATTCCTCAGAGGAGGAACAACCTAAGACAGGCACAGCCGCAGAGGGGCCAACAGGGGTGGTGCATAGAGCCTTCCTTATATCACCGTGTTTGGCCCTGGAGGATGACTGGTTAGCCAGAGACGGGTAAGATTCCTCAAGGGAGGAACAACCTAAGACAGGCACAGTCGCAGAGGGGCCAACACGGGTGGGGCACAGACCCTTAATCCTTTTGAGAGAGGTCTCCTGCCCCCAGGGCTGCTTTGCTCTCCACGCCCAGCTCAAATCAGGACCCAGGAGGCAAACAAAGATCATTGCCCCCAGTCATGTGAGGCCTTTGATTGTTTATGGGATTAACCTGGGAGTGTTAGACCCTTAGGCTATGCTGAGAACTCAATAAAAGCAACGTGGGATCAATCAGCAAGGCTCTTGATCCTAGAGGTCTTGAGTCCCCCGGTCCCATCTTTCTCTTCAGTCTGTGTCTGTGTCTTCTTCAAGCCTGCGGCACCCGTCACTCACCTCGAGTCACCGAGTTGATCCCGGCAATCCAGTAATCCCACTCCTGGGCATATACCCAGAGAAAACCATAATCCAAAAAGAAACATGTACCATAATGTTTATTGCAGAACTATTTACAATAGCTAGGACATGGAAGCAACCTAAATGCCCATCAACAAACGAATGGATAAAGAAGATGTGGCATATATATACAATGGAATATTACTCAGCTATAAAAAGGAATGAGATGGAGCTATATGTAATGAGGTGGATAGACCTAGAGTCTGTCATACAGAGTGAAGTAAGTCAGAAAGAGAAAGACAAATATTGTATGCTAACTCACATATACGGAATCTAAAAATGGTACTGATGAACTCAGTGACAAGAACAAGGACACAGGTGCAGAGAATGGACTGGAGAACTCGAGGTTTGGGAGGGGGCAGGGGGTGAAGGGGAAGCTGAGACGAAGCGAGAGAGTAGCACAGACATATATATACTACCAACTGTAAAGTAGATAGCCAGTGGGAAGTTGTTGTATAACAAAGGGAGTCCAACTCGAGGATGGAAGATGCCTTAGAGGACTGGGACGGGGGGGGGGGGGGTGGGGGGGACTTGAGGGAGGGTGGGGGGGGAGTCAAGGGAGGGAGGGAATACGGGGATATGTGTATAAAAATAGATGATTGGGGCTTCCTAGGTGGCGCAGTGGTTTAGAATCCGCCTAACAATGCAGAGGTCACGGGTTCGATCCCAGCTCCAGGAAGATCCCACATGCCACGGAGCAACTAAGCCCGTGTGCCAAAATAAAATAAAAATATAAAAAAAAAAAAAAAACATAAAAAAAATAGATGATTGAACTTGGTGTACCCCTCCCAAAATAATAAATAAATAAAATTATTAAAAAATAAAATAAAATAAATGGATAGAAACTTATGAATATTAAAAACAGAAAGATATTAAATTTCAGGGAAAACAAAAAGTTGGGCAGGAAAGGAACCACTTTGTGATTCAGCTCTGAATAGCATCACAGCCATTATAATGTGAACAGTCAATATTGACCTATGCTGGGAAGGTACGAGAATACGAAGATGGAAAATATGCTTGTGTGTGGTGGGAGTGAGGGGCTATGGAAGAAAATGAAATCATAGTCATCCATATTGGCACTTTAGTCAATAATGCCTAAAACAGAAGTGTATTAATTAGAAATTTGGTGGAAAATACCTAGATAATCAGCTTGTCTTAGAGGAAAACATAGGCAGAACACTCTGTGACATACATCAAAGCAAGATCCTTTTGATCCACCTCTTAGAGTAATGGAAATAAAAACAAAAATAAACAAATGGGACCTGATGAAACTTAAAAGCTTCTGCACAGCAAAAGAAACCATAAACAAGACAAGAAGACAACCCTCAGAATGGGAGAAAATATTCGCCAATGAAGCAACTGACAAAGGATTAACCTCCAAAATATACAAGCAGCCCATGCAGCTTAATACCAAAAAAGAAAAAAACAAAAACAAAACCCCAAACAATCCAATTCAAAAATGGGTGGAAGACCTAAACAAACATTTCTCCAAAGGAGACATGCAGATGGCCAAAAAACACATGAAAAGAGGCTCAACATCACTAATCATTAGAGAGATGCAAGTCAAAGCCACAATGAGGTATCACCTTACACCAGTCAGAAGGACCATCATCAAAAAATCTAGAAACAATAAATGCTGGAGAGGGTGTGGAGAAAAGGGAACCCTCCTGCACTGTTGGTGGGAATGTAAGTTGGTACAGCCACTATGGAAAACAGTATGGAGGTTCCTTATAAAACTAAAACTAGAACTACCATATGACACAGCAATTCCACTACTGGGCATACACCCTGAGAAAACCATAATCCAAAAAGAAACATGTACCATAATGTTCATTGCAGAACTATTTACAATAGCCAGGAGATGGAAGCAACCTAAATGTCCATCAACAGATGAATGGATAAAGAAGATGTGGCACATATATACAATGGAATATTACTCAGCCATAAAAAGTAATGAAATTGAGTTATTTGTAGTGAGGTGGCTGGACCTAGAGACTGTCATACAGAGTGAAGTAAGTCAGAAAGAGAAAAACAAATACCATGTGCTAACACACATATATGGAATCTAAAAAAAAAAATGGTACTGAGCTTCCCTGGTAGCACAGTGGTTAAGAATCCACCTGCCAATGCAGAGGACACGGGTTCAATCCCTGGTCTGGAAAGATCCCACATGCTGTGGAGCAACTAAGCCCATGCACCACAGCTACTGAGTCTGTGCTCTAGAGCCCACGAGCCACAACTAATGAGCCCATGTGCCACAACTACTGAAGTCCATGTGCCCAGAGCCTATGCTCCGCAACAAGAGAAGTCACCGCGATGAGAAGCCTGCTCACCTCAGTGAATAGCCCCCACTTGCTATAACTAGAGAAAGCCTATGTGCAGCAACAAAGACCCAACACAGCCAATAAATTAAATAAATAAATATATATTAAAAAAATTTTTTTTAATTAAAAAATGGTACTGATGAACCCAGTGGCAGGGCAAAAATAAAGATGCAGATGTAGAGAACAGACTTGAGGACATGGTGTGGGTGGGGTGGAAGGGGACGCTGGGATGAAGTGAGAGAGTAGTGTTGACATATATATACCACCAAATGTAAAATAGATAGCCAGTGAGAAGCTGCTGCATAACACAGGGAGATGACCCAGAGGGTGGGATAGGGAGGGTGGGAGGGAGGCTTAAGAGGGAGGGGATATGGGGATATACGTATAAATGCAGCTGATTCACTTTGTTGTACAGAAGAAACTGGCACAGTAATATAAAGCGATTATACTCCAATAAAAAGCTGAAAATTTAAAATAAAAATAAAATTAAATTAAAATAAAATAAAATATGGATGGGTATATACTTCGTTTTTCAAAACAAAAAAGAAAAGAAAGAATCAACTTGGAGGGATGAGAGTGCTTGCTTCTGCCTAGAAGGGGACAGGGGGGAGATCTCTGGTTGGTAGGGGAAGGCTATTTGTCTGTCTTCTTTAAACCCATCACTATATCACTACCCACTGCCTGAGTGTACCTTTGACATGCACCCCCATTGCTCCAGTCCTTTCTTCTGATCTGCCCCAAAGACAAGCTCATCTGTACTTTTTTTTTCTTTTTTCTTCTTTTTTTTTTTCCTCTTTGTTTTTTTTTTAAGGGCGTTAATGCTGACCACCACAGAGAAACAGATTGGGGAAAACAGAGATAAAAGCAGGTGAAGTGACAAAGGTTGCAGAATCTAGGAAGTTGTCCCAAGGCTAGAGCCTTGAGCCATAGCTCCCAGGCCCCCTTCCAAGATGGTAAAGGGCAGCCTACTGGACTTCTGCTCTCTGGCAACGATTCAAAGGATGTGGCTCACAAAACATGCCCTGATACTTTTCTAAAAAAAAAGTTTTAAGTGGTTTTTTTTCTCCCAGTTATAAAGAAACACATGGACTCTGAAGAAAAAGTAATGGCAAATAAAGATATGAAGAATAAATCACCATAATTCTATAACCAGAAATAATCATTAACATTTTGTTCTCATCTTTTTTTATCTTTAACTAGATAAATTTTATCAGCACGCGTATAATATATACCTTTCAAAAATAATGTATACCAAAGCGAGAGAGTAGCACAGACATATATATACTACCAACTGTAAAATAGATAGCCAGTGGGAAGTTGTTGTATAACAAAGGGAGTCCAACTCGAGGATGGAAGATGCCTTAGAGGACTGGGGCGGGGAGGGTGGGGGGGACTCGAGGTGGGGGGGAGTCAAGGAAGGGAGGGAATACGGGGATATGTGTATAAAAACAGATGATTGAACCTGGTGTACCCCCCAAAAAAAATCATAAATAAAAAAAATAATAATAATAATGTATACCATCCAGAAATAACTTTAACATCTCTTCAAGTCTTTTCTCTGCCTTTAACTAGATAAATGATTATCAGTACAAATAAGATGTGTATCTCTCATAGTTATGAATGATATTGGTCACTATTACAATAGTGAAAAACTCAAAACTACTTAAATGTCCTTTAATAGGAAATGGTTAAACTAGAATATACTACGTACTCTAGAATATAGAATACTAAGTGATATTTTTCTAAAAGTGCTATTGTGGAAATGTGTCTATTGAAATGGAAAGATATTTATAATGTATTGTGTATGTTTAAAAAGGAGGGGGAGGAGTGTTTTTTACCACAGTTAAATTTTTTTCAATTATTTAAAAAAGAAGGGAGGGTGCACAGTTGTGTATATGGTAATACCCTTTTCTTGGTGTGAAAAATAAATTTTACGTACTGAGCTAAGCACTTTATATACATTATCTAATTTAATTACCATGCCTTTGGTAAAATTAAAAAATTTTTCCTGTTCATAGAACTATGAGGACTCCGAGATAATAACAATGCAAAAATTGTCACGGGTAGAAAGGAGAGGGACCATTAAGTGTCCATTAGGTAAGGCGATAAGGCCTGGGCATCCAGGAACCTGGAGGGGATGAGCCCCCAGAAGGGGTTTGGTGTTGGGACATGTGGAGCGTGAGGGGCTTGTGGGGAAGAGGTCAACCGTTCCAGACAGAAACATCTGGAGCTTGAGATGCTGGAATCCAACCTTACCTGTGTCATCATTTTGATGTTCTTTTTTGGAGTCAATCCAATGATTAGGCAAAGAGTGAAGACACAGGGATTTTCTTTGAAATAGTTCAGAATGGGGAGCAGAGCCTCACGAATGTCAAATGGGATTGATGAATTCTCAAATTTAAAAGGGTCACTGTGTTGTGAGAAACCCTGGGAACCTTAAGAGCCCCAACTCCTTCACTATTGGACAAAGAACACTTAGTGTTCATCTTTTTCCCGAGCTTCCTACCCCAAGTGGGTAAGAACCTGCTATACTGTAGGAAGGCATGTCCCACACCTTTCCTGTAGTTAACTACCCGACTTAAACCCAGAGGGAGCAGCAGCACCAGGCCTGTCTTTGGGACACATCACCCCCTCTCCCTCCTCTGATGTGACTGATTACCAGGTCACTCTTCTACCACCAACAGCCACCACTGTTTCTGTTCCAGTCAGAGCTCCAATGGCACATCTGGTGGCCTGGTTTTCAACGGTGCAGGGGCAAGCTGGCTGCAGACCTCTGGCAAGGGGCAAGGACTTTCTGCAGAATCAGTAACAGATGCAGAGCTAGGGCAAATCAGGGCTCAGCTGCCAGGAAGTCCATGGAAGAAAAGGACCAAGGCCAGGGCTGATTCGGGCAAGACTATATATAAGCCAGATCTGAATGCACTTTGGGGAGAAGTACTAGCTCCACATGAGAGACATTCCCATGAAAATGAAAAGGGAGATATATCACTTGGAACCACTCCAGAGAAAGACATTTCCAGATAAAAATCATGAATAATTCCAGAGATGGAGTTAAGACCCAGAATTACACAGTCAATATTTAATTTCCTCTAGCGATTGCATTTAAACTTAACGCTTTCTTTTGAAATGAATAATGAAGTATGCCCTTACATAAATTTTGGAACTGAGCACTGAAGTGAGGAAGGCCCTTGGGAGACACACCCGAGCCCCCTAAATCTACAGCAGGGAGGCAGCCATCCCTCTGCCAAGGATTGCAGCTGCCCACCCCTCAGTGAGCACTGCGCTCTTTAGCTCTCATCAGGGAAGATGTTCCTGCCTCTTATCATTTCCTTTGGCTATTTAAGACGGTTTTAAATGTTAAGATCTTCCAAAATTTTATTGCAGCACTAGCATTTTTATTTGCAGTCTAGAAAAGAACATCATTGAATACGGGTTTTCAGAAAACCAGCAATCAAATTGACTTGGCCTTTGATTCCCAGGCTATCAGCTCGTTTTAAAACCTCTAATGTCATAGGCAGTCACTGCCCTCATTAGCCTCTGAGTGGGAAGCCCATTTCCATGAGTGGAACCACACTCAAGTGTATTCCTGCCCCTACCTTAGTCTAAGGCCATCAGCATGGTTTTATTTCCTAATTTTATTTCCCTCTTTCTTTGCATGTTTAATTAGGCTGTAGATTCTTCAGACTCTAACTCCTAATTCGTTGTGTCTCTCACACGGTTTTACCAGAAGGCTAGGCCCACAGGCACTCTCAGTACTGAGATTCCAGCTGGAATATGATACTGCATCATCTTCTCTGTCAGCATCGTAGGTGTCCACAATAACAGAGATGGAAGGGACTTACAGATATGACATACTTCAACTCCCTCATTTTACAGATGAGAACACTGACCCTTAGAGAAGGTGAATGGCTTGTGCACATTCCCACAGCACAGAAGCCAGGACAAAAATTCAGGCCCTCAGTTTCGAAGATCAACGTTTTTCAGTCAGTATAGTGAACACCATCTCAGTTTAAGGAGAGAGGCGTCCCCATCCAGAAGAGCCTTGTGTTTGTAACTCTCCATGGGGCGGCCCAGGGGTGGGGACCCCTGGGTATCAAGGCAGGTGGCTGCAAGGCCTCTCTGATGCTACCACAGCATCTGACACTCCAGGGACTGATCCTGGAAAGGTAGGAGGGGTCCCGGATTTCAGGGGCCTGAGAGACAGACCAGACCAAACCCTATACCTTTTTGAGTCCTTGGTGGGGGACTTAGAAGAAATCTTGGCTCTCAGAGATGGCGAAAGAGGGAGAAGGAGAGAGAAGGGAAATAACCTGACAAAGATGTAGGCACTAATCCCCTCTCCTCAACAGAAAATTGGAGAACTTAAGCATTGGCATATCTCCTGGAAGTGACGTGCAAAAGAAGCACTTTGGAAAGTGCCTTTGATTTGATTTAGGCAAGAAGACCACACCGGGAATGCATATTTTCTGGATGCTGTCTACAGACAGCCTATCCTGGAAATAATCTGCCCCCTTGTATCAGCCTACACCTGTGTGGTTTGCTTCAGATAATTCATAAAGAATAAATCAATGTGAAGAGTAAATCCTAAGAGTTCTCATCACAGGGAAAATGTTTTTTCTGTTTCTTTAATTTTATATCTATATGAGATGATGGATGTCGCCAGCTAAATTTAGCGCTAAATTTATTGTGCTAATCATTTCTTGATGTATGTAAGTCAAATCATTATGCTGTGCACTTATACAGTACTGTCTTTCAATTATATCTCAATGAAACTGGAAGCAAAAAAAAATGAATGGACATTAATTTTTCCTGCCAAGTCATTTTCTCTTAAGACAAGTCGGGCAGAAGCACATTGTAAGGAGTGTTTTTCATTTTCCTCTGAAACTCCAGGGCTGAGCCCAGACCTGGTGCAGATTAGGTCAAAAGCAGATTTACAGTGAAAGGCCCCTCACTTGCACCACTCCTTCTAAAGTCCAGGGAGGAGTCCATGCAATGTGTTCATAGCCATATGCCTTATAAAATTTGCAGAAGTAAAATGTTTCAGGCACAATTATCTGCAGCTATTTGTGTTAATCAAGAATCCTGGCTAATGTAAGTGTTGGAGCTAGGACTTGAACCCAGGCTCTTGTTTCTGGTCCTGTGCTCCCTCTATCATGTCACACCAGCTTCCTAACTCATCTCAGGCTACCAGCCAGGCAAACCCTGCTGCTATCCTGGCAGGTAAAAGTCAGAATCCATGGGGAGGAGTTTTACCTACCTGACTCCTAAAAATACTTGCAGGAGAGTGCAGATGCCAGAGACGAAGAAAATGGTGCTGATGAGGTAGCTCTGGGTCAGGGGGTCATGCTGCAAACACAGGTCCTTGGCCAGGATAAGCGGCACTGCCACAAGTCCCCCCAGGGCTGTGAGGAAGTGCTGTGGGCAGAGCAGAGAAAGGAGATAGGCTTGAAGATGTTGTGGCTTTCTACACCACCTTCATTCCTATTCCTATTGCCAGAGGCAAGAGCTCCACCTCTGGTCTCAGAGGAGCCTGGCCTTGAGTGACAGTCAGAGAAACCCAAGCAAGTGGTAGGAACTAGGAGGGCCTGGCAGCAACAAGCAGGGACCCAGCCAGAAGGTCTGGGGTTCAAGGGCAGGACCCTAGTGCTGAGAATTTATGTTCTATATAAGAAAGCAAGGCAGGGACACAGCACAGGGGGACATAACAGGAACCAAGGAAGGGCCTTAAGAACAAGAACAAGATGAGAGCCTCATTATTAAAATAAGGCACAAGGTGAGGGCAAAACCATTGACCAGGAAGGCCTGAGCACATTCTGCAAGATAGATCATATGCTAGGTCACAAAACAGTCTTCGCAAATTTTAGAAGATTGAAATCATACCAAGAATCTTTTCTGTCTGCAATAGTATGAAATTAGAAATCAATAACAGGAGGAAAACTGGACACAAATTTGTGGAACTTAAGCAACACACTCCTAAACAACCAAATGAAGAAATCAAAAGGGAAATCAAAAATATCTTAAGACAAATGAAAATGGAAACACAACATACTGAAACTAATGGGATGCAGCAAAAGCAATTCTAAGAGGAAAGTTTATAGCAATAAATGCCTACACTAAGAAAGAAGAAAGATCTCAAATAAACAACCTAACTTTATTCCTCAAGGAACTAGAAAAGGAATAACAAATTAAGCCCAAAGTTAGAAAAAGAAAGGAAAAAACAAAGATCAGAGCAGAAACAAATGAAATGGGGACTTCCCTGACGGTCCAGTGGTAAAGAATCCGTTCTGCAGTGCAGGGGATGCAGGTTCCATCCCTGGTCGGGGAACTGGGATTCCATGTACCACAGGGCAACTAAGGCTTCACACCACAACTACTGAGCCTGCACACCTCAGCTGGAGAGCCCATGTGCAGCAAACTATGGAGCCCACTCACTCTGGAGCCTGTGTGCCACAACTACAGAGCCTACTTACTCTGGATCCTGTGCGCCACAACCAGAGAAGAGAAAAACCTCATGCCACAACTACAGGGAAGCCCAACATCACAACAAAAGATCATGCATGCCTCAGCAAAGACCCAATGCAGTCAAAAATTTAAAAATTTAAAAATAAATAATAAATAAAATAAATATTAAAAAAAATAAATGAAATGAAAAAAGTAGAAAAAATTAACAAAACTAGAGCTGGTTTTTTAAAGATAAGCAAATCCTTAGCTAAACTCAAAAAAAAGGAGCGAAGACTCAAATAAAATCAGAAATGATACAACACAAATAAAAAGTACCTTAAAACACTAGTATGAATAATTATACACCAACAAATTGGATAACCTAGAAGAAATGGATAAATTACTAGAAATACACATCTTACCAAGACTGAATCATGAAGAAACAGAAAATCTGAACAGACCAATAACTAGTGAGCAGATTGAAACAGTAATCAAAACTTCCTAACAAATAAAAGCCCAGGACCAGATGGTTTCACCGATGAATTCTATCAAATGTCTAAAGAAGAATTAACACCAAATCTTCCCAAACTCTTCCAAAAAATTGAAGAGGAGGGAACACTCCCAAACTCATTTTACCAAACTCATTTACCAGCATAACCCTGATACCAAAGCCAGATAAGGATACTACAAGCAAAGAAAAAACAGGCCAATATCCCTCATGGATATAGATGCAAAAACTCTCAACAAAATACTAGCAAACTGAATTTAACAGTACATTAAAAGGGTCATACAGCATGATCAAGTGGGATTTTATCCCTGGATGCAAAAATGGTCAATACACATAAATCAATAAATATGACACATCACGTTAATAAAATGAAAGATAAAAATCATATGGTCATCTCAATAGATGCAGAAAAAGCATTCGACATCCTTTCGTGATAAAATATCTATATTATCCATTGTATTGGCTCATAATATTTTTTAAAATAGTATGACATTTGCTTTTCTTATTTTGTAGAAAAACACAAAGAAGCAAACAAAAAATGTGTCCCAACCCTGATATCCCACATTGAACAGTTTGTAAAATTCAAAGAAACACATCTATGAGATTAGAATATTCAAGCTACAAAAATTTACAAAATAAATAGTGAAAGTTGAAAGCCACTGTCCCTTTCCTAGTTCCTCTTCCCAAGGCTAAATATCCCTATTAATTTCTTGTGAATCCTTCAAAACATGCAAAATTACTACATATACTTATTCCTATTGTTCTATCTCTCTTGTTTGTTAGTTTTTAACACAAAAAGATCACACTATACACAGTTATTTACTTGGCTTTTTTTCACTTAATATATATTGGTGATCATTTTTTAACTGCAAGGTAAATATATCTTTCTCTTTCTAACAGCTACATACAGAATTATTTGTTACATATAGTGAGAGCTTTCCACTGAATGTGGAGGCAAGTCTAAACTTCTTACACGGACCCCCTCTTGTGAGAGCACTGTAATCACAACTAACTGCCAAACAATCATCAACAGGAAGACACTGGAACTCACCAAAAAAGATACCCCACATCCAAAGACAAAGGAGAAGCTGCAATGAGATGGTAGGAGGGGCACAATCATGATAAAATCAAATCCCAGAACCACTGGGTGGGCAACTCACAAACTGGAGAACAATTATACTACAAAATTCCACCCACTAGAATGAGGGTTCTGAGCCCCATGTCAGGCTTCCAAACCTGGGGGTCTGGTAATGGGAGGAGGAATCCCCAGAGAATCAGACTTTGAAGGCCAGCAGGATTTGATTGCAGGACTTAGACTGGGGGAAACAGAGACTCCACTCTTAGAGGGCACACACAAAGTAGTGTACACACCAGGAGTGTAAGCTCCAGTGCTGGATTGCTTCAGGCCAAAAAAACACCAGGCATGGAACTCAGCCCCACCCATCAGCAGACAAGTGGATTAAAGTTTTACTGAGCTCTGCCCACCACAGCAACACCCAGCTCTACCTACCACCAGTCCCTTCCATCAGGAAGTGTGCACAAGCCTCTTAGATAGCCTCATCCACCAGAGGGCAGACAGCAGTAGCAAGAAGAACTATAATCCTGCAGCCTATGGAATGAAAACCACAATCACAGAAAGACAGAGAAAATGAAAAGGCAAAGAACTTTGTATCAGATGAAGGAACAAGATAAAACCCCAGAAAACCAGCTAAATGAAGTGGAGCTGGAAGGCAACCTTCCAGAAAAAGAATTCAGAAAAATGACAGTAAAGATGATCCAGGACCTCGAAAAAAGACTGGATGCAAAGATCAAAAAGATGCAAGAAATGTTTAACAAAGACCTAGAAGAATTAAAGAACAAACAGAGATAAGCAATACAATAACTGAAATGAAAAATACACTAGAAGGAATCAATAGCAGAATAACTGAGGCAGAAGAATGGATAAGTGACCTGGAAGACAGAATGGTGGAAATCACTGCCACAGAACAGAATAAAGAAAAGAGAATGAAAAGAAATGAAGACAGCCTAAGAGACCTCTGGAACAACATTAAACGCACCAACATTCACATCATAGGTGTCCCAGAAGGAGAAGAGAGAGAGAGAAAAGACCTGAGGAAATATTTGAAGAGATTATAGTCGAGTACTTCCCTAACATGGGAAAGGAAATAGTTACCAAAGTGCAGAGAGTCCCAGGCAGGATAAACCCAAGGAGAAACATGCCAAGACACATAGTAACCAAACCGACAAAAATAAAAGACAAAGAAAAGTTATTAAAAGCAACAAGGGAAAAATAACAAATAACATACAAGGGAACTCCCATAAGGTTAACAGCTGATTTCTCAGCAGAAATCCTGCAAGCCAGAAGGCAGTGGCATGATATATTTAAAGTGATGAAAGGGAAGAACCTACAACCAAGAATACTCTACCCAGCAAGGATCTCATTCAGATTTGATGGAGAAATCAAAAGCTTTACAGACAAGCAAAAGTTAAGAGAATTCAGCACCACCAAACCAGCCCTACAACAAATGCTAAAGGAACTTCTCTAAGCGGGAAACAGAAGAGAAGAAAAGGACCTACAAAAATAAACCCAAAACAATTAAGAAAATGGTAATAGGAACATACATATCAATAATTACCTTGAATATAAATGGATTAAATGCTCCAACCAAAAGACACAGACTGGCTGAATGGATACAAAAACAAGACTCAAATATATACTGTCTACAAGAGACCCACTTCAGACCTAGAGACACATACAGACTGAAAGTGAGGGGATGGAAAAAGATACTCCATGCAAATGGAAATCAAAAGAAAGCTGGAGTAGCAATACTCATATCAGAAAAAATAGACTTTAAAATAAAAAACGTTCCAAGAGAGAAGGAAGGACACTACATAATGATCAATCCAAGAAGAAGATATAATAATTATAAATATATATGCATCCAATATAGGAGCACCTCAATACATAAGGCAAATGCTAACAACTATAAAAGAGGAAATTGACAGTAGCACAATAATAGTGAGAGACTTTAACACCCCACTTACACCAATGGACAGATCATTGAGACAGAAAATTAATAAGGAAACACAAGCTTTAAATGAAACAACAGACCAGATAGATTTTACTGATATTTATATTTATAGGACATTCCATCCAAAAACAGCAGATTACACTTTCTTCTCAAGTACACATGGAACGTTCTCCAGGATAGATCACATCTTGGGTCACACATCAAGCCTTGGTAAATTTAAGAAAATTGAAATCATATCAAGCATCTTTTCTGACAACAATGTTATGAGATTAGAAATAAATTACAGGAAAAAACACGTAAAAAACACAAACACATGCAGGCTAAACAATACATTACTAAATAACCAAGAGATCACTGAAGAAATAAAAGAGGAGATCAAAAAATACCAAGAGACAAATGACAACGAAAACACAATGATCCAAAACCCATGGATGTATCAAAAGCAGTTCTAAAAGGGAAGTTTATAGCAATACAATCCTACCTCAAGAAACAAGAAAAATCCCAAATAAACAATCTAACTTTACACCTAAAGAAACTAGAGGAAGAAGAACAAACAAAACCCAAAGTTAGTAGAAGGAAAGAAATCATAAAGATCAGGGCAGAAATAAATGAAATAGAAACAAAGAAAACAATAGCAAAGATCAATAAAACTAAAAGCCAGTTCTTTGAGAAGTTAAATAAAATCAATACATCTTTAGCCAGACTCATCAAGAAAAAGAGGGAGAGGACTCAAATCAATAAAATTAGAAAGGAAACAGGAGAAGTTACAATGGACACCGCAGAAATAAAAAGCATCATAAGAGACTACTAAAAGCAACAATATGCCAATAAAATGGACAACCTGGATGAAATAGACAAATACTTGGAATCGTACAACCTGAATTGTACAAGACTGAATCAGGAAGACATAGAAAATATGAACAGACCAATCACAAGTAGTGAAACTGAAACTGTGATTAAAAATCCTCCAATAAACAAAAGTCCAGGATCAGATGGATTCACAGGTGAGACCAATCACAAGTAATGAAATTGAAGCTGTGATTAAAAATCTTCCAACAAACAAAAGTCCAGGATCAGATGGATTCACAGGTGAATTCTATCAAACGTTTAGAGAAGAGCTAACATCTATCCTTCTCAAACTCTTCCAAAAAATTGCAGAGGAAGGAACACTCCCAAACCACCACCACTCTTATACCAAAACCACACAAAGATGCTAGAAAAAAAGAAAATTACAGACCAATATCACTAATGAATATAGATGCAAAAATCCTCAACAAAATACTAGCAAGCAGAATCCAACAACACATTAAAAGGATCATACACCATGATCAAGTGGGGTTTATCCCTGGGATGCAAGGATTCTTCAATATACACAAATCAACTAATGTGATATAGTTGATACACTTTATTAACAAACTGAAGAATAAAACCCATATGATCATCTCAATAGATGCAGAAAAAGCTTTTGACAAACTCCAACACCTATTTATGATAAAAACTCTCCAGAAAGTGGCTATAGAGGGAACCTACCTCAACATAATAAAGGCCATATATGACAAACCCACAGCAAACATCATTCTCAATGGTGAAAAACTGAAAGTATTCCCTCTAAGATCAGGAACAAGACAAGGATGTCCACTCTTGCCACTACTATTCAATATAGTTTTGAAAGTCCTTGCCATAGCAATCAGAGAAGAATAAGAAATAAAAGGAATTCAAATTGGAAAAGAAGAAGTAAAACTATCATTGTTTGCAGATGCCATGATACTATACACAGAAAATCCTAAAGATGCCACCTGAAAACTACTAGAACTAATCAATGAATTTGGTAAAGTTGCAGGATACAAAATTAACACACAGAAATCTCTTGTATTCCTATACACTAACAATGAAAGATCAGAAAGAGAAATTAAGGAAACAATCCCATTCATCATTGCAAGACCTGTACTAAGAAAACTATAAGACACTGATGAAAGAAATCAAAGACAACACAAACAGATGGAGAGATATACCATGTTCTTGGATTGGAAGAATCAACATTGTGAAAATGACTATACTACCCAAAGCAATCTACAGATTCAATGCAATCCCTATCAAATTACCAATGGCATTTTTTACAGAACCAGAACAAAAAATCCTAAAATTTGTATGGAGACACAAAAGACCCCGAAGAGCCAAAGCAATCTTGAGGAAAAAAAAAAAAAAAACGGAGCTGGAGGGATCAGACTCCCTGACTTCAGACTATACTACAAAGCTATAGTAATTAAGACAATATGGTACTGGCACAAAAACAGAAATACAGTTCAATGGAACCGGGTAGAAAGCCCAGAGATAAACTATGGTCAACTCATCTATGACAAAGGAGGCAAGGATATACAATAGAGAAAAGGCAGCCTCTTCAGTAAGTGGTGCTGGGAAAACTGGGCAGCTACATGTGAAAGAATGAAATTAGAACACTCCCTAACACAATACACAAAAATAAATTCAAATTGGATTAAAGACCTAAATGTAAGGCCAAAAACTATAAAACTCCTAGAGGAAAACATAGGAAGAACACTCTTTGACATAAATCACAGCAAGATCTTTTTTGACCCACCTCCTAGAGTAATGGAAATAAAAACAAAAATAAATAAGTGGGACCTAATGAAACTTAAAAGCTTTTGCACAGCATAGGAAACTATAAATGAGACGAAAAGACAACCCTCAGAATGGGAGAAAATATTTGCAAATGAATCAACAGACAAAGGATTAATCTCCAAAATATATAAACAGTTCATGCAGCTCAATATCAAAAAAAAAACCCAATGAAAAAATGGTCAGAAGACCTAAATAGGCATTTCTTCAAAGAAGACATACAGATGGCCAAGAGGCACATGAAAAGCTGCTCAACATCACTAATTATGAGAGGAATGCAAATCAAAACTACAATGAGGTATCACCTCACACTGGTTAGAATGGGCATTATCAGAAAATCTACAAACAATAAATGCTAGAGAGGGTGTGGAGAAAAGGGAATCCTCTTACACTGTTGGTAGGAATGTAAATGGATACAGCCACTATGGAGAACAGTATGGAGGTTCCCTGAAAAATTAAAAATAGAATTACCATATGACCCAGCAATCCCACTACTGGGCATATATCCAGAGAAAACCATAATTCAAAAAGACACATGCACCCCAGTGTTCAATGCAGCACTATTTACAATAGCCAGGACACGGAAGCAACCTAAATGTCCATCAACAGATGAATGGATAAAGAAGATGTGGTACATATATACAATGGAGTATTACTCAGATGTAAAAAGGAACAAAATTGGGACATTTGTAGAAATGGATGGACCTAGATACTATCATACAGAGTGAAGTAAGTCAGAAAGAGAGAAACAAATATCGTATCTTAACGCATATATGCGGAATCTAGAAAAATGGTACAGATCAACCAGTTTGCAAGGCAGAAATAGAGACACAGATGTAGAGAACAATCATGGACACCAAGGGGGGAAAGCAGGAGGGGTGGTTAGGGGGGATGAATTGGGAGATAGGGATTGCCGTATATAAACATTACTAATAAGAAAAAAAATCAAATTGTACACTTTAAATATATGCAGTTTATTGTAAGTCAATTATATCTCAATAAAATTCTTTTTAAATAAAAAAATAAAGTTCTTACACAATCTAAAAAATTTATTTGTTAGGATGTGCCACAGTTCTCAAAGATGGATATTTTGGGAGTGTTTCTAGGGGTTTTTTTGTTTGCTTGTTGTGATTTTACTATTACCAATAGAAGAACAACTCTATAGTTATCTTAACAACTCTTGCCAGCATATCTATAGAGAATTTTTTTTTTTAACTTGGCCATGCCACGCAGCTTGCTGGATATTATTTCCCCCACCAGGGACTGAACCCGTGCACTCAGCAGTGAAAGCATGGGATCCTAACCCCTGGACTGCCAGGGAATTCCCTACAGAGAAATCCTTAAGCATTAGGGACTGGGTTAAACAATATATGTTTCACACGTTAATAGAAAAGTTGCACCAAATAACATTCCAACAAAAGTGTTTGCGAGTGCTTGTTTCCCAATATTCCCCAAGCATTGGTTATCAAACTTTTTAGTTGTTGTCAAACAAATAAATCATAATTGGTATCGTGGAAAAAAAACAAAAACAAAAACACAGTGGCCCAGCTGGTGTCCTGGATGTGACCTATTAGCTCAGCATGGGGGAGAATCCTCCCCTAACTCCGCACCCCCACCCCCAAACTCCTTGAGAGAAAGAGAGACTGGAGAAGCCTTGAGTCCCCCTGAATGTCAACAACATGGAAGCCAAGAATATCAGCAACTGAAGTTGTGTGTTTTGACTAATTTGACCTGGGTGTGTGTTGATGTGTCTTTTGAGGCAGAGCCTTTTTGGACCCTGTGCTTATGAGTGGCATTACCTGGATCCCCAAGAAGATGCAGAGATACCATGGTGGGATATCCAGGATGCTATAAGCCAGGTGGCTGCTACTGGGACCCCTGGACTGGTCATCCTTCTTCCTGCCTTGGCCACCTTCATGGGAGTTGAGCACACCAACACCCTTCTGCTGAGAACAAGAGAAGAACACATTTGAACATTTTAAGAGGAATCAAGTGGACTTTTGATGCCGAAAACTCTGCCTCTGTGCACCAGCTCTGAATCAAGTCTAAGGACAGAATTTTGGGTGAATTCAAAAAGAAAAGCTTTATGGCTTTGCCAGGCAAAGGGGGACACAGTGGGCTCCTGCCCTTGAAAACTGTGTGTCCCAACCCAGGAGGATCTGGTGAGGAGTTTTATAGCAATGGTTCAAGGGTGGCGTTGCTGATAAGATTAGGATGTGTGCAGGGCCTGCACTTCTTTAATTTGGTCTCAGGTAATCTGATGAGTTTCTGTGGTTCCTTTAATGTGCCTCAGGTGGTCTTCTGAAGAGCTTCTCTGATTCCTTTAATCTGGAATGAAGAATGCTGACAGCTTCCATTTATTGGGGGTTTTAGTTCTATACAGAGCTCAAAAGATACTGTTATGTGTATCCCTTCAGGTGGGACCAGGAGCCTGCCCCAAAGCTGCACTATTGTTCATTGGCTGCTCCTCCCTTTTCTGTGCATCCCTTCCCTCCCTGACTAGCAACTGTATGAATCTGCCCTTTGGGACTCAGGGAACATCATGGAGGATGGAGTCTATTCCCTACAAACAAGGAACAGGGGACATGGAAAGGCTTCCATCCCCAGGAGCCCCACAGGGTCCTGCTTGGTTTCACTTTCCAATTTCAACCAGACAGGTGGACAGCTTTCCAGAGGCAAAAAGCAATGGGCTAGAAATAACTGCTGGCCAGCTTGGGATTTCTAGGTCAAAAGACCAGTGGTTTTCTATATTATACATCTGCAGCAAGCCCTCAGTGTGAAGTCTGGGGCCAATCAAGAGGGGTGGGTGCCTTGCCTAAAGCTCTGGCAGAGAAGAAACTTTGTGGAGGAGGGAACTGGGGTCAATTCCACGGTCAGGAAATAGGCAGGTAAATGGGGATTCTGGCCCAGAATTGTGTAACTGCCCTTGTATATGTCCCACTGGCTGGCCCTGTGCCAAAGCCCTTATCACAGCATATTTTTTCTCTTCCTTCCTTCCTTCCTTCCTTCCTTCCTTCCTTCCTTTCTTTCTTCCTTTCTCTTTCTTTTTTCTTGTTTCTTTCTCTCCCTTCCTTCCTTCCTTCCTTCCTTCCTTCCTTCCTTCCTTCCTTCCTTCCTTCCTTCCTTCCTTCCTTCTTTCTTTCTTTCTTTCTTTCTTTCTTTCTTTCTTTCTTTCTTTCTTTCTTTCTTTCTTTCTTTCTTTCTTTCTTTCCAGCATGTTTATTATAATGGACTGTTTCCTTAGCCATCTCTTCTGCTGGGGTGTGAGTTCCCAGAATGCATTCACTGTGCCTTATTCTTTTTTGTCCCAGCTTCTAGAACAGTCTGTGTGCTCAGTATAGACTGAGCAAATGGATGAATGAAGAGACATAACACAAATGTAAATAAGTGCAGGGCATACAGAATGCTCTAGGGTCAATAGATAAGTTACACTCCTACCAGTCTACCCCAAATTAACTTTGGATCATAAACCTTCTCCAACTTATTGGCTATATAGCTTACCAAATTTGGGCAAATTACTAATACTTTCAAGCCTCATTTTTCTCATCTATATAACAGAAATGTCAATACCACCTACTTCACAGTTGAGAAAATTAAATTGGAACATGAAGAAACGGGGAGATGTTGGTCAAAGGATATGAACAAATAGTATCAGATGAATAAGTTCTGGGCATCTAATGTACACTGTGGTGATTATAGTGAATAATATTGTATTATATATTTGAAAGTTGCTAAGGAAGTAAATCCTAAGTGTTCTTACCACAAAAAAGAATTTTGGTAATTACCTGCCGTGATGGAGGTGTTAACTAACTGCTATGGTGGTAATCATTTTGCAATACGTAAGCGCATCAAGTCCATGCTTTAGACAACTTAAACTTACACAGTGTTATATGTCAATTACATCTAATAAAGCTGGGGGGGAATGGAGCACAAAGCACATAGTCCAGTGCCTGGCGCAGCGTACCCGCCCAGTAAATATTAGCTGTTATAAATATAATGTTTCAAAGCCTTTAAACTCACAATCAGAGTGACATTTGAGCATCTGTGGGTGAGAGGAACAGGAGAACAATGTCTTCAATGTGGCCAGAAGGGTCAAGGTCACCAGCAGGAAGATCAGGCAACTCTAGGTGACAGGCTCCAGAAGGGTCCTGGGCCCTGGTCAGACCACAGAGGGAGGGCAGGGTCTGCACAGTGACACAACCAGGACTGCCCTGAAGGTAGTGTGGGCTTCTCATGGAGAAAGTTCTGGAAAAGATGTTAAAGTCACCCATGCCAACACCCACCTCCATTGGTCAAGCACCCTTTACTCCAGCACAGCCTCAGAAAGCAACTTCTGAATTGAAGCCACACTCTGATTCCTGTGAGTGCTAATCACTTCGCTCTATGGGCTCCTTCTATAAAAGAAATGTAATATTTCTTGTGACTACACTGATATAAAGATATATTACTATATATAAAAACATTTTCTTTGGTCTAAAAATTGTTTTTTTCTCCTTCCGATTTTAAAAGAAATTAAAACATTCTTGGCGACCCCCAAAAGAATGGTGCGCCCAGGCACCGTGGGTGCTCTCCTTAAGGATCAGCGGCCCTGCTCTGGAGAAGTGGGAGAAGGAGATGGGTGGGTGGGGTGAGGGGGTCACCACTTGCTTTGAAGTGGAGAGAGGCAAGAAAGCTGCCAAATCAAGCACTGGGTGGTTGTCCCCTACCACTTCCAGGACGGCCTTGGTCCCTAGGGAACGTTCTACTCTAAGACAGGGTTTCTCCGCCTCAACACTATTGCCGTTTTGGACTGGGTATTTCTTCGCTGTGGGGGGGTGTGTGTGGCAGGGGGCAGGGCTGTCCTGTGCACTGTAGGATGTGTCCCAGCATCCTTGGCCTCAACCCGCTAGATGCCAGTGGCAACCCCCCTCGCCCCCACCCTCAGCTGTGACAACCAAAAACGACCCCAGACATGGCCAGATGTCTTCATCGGGGTAAAAATCACCTCCAGTTAAGAACCACCGTTTTAAGAGCATCATCCAGTTCCCACCCGGGAAGCCATAACTGCTGGCACTTGGGGCAGTGGGTGGGGTAGACGTGCCATCTCCACATGGAGACAGAGGAAGCCAGTCCTCCTCCTCCACAGGGCAGAGCACCGGCAAACCTGATCCTCTTCCTTCCCAGTACAGGGGGCCTACGTCACTGGCGATGCAGAACATCATCCAGCGCGCTGAACCTCCAGGCAGTCGGAGGAGCCCAGGGCTGTGGTCAGGCTTGCTGCTAGTGGGTGGACTGAGCCAGCCACCGCACAGCTCTGCAGAATCACATTGTTCCCGGGGCTCAGAACAGGGTTTGCTCGGTGACCTTCTCATATGTAGTTTCTAAAACTTTAATGTAAGAATTTTGTTTCTTCTCATCTACTTAGCAATGCCTGGAAGCACACATCCTGAAACTGCTCCAGGAAGCCCTTCCCTGACATCACTCCACACTGGCCTAGACTAGACCAGACCTTCCCTCCTTAAAGGCATGTTTACTACAGCCCCAAACCCGCCTCAATACCATCATATGTTTCCTCATCCAAAAGGCCATAAAGTCCCGTAACTTCTCTACTCCATTTCTAGCACAGAGTTAGTGCCCATAGCATCATCTGTCGAGCTATAAAATAAATGAACTCATGTATAAATTATTGGCCATAAAGAGTTTTTCTCATTGATTCTTTTTTTTTAAATAAATTTATTTATTTATTGGCTGTGTTGGGTCTTTGTTGCTGCACACAGGCTTTCTCTAGTTGCGGTGAGCAGAGGCTACTCTTCGTTGTGGTGCGCTGGCTTCTCATTGCGGTGGCCTCTTTTGTTGCAGAGCACGGGCTCTAGGTGCATGGGCTTCAGTAGTTGCAGCACATGGGCTCAATAGTTGTGACACACGGGCTTAGTTGTTCTGCGGCATGTGGTATCTTCCTGCGGCAGGGATCGAAACCGTGTCCCCCGCATTGGCAGGCGGATTCTTACCCACTGTGCCACCTAGGAAGTCCTCCTCACTGATCCTTAAAATAAACCCTTAACTGGTTAGAACACTTTAGAACCATCACACTGATCCTACTTAGACTCCTGAAAAGAAGGATGTACCGATGCTGCTTGGTACTTGGGTTGCACGTGAAAGAAGGGTGGTTTTGCCTAAGGAGGTCAAAGCCAAGCCAAAGACAGCCTGAAGGCTGCTGGAGGGAATTCTGGAGCACTCATCAGGAGGTTTTAGTGAATGTGTGGCGCAGTCAGTGAGCAGGACAGCTACAGCGGAAGAACAGGCTGAGGAAAAGAGGAGGGGCAGAAGGAAAGAGCGGCTGGTTGATTGGCTGGTTGGTTGATTGATGCTGGGTAAGCTACACAGAACAGCAGAGCACACAGTTTGAACTGGGGCACACGTGGTCTGTCAGTCCCCTGCTTGGCAGCCACAGGCACATCACTTCCCCTGTCCCAGCCTCGGTGTCCCCTTCTAACTCTGGGATGGTTGCAAAAATACTCGAAGTGTATGTGGCTTCCTGTTATGTGTGCTGGTGATTGAGCTCACAGGGCTGGGGCAGGTACAGCTGCCAGCAAATGCACCTCATACCTTCTCCCAGGACCCCTCGGAATTCTCAGAAAGGTGATGGGGAGGGAAACACTGACTGAGAGAAATGTTAGTTTGGGAACTTTTTTTTTTTCCTATTAAGGGTCAATGAGTCTGGACTTCCCTGGTGGCGCAGTGGTTAAGAATCTGCCTGCTAATGCAGGGGACATGGTTTCGATCCCTGGTCCGGGAAGATCCCACACGCTGGGGAGCAACTAAGCCCGTGAGCTACAACTACTGAGCCCACGTGCCACAACTACCGAAACATGCCTAGAGCCTGTGCTCCGCAACAAGAGAAGCCACTGCAATGAGAAGCCCATGCACCACAACGAAGAATAGCCCCCACTCTCTGCAACTAGAGAAAGCCCACACACAGCAAGGAAGACCCAACGCAGCCATAAATAAATAAATAAATAAATTTATTTTTTAAAACTAGTCAGTGACTCAAAGAGTGTTCTCAGCCTGATGACCTCTATATATAATAAGTTCTGTCTGAATATTAACTTGGACCATCTGAGATTATGGAAACCACTTCTGCAATTGCTTTAAAACAGTTTTCTGGGAAATTGACCTTGTATGAGGCCCCACAAGAAAAAAAAATTAGAACTTAGAGTGGGGAAAAACTTGTCTTCCTTGAGAACAGCTGGTTCTTTTCTTCTGAAAAGAATGTTTGACTACTGTGAAACCTGTCAGCCAAGGCTAGTAGAAAGCACAGAGCCTGATCAAAATATATCTTTTGTTGTAAACTACCTTATGTCACTTATGCAAAATGCTGGGGCAAAAAATAAAATAAGCAGGTACACACTGTGCCTAAGAGTCCTGTGTGTCAGAGATGAGTCATTAGCATATTAAAGACATGCACAGAAACAAGTGACATCCCAGAGATATTTTAGAGCAGGGGCTTCTCAGATGGAGGTGGAAGAAGTCCCACCTCAGGGCACAGCTGGATATGGGAAGCGCCTTAATCCCAGGAGAATCCCTGGGCGGGAAAAGTCTGTGACTCTTACAGCAGCAGCAGAACGCCCACAAACCCCTTTGTGAAGGAAGAATGAACTCTTCATGAAGCTTGCCTGCCAGTGAGCACTGGTGTGAGAAGAGGGGCCACAAGCTCTCCTGGTCAGAAGTGTCAATCGACCCAACACATGAGCTGTAATTTCACCAAAAGACTTGCTCAAAAGAGGCATTCTGTGGAAGCTTAGCATTTTATAGCACTTTACAGTTTGCAAAGACCTTCCAGTACATCCTCTCATTTGACTCTCACAACCCAGTTTACAGATGAGGAGACTGAGGCTCAGTGAAGTTACATGGCTTGTCCAAGTTCCCCTTGTAAATGGGAGAATGGAACCTCCCTCTTTTCATGTCGAGGGCAGTCGCCGGCAGGTGCGTCCCTGTGCATACAAGGGACAGCCTGCCAGCTCCCTGGAGCAGATCAGCAGAGCAGGAGACTCTGGTGCAGAGGGAGCAGCAGTGGGAAGGAGGATTCCTGGGGGGAAGATGAATCCCTTTGCCCTCTGATTCCATCCACCTGCCACACAGCCTCCCGCTCCCCAACTTGCTCCTCTAGGTTTGTTTCCTAACACTCCCATTCAGCTGACTCTAGACAACAGGCTTGGCCAGGTCTCTCCAACCATGGCCTCAATTATCCTGCCTCAGTGCCTTTGCTCACCCTGTGCTCCTCACCGATCCCTACCACCCTGCTTCCCCTAAACCTGCCTTCAAAGAGCTCAGTGCCTGCTCCTCCTTCACTTCTCCTTCTTCCCCACCTGATATGACTGTCTTCCTTGTACTCCCAACACATCTTGTCTCTCTGTTAGGTAATTCACCATTTTCTCGCTGTATCAGAAGGATTTTTTGTATACGCTGCCTTCCCCCAGCTAGGCCATAAGCTTTCAGGGTGGGGAAGCTGTCTTCCCCACGTTTATATCCCTAGAAGTTTCTAGCAAAGCAATATGCACATGAAAACCAAAAACATCGCAGAAAAGTGGCTTCTTAATCTGGGTGCTGAAACTGAGGCTTTGAGGAAAATTGTAAAAAGACAGATATGTGCCCAGACCCCTCCCCTCCCCACTGGCCACAGGTGAGCTGAAGATGTGGAAAGCACCACAGCCTTCAGAAAGTGGAGTCTTCAACTTACTTCCCAAGGTGTTTGTTTTTTTTTTTTTTCTTTTTTTTTTCTTTGGCTTCCGTGAGGTAGTGGCAGAAGTGTTTTAAAAAAAAAAAAAAGGCCCAAAATGGAGTCACTTATGCTAAACCCCACGTTAGCAAACTAAGACTTAATATCTAATCTAACTGCAGTTTCAGTCTCTCCCAGGAATGTAACCTTTAACCAGTCAGTCTGCAATTATCTGCTCAGCACTAGTGAGCTGATCTGCCTGGTAGACCCCTGCTTTCAGGAAAGTGACCTTGCCTGAAACAATCCACTCTTTGATAGAATAACTTCCTTGCCCTGCCTCCTTCTGCCTATAAAACTCTTCCATTTGTACAGCTCCTCTGTCTGCTATGATGGGATGCTGCCAGTTTCATGAATCACTGAATAAAGCCAATTAGAGCTTTAAATTTACTCAGTTGAATTTTGGTTTTTAACAGAAGGAATTCTGAGGAGAAAAGAGGAGATTTCTCTCAGGTGCCTTCCACAATTTTTCAGAAGAGATGGCCAAGGTCTCTTTACCAGAAGGCTGACCAGTAGGGGGCAGGGTCTGGCAGCCTGGCTCCAGGGGACAGTTCTGAGGGCCCAGCCTAGGTTCGTGGGTGGCACCTGTCTCACAGACACAGTGGCTGCACCTGGTGGGGAGAGGCTCTTTCTGGCTACAGCGGGCAGAAGGTCCCCACTCAGCGCCCCGGTTGCTTTTAGGTGGCCAAAATAGGTTGGAGAGAATGGTGGAACCAGGGCTCAAAGACTAGCTAGAGAGGTCTCCAGGTGGGTTACTGTCACTTTACTTCTCTGGGCCTCAGCTCCCTCATCTGTAAAATGGAAACAGAGGTGCATGCTTCATGCACCGAAGGGAGAAAATAAAGTACATAACCTGAGGTATACTGGTTATTCAGTAAATGTTGGTTCTCTCTCTGCTTCCCTCTCTCTCTCTCTCTCTCCTTCCCTCTCTTTTTCTCTTTATTTTGCTTCAGATCAAATAAATCCTAATGCTGAGAAATCTGCAAAACAAACATTTAGATTCCACAGAGTAAAGCAAAGAGGACCTTTTAGCTCTCCCTTCTTCCTTGGTAATTCATTCACAGAGTTTAGCACTCAGGGAGGACTCTGCCTCTGTGCTGGTGAGGTCAGGAGGACAGCTCCAATCATCCAAAGTCTTCCCTAGAACCTGGGTTAATGTCCTTGGCACTAAAAATGAATCGGCATTAGGACTCCAGGCTGGGATCCCCTCCAGGCGTCCTTCCTCCTTTCTGGTACCCCACCCCACCCCTGATGGTTCCCTCTCTTCTCCCAGCACTCACCAAGGCGTCAGGGTGCTCACAGCTGCGGATGGCAGAGTTCATGGCCGCTTGGGGTCTTCTCCTTTTGGCTTCTTCTCAGAACAAGAAAGAAGTGAAGCTGCTCCGGGGGAGGAAGGTTAACTTCTCACCACCTGCCAAAATAACAAGGAGACAAGGATCCCGCCAGCTCTGCGGAGGGTGGGGCCTCCAAGTGCCCCCTGCTGGTCTGTAACAGACTCCCCCTCCAGCCCTCTCCAGTCACTGCAGGGGACCAAGGTGCACTCCGTGGCAGCGAATGTTTCACAGTTTGATAAGTATGGGTAGTTGCAGATAAGTTAATGATCCCTCTTGGCAGTAAGGAAATAAATCAGGGTGCAGCTTGTTGGGATGTGACAGGAGAGCATTTTCCGGGACAGGAGATGAGGGCGGTGAGGGTGAGGCTCTGGGCTGAACATAGAGGTTTTTCTGTTTTCTAAAGCTGATTTCTAGTGACGGGTTGAGCCGGAATGAAAGCACTGCAAAAGTAACACAAGCAGCCTGGCCCCTGAGATGCACGAAGGCAGTCCTTAGTGAGGGAAAGATATTACTGCTGACCTGGGAGAGGCTGCTAAGATTCATGGGTGGAGCAAAGGCCTCAGGTGAAAGGTGGAGAAAAAAATGCTTCTAATCCTTGGGTGCTTATCTCCCTAATACCCAGAAACTTCTAATAACCCATCTTTCAGAGAGACAAGTCCAGGAAGGCATAGTCTTGCTCTTATTCTGCACTGGGCACTAGAACGCTCCTCCAAAACTACCCCCACACTGTGAAGTCCAAGTCAAGCAAATACCTGCTATTCATAGTGATGGAATGTTCTGACTTGGGTAGCACTGGGTCCCAAGTTTCAGGAAATACACAGTGGGACACACATAGACGTTGATGGGAGTCAGTCCAAGAGGAAGCCCTGAAAAATACAATAGTGAGAAGTTTGACAAGGGAGGGGACAGAGTTGACTTAGGCTGTAACAGGAAAACCAAGGTTAGAAGACGAGAGCCAAAGGTCACTAATTAGTTGACCTTTACTGAATACTTAACTGTGTACTGCATGACAGCTTTTTGTTTTAATCTTAATCTTCACAACCACCTAACATTCACGTCCTTGTTTTACAGGATTAAAAATCCTGTACATTCAGATTTTTTTTAAGATTAATAAATTTGGGTGTCGATGGGTTAAGCTATTTGCCCAAGGTCCATAGCAAATGTAGGAACTGAGATTCAAGACAGTCTTGTTCCACAGCCCGTGGGGCTCAGGGAGATGCCCAAAGGAGATAGGCAAGCGCTCTGGGTCTGAAGATACGAAGGGGAGATGGTCCAGGGAATGTGGCCAGAGGGGCTTCCCCATGCTACCTGGGAAGGAAACACGGAGCCTCTACAAAAGGCACCAGGGGCCCCAAGCTCACCTGAGAAGGGAAAGTGAGGCTGCTTGGCTGCAGGGGGCATGGGTCCTGCGGCTGTGGAGGTCCCCTGAGCACACTAAGGGGTCTGAAGGGGGGCTGCCTGCACTGCCCCCCGGGGCCCCCCTGTGGGCATGGGCAAAGTTGGGGTCACGATGGACATCTCTTTTCCCCGTCACCTTCTGGGACAGCGTGGAAGGAGGGGGCTTCTCAGACTCTGCCTTCCCTGCACTGAAGGTCCTTCCTCACTCGGCTTTGCCCTTTCCTCTCCCTGTTGATTTCCTGGGTGTCCAGTGAAACTGCTCTATAACGTAAGATAAGATGGTGCACGGTCAGCCACACACCTGAGGCAGAGCAGAAAGACGGTCTCCTGTTACCCCTTCGTCTGGTTGCCTGTAGAGTGTGTTCAGAGCCTTCCTCCCTCTGCATTCTCAGGCTCTCTCTGCTGGGCCTGACACTGTCTCACATGGTTCTGTGGTCACTGCCGCTGTCCCCACCTCGCTCAGCAGCTCAGGGGAGGAGCCAAGCCTCTCCTTTTCCGACACCTTCCACACCTTAGAAGTCACTTCCAGGGAATTCCCTGGTGGTCCAGCGGTTAGGACTCGGTGCTTTCACCGCCAAGGGTCCCCCTGTAATCCCCGGTCGGGGAGCGAAGATCCCGCAAGCCGTGCGGTTGGGCAAAAAAAAAAAAAAAAAAAGTCACTTCTACAGACTAGTGCCTCCACTCATCATTGGTCAGGCCTGGCTTTGAAACAGGAGGGAAGGGAGCAGGGCACAACCTTTAAAAGAATGACAGAGCCGGGAGTCCAACTCGAGGATGGACGATGCCTTAGAGGACTGGGGCGGGGAGGGTGGGGGGGACTCGGGGGGGGGGGGGGGAGTCAAGGAAGGGAGGGAATACGGGGATATGTGTATAAAAACAGATGATTGAACTTGGTGTACCCCCCAAAAAATAAAAAAATAAAATAAAAAAAAGAATGACAGAGCCCTTCAGGATAGGACAGAAACGGGCTGGACCCAACCAGGTCCAAGATGGCAGAAGGTTCTGCTCCCAGCAGCCCTTGAGCCTCATTATACGCTCATTATAATATATTAGCATGCTAAAGGCACACCCACAGGCGCCGCGGCTGTTCCCAGGCAGACCATAAAAGGGCAAAAGAGTGGACGCTGGGCCCAGTTCCGGGAAATCCCCGCCCCCTCCTCCAAGAGCGTTAAAATAATCCTCCGGTGCAGTCGCCTGGGAAATTACCCAACCCTTAAAAACTCACCACGCGGTATTTCAGGGCCTCTCGCCTCCTAAGGCCGCCCCCACGCTGTCAGTGGGGTGTGTTTCTCCCACGGCTGCTCTCACTTTCTGAGATGACCCCAAGCCCTAGGGCCGCTCCCGCGTTTTGAGACTGTCCGCATTCTGTCTGTGGAATGTGTCTCTCTCTAAAGAAATCCACTTCTTACCTATCGCTTTGTCTCTCACTGAATTCTTTCTGCACTGAGACATAAAGAACTTGAACTTCAGTAGGTCCTGAGACCAGGTGTGTGATTTTAATTAAAAGACAGGGGGTTCAAGTCCCAATCCAGGTCTGGGCTGGGTTCAAGTCCCATCTGAGTTGTGCAGTTTCATCTTCTGCTACCATCTCTCACCCCAAAGCCACGGTGGTACCCCCAACTCTCCCAGGGCCTCAGCTGCCCCAGCTGGTGGTCCTGCCCTCCTTCCCCAGCTGGAGTGACCCTGCTACCCCATACACACACCAGCCTGAGGTGCACCCCACACACCCAGCACTTTCACATGTGATTATTTATGACTGTGTGTTTCAAGTTATGGAAATCTAGTTCTAGTAATTAGCTCTAGCAATGAGAGACATTGGTTTTAAGAATACAGAGCCTCTCTGGGAACCCATGATCTTTCCTCAAACATAAGAAAGAGTTAAAACTCTTCCATTACATTTTCACACATAAACTTTTAATCCCAAATTCCTCCGGCCCCAGGCACTCTGGGAGGAGAAAGGCACTGGGCTCTCCACACATAATACTTCACGGCCACGCTGAATGCACCATCTTTGTGTGTGGACTAGGCTACACAGGGAGGCTTGACCTGCACCTTTTCACCACGGAGATCAGCTAAATTGGCAGCTGGCTATTGTAGGAGGGAATCTACTAATAGACAGGCAGGGGGCAAGTCCCACCTGACAGCAAGAATGAAGGGTCAGCAGAATGTCAAGCTAAACTAACAGTGCACCTCTTGGTTTGCTACTGAGAATCCGTCTAGCCTCCCCTTATTTTTCTCTTGGGAACCAACCTGACCCAGAGCAAACAGCCCACGGGCTTCAGGCAGAGTTTACTCTGCCACATGGTGCCCTGCAGGAGGGTGAGGGGCCAGCTGGAGCACTGCAAACTGCTGGCCACAGTCTTGGATTAGCAAGGGTCATGGCATCCAACCAGAGCCAATAGATGCAATGGAACTTTGCTGGGACTTCGGAAAGAGAAGCATTCTCTCTTTCTCACTCAACCTGAACCTAAAGGATGCTGCTCTGTAGCGGCCAACGGCCATCTCATGATACATAGAGCCTGGGAAGGAGGCCAACAGGGAGAAGATAGACCAAGTCCCAGTGATATTTGAACCTATACATCAAGCCGTACACCTCTGCTAGTAAGTTCTGTTTTTGGCTTAAACCAATTTGATTTGTGTTTTCTGTCATTTGCAACCAGAATACCAATCCACAAACCTACACTTTTATCTCCAATCCTAGACTGGTTCTTTTTCTAGAATAACTTGCACAACATTTGCCAAGTTTTTACCCTTCACTAACGATTGTTAAATTTCAAGGGCATTAAAAATAACTTAAACATCGATTCCAATACTGACAACCTCAACATATTTCTACACAACAGAATCAATTGTCTAAAATGTGACAAAAAACAACCCAAGAGAGTACTGGGGAACTATTTAAAGGCTACTTGTCTCTGAGATGCTTCACTCAAATGAAAACCTATTTCGTTAATCTTATACCCTTGATGTGAAAGTCCAAGAAACCAACATTAGTCATGGAGGCTGCGGGTTTCTAAATCTTTATCAACCCTGACTTGTTTTAACAGAAGTTGGAGGTGTAGAATTTTATGTTTGTATTTGCAAACTTATTTACTTCAGATTTTGATAAGTGCAGCTTAGGAAAGCTGCCTCAAGTGGATTGTGGCATATATATAAATTTATTTGTTTATTTAATTGGCTGTGTTGGGTCTTCGTTGCTGCACATGGGCTTTCTCTAGGTGTGGCGAGCGGGGGCTACTCGTGGTGCATGGGCTTCTCATTGTGGTGGCCTCTCTTGTTGCAGAGCACCAGCTCTAGGCACTTGGGCTTCAGTAGTTGCAGCACATGGGCTCAATAGTTGTGGCTCACAGGCTCTAGAGCGCAGGCTCAATAGTCGTGGTGCACAGGCTTAGTTGCTCCACAGCATGTGGCATCTTCCTGCAGCAGGGATCGAACCCATGTCCCCTGCATTGGCAGGCAGATTCTTACCCACCGTGCTGCCTAGGACGTCCTGGATTGTGGCTTTTAATTTATGATCCCCTGGTCTAAATAATTCCCATGCTCATGCTTAATTAAATCTCCATTTATAATGCAGGGACTGGCAAACTATGACTCACAGGCCAAATCTGGCCCATGGCCAGTTTATGTAAATAGAGTTTTCTTGGAACAAAACCATGCCCATTCATTTATATATTCTCTGTCGCATCTTTTGTGTTACAAGTGCAGCGTTGAATAGTTGTATCAAGCCAGAAAGCCTAAAATAATTTACTACCTGGCCCTTTATAGAAAAAGTTTGCTGATTCTTGCTCTAGAACACCACTCTGAAAACTTTAAAAGCCTCCAGCATATAATTTTTCACCTATAATTATGCAAAGGAGGTATGATTTAAATAAATTTAAACAAAGTATAACTAAGAACTTTTTGAAAATTCTATTTTCTCTTCTTTTTTTATATATCATTTTCAGATTCTTTTCCATTATAGGTTATTACAAGATATTGAATATAGTTCCCTGTGCTATACAGTAGGTCCTTGTTTATTTTATATACAGTAGTGTATATCTGCCCTATTTTCTCTTTAGTTGATATCAGTCTTTGCTTTTCTCTTCCAAAGCTCAACACACTATGAGCTTTCCTTTGAGTTCACTCTTCCAGAGCCCAGGCATGACTTCAGGGCTGCTTGACAGGAACAGTCACATGTTCTGGCTTAATAGGAACATATCGGTAAATTTACCAGTTATAATCTTTTTTCTCTGTTCTTATGTAACTAAATGCTTCTGCTAACCCTTCAGCTTGTCTCTGTCTCTCTGTGTCCACGTCCTTCTGTTGGGCAAACCAGGCCCAGGGAAGAATATCCAACTGGGGTCCCGGGAGACGGGGCTGGACCACCTGGATGAGATGGTACTGACCTGGGGGGGCTGCTGATTGCAAAACCAAAATCTGAAACCAGCTTTTGGAGAGTGGGGTTGAAAGCCATTACTCTAATACAACCAGGCAGATTCCGAAGTTGGAAAACAGGTTGCCAAAATGTAACTGCTGTTCCAAGATGCCCCTTGCCCTGCAGCCAGCTTTGGTGTTTTTATAATTCCAGCTCTTCCTGCAGCACATTCTGCTACCCGTTGCCGGGTCAGTGAGGCTCGCAGAGGAGGGTGGGGCTGGACGGGCACAGACCAGTGAGAGTCAGATGGGTTCTCATGCAGAGACGCCTCTGGGTTTACAGACTCCATCACCTTGAAGTGACCCAGCTGACCTTTTCCCCAGCCTGAGCACCAGTCGGCAGCCTTCTTGGTCACCTTGTGACCCACATACCCAGAGGGCAATATTCCAGAGTCCTTGGCAACTCATAACTTACCCTGCTACTGCCTGACCATCAGCGGATCTGGGAAATCAGAGGATGCCTGGTAGGTGTAAATCAAAGTCTATGAGTTAGCGTTCTTAGTGGCAAACAATAGAAATGGACTCTTACCAACTTAAGCAAGAAATGGACATTTATTTGAAGAACAGTGGTAGCTCAGTGAATGAAGAGTTGACCAACCAGGAGTGGAGAAGGACAGCAGTCGTGGGTCTAGGACTTTCTCTTTCTGGGTATTACCGTCTGGTAACTCAGCCCCACCCACCGCCTCTTCCTTGTGCCATCACTCAGAAGTTAGACCCCAAGGAGACGGGATCTGATTGGTCCCGCCTGAGTTATATGCCCGTCCCTGCAGGCAGTCCACAGCGTTGGGGTGGAGGTGGGGTCCTGCAGCTGGCAGCTCGCTGGGAGGCGCGTAGAATGGAAGGGAAGAAAGGCAGGAGGAAGATGCAGGAAGGAGGTGGCCAGTGAGTACCATCACTGTGATAGGGAGCATCCTGGGTGGAGGAGCCCAGCGAGTTTTCCTGCACGAGTTCCGTGCTGTTGCAGAAAGTGAACCGGCCACGTGGTCAGTAAGAGGTACAGCAATGGAGTGGGCCTGCTCCCTATGCAGAAGCGCTTTGCACCTCTACCTACCTACTGAGCACACACCTGGAAGGTGATTATCTGCTTCCCTCCTCCCTTCCCCAAGAAACAGAAGTTTACTGTTGCTGGTAGACCCTGTTTTTGCAATATTCATGCATGTTTTCTGTGCAGATGTTTTCTCTCCCCGCTCTCCACCTACTCTACATGACACAGCTCTAAGGCAAGCAGGCAGGAACACTGAACTGATCAAGTTTTTTTTGTTTGTTTGTTTTAATTTTATTTATTTATTATTTTTGGGGGGGTACACCAAGTTCAATCATCTGTTTTTATACACATATCCCCGTATTCCCTTCCTCCCTTGACTCCCCCCCACCCTCCCTCGAGTCCCCCCCACCCTCCCTGTCCCAGTCCTCTAAGGCATCTTCCATCCTCAAGTTGAACTCCCTTTGTTATACAACAACTTCCCACTGGCTATCTACTTTACAGTTGGTAGTATATATATGTCTGTGCTACTCTCTTGCTTCGTCTTGAACTGACCAAGTTTTAGAACAACGTGGTTAATTTCCTGCACCCCTTGATTTTCGAGACTGAGAGTCCTACCCTCCAGTGCGGGAACTCACCCAGTTGGCAGAGGCGACTGGTCACAGGCCTGAAGGAGCACCACTCACGGCCCTGGGGAGCCGGACAGAATCACACGCAGCCACGTGGAGCCTCTCAAGGCAGGGGTCCAGGGTGAGTCCCTAGGCTGCGAGAGGGGGAGGGTCCCACGGAACACGAAATGCCTTGAGCAGATCCAGGGCCAGTGGCAGGACAGAGAGGGGGTGATCCTGATTCACAGGAAAATACTAGAAAAAGAGGGGCATGGAGAATGAATTTTAAGCCCTCTATGCCAGACTTGGAATTTCTACAAGAACCCAACCCTCATCCTGGAGAGGGAAGGGGCCATTCTAAGAGCCCCTGCAGGGACGCTGCCTCTAGGGCAGGGGAGTGTTTACCAGAGGTGGCAGCACTGGCTGGTACCAGCAGGTGTCAAGGGCCATCAGGAGGGAAAGAAGAGCACTGGAGGGGCCCCCGGTGCCCACCAGATTGCGGGGGGGGGGAGGGCAGGCTCAATGCAGACGCTGAGTTCAGGGGAGGATGCTGAACCGACAGCAAAGCCAGAGCAAACGAGGCTCAGTTCCAAGACAGCTCTTCAGAACGTAGGGCTTGTGAGTGTCCTTTCTGGCTGGGCTTCTAAAAGTCTCTGACATTTCAAGGGCAACTTGACCCATAGACTCATGAACTCTCAGCTAAAAGTGTGGACGTGAGGTGTGCTTGGGTAGGTCTCAGGAGGCCAAGGGCGCAGAGGCAGGAGCCATGAGGGTCCCTCACGATCCCAGCCCCAGCTGACCCCACACCCCTGAGACAGCCAGCCAAAGCCCAGGGGCAATGACTGGAAGAAGCAGGTGTGGCTGGAGACTGGGAGCAGGAGGCAGACCATGTTTCCTGCTGCCTTTCGGGCAGAGACCCCACAGAAGGTGCGACACTCAGAGGCTTCTCCAGATTCAAGACACGTTCTGCTGGGCCCCTGGGTGCGAAGGATAGGAGAGGGGCGGGCACGGTGCCAGGACGGGGAGGAGAGCTCTGTGCCCAGGAGGCAGGCTCAGCCAGCTGTCCTGAGAGACCCTGGGGAGTGGCTCACCCGCAGAGCCGGGCACAGTTTGTGCGGCAGAGCCCGTGTCCACCCCTCTTCTGTGTTGGGACATCAGACTTAATAGGAAGACACTGTGGAAGAATAATGTTTTGGAAATCATAACAGTGCTAAGTTCCTCAGGAAAAAAAAAAAATCACTGTTTATAAAGGGAGGGATTCCATCCTGCCCGTAGTTGAGGAGGGGTCAGTGATGAGGGGAAATGGAGACAGTCAGAGCCTTTGGGGGGGTCTCCAAGAGGTGGCTGAGCCCCACTTCCTGGGGGAGAAGACAAGAGGACAGGAGGACAGCAAGACACAGAAGGGACCATCTGCACGTCAGGTCCAAGTGGCAGGGACCCAGAAGGCACCCTCCCAGGACACTGAAGCAGCTGAATGATTCCTGGGTCCTCCAGCCAGAGAATCAGAGAATCAGAGGTGGTCATGATGGCTGATGGACCTGAAATGACAAGAGACTTCTCGTGGGGACATACACGAACTGAAGAACATGGACCAGACAGACAATAGACACCTCCAGGGACTCCTGTGAGCACAGGTGACTCTGGGCCCAATGGAGCCTTCCCTAAAGCCTTGGCACTACCCATATGCTCTCGAATTTAGCCACAAACTCCAGGAAAGGGGGAAACCCCAACCAGAAGGTTGAACATCTACCATCCTGGTAGAATGGAGGGTCACAATAAAAATGAATATGGGGTTTTTTTCTTTTGCCCACCTGCATTTTTTTTAAATTGAAATTGATACTTTTTATGGACACTTTAGGAAGAAAGAAAGGTTGCACCTCTGCATGAGTAGAACATTTCTCCAGGAGTAGCGACTGTGGTTGTGTGGGCCATGGACAAAGCGGAATCAATGTTTGTCTTCCCCACATGCCACCTCCATGGCTCAGATCAGGGACTAGTTATCACGGAGGTGCCCATGCTTGGCCCTTCATTGCACCATCCCCGATGTTGTCCCGGAGACTGGTGTCCTGGCACTGGGCTCCATCACAGCTCCTCTGCCATCCAGGGGTTGACAGCAGCGGAGGGGGTGGGAGCCCAGGTCTGAGGACACCGCCAGCTCCTGCGTGTCCTCCCCACTTCAGTGTGAGCACCAGCTCCTCTTTGTGAACCAGCTGCAGCAGGAAGGTGTGGGGGCCCAGGGCTGGAGACTTAAGATCTGTGCTATACACTAAATGTTTGCACTCCCCCCAGATTCATATGTTAAATCCTAATGCCCAATGTGATGGTATTTGGGAGTGGGGCCTTTGGGAGGTGATTAGGTCATGAGGGTGGAGCCCTTATAAATGGAATTAATGCCCTCATAAAAGAGACACCAGAGTTCCCTCGCCCCTTCTGCCATGTGAGGACACAGCGAGAAGGTGGCCGTCTATGAACCAGGAAGCAGGTCCTCACCAGATGCTGAACCTGCCAGAGCCTTGATGTTGGACTTCCCAGCCTCCAGAACTGTTGTTAAAGCAACCCAGTCTACCGTATTTCTACTGTTACACCCCAAACAGACTAAGACAATCTGGCATGTGTGGAATTCCCTTGTGATTGGTTTTACAAGAAGAGAGTGGCTTTGGCCTCTGGCCTTTTCTTTGCTCAATTTCTCCTAATAGGAGCTTGACCTAAATACTTTTTGCACGTGGTATCCATCTTCTCCGTCATTTCTAAGGGGGCTGAGTAGCAGTGGAGCTTGGGCTACATATTAAAGATGCTTCTCCTGAGAGGCACACAAGGTGGCCATCATAGGTGGTTTCCGCTCAGCTCTGACCAAGACTCACCATGAACTCAGTCCTCCACTGAATGCCAGCCAGGCAAGATGCTCAAAGAACGACTTCAGGGCCCACTAGTGTAAACATTGCTTCTCCTTTTTTTTTTGCCTCCACCTTCTTTTCTTTCTGGGAAGTAGACTTCTTAGACTTTGAAAGCTGGAAGAAACTATAGAAGAAAAGAGGGAACCTGCTTGGTCTACACGTCCCATCTTAGTGAATGACAACGAAGTCCACCAACACCCAAGCCAGAGCTCAGTTCAACATATGCAATTCTTCCCAAGGTCTGCCAAATTCATCTTCTACAATAAATATATCTCATGTGTGTCCAGTTTTTCAATGGTAGCAAATATATTAGTTTTATCTAGGCCAACTTCATTGCACCAAGTGGGGAAAGCGGGGAGGGTGGGGGGGAATAAACTGGGAGATTGGGATACCAAATTGGACACTCTAAATATATGCAGTTTATTGTATGTTAAAAAAAAAAGTCAATGTAATAAAAATTCTGCATATTGTATTTGAATAAAACAATAAATGTGACAAAAATTTTTTTAATTTACTTTATTTATTTATTTATTTATTGGCTGCATTGGGTCTGCATTGCTGTGCAAGGGCTTTCTCTACTTGAAGTGAGTGGGGGCTACTTTTCATTGCGGTGTGCAGGCTTCTCATTGTGGTGGCTTCTCTTGTTGCGGAGTATGGGCTCTAGGCATGTGGGCTTCAGTAGTTGTGGCACATGGGCTCAACAGTTGTGGCTCGTGGGCTCTAGAGGGCAGGCTCAGTAGTTGTGGTGCATGGGCTCAGTTGATCTGCAGCTGTGGGATCTTCCCAGACCAGGGCTCAAACCCGTGTCCCCTGCATTGGCAGGTGGATTTTTAACCACTGTGCCACCAGAGAAGTCCCCATTGCATCAACTCTTAAAACATAAATCTAGTCATGTCATTCTCCTTTTTAAAACTCTTTCTGACTCACCTGTGCCCTGCAGATATGGTAAAATGAATCCTTAGCGTGGCCTATGACGTCTTTCAGGACTTGGCTCCTCTGAGCCGCATTGCTCACCACTCCCCATCAGAGTGTCTGCCACACACAGTAGATCCTCCATGAAGAGCAGCTGGACTGAATCACATTATTCAGGCCTATTAAGTGTGTCTCAGTCATTAACTTCTGGCTCTGAACCCTTGGGCCAGGTCTTTGTCCACAAAGAGGTGGACTCCAACACCTCCTCTTCCACAGTCCACAGGCTCTGGCTATAAAACCACAGGGGATGCCTTAAAGCACAGGTTCTGGTCTCCTCTACCTGAGCCTGGACCGACATCATGAGGTGGACTCCCGGCCAGGGAGGCCCCCAGGGCATGGGATGCTGCTGTCATTGTCACAAGGGGAGGAACTGGGCTGGCTTTTCTCTAGAACTTTAGAAATCTCATCTCTATTTCAGAGGATGACATAGCCCCTCAGAGAGGGGCATAGCTTAACTAAGGTCTTTGGCCTCCATGCTGGTTTTAAAATGTACCTGGGATTTTACTTTCGTTCAGGTATGATGAGGCCAACAGATCTGGAGATGACTGCCATTGAAAAAGTAGTCCGTTACTCACAGTTCCCAAGAGGAGGGGGCACGGCCCACCACGTAGGGCCACACAGAGAAGCACCTGAGGCAGTCAGGGGGCAGAAGGAGGCGGGAAAGCTTGGGCAAAGGGCTGTATTGTGTTTTTTCCAGGAAGGAATGAGTGAGGCAGGGTAAGTAGCTGAAGAGGTTCAGGATTGGTTAATTTGAATAATTCTGGTAGGCTCCGGGGCTTAGGTGCTGTTGTTGCTTGTGTGGTACCCAGCCCTGGGAGGATCAGGGCAGGGGGATGGTGGTCTGGCCAGATGAAGCAGGTGGCTGAGGGTAGGGGCTCTGCATTGGGAGGTTTGCATATGAAAGGCACACTCACAGGGGAGTGATCTGCTGTCTCTAAGAACTGGCTAACCTTGAGAAGGGCAGTCTTTCGGTGGTCAGTGAGCCCCAAATCCAGAAAATAAGAAGCCGTCGTTAATACTTCTCACAAGCTCACTGCTCACCGGAGCAGCTCCTCGGGGGTGTTCCCATTGCCACTATCCTTTCTGTAATGACCTCAACAATCCCTTCTTCCATGAAAAAGGCCCGTGGAGAAGGACCACGGAACACTTCCGGGAGAGAGGCGTGAGGGTCTTAAATAAAACGTTTCCTTACCATACTTACTGAACAAGTTTTGCAGTTTGGTGGGAAAAAATAGACTGGTGTTGGAGCTGAGATAGGAGAGAGGGTGCCAGGGACCTCAGAAGGAAGTGGCTGCAAGACGGCGTAGAGCTCAGCAGAGTCCCTGTGGCTTGAGTCACCTGCTTCTTAGTTGTTTGCCTTTCGGTCTGGGATCCAACTAGATGGTCGAAAAGGTCAGTCCTCACTGATGTCTGTCTCCTTCCCTCCCTCAGCTCTGCTCTGGCTTGGAGCAAGGTGTGTAGAGGGCTGGGAAGTGGGGTGGTGGATACAGCTGCTGCTATCAAAGCAGCAGCACAGGGAATTCCCTGGTGTTCCGGGGGTTAGGACTCCGTCCTCTCACTGCCGAGGGCGTGGGTTCAATCCCTGGTTGGGGAACTAAGATCCCTCCAAAAAAGAAAGGAAGGAAGGAAGGAAGAAAGGAAGGAAGGAAGGAAGGAAGGAAGGGAAAGAAAGAAAGAAGAAAAGAAAAAAAGAAAAAGCAGCAAAATCAGGTTTAGCCATTTGGGTTTGTGGAGAAGGAAGGTATTAAGGGATTGTGTCCACAGCTCTGAAAACAATAAACAGGAGGGGCCTGGGGGCTAGTTCTGTAAGGGTGACTGAAGAGTGAGCTCCCCCCTGCCCCAACGCTAAACTCAGAGGTCTGGTCAGTTCCATGTCTCACTGAAGTTTCTTTGCAGGAAACTTGCACACACCTACCCAAGTCTACACACCCTCCTCCTGATAACTGTCTGGTTTCGGTTTTGGCTTTTTGTCTTTCCCAGGATCATGAAAGTGCGAAGGGCTGGACCTTTATCTGCCCTGTGTCTGATGTCCACTCAGAAGAATTAGGAGGGTAGGCTCAGAAGTCCCCAGAGGAGGTCGAAGAGGCCCTGGGCCACCAGGTCAAGCGTACTTCTCCTAAGACAGTCTGGTAAACATGACTCCAGTGGCCAGGACACCAGAGGGCTCTGGTGGGTCCTGTGGGTGTGTGTTTGGAGGATGGGGGTGGGAAGGAGGATAAACTTGAAATGGAGGAGCAGGGCAGGTAGAAATCAAAAGGCATTGTAATGGCAGGTTCAGCAGTAGGTGTTTGGGGCAGGGATGTCAAATTTCAGGCTTAGGGAATTCCCTGGCCATCCTGTGGTTAAGACTCCAAGATTCCACTGCAGGGCACACGGGTTCCATCCCTGGTAGAGGAATTAAGATCCCACATGCTGCGTGGCCAAAAAAAAAAAAAAAATTAGGCTTAAACCATACACTCTATAAGTGTACATGTGTATGTGGAGGCTCAGAAGCCTGGCAAATCAGAAGTACAGTGTGATAGTCTTGGCATAAGGTGATCAAGTCACAGCAGAAGCATGTGAATAAACCAGGACTCCGGGCAGGACAACCCTCGTAATAAGAGCCTCCTTATGGAACCGTCGCTCAGGTCTTACTTCCCTCCTGTCTCAGAAATGGCAGCTCCCAGCCCTCACAAGCCATCCTTCCCTGCAGTGAAGCCCTGACCCCCTCCTGAACCCGAAGTCAGTTGTCTCAATGCAACATAGCATCCTGCTTCCCAACACTGAAAAATGACTAGCCTGGCCCTCCAAACTGTCACCATGGCTCCAATAATTAGCTTAGAACTTGTTCCCAGACTATTGACCACTCTGGGAACCCAGATTGGGCACTTAGCCCTTCAGAGGATAAAAGATGTGACTCAAATCCAACGAAATGGTCTTGGGAGAGAACAAAGAAAAATGTCCTGTGGGGAGAGTTGCATTTATGCTGGATCTTGTTTGGTCAGGGAGGGCTTCCTAAAGGAAGCTGGGCTGGGAGGGGTGGGGAGAGGTTGTGCAGGGAGAGAACTGGAGGGGTGTGGTGCTGAAAGCACAGAGGTCATATGCCTGCTCTCTCTGTCCATCACCCCCGGGTCCTCATTGGAGGACTCCCATTGCTATTCAAAGGATGGTTCAAAGGTGAAACCCCGTCATGGTCCCAGTAGATGGCACTTTGGTTGATTTTACACTTAATAACACACTTTCTTCCATAATTGTTTCCTGGTGTAGAGATAAGGGAATTGCTTCACTCAACTCTAGGACTGGCCAACGGAAGACCAAACAGTTCCATACACCAACCGGGGGACGGTGGGAACTGCCGAGTGACTTCCCTGAGATCATTTGGGATGTTCTGTGATAGAAACGCTGGCGGGGTTTTCCACCCCATTTCTGCCCAGAAATATGTTTTCTGCAGGACTGGAGGGCTGTTCTCTTTGGCATTAGTTCTCTTAATTCCAGCCATTCCTCTGAGTCCCTCTAACGAGCCCCAGGGCCCAGGCTGCTGCCCTCCTTTCAGCTCTGACATCGTCAAGGCGGGCTCAGGCCACTCTCTGCGCTCTGATGCTGAGTGGGGTGTCAGCTAATAGGCTGCACCATGCTGACCTGTCCCTGGAGACAGCGGTGCAGTCTGGAGTCCCAGAGGGTGAGCACGCAGCACGCCAGCACACTGTGAAGCCTCTGCCTGCCAGGGGGACACACCAGGGCCCTCAGCTCTCATGCAGCTCCTGAGCCCTCTGAGCATGGCTTCCGTGGGGCAGCGAGTGCCTTGGTCACGGGCACTCACCTGGCTGGTTCCGCCGTCTTCGCCTGTGCTGACCCTGTGGGCGGATGGCCCCAAGGAAGCAGGGGAACCAGGTTCCCCACACTCCTCCTTGCTCATGTCTGCCTCCCTGCTCAGATTTTGCAGAGGATGTCAAGGTATGATAGGAAGACACTAGAGCTGGGGGCATTGTGGCGGCAGGAAACTGCTGCAAGCAGAGAGTGCCAGCAGGGAGTGTCCACAACCCTAATCTTACCACTGAAGGCAAGTGGGGTCACTGAGTGGTGAGCAGCACTTGGAGACTAAAACCCTCCACTGGGCTCCCAGCCAGCATTCTCCGGACTGACCCAGTTAATTCCTTCCCTGTTCCCTACTTGGAGGAGCGGGAGGGGCCACCTTCGCTTTACCACTTGCAGTCTGCCGGAGCCTGTGCGATAGAGTACAGGGGGAGCAGTGACACCCAGTGGAGAAATCATCACCATCTCTGTCCTCCCTAGCGACAGGAATTAGCCCGCCTTCTGCTTGGCCTGAATCCTGAACAGATCTCAACTTCCCAGGACTGGGCTTGAGTCCTGTCCATGGTGCTGACATCCTGGGTGGGAAGAGAGGCAAGCTGGACCGGAGGGTCCTGACATCTGACATCTGCTGCCTTGAGGGAAGCCCACGAATCCACTCCTGGCTCCAAGTGCCTCTATCAGGACCAGCCCACTTCTCTCCACCCTCCAGGTACCACCCAGGGAGGTGGCCCAACACAGGAAGAGGCTTTTGGGGCTGATGGACAAGGCTGGCCTGGGGACACAGAGCCACCTTCCTGCCCTTTACCCCATCATTTCATCACCAATAACTGGGGCTTTCAGAGGTAATGTCTTAAGATGGACAACGCCCTGATGTTTGTGCCTGAAGGCCTGAGCAGCCCAACAAGGGGGCGGTACGGGTCACACTGAGGTCAAGTCACCAGTTTGGAATTGTTGCTTTAGGTTAGGGAGGATGGGATGAGGGTGCTGGGTGTGGCCCAGACCCTGAGTCCAGAACCCGCATTTTTTGCCCCTGCATTTTCTGCCAGTACCTTAGAGTCCTCCAGCCCGGCTTTTCCTTGTCAGAGGCCTAACACATACTTAGCCTCCTGCAGAGGTGGGCTTTGCCCCCTGAAGCACCCCACGGCCTGCCCGGAATGCCTGCTGTTTCCTTCTGTGCAGCCAGCCTCTCCGCGGGCACCTGGGCCTTGTGTGGGGGCACCAGCAGCAGACCCCACCTCACAGCCTGTCCTGGAAAATGCCCTTCCTCCCACTTCATGCCCAGTGACAGGCTAACTGGACTTCACTCGCCTTGATAACAAGGAGATGATGTGAACGGACCTCGCTCCTATAGACCAGTGAAGGGGAAGGAAAAGGTACTGGAACCCAGGAGAGAGTCCTGTCGAAAAGGACAATTGGAGAAATGCAGGGACCTTTGGCTGAGAGCTACAACCAGGCCAGGGTGCCCACGGGAGGGAACCAGGAGACTAGGATCGTGGCCTCACTCTCCTTCCTCTCTCCAGTTGCCTAGGGGTGCTCCCCGTGGCCCAAACCCAGCCTAAGCCAGAGGGCATAGGTTGGCCTCCCTGGGCCAAGTATAGGCTGGAGAAGGGTGAGCTGAGGGTCTAGAAGGGCAAATGGGAAATATCTGTCACAGATAATGATGCCAATAGAAAGGATCAGTAACAGGAGAGGAAGGCTGAGCCTTTGTGAATAGAGTGTGCTCTCATGATCAATTAGAGCTGAAGTCTTAATAACAACGTGCCTCAGGGTGATTGGGTGTAACTGGCATGCAGCTCCCCTAGACAATGCTATACCAGTGCATCCCAACTCTGAAAGGTTGTGAGTCTGCCCAGAGACACCCAACCGAGTGCAAGACTGAGGCCAGAATCCTGGTCCACTCCCAGCCCACGGCTTCTCCCACATCCCTCTCCAGGACTGACAAAGGAAGCCCACACACAAGGTGGGGAGGGAGAACAGATTGAGGTAAAATGGAACCAGGTTTCATGTATGTTGGGAGTGAAGGGACAGTGGACATCCGAGTGGAAATAGCCAGTCAGAGGCTGGACATGCAGGACCAGAGCCCATAGGAAAGGCTTGTTATGTGCTCCCTGTCCTTGAGCACCAGACCGGATGGGAGAGGCAACCTCTCCTCTCAGCAGTGCCGGCTCAGGGACCAGCTGTCCACACGAGGAAGGAGCACGCCACCATTCCTCCCAACTTTCCTACCTACCTTCTCAACTCCCTGGCAACTGCCCTGCACACTCTGGACCTTTCTCCTGCCATCAGCGCACTGAGAGGGTAACTGTCCTTTCCTTAGTTCATCTAAAACCTAACAACAAGCAGTATACCCCTAAAAGGACCAGATTCAAAATGAAATATCATAAAACCTAGACAGGCTAAATTAAGAGAAAATTAAAGGCATCATGCAAACTGGCTGTGAAGCTGGATACTAAAGTAGAAATCCTACATGGTTTTCCACTGAAACATCATATAATCTGAGAGCAGAGGCACCAGAGAGAAGTGAATTTTCCTGACTATCTGACATGAAGCCTGCTCCAGAGAGCTGTTCTCTGAGCTCCACCCACAAATACCTGCGAGGCTCATCTTGATCAGCGTTGATCTGAAGGGGAGATGTGCCGGCTTTCTCATCATTACTGGTAGATTTCTTAATGAACTTGCTGACACTGTCGCTGCTCTGGAGTGAAGCCCCACTGCCATCATTTTCAGGGGCTTGTACTAGGGACCCACCTGCCCCTTGGCCAGTCTGTCCTCATGCATACCTTGAATGTGGGCACCATAGACCACACAGGAAGGGAATGCTGCCTATATGAGGCATCTGGGGAATCTCGCCTCACTTCCTTAGGGCAACTGGCCCTGTATCCTTGCCCATGTCCCTGCCCCAGAGTTTCCACATCAGCTCCATCAACCAACACCATGGCCCTGAGAAGCCAGCCCAAGAGAGGGGCTTAGTAGATTGGACTAAAAAAGCCAGAAGCCAGATAAGCCATGAGGTCTCAGCGCCCCGCAGGGAAGAGGACTAAGGGACACCAGTGACAATGAGTTGTAATAACCATGTCCCAGTGTGGACCAGCAGTCTTGCCATATTCCCCCATCATATACAGCACCCCTGATGCTGGCCAATCATCTGGCAGCTGGGTGCCACAGTCACAAAGGTAACTGAGTGGGAATCTATTACGACAGGGAAGAATTTTCAAAATCACTTAATCCAAGCCCCTCATTTGATAGATGAGAAAACTGCTATCCAGAAAAGCAAAAAAAAAAAAAAACTCATAACTTAAAGCAGTATCACACAGGTTACAGGCTAAATAGAACTAGGACCCAGGTTTTCTAACACCCAGCTTATCTCCTGTCAACAATGTGTGTCACAGCTGCTAGATACACAAAGTCTAAGTCCTGATTGAGCGCCAAGAAAATAATTTTCTGGACCTTGAAGATATTATGCAAAGTGAAATAAGTCAGATGGAGAAAGTTAAACAGCATATGATTGCACTCACATGTGGAATATAAAAAACAAATAAGCAAAAACAAAATAAATGAACAAACCAAGCCAAACAAAAACAGAAAACATAGATACAGAGAACTGAGCGGTGTTTACCAGAGGGGAGGGGGCTGAGGAAAGGGGTAAAAGGGGTCAACTGTATGTTGACGAAAGGAAATGAAATCTCCTTTAGTGGTGAGCACACTGCAGGGTGCATAGGAGTAGACATACAGTGTTGTACACATGAAACCTATGTAATGGTATAAGCCAGTGTTACCTCAATAAAAGAAATACATTTTTAAAATAATAATAAGCAGAAAATCATCCTTGCATACAAAGAGGAGAGAATCATTATGTTATTGAAGGGATTCTCTAAAGACAGAAAGGTACCTCCCACTGAAATAGAAGCCATCTTCACAGGATCATTTATAATTACAAAAGAAGATTCAACTTGGTGCTCTTCTCTCTTTCTTAGTTTTAGAATCACACCTTTAATTGGAGAGGGGCTGAGATATGAGGTCCCACTGAAGACAGGGACAACCAATGATAAATAAGATTGAGCTTTAGTTGAAATTATAAGCATGAACACAGAGAGATGAAGAATGAGGATTAATAATAAAACTTGAAGTGTTATTTGCAAAGGAGATGAAGAATCTCACACGTTTTAAAAAAAATTAGTCTCCACTGACTACTTCCATTTCCTCACACCCCATTTACCTCTTACCTCACTGTGACTGCACTGCTACCTTCTCTCTGGAAAAGGACATCAGTGACCCCAAATTTCCAATCTGCCAACTGCGTTCAGTCTTCATCCTAACTAACCTCCATTGCATTTGACATAATTGACTTGACACTCTTTTCTCTTTGCTTCCATAAAACCATTTGTTTTCGATTTATCTTTTCTGTTTCCTCTTGTTGATGTTCTCCGAGATCCTGCTGATGGCTCTCTCTCTGAATGATTTCAGTTCCATACTACCCACATCCTCCCAACTCCTGAATTGTTATCTCTAGCTCTGTCTTCTTCCCTGAGCTCCAGAGGTGTGTGTGTTCACTGTAGATTACACCCCACAGAATCAAACTCATCCTTCTCTTCCTCTTCAGCCAATATGTACACACAGTTGTGTATAAACAAAAGACCTCTGTCATCTCTGCCCCCTTCTTCCTTGATCTTTTCATCCAGGCACAAGTCCTGCCAATTATCTTTCAGAAATGTCTTTTAAACTTAAATCAGTCTTATAGGGGGGAAAATTTAATTATTCGTTTCCTCTTTAAACTCATTATCTCAATTCAGACTCATGTGCACTTTCTTACCAGGATGAACTCAATAGCTTTGTCTTTTATTACAGCAAAATATACATAAAATTTACCACTTTAACCCTTTTTGAGTGTGCAATTCAGTGGCACTAAGTACTTTCACACTGTTGTGCTATCCATCTCTAGAAGTTTCCCATCATCCCAAACTGAAACTCTGTACCCATTCAACAGAAACTCCTCATTCCCCCTCCCCCATCCCCTGGTAACCAATATTCTACTTTCTCTATGGTTCTGAGTATTTTAGGTACCTCATATAAGTGGAACCATGTAATATTTGTCCTTTTGTGTCTGGCTTATTCTCAATAGTTTTTTAACTGGTTTCATTATGCCTAGTTTTTCTTCTCCTCCAACCCTTTTGGTATAGTACAATCCAAATTACGTTTCTAAGTACTTTAATTTCTTAAGGTATGAAAAGACCGACTCTTCCACACTGACTACAAAAGAAAGTCCACACTCCTCAGCATGGTTGTCAAGGCCTTTCAAAATCTGGCCACAACCCACCTTTCCAGCTTCACTTCTTGCTACTCCCACACTACCCGGTAAGTCTTTCTATGCCTTTCTCACTGTCTTGCACCTGCCACGTCCTCTGCTCGGAATGCCATATCCTCTCCATCCTCTGTGCCTTCCCTCAAATTCTTGGTCTTCACTGAGCAAACTCTTCATCCTTTGAAGCCCAGCTTCTGTTTTTCTTCCGCTGGGAAGTTGGCCCTGACCTTCTGTGACTGAACCAATCCCTCTCTCCACCATGTTACTAAATCACTTTGCACATCTAGGTGTATATCCTTTCCATTATGTCTTATATTTCTCAGTCAAAAAGCTTTAAGAAATATTGATATCAGTCTCCCCTTTGAGCCTGCGATTTCCTTAGTGGTCAGGAACACATCTTCTCCTCTTCCCACTTTAGCTGGTATGTATTCAGTAAAACGTATGTCCAAGGAATAAGTAAGCAAAATATTCATCTCTCTATGTTGGGATAAAATTCAGCCTCCTTCGATATATAAGGACACATTAGGTAGTCCCTAAAAGGCTTCTTCAATATAGGATCCCAAAACACACTGTAGTTACCCTGCCATATACTGTATAGGAGATCTGCTCCCAACATGAAAAACTGCAATTACAGTTCTTATCACAACAGCTGGTTACGATCAGTAGCTCTTTAAGTGTCAGATATAAGAAGGATAATTACTCAAAGCTGTCACCTTGATAGACTGAGGCAATCAAGCCCAAAGCAGTAGCTTTCCCCCAGGGGGGTTGATAGCAGAATTCAACCCTGGAAGCCAGTTGAACTGAAGGTCTTCTTAAAGGGAAATTGTGGGTTCCCTTCCCAGGGGGAGTGATATCCACAGTGCAATGTGGCCTGTGGTGGGGGGGGGGGGGGGGAGGGGCACTGTCTAGGGGCTCCTCGACCGACACTGAAGGCATCCATGCGGCCATTAGCTTATGCCCATGTTCCCAGCCACCAGCCTGAGGCTTGACAGCAGTATTTCAGGAGATGAAAGCATTTTTGCAGCAAATCATTACACCCTCATTCTTTGCATTTGTATTGCGCTTTGTTTGCAAAGCATGCTCACTTAACAATATTTCATTCGAGCCTCATGGCCACGTGAGTGTAAAGATCTTGATGTGTAGATGAAGAGGCCAGCAGTCGTAGGGTGCTTTCCCAAGGCCGTGGAGTAAGCAGTAACACTTTTTGCTGTTTCATATCAGGGGTCTCTCAACTAGATTCTGGTTATTAATACATAGGTGGTAAGTGTTTTCCCCTAGTCTATTGCTGATCTAATTGTGTTTATGCTGTTTGTTTTATAGAAGTCTTAAATTTAGGTTTAGTAAATGGATCAATTTTTTTCCTTTTGGGTCTTATGTTTTGCTTATAAATGCTTTCCCTACCCCAGGGTTATAAACATATTATTCAGCTTTTTTTTTTTTTTGGCCTGGCCACGTGGCTTTCAGGATATTAATTCCCCAACTAGGGATCGAACCCAGGCCCCCGGCAGTGAAAATGTGGAGTCCTAATCACTGGACCGCCTTGGAATTCCCTCTTCTGCATTTTTGATATGACTGTATATTCGCTGCTAGACTGTTTGTCATCTCTATCAAGTATGAGCTCTAAGAAAGAGGGAGCCATGTCTGTTTTATTCCCAACTGTATCCCTATAGCATATCTCAGTCTAGTAACTCTGCTCGAGGAATGTTTAGAGTGAAAAAAAAAAAGATGATGGGGTATTATTAACAAGAGAATTCAGATATACCTAGAAGAAAATCAATATATGAAATGTGGCTATTGTGAATTTTTTAAAATTTTGTGTATATCCTATTAAATTTTACACTTAATTTTGAATTCAGAGATTGCCAACTTCTGCAGCAATCCCCAAATAATCATACAATCTTGAATTTTGGAAGAAACTTTAGGGATCATAGAAAGGTTCAACTTCTGAGTTGGTGTGGCATTCCCCCATCTGGCTCTGCACCCGGAGAATAGGCTGTTTAGTTTGTGTGCACAGCTTCACGGGCACCAGTCTCGGTCCCAGGAGACTGAAGCATGCTTTAAGAGCGCCCCCTACTGTCAGTCTTCTGCGGGGCCAAACCCGGTGGTGAGCGCACTTTGCTATCTCACCCCTCCCAAAGCCTCAAACTCAGGATTTTTTGCCACACCTATTTACTAAAACTCCTGGTACTCTCCACCACCTCCTTTCCTTTCTTTGCTGTGAGACTGGTAAGGACTTTGGGGTGATATCAAATTATTCTGACTGGGTCCATTTCAGATATATGCTAACCTCACCAGGCCCTTGCTACTTGTTTACCACTCTTTTTATCCATTCTTTTACCTTCCTGCTACATTTTCCAAAGTGCTAGTTGCACATTTTGTATACTCTTAAGCTCCAAATCCTGATTCTACCTCCGGCCTCCTCATTATACTGAGCTTATGGACTCCCTTAAGATTTCTTGTATTTACCTCAAAACTCTCTTATTTGCTACTATCTTGGGGGGAAAGTATCCCTCTTCTAAGAGTAAACCTCCACGTGTGCTCTTAATTCAATTTGGCTTTCTTGTTCAAATTTACATTTCCAAATAGCTTGTCTTCTTTGACTTCTAACAGGCTTACAGCTTCCTGGGGGCAGGGGGTGGGGGTGGGGTGGCTAGGAAGCTGCCTTTACTTGGCTTTTGCTTCTCAAATTGTGTCATCATCTCTTCATCAAACATCTCTGCCATACATTATCTCTAATTCTTTAATTCCCACTCATTCTTCATTCTTCAACCTACTGCAATTGGCTTTCAGTACCTCCTCTGGATTAAAACCAGTCCCTTGAAGATCATTACTGATCACCTACCCATAAAATTTACTAGCCCCCCACCACCTTCCTTCCCTCATTTATTCCAACGGAATGGCAGGCAGTATGCTAACTCCTGGAAACACGTGAACAAAAAGAAATAAAACATTCCTTCATTGTACAAAAGGTACAGTGGGAGTAGGACAACCTAAATTTGAGAGAAAGCTTCAAGGAGCAGATTACCAGGGTGAGGATAAGACTGGTGTGGACACTCCAGGTTGAGAGAACAGAAATGCATGGAACAGACCGACAGTCACATGAAACAGAAAATATCATTGTCTGTTAGGGAGAAGGCACTGGATGCCACACTGGCAAAACTTAAACTTCATTATGGAGGTATCGGGGGTGGGGGTTTTTGGAGAGTTTTGAGGGGAAGTGACATGACCCATTTTACATGCTCTAAAATCATCAGCCCCATATCCTGCTACCCTTTCTTCTGCATCACAGTTCTCAGATTCCCTCCACCAGGATCCCAGGTTAGACCCTGCTGATAAGAGGCACAAAGGTGAAATTTGAAAGGGGAGAAAGAAGTCTTACTCCTAGAATTGGCAGCTGTGGGCAGGTGGATGGCGATTGGCAAATGTGGGGTTTTGGTAGCGACTTCCCAGAGACCTCGTGAGAAGCACCAAGTTGGCTCTGCAGGCAGCTGAGAGCTCTTTGGTAAAGGCTTTCCTGGGACCCTGGTGCTTCCAGATCTCCTGAAAGCCAGCGAGGTCCTCCTGACCTTCCCTCTCCCCCAGCACTTCCAGTGGTTGTAACATCCTTGGTTTCCTGATGAAACCCTGAGACAGGGTGCCATTTTGAATAAGTCTTGCCTAGAAAGGTCCTACATTGACACCATACACTCAAGTTTGCCTTCATGTCAGACCATCCACCTCTGTTTTTCGCAAGATTTCTATCTCATTTCTCTCCAATATAAAGATGACTCCAAAATTGTATTTTTTTCTTTTTTCACCTCTGTCCTTTCTCCTAAGTTTCACACCCAGATTTCCAACTATTTCCTGGACACCTCCGCCTGGATGACCTGCTGAAACCCCTAACTCAACAAATTCGGTAAGAATCGCCTTCCTTTTAAACTACTTCCTTTTCATGAGTCCATGGTTATTTTAAGCACAGTACAGTTATTCATTCCAGTTATCTGGCAGGCACATGAGATGTCACTCTCATTCAGGTAAACATTTATTGAGAGGCTACTATGCGCCAGGACCTTTGCTAAGTGCTGGGACTAGAATGGTTAACAGGTAGATGTGTTCCCTGCTATCAGAGCTTGCAGTCCAGTGGAGGATCTAGGAGAAACCTAAACACATTTCTGAAATACCTTTAAAGAAAAAATCCTTTACTTGTAACTTGCAAAAATTCAAGATTCTGAAATATCTTTCAAATTATTTCCCCTTCTCATTCCCACCCCCCTTCTCAACCAGTAACCTTCCCCTGGACTATTTCTCTAGTTTACTACCTAGACCTCTTATTGTATCATGGGCTTTTTTATGTTTTGATGAAACACACATGCACACACCATATTTTGCAGAAAATTTCAGGGGGTCATCAACAGTCCCTTTGAGGCCAAACCCCAGATTCTTAGGGGTTTTCATTAACCTATAGAACCCCACCTCAGTGCCTCTCCCATCTTCACCATGGGAAGAGACACTGCCTAGGGCTGTATATTTACAAAGCACAATCCTATCATGTCTCTCTCCTGAAACAGAAACTGTTGGCGGTTCATTTCCAACAAAAGCAGTGCCCAGTACACCCTCAGGCCTTCTCTCTCACAAGTACTCTGCACAAACCCAGGTTCCTTCCAAACTGAGATGCAATCCTTAAATATGCCCTTTGCAAGCTCATCACAAGGCCTTTCTTTGCTCAGGCTGTACCCCCACCCAAGTCTCAGCTTATTCAAAGCTCTAACTTCTTCGAGCTACTCTGACATTTTGTACTTCAGACATTCACATCCAGTCTTAGTTTTAAAGTTGACTATCCAAACTTCTTCAGAGTAAAAGAGCAGGAATCATCTTATCTTTGGACCTCCTGAAACACCTGGCATAATGCCCAGCCCAAAGTAGATGTTTGGAAATGTTAGACTAAACTAAACTCAAATTTCTCTTTCACATCTTAGTTCCAGTTCTGTCCTTCATACTTTTTCCTCTCCTACATAACTGTCCTTCAAATATTTGAAGACAATTACCTTGTCCCTTGTTCCTTATCTGCACAAAATCCAGAAGATACTGGCTAACTTGGTAGTCTAATTCAATGTAAACAAAACTCAATACAAGTACAAAATTGTCAAGAAGTCCCTCAGGTTTCTATTTCCCAACCAACCTTTGACTCACACTCTACGATCTGGGATAAGCAGTTATCTCTTCATACCCTTTCTTCTACAACCACTTAGCTAAAATAAGGGGGAAACAGATATTCCACCCTCATCTTAGTCATTTCATAAATATCAACAAGGAAGGTGGCAAAGCACTTGGAGCTTTGGAACAGAAAGGGAGCGTGACAACATTATGGATAAATGTGGCTAAGAATGGTTAACAACTAGATTCAGCTCTGCTATTAAATCTGTGACCCAGGACAAAACCCAGCTTCTTTGGGCCTATTTTCCTTTATGCATATTACAGAGACTGATCAAAGCCGAGGAATTCATGCCACTGAAACAACATTAAAAAAAAAAAAATCTTCTGGACTCTATGTAATCTTCTGGACCTTAGGCATTTTATCAATAGTATTTCAGTTTTGCAAATACTAAAGCTGAAAACAAAAAAGCCACAGATCATTGTTTCTCTTTAAATTCTCTTATGAGTTATTTTTGTGCCTTAGAGTTTTAAAAGCACCCAGCCTACACACACAAAAATTCTATTTGGCCTACTAACCTCTACTGATCTTGTACAACTACTCCCGCCAACTCTAAAGGAAAGCTGTGGAAGGAAGTGCAAGGACTCCACTTACAAACACCTGCTTAACACACTCAGTTTCCCTCAGAGATGGATCGAATGCAGGATATACTCTTTAAAATGGTCAATTCTCATCAGATGTGCCTAGAACATTTGGGACAATGTTTATGTCTTTCCCAGATGACTTGGGTTACCACCAATAGAAACAGTTATCCTATGCTTTAACGGGATTTTCCAATCAGGTACTCATTTCTTTAAATCAATTTGCTCGGAAACAATTTTAGAAATGAGTTTTCACAGGCGGTTCTTCCGGGTAGGAAATTGCCTGCATGTCCAAAGGCTATGTCTAGACTAGGTTAATAATGTGTTAAGCACACAGAAGTAAGTACTGATTTTTGTGATGAAATAAGTATTTGGTTTCTTAAAGAATGCATGTTAATGTACTCAGTCATCTTTCACTTGGATAGACCACTTGAGCAGAAATAGCCACATCTGAAAAGGATATGTCTCATGATTATGTTTAAGGTATAGAGGCTGTCAACTCTTTAAAGTTTACATACCCTAAATATAATAAAGACCGTAAATCAAATGATGTTGGTAAAAACTTGACAGAAAACTCTAATAACATGTGCAGTGTACGTCATGTCTTCGAGTCCGGGCAAGCAGTGGTGGACTGCACTAACTGCATTCAGCTCCGTATGGGTTGTCACAGCACAATCCTTGTGGAAACACGCTGTTGACACTTATTACCTGTTTGCAAAATATAATTCATACAGAGTTAAAGACAGGCTATTCTTTCCTCCTCTACAATTTCTAGAATTACTGTAACTCAAAGTAGCTTAGAAAATGACCCACATCCACCTGACTTGCAACCATCCCTAAAACTGCAGTAAAACTTGCCTTTAACATCTAGACTAAAATTTTAACCATTAAAATAACCCCCTGTATGATGAGCTTTTGGAAAACAAACTATTGACTGTAAATCAAAAGAGCTCCACTGGAAAAGAGGATGTTAAAAAGAGAGAAACCACTTCAAGGTCAGCAAAACAAACATGTGGGCAGGTGCCATTCAAACCAAGGGATCCACAACACAATGGCCAGTGCTCACTGGTCAACAGCAAGAAGCTCCCTTTACCTGACTGCCTGACACACTAGGCCTATTAGCTTATAAAATCAGAGTACAAATCTGGACTAAGGTGGTAGATTAAACCTACATACTTCACTTAAAATTAGAATAAAAAAAAAGCAGGGAGACCCTGAGAGGAGACGACAGAACAAAATGCAGTGACAGAGAAAGCAGCGGGTTTAGTGTCACTTGGCTGATCTGAGAAGCTTCGAGCTAACAGTGGGGAAAGCTAAGACCCAACACAGTTCACACCACAGAATCCTCAAGGGCACAGAAACTGACGGTACTGGGTACCTCTAGAACCAAGGATAAAATGTGCGGGGTGGGCTAAAATAAAGATTGCTAAGAAAGCTGTTGTAAGAAGTTAGTTCCCTAGATTCATTCCCCAACTCCACACCACGGCACAACCACACTTCTCCTAAGTGGGCAGATATTCAGAGACAATCTCTGGAAAGAAAGGGACTGAAAATAAGGATGAAGTAAGTATATTTGTAATGAATACGGAGACCACCACAACAGCTCCAGCACTCAGACCCTTACCCTCTAGGCCGGCCATTATAAGACTCTTCTCTATGGAATCCGGCCAGCCCAGGAGAAGTAGCCCCAAATCATCAACAACAGGGCTTCTCCAACACAGAGCCCATCCAGATCTTCCAATGGTGAGGTTTAAACTTGGCATGCCTTCATGTTTACAAAACCTCCTATCAGCTTCTTAGTCTTACTCAAGAGCAGATACCAAGGATCACCAGGGATCTGAGAAGGCTCTAATGTGGAAGACAGAGATCAAAGCAAAACAAACAGATAAAACCGACAGAAACAATGCAAGGAGAATAAAACTATAAACAAAGTTGACATAAAACTTCCTAGAAGGAGGAGCAAAAGACAGAGATGGCAAATTGGAAAAAAGGATAGGAGAAAGTCCAGAATAATGGGATTTTTAGAAACGGAGAACAGTGAAAATAACTGCAAGAAATTCATTGATGAAATAAGTCAAGAAAACTTCCCAGAACTGAAGGACATGAGTCAACAGATTTTAAAAACCTAGTGTTTATCCACTGTGTTCAGCACAAAGAATTAAAATAGACCCACACCAAGGAACACAGAAGACAATTTCTACAAGCTTCCAGAGAGGGAGACAAAAGGATTACATACAAAGGATCAGAGTGGCTTTGGATTTTTTTAACAGCAATACTGGAAGCGAGAAGACAATAAAGTAATGCCTTCAACATTCTAAAGGAAAAATTATCTACAACTTAGAATTTTCTATCCACCAAACTACCAACTGAAACAGAATATTTTCAGATATGCAAACTACTAAAATATTTATTTCCCACACTCATTTCCTCAAGTTACTGGAGGATGTCACTCCAACAAAATTAGAGGAAAAAAAAAAAAAGACTAAGATATGGCTTACAGGAATACAGGGTGGGAGAAGACCCAAGGAAAGAGGTGAAAGGAAATACTAGGAATGTCAGCTATGCATCAGATCTGAGTATTGTGAGCCAAGAGACAGACATTGAGGGATGTCACTACCAAGATTCTCACGGCTGTTATATCAGCAGACTGCCTAAATCAGTTTGGTCCAGGTTCTTTTCTGTACTTATCTGATTTTGACCAAATCTAATGAAATTTCTGTTCTCTCCTCCATGCCTTGGTGAATTGATCAGCTGAGGTTTATTTTAAACCACCCAGTCCCATGGGTTGGGCTTTGATCAACTCCAGAGGACTGGAGGGAAGCCGTGGAGAGCTTAGACACAGGAAACAGCAGACTACCGCGACAGACAGTGTCTCTGTCAGACATCCAGGATCAAGCTCACGACAGCCCTGTCAGATGCCCTGACTGCAGTGGACCCTTTTTCCCACAACTCACTCATGACCTTGCGCACTGTCTTCCTCAGAATTGGCTTTTAGAAATTATCAGAGAAACTAAAGCCAAACTATGACCTAGAGAATCTGTTTAATTTATCTAGTCCTAAAAGCCTTGATCTGATAGTGACAATACTGCCCTTGCCCTACACTGCTAGGTTTTGGTTTGCTACTTAGCTTTTTAAGACAAAACCATGCATTACAGGGGTACATATGTAACTGGCAAAACTCTAAAGAAAAGAAAGATTAGCACAGAAACCAAGATAACGGTTATTTGTGGATGGTAAGGAAAGAAAAGGAAATAAAATTGGTAAGGGACAGATAGGAGGTCTTTCAAGATTGTAGGTTCTATTTTTAACTTGGGTGGTAGGCATACAGGTTTTTATTGTTTTATTCTGTAAATGATATTTCTGTATTTCATAAAGCCTTCTGTATATCTGATTCATTAAATACACACACAATCACAGCACAGCCATGCAAAATAGAATTTCCCTTTTACATTTTTGTTGCTATACCAATGTCAGGAATATCCAACCTCCCCATCCCCCAAAACCTTGATTACAATTCACTACTACCTGGTATTACCTGCGTGTTGGGCCACCACTTTGCAGTACAATGTGAAGATTCAGGCTACTGAAGCAAAGCTACAGACCAAAGAAGGCCAATAGTCTACAGTCTTCTCCCTACTATCACAGTTTACATTTTGGTTCATTTTTTAAAAAACAATCTGCTATTCACCCAGTCAGCATCTATTTGTGGTGACATTTATTTGAGGCAATCTGCTTTACATTTTTCAAAAACTATGTTAAAAATCTTTCTGGTAGCAAATTGAAGTACAGAGTAAAGGTAAGAAGGAGAGAATCAATCCAAAAGCATAGAATGTAAACTCTGAAAGATCTACTTAATTCATCCTACGAAGATCCCATTAATGGATGTAGCTGGAAATATGCCAACTTAAGCTTTGGACTTGTGAATGTGACCCAAATCATACAGATTCCTAGCAACCTTGTACCCTATTTTGGCCAGTGGTGTGACCATCTCTCTATCATTAGGTCCTGCCTAGAATGGCTGGTCATGAAAGATTTCTCTATGGCTTTCCTACATCAGTGTTTCCCGATCTCTTTCCCGTCGAGGGACTCACGTGCTCACTCACTTGTATGGCACCCTGACTGCGGGTGCTGCCAGGTCTCCCTGAGACAACCAGCATCTCAGCACAACACGGCCTATTTGCTCCTTTGTGGCATGTGAGGCTTCTCAGTCGGGAAGATCTGGTCTGCACAACAGCACAAAGAAGCATCTTCTGAAAGCCACTGGAAGCGGAACTCTTGAGGATAAGATGGGTTGATCTTCAAAGATGGCAATGACTGACAATAAAATGAAATTTTTTTCTAATTTCTTCTAACCCATCCTCCCTATTGTTGAAGATGTAAAATCAATGGAAACACCTGATGACTGTTACCACAAAATGTTTCAAATTCCCATGCAATAAAATGGAAAAGCAAAAAGAAGAACAACCCAAGGGTCATCATCAAGTTTTCTGTTTTATTTAAGATTTTAGTTTTAATTCTGAAGAAAGAGGTACATTTCCTTTTTTTTTAGTTTTAGCATCAGGTTATAACCAGGTTTCTGTTTTCTTTTCTCCTGTCTTTTCAATACTGCACAAACGTCCAGAAACTACAGGGTTAAGTAAAAGCTGCAGGCAAGGAGGTCAGAGATTTGCTCCTAATGGTGATCAGATGGCCCCAGAGCAGTGCTATCTCAGAGTGCCCTTAGTCAGGTGAATGTAAGGTAAAAAGAAAAAAAGATTCTGACAGAGGAGAAAGATTGAAGAAATCACTTATACTTCAGCTCTTATATTATGCATAGATATTTAATCTGTGAATACTTTTTTTCTTTAAAACATCTGAATTTACTTTAAATCTAAAGCCAAAATTGTTTCTCCTTTAAAAAATCACTTCTCCCCTCCTTATAAACTCTTTAGCAATAGGCCAGTTACTACTACAGAGCAATTTGTCTTTCCATCAATTTCCAATAAATTCTTCTGCTTAACAACACAATCAAGTCCTCTCCATCAACTTGCCAAAATAATTAAAAATTAAATTAAAAGCATTTTTTCTGCAATAGTGATAAGCTGAATACAAGATGGATGCCAGGATCACTGCTTTCCCCCATGCACTTAGCAATCTCATTTCAATCAACCTGGTTTTCAAACTTCTGCAGTTGATAATGCACTTACTTCACCTTTCCTATAGATTAATCGCCATTTTCTGCCAAGCAGATTATGTCATTATTATGCGCAACAGACAAACTAATTTTCTAAGTATAGAGACTGCCCTTTGATTTCTTTTTTTTCCTCCTTAAAAAGGCATCTTTAGAAAACATTCAACAGTGTCACTCGAATGCTGGATCAACAGAAACTTTTACAATAAAAAAAAAAGATGGTAATGACCCTGTGATCGCATTGCATCTGGGGGCAGGGAGAAAAAAAATTGATCAGGAACTGGATTCTTCAGAACATAAGAGATGAGAAGGGAGCTGTGGGTGGGCTGAGAGGGAGAAAACAGGGTGGGACAAATCCTGCATTTTCTAATGAATTCTCCTCTTTCCCTAATGGCGGTCCAGTGTTGAACTCTGTAATAAATCTGTGGGGGTTTTGCTGGGGGGTCTGAAGGCTGTCTGAAAGCCTGGGGGTGGGGAGTGAAAGCTGGAAGGATTTGAAGGAGGAGGGTAGGGATTCCAACTGGCTCTGTGCAGAGGGATCTGTGTGCTGAAGGGGGTGCTGTGGTGGGTGGTTTGTGATGGAGCAGCGCTGGGGCCGTCCATCTCTGTGAGGGCCTGAAGGGATTTTAGCCAGTGTGGAGGATTGTCATCTTGAAGAGAGTCTAAACTGTTTCCTGAAGATGCTGGAATACCTAAGGAGAGAAAAGAAAACAAGAAGGAAAATGGTGAAATTGTGCACAAAGAATAAGATATCCGTCAAACAAAAAATTTTAAGGTGCTTAGTTTATCCAAAAAGAAACAAAGAATTACAATTTTAAACTCCTTCCAAATAAGACCATCTCAATCTTATGCTTCTTTTATCCCCCACCTACATTGATCACAATTTATTGTCACAAAAACCCATGCCTCCCCTTCAACTATACAGACATTGTCCCCCAGTGTCGGAGGCAGAGTTGCAAAAATGAGTCCCCAAGATTGTATGACGTTATTTCTCAATTGTGCTTTCCTTCTCTAGTAGGGATATATAAACAAGATAGCCTTATAATAGAGAGCTTTATTTTTTAAAGTGGAGTATGTTCCTTTAAGAGGATAAGTCAGACCCTTTCGTACTTTGAGGCCTACAAAATACACAACTTGCCGTCAGACGTTAGGACCTACTTACACCAAAAGAAGCAACCTAGGTACCAAATGCATTAGCACACAACTAGGCCAACAGAGTTAACTGAGGCCACATGACCCCAGAGAACGAAACAAGGTACCACACACTTGTGGCTTTGGGACGATTACGTTGACGAGACCTCTGTTTTTAGTTCATCTGTGCTAAAAATCAAACTGATGGCAGTCAGCGGAGCTGAAGGAGTGCGAAAGTTACCTGTGATGATGGCTGGGTCTGTCCAGCTGCCAGGGCTGTCCCAACTCAGGCTGTCGGAGGTGGCAGTGTTGGACGTTGGTGCACTGTGGTTGGCGTTGGAGGGGGAAGAAGAATTGGGCAGTCCACCAAAGTTGATGTTAATGTTGGGTAGAAGTGCCCTTAGCCCGTCCTGCCATTCCTTCATATTTAAACTCTCTACAGAACTGCTGTTGTCTGGGAGATTTACCAACAAAAAAATGAAAGATAAAAAAAAAAAATAAAAAGCTGACGTTAGAAACATATGTTGTCCTTTAGTGGTTAAGCGGGAGGAGAATTATTCTTTCTTTATTGAGCATTTAAAATGGGTTGTCCTAGCAAGATAAACTTGGTTAGGATTTTGTTTGTGAGCTCAGAGCCCCTGAAATAAGTGAGGAAAAACTTGCTTAAGGGTCAGCAGAGGGAGCTTCTTGTCCTTCTTACAGACTCTTCACCATCTGTATTTGTAAGTCAATAATCCAGTGTAAAGACTCAATGCTCCAGAGCACAATTTAGTTCCAGCTACATTGTGAAGTTTCCGTTAGTGGGGCATCTAGCCAGCTGAGCTGATTTATGCTATTTAAAAAAAAGCAGCAATCCTGTAAAGTTCAATATAGGAGCATATTCTGAGCCCATTAAATGAAAGAAAAGTCATTTTATGAAGAATAAACATAAGCATATAGAAAAAGAAAAATAATTAAGTTCCTCCTGATTGTAAAACTGATCATGTATTTCAGAGGAGAAAGGCAGTAATGAATAGGCTTTTGAATATGAAAAGAGCATTTTTCCATTAGTCACAAAGGCCAAGGAGGCAGGGATGAAGCTACCTTTTAGATGGACTCATTTCCAGCAGTCTGCCCACTCTATTCTTACAGTTCTACCCATCATTTAAAACACAAGTCCTGGAGTCCTACTGTTAGTTCTCTGGTTCTATTTGTAAATAGCATCAAATGTGATAAGACACTTGAGATAAAAAGCCTTTCATAAATTGTGACTAAACTCACTTGATCTACTACCATACAGAATCTACATGGTATATAACTAACTGGTTGTGGAGGAGGGGAAGGGTACTACTTAAACTAATTGTTTTATTGAAAATAGGATAGGAGGTCAAACTACCAAGTGCAGTTTTTGAGCACAGAAAATTATTTCTGGTCCTACAGAACTGGTGAGCAATCACCATTAATGACGATGATGACGACATCCTATCAGGTCGGTGCTATTTAGTGAACTTGGAGTTTTCTTTTTATAATGTTTCCTTTGCGCCAATCACTAACCTATGCCAAACTATAATATTTCTGCAAGTGACACTTAACCTTATTGACATTATTTATAAAAAGACAAAAAACTACAACCAAATGCAACAAAAGTCATCTCTGAATTTACGAAGATGAAGGCAATCTATACCATACAGACTAGTCAACAGAAAGGAAAATAAATTCTTCAAACCAAATTTCAGTTCACAATCAGTGCAATTTCCTAAAGCTCAGCCTTCTATTTGCATCCTACCTGACACCTGCACTCTGTTGTGCAAGTCACAAAGCACTCTCATAGTCCATTACTATTTCATTTGATCTTCATGTTGTGAGGTAGGAAGAGCAGGGGGAATAGTGTGCATTTAACAGATAAAGAAATAAACTCTAGAATAATTTGCCCAACTCACATAACTTGTATAGTCAAGACGAAACCAAGACTATTTATTTTATATCTATATAGACTACTGATTGGCTTTTTAATAGGTAAAATGTTTAAGGCAAATCCCAGGGGCCTGTGACACCCATGATAAAAAGGAAGCAAAAAAAGAAACACAGAAACATTATAGTATGCCCATCAGCCATGACTAGCAGGAGAAATATTTCACTAAAGGAGCAAACTGGACTTTGCAGCCAGGGGGAAAAAAATTCTAATCAACAACACAATCATCAATTTCCCCCCAGTTCCAAACTCATGAGGCATTAAAAAGATCACACTAAAAGTCCTAGAATACCCTCAATTACAGGAAGGTTTGGTAGCTACGGTACATTCTAACCTTTAAAGTAGTCACACTGTCAGACTGAATAAATTAACTTGTTTTCAATTAACCAAAAACTGGACTCTAAACAAGGAAAACTTCACAGGAGGGAAATAAACTCTGAAAAGAAAGGTGATGTACAACCATGTGGGAAAATTTTAAGGAAGACTAATGCTCTTGAACTTTAGGCAGCCAAAAATCAATAAGAAGCCTATGCAGATGGTTTGAGGCTCCCTCTTCCACTGCACAGGGAAAAAGAAAAAAAAACCCGTAACTTAGTAAAACCCATTTTATCCTTACTTTTACTTTACATTTAGTGAGACCTGGAGCTAAGGAATTTTGCATTAACAGAATAACATTTGCATTTATATAAAGTTTATCCGAAAATTAGTATTACAGTAAAATCAAAAGACATTTGTTCACAGGCAGGGGATATATGGGAACTCTCTGTACTCTCTACTCAATTTTGCTGTGAACTTAAAATTGCTCTAAAATAAAAATTGATTAAAAAAAAGATATGTTTCTCTGATTTTAGGCAAATGAAATCAAGCAAGAGTATGTTAGCCAAAGACATTCACAAATGGCACATGATATAGAACCAGTGAGAAACTTAGATCCTCCCAGGTGAACTACGATTATAAGATACCTCGCGAAATAAATCAGCTGGTTTACAATTCTTACAGTCTTGCCAAAAACAAAGTCATGTGCCTAGACATCTTGGGAGCCTGATAGCATGGATGGTTGGTTTACAGTGAAGCTGCGAGTGTCACAAGGAAGTGAACTGACGTCATTAGCTCTGGGAATGGGACCACCATTCTAAGTAGCTTACAAGAAGAAAAGTTTTCTTCACTGTTTTCTCTGTTATTGCTGTGCCAAGTATTGGCACAAAGAAGGGACAAGAAAAAGGAAGACAGAGAAATCCTAACCCCATCAAAATTTCAACAGCCACACTTGAAATCACCTCCTTTACCTCCCTGCCCACCCTCCCACCCCACCTCTGACCCAAATTTGTTTTGGCTGAGAGGGCTTCTGGTAATTCCATTACTTTCAGTACATATAGCAGGGTTGATTAACCTCAGCACTATCGACATTTTGGACTACATAGTTCATTTCTCGTCATGAGGGGGCTGTCCTGTGCACTGCAGGATGTTTAGCAGCACCACTGGATGCCAGCAGCTTGCAGGCACAACACCCCCCACCCCCGCCCCCACCCCCAGTCTGACAATGAAAAATGTCTCCAGACATTGCCAAATGACTACTGGGGGTGCGGGTGGGGGTTAAAATCATCTCTGGTTGACAATCACTGCACAAAGGAAGTTGATTCCTTTGTTTCTAGGGCTCTAAATAATTCTACTCGAATATACATTTCCTTTTAAATAGTACCAGGACAGGACACCTGGATGCAAGCTGATGCAACTTCATTTTCCTTTATTTATATAGGACTTCACACTAGCATACAATTCACTGTGTACAAGTCAGTAGGTTTCATGGAGAAAACACTGGGCTGAAAATTGCAGATGGACTGTGTAAGGCAAATGTAACTAATATAACCTTGAGCATATAAGTCTCTTAATATGCCAGGACCCTGCTTCATAAGTAAGATAACATCTGCTTTATTCTCTCATAAGGATAAAATAAGAGAAGGGAGAACAATTTGAAGTCCACTTACTACTTGATAAATGCCTAACAATTCTTTTCTAATACTTAATACTGAATAGACAGTAGTTTCCAAAAAGCCACGATAAGATTTCTCACTTGCCAGGAACTGGCTCTGTACACAACAGTCTCCTCCTAGGAATGTGGGGATAATACTCGGCATTCTCACAGAGGTACTGTGTAGTCAATCTAGCTAATAACCCTTCTCACCACCAACACAGTACAAAGACAAATAAGACATGAGAAAGCCCTTTAAATGGTCCATAAGCAAACTACAATGAAAATCAAGCCACTAAACATATTTTACACTAAGTACTCATTTTATTTTTATTTAACTAGTAGTAGCATAATACACTAGGGAAGGATTGTATACTTTTAAAGGATTGCTAATATGCTTAAATGTTTTATGATGTTAAAAAATTAATTGTAATTTATAATTTACAAACATGTACAAAAACACTACTTTCAGTTCTAAATAATTTGAGGGTAGGAGAGCAGGTGAAGTTGTAGCAGTTTTATTTTTCAGAAGAACTCAAAGACAGAATTTAAAGTACTTTCAAGATGCCATATACCACACTCACATATTCCATTGTGTAGGAAGTACCAGTATACTTCAGTTTACGTAGCTCGGAACACATTTTATTAAAGAAGAAATTACGGTTAAAATTCCGCCAATATGCTGGTAGCCTAACACTCAGTCCGTAACAAGTCAATCATCAGTGCACTAAGCAAGCTGACAAGTCTAGTTTTTAGCAACAATGGCAACAACAACAAAATGTATGTGTTAAGGTTGCCAAGATAAAAGTCAAAGCAACTACTTACTGAATGCCTACAGTGTGCAAGGAGGACAAAGCCCTTAAGCCATGACTCCTGTTCTCAAGAAGCTTAAAGTCTAGATGGTGAGACAATGCAAATATGGGAAAAGTTCAACAATCACTATCTGAAAAACCAGCAGAAGAAATGTCATGGGGTTGTACATGATTAACAAATGCTACAAAAGTTTAGTAAAAAGAGAGGCTAGTTAGGCGCATGTGTGGAAATGTGCTGGTGGGTGAACAAGAGTTGCAGTCTTTCATTCATGGAGTTAAGTTCATGGAGTTAAATTCATAGATGCCCCGCGCCTAAAAAACCCACGACAGGTTAAAGCTATCTTTTGTATTTTTACAAAACACTAAACTAGTCCAACTACTTACTAGGAAATACGCACAGACACATTTTATAAGCAATGATTATATTACAAAATAAAATTAAGCTGCGTCTGACATCAGGTCTTTCAGAGAAAATCATAAAGCAGGAAAAGATGAATGGCTTAAGCAAGAGCTCACATTATAGCGGCCAAGTGGATTTCTTTCCTTTCTGTTCCTCAGATTAACGGCAATATATTATTATAAAATGTAAAACTTTGCTACAGAGAACAAGACTGTGGAAAAATCTGTTCCTTATGGTAAGTTGTCACTGGTGACAAGCCAATGAGTTTTTCTGGCTTGCATGAAGTCTGCACCTAAAAGAACAATTTTCAAGTTGGTTTCAAAGAATGCAAAACCACCTCAGGAGTGACTGTGGAGGAAGTTAAGGGGACAGGATAGTAGGACACATCCCCTCCCACCTCCTGATTTCATCTATTTCCATTTTAGGGTAGCACGTAAGATTGCATCTGAAAAACAAGGTCTGCTAAGAGGGAAGACAGAAGATCTATGTATAACGACAACATGGTGAAATAAAACACACTTAAGGGGGAACTCTAAAATAAAAGGCTATTCCAAGTTTTGTTTCTTCTAATACAATTCATACTACCATGTCAGGATTTTGTCCCTGCTTGGAATTTTACCCCTACCTTCTTTTTGGTACCCCCTCCACAAAGTCTTTTTATTATAAACTAGTTACACGTAACTACAGTTGCAAATCCACCAATTTCTCCACTTTCATATTTGGGCAGGGACAACTGGCCCACATATTCGGCCCTGCTTCTTAGGCTGCTGCATTCCCAACTGCAGTCCCTAGGACCAGAGACCTCTTATTTCAAGTTAAATTTCTGTTAGCAGTCTACCCCAACTGGGAAGTTGTCACTGAGAGTTACAGTCACAAAATATTCCTAAAAGAGTTTCTTCTGATACGGGGATATGTGTATAAAAACAGATGATTGAACTTGGTGTACCCCCCAAAAATAATAAAAAATAAAAAAAATAAAAGAGTTTCTTCTGCTCTTCAGTTTTTAATCCTTATCTCATGGCTACTCCCCAAAGCCTCAATCTTCAATCTGATCTTGTTTTCTAAAAAGCTCTTACTTCCTTTTCTTCACTGCTGTCCTCTACAGTTCAAAGTCAAAGGCTGCTTCCAATAGGCAGGTTACTTAGTGAGACAAATCTTTCTTGGTACAAGGGGCTGTCCATCAGAAATCTAGTTCTCATTATGGTTAATTCTTGCCAGACTTTCAAATATTCAAGCATTTTTAGGACACACAGTACAGCCTGTCTCGGCCACTCTACCCATCACTACAATCTCCCCCACCCCCAGCACTGTTAGATATTAATTCCTATGAGTTTGGGGACAGAGTCCATCTCCACCAGTATATGACTTCAAGAAAGCCTAAACTTTCTCAAACTTCAACATATCTCTAAGCAACTCAAATATAAATGAATTATGCTTGTCCTATATGTAAAACAAAACTTTAAAGAACACACAAAATTTCTCCTATCAGAACTTAAAAGAAAGCCTTCATGATATAGGCATGCTGTTCTTTATTTAATAGATCTGAAAGTAGAGATTAAACTAAGTGAAAATTCTAAGAACTCAAATGAAAAAGAGTTCTGAGAACAGAAGAATTTGAACAAACTATTAACAAAAAACAGTCAAAATTTATTCCCACTAGCAGAAGAAAGTAGAAATGACATAAACTGGAAAAGAGAGGCCTTAAGGATCATCTAAATATGATTTAGGCTTTCTGAACTGTCTTTATTTCCTGCCTTTCTTCTTGTCTAGAATGCTTTCCCAACCTCTTCAATTAATTTTTACTCAATCTTGCAAAAGTCCAAGTCTTCCACTCAGATCATTCTGGGTGACAGCACTGTGGTCTGAACTGCACTCATGTCACAGCACACTATGCTGTAACATCCAGTATGTACACCCTAAGGTGTACTTACATTTTCTCTCACAACTCAACTGAAAGGCCTGCAAGAGGCTATTTTACATACTCTTGAACACACAGCTCAGTGTCTTAGAAACTTGATGTGCTTCAAGATATCTGCTGAGTCAAAGACCCAACTTGAGAGCAGCTGAAAAATCACTTTCCACAAAAAAGCCTATTTAATTCACATCTGTATAATGCTATGAATCAAGCCATTCTCTCAAAAGAGATGCAAATCTTTCTGAAAGCAGGAATCAGCTAAATTTGGGGGCCCAAAAGGCCTCTCTGAAGAGGCCACTAAAATGTTTTCAATAGTGCTTGAGATGCCAAAACACAAGCAAATATAATTTTAAAAATCCAATGCACCAAAATAAATGAGTGCTTTTTTAAAAAGATATTCTAATATTACGTGTACATGATAGTAAACAGGTCTATTTAGCTATACTCTATCCATTTTTCTACTCTAGACACTATTCATTCACTCACCATGCACTTTACGTACCTGATTACCTTAGTACCAACAATCCAATGAGCTAACTAGTAGTTTCATTTTACAGATGAGGAGACTAAGTAGACTCTGGTAGTTTATGTAAGTTCAAAAGTGTTGAAGTCAGTAATCATATCCATTCTGACTCCAGAGTGTTTGTTCTCACCACCAAGTACACTACCAACCAGTCCATGTCCTGGCAAGACTCATGGGCCAAGAGAAGGGGTGGCAGACATATTTAAATAACTACACCACGTGATAGCAAGTGCTGTTCTGCTAGGAACAAAGTCCTGTGGGGCACGAAGAAGAAAATGAACAATTCTGCCATTCTGCATGCAGGATAAATGATGACTGGAGAAGCTCAGGGGAAGAAAAGCTGTTACAGAAAAGGGAAAGGGCATTCCATACAGAATAGCAGCAGAAGCAGCTAATCACAAAACACAGTAGGAACACTGCACAATATATGTAGATATATTTTATACAATGTGTATTTTTCTCTTCTAGAATGTTTCTAGATGTTTGCTTTACGAAGGATCTAAGGAAGCAAAATCTATTAAAACAAACAAACAAAACCAAAACCCAGGAAAAAATACCTATGGAAAGAAGTTTGTATATAAAACTGCATATAAAATGAAGAAAAAGTAAACTTAAAAAGGTAATGCAGGGCTTCCCTGGTGGCGCAGTGGTTAAGAATACACCTGCCAATGCAGGGGACACGGGTTCAATCCCTGAGCCAGGAAGATCCCACACGCCTCAGAGCAACTAAGCCCGTGCACCACAACTACTGAGCCTGTGCTCTAGAGCCCTCGAGCCACAACTATTGAGCCCACGTGCCACAACTACTGAAGCCCACGCACCTAGAGCCTGTGCTCCACAACAAGAGAAGCCACCACAAAAAGATGCCCAAGCAACACAACGAAGAGTAGCCCCTGCTCGCTGCAACCAGAGAAAGCTCGTGAACAGCAACGAAGACCCAGCATAGCCAATAAATAAATAAATAAATAAATAAATTTTTTAAAAAGTTAATGCAAAAGATAAATACATTCTTAGAAGCACTATAAACTGGATTACATGGAACCAAGAAACAGAACTAAACGATGGGGGGACCAAAATCCAATATAAGAAATCTATAAAATCTGAAATTGGAAGCTTGCAGGAAAGCATTTAAAGTGAGCACAAAACTGAGAACTATGAAAAGTCCTGTGAGGACATCCAAGGATGATCAAGGGAGCTTAACATCCAGGAGAAGATACACAGATCCACTGGAATATGATTTCACCCAATTAAAAAAATGCAGAGACATGGAGAATGTCAACCCCCCTGACATCTCTGAGATCTAAATCTGCCAGAAGAAAATAAACCTGATAAAATTCACCTCCTGACCACCCCTCTTTCCCAAGTTGGAAACAAGGAGGGAAAATTTTATTCTGGACTTCTCACCATCAAAAAACAGATTGGCTCTTGTGAACATATATAGAAGCCCTAAGAGTATGTGACATAATTTTAGGACTTCAAGAAGCAAGGAATGAGACTAACTAGACTGAGTTCTTGGATGGCTGGCATCCTGGCTACTTTTGCAATCACCACAGTCTATTGCATTCACCTGTTTATATATTAGTTTTTTCTACTAGACTGTGAGCTCCTCCAGAAAAGGGCCTTGATTTAATCCTCTCTATATATAGGGAATAGCTCCTGAATCTGAACCTCAAGAGGTATTTAATGATTCTTAAATGAACAGCCCTGAACATTTGCTTCTGGGTTATTTTAGGAAACATCTTTCCAAAGAAGGTTTAAAAAAAAAAAAGAAGGGTAGGTCAGGGTGATCCCATGGTTATAGGTGGCAGTGATTCATAGGCCATAGAAGATGCTAAAATATGAACATTCTGACTATCCAATTAATAATTCTAATATGGAAAAGAAACAGGTGAAATCTAAAGAAACCAGTTCTTGTGGAGAGAGAATCTCATGGGATAAGATGTGAAAAGGAAAAAAAAAGCTTAGAAAAGATAGAGTTATGTAACCTACCTGTAGATAAAAGTATTATAATCCTTGAGGATTAAAATCAGAATTCATAATGACCTGAAGCTTGTGAAAAATGCTCAAGGCAAAAAAAAGCGCTAATTTTGGAATAGGAGAAAATTAGGAAAAGCTACTGCTCAGCCTGTCGAAATGTTAAGTCCTGATCTATGTGGTTCCATCTTCATTTTGCTTCCTTCCATCTTCTTTGTAAAAGAGCATGATCCTCAAACCAGAAACGACAGATTAAGCAATGTGGAAAGAGAACTGTAAGTCAAAACAGATGCAAAGACAGTAAAAGAACATCTACTCAATTTAAATGAGTTTAAAATCCCTAGGTGCAAAATGGATTCTATCCCAGGGTATTAATCCTAACAGACATCATCACAAAACCATTGTGTTTTTTGTTTTTGTTTTTCAATTTTTTTTTGAGAAAACCATTGTTAAGGGACTTCCCTGGTGGCGCAGTGGATAAGACTCCATGCTCCCAGTGCAAGGGGCCCGGGTTCGATCCCTGGTCAGGGAACTAGATCCCACATGCATGCTACAACTAAGAGTTCGCATGTCACAACTAAGGAGCCGGTGAGCCGCAACTAAGAAGCCCGTCTGCCACAACCCAGCATAACCAAATTAAAACACAAAAACAAAAACAAAAACAAAAGCTATTGTTAAGGGAAGTGCCGGGAAAGGAAGAAAAGGCAGACTCTAGAAGCTACATGCTTATAAAATGAGTTCTTGGAAAAATTCTGAAACAGAAGCTGGATGATTTCTTTAGAAATGAGTATGACAGGTTTAGCAAGCACTGCGCTATTGCTTGTGTTTGGGGGCAGTTTTATATGTAGCATTTTGGCTAAAACCTCAGCTCCTTTCCAAATAAAATACACAGGAAGTTTAACTTTGAGGTAGAACAACAGTCATGGAGGCAGCTTCTACTGACAACTGTTTTCCGCAGGAAATGTCCTCCTTCTAAATCCTATGGATGTCCTATGGAGGACATCCTAAATGTCTTCCTTCCAAATCCATTTCCTTTTTTTCTTCTGTTGCCTACCCAAACTCAAAGATTTGCAGCTAAACTCCATTTCCATCCCACTGACACATCAATCCCCTAAAACAAATGGACTAGAGTGATCAATGAAAGCCAAAATGCATTTCCATAAAGAACCAACCATATCAAAGTAATTTATTTCTTGGACAGGCTTTCTAGAATGTCATTACTATAATACATTTTGAATTCAGCAGTTTCTGGAAAGTTTTCTAATGGTAACCTTTTGGTGTAAGATAGTAAAGTATAGCATGGATGCCAGCAGTGTTTAAATTGTCACAGAACTTAAGATACTGTGTGTTAGCCTGAAAGTTCCTGAGATAGTGCTTGTCTTACCTTTGACTCCATGCTTTTTATTATACTTAACAAACCCACAAAGTTTATTTAAATAGGCAAACAAGAAGCCAACTCTAGAAATGACAGAATCAATAATTAAAATTACAACTATTCTTAAGTTAAAATTCTTAAATTCACACAAATGTTATTAATGTTACTAATAACATTTATCTATCACTTTATAATCACATTCTTCCATAAAATAAACTTGTGAGATGGTGACATACAAACAGGGTACACTCTACTACATAAAAATTTACCACGTATACATTCAGATATTTTTAAATGCATTAGGAAAGTGTAAGATGGAAGAGATCTAACTAACCAGTCATGTGTATGAAAAAAGGTTTAGTGGTTTTACTTATATCATTTGATGCAACAACTGGGTAATGGAACTTCTGAAAAGGTAATATTAAGACCATGTAAATAGAGGTGAAATGTCTAAATTAGCAACCATATGACATTGAGCAAATCACAAATGATAACCACTCAGAGCCTCAGCTTTCTCATTTACAAAACAGAGATAATACCTACGCCACAGGATATTTTTATAAAAAGACTATGTAAACTATAAAGGAATATACAAATATTAGTAAAAAGAACAGTGTTAATGAAAAAGTAGATTATCTAATCACGTCTGGATTATTAAAGTATGAGCTTCATATTATAAGAAAGGCATTCACTGTCACGTCAAAATATGTGTAGAGGAGAAATGGACTACAGAGAGAACTACAGAAACCATGTTAGATATGAAAAGGTTAAAAGGACTAAGGATGTTTCATCTATGTCTAGAAATTACTAGACAAGTGGAAACTGCCTTCACATATTTGACAAGTATAAATGGGAAAAAGATTTTGGTTTAGCCAAGAGAAAAAATTCTTTAACAATTATAAGTTCCCTAAAGAGAGCTCCCTACTTAGGAAAGTATTAAGTTCCCCAAACAGCTCTTCATTATCCACGGAGAGTTCTGGAAAATAATGTATGTATTTATAAAGACCTTCTGAATTGTGTGTGTATGTATACATATATATGTATGTGTGTGTGTATATATATATATATATTTTGAGTATCACAAATGAGAAATTGGAGGTAAGAAAAGTATTGGTTAGGTGAAATTTTTTAAAGTTTGTGGGTGTGAAGGGAGGGAGCAGGGTGGTCTTGGGAAAATAAGGATCAGTCAAGAGCTGAATCTCCTGAGTTCAGAGGTAAAGAAGATAGAAGAGAAGGACTAGTCATTGAGTGGTGAGGGGAATCTTAACACTGAACTGAAGGCCACAGTTCAACCAAGAGGTAAGATAATTCATGTGTAAACAAATCTGATTAATGTAATGTCTCCAAAAGTCCAGATTTAACATAAAGCAGATTCAGATCCAGGCTTTGCAGGCCTCCAGAAATAATGAGACACTAACATCACTCTCTCAACCATGAGTTTTCATTCAACAAACACTTACTGAAATCTGCTCTGTATCATTTCCTCTGGGCTTGATGCTATATTCTGCTCCCTAGAAGTCTTGCTGCTCTGCTTGTTTCATATTTCTTCAATGGATCACTGCAGTTCGGCTATTCTGAACAAAGCAGTGATAGCTTTTGATCGTTTAGTGTCAATAAAATATTTTTATGGGAGTATTATTTCCTCACTCGGACCAAAGTATTTTGCTGCCTATGCAGCAAATCCCCATACAGTTATATGTCTACTGAAATTTCTAGGACTTCTGATGTTCATAATTTTCCAAATTAAAAGATTTCTAAGTTTTCTAAAAGTGTATTAAAAACACTAAAGCCAGTTTTTACTCCATTTGATTACACAGCTCACTTTTATTCTGACAGTGAAGATCAGTCTCATCTTTTCCTGAAAGATGGTTCCCATCTTAAGGGTTTATATCAAAGACACAAAAATCCCTCAAAAAGAAGACTAAAATTATCCATGCTCTGAAATATGATTTTAATTGACAAATTCTTCATAACCCAACTATGAGCTTTATTTTTTAGAAAATATCCTTTTAGGCATTAAAATAATCATTTGCTTTGTTTCTTAACTCCAGGAAAAAAAATTATTTTAGGAAATGAAGTAAATTCCTCATTATTATACTAAAACGAAATGAAATAGATATGGGTATAGTCATGGTAATAAACATCTCCAACCCAACAGACCAAGCATACATCTTTCTTCCTTACTACTATTTTCACAAACCAGAGATATTTGTGAAAGTTTGTTTTGAGGTTGTTTTATAAATAAACATTTGATTTTTCAAAACAAGAATGTAAATTTGAAATTTACTTATTTTTCAGTTATGTGAAATGTACAATTAAAAAAAATAAGACTATCTTGCTTTTTTTTCCTCCTTACTATTTATTCATGGGGAAAACAGAAAAATTTTTTGCTTCCAATTTTCAAATTATGCCTCAATTTAAAAAGAATTAGTCCTAATAAGACTGCATCCTTTCCAAACCTACAAAAGATGACACTCCTGTGGAGGATAGCGTTTCAAAAGGCCTATATGCTGATGAATTTTAAGAGCTATATGTTTACCATCAGTTCACTAAAGGGCCTTAGTTTAAAAATCATTTTTAAAATATATGTTTTTAAGTGTTCATCCTTAGCTATGATTTATTACAGTTCAATTGGAAAAGAGTACCAGAGATGGTCTTGACAGAACCAATTCTCAATCAGTGTTGAAGAAAGGAAAGCAGGAAGGAAAGAGGGGAGGAAGATCAGATGAATACAGTCTTAAATATAAATTAGAAAATACAATTCCTGTTTCACCATATCCTGGAGCTTTATACTGAACTAAAATGAACATTTTAGGGAAAAAAATTAGTTCTACTAAAAATCACACATATTTGTGAAACACTGAATTTTAGTAGTATTGCCTACAATATAGTTTTAAAGAGCTAGAATAACTTAGAAGTAGGAGAAAGTGAGTAATACCAATCTTACAATGTCAAAAGCTACCAATTCGACGTTTGTTACTCAATCTACTGCAAACCCAGACTGTGCTTTCTGCTTAAATGTGCTGTTTAGATTTTAGAAAGAGAGAAGAAAAAAATTACATGATCATTTAAAATCAAAAGCTAGTTTGGAAATAAGACTGGCTACTGAGAAGGAAATTGGGAGGTAAATGATCATAGAGATTGAGTAAACACTCAGTGGCCTGACAGAGCACTTTCTTCTCCTTTGAAAAAGGAAAATTCAGGCCTGTCAGAGATCCTATAGGGGAATCACACAGGTGGTGCACATTAAGATCTAGCCAAGACCTCCCCCTCTAATTGTGGTAAGTTAGGTGGAGGAAGAAACAATTTCTTCTTTGTCCTGGAGGAAGAAACAATTTCTTCTTTGTCCTGGAGGAAGAAACAATTTCTTCTTTGTCCAAAGAAAGAAAAAGAAACTGGATATAGAGGTGAGCACAAGCTATGAGAATAAGACCCATGATGGTCAAGAATTAAAACCTGAAAGCATATTATAAAACAAAGGTTGCAGGACTGCATGTATTTATTTGGAAATTATGTATGATCTTTATTTTAGTAATAGGCTTCATTCCAATTACCTACCATTTAAAATACAGATGAAGTTTTGCAGCACTGACTACACTAAGACTCAAGAAATGTCATTCCTATCTGGGACTTTGGGTCTGGGTAAGACTACGGTTAGGTTAGTTAGTGAATGTTAACAGTTTAGATGTAAAAACAAAAACAAACCCCCAAAACCCATACCTAGTAGCAAATCATACCCTGAAGTGAGGGATGAGGGAATAGGGCATACACACATATATCAGTAATCCATAATCATAAATGTTAATAAATACTTGTACTTTAATAGAGAAAACATAAATGAAACAATGGTATATAGCCCAACACTCAGCTTAAGGCCAATAGGAAACCTTCCTAGTTTGCTGATGAAGTCATAACCCAGGGCTTCCTTTACCTTTAGCTGAATACTCAATTTATAGACATAATAAAGGAAAAAATGAATGGCTTCAGGGTGTCAGCCCTCTTGCAAATGCCAGCATATAAAATGACGTTTAAAAACATCCCAGTAATGTTCCAGATCACTATGTTCTGCTCCGTAGACACATTATTTCAGTACGTAAGACTGTAACAGAGTATAAATGCTAGTATAGTCTTTGGGAAGAGATCTCACCATATTAGGAAACAGCGCTAGGCTACAAAAGTTGATTGCAGTCAGCATTTCTTCTTGGAGATGATGATGGTATTATCAACTTTAAATCCTTGCGGAGCTTTCCCTCTTTCATTATGCTGAAAACAATAACCTCCTTGATTGAAAAAAAAAAATCAGCAGATATGCTATCATTTTACATGGTGTAGCATATAGTAGCTCTTCAGAGATGAAACTGAGATCCCCCCTTTAGTGTGGGTGTAGTACATCTTGGTGCCATTACTGTAAGAATTTTTCTCATTCTGTAATATTGGAGATGTCACCAGTCTAGTGGTCATGCATGTTGATCCTTAAATGCTCTTTGGCACTGCAGAAAAATCCTGGGTAACTTTAATTTCACCTCTGTTTTACTCTACTTTGGTTCTGACATCTGTATTTATTTTAAGTCTACATTAAGAGTACCTGCAAGGTTACAATTTCCCCCCACTAAAGTTACTCCAAGATCACTGGGCCACATTTAACAAGGCTGTTTTAACAACTTACAGGATCTGTAATAACAGTTGCCAGCAGATAGACAATTTGAAAGTCTTCATTATTTGCGCTGATATTCACAGTTGAAAGCCCTTGACTTGTAAGAATTACTATGATAAACTGTAAGACACAACAAAGTTTAGAGAACAGATATATTCTGACTCTAAGTTTTCTTTCTCCTTGAATTACATATACGAAAGCAAATTCAGATGGTGAGGGCTAACAAAACTTGCAATTGTTAGAATGTGATTATGGGCAAATCATAATCCTTCTGAGCCTTGTTTATTAATATCATTACTATTATTTGGTCTTTAAAAGGGGATCCTTAAAGACTGTATGTTTCATAGCTCTGAAATTTCATGATTCTAAAACATCTTTTTCTTCTTATTATCCTTTCCTTAGGTTTTCCCAAAGAGTATGACATGGGATAGATATGCTTAGTAGTGGAAGTGAAAATTAATGAGAAAAAGCTGTGAAATATTTGTTCAGATAAAGCATGACCAGGGTTGAAGTGGGCACCTGTATTGTAACCTTGCTGCATTTAAACAGGGTCTTAATTTTTTTAAGAAAAAAAAAAGTCAGAGAGATGGTCTGAGACTTTTTCCTCTGCCACATTCACTAAGTGGAGGATTTAAATGAAAATTACTATATATAAACCAATGTACATGCACACACTCAACCTCACCCCCAGACACAGGGCTAGGCTTATAGTTTACCCTTTGCTAAGGAAGCCTTTTCTTATGTAATGTGCTAATCAAATGTCACGAAGACAGAAAGACTATTATTACTACTATTCAGCAGCTGCTTTAAACATTTTTACCCAAGTCTAGATGTAGCTATTACCACACAGCACCAACAAGGACAGGCCAAAATTCTCACAGCCAGAGTGCGTTATTTATTCACTTTTAACATTAAGATAATTAAAGAACAGTCCTACTGGGCCACCAAATTGTACACTTTAAAGTATTTAATTGTATGTTATGTGAATTTTACCCTAAGGGGGCAAAAGGTGCTGGGTGCTCTAAAGGCTTTATAAATTATATGGAGGGGAAAAAAGCTTTCAGAGTATTGCTTTATAACAGAGCACAACAGTGGGTCTTAGGACCAAACAAGAGCTGGAACAACAAAAACTGTTCTAAGCACAGTATGTTCTTAGGGGTTGGGCTGGAGCTTCCAAGAACCTTGAAAATAACCATAAAATGTGAAGCAGGCTAAGAACAAAGTGAAGTCAACAGCTGCCTTATGAAGTCTGGTGTGAAGGAACCTGGAGAAAATGGATTGGTTCTCACGTACAGTAATTGCCAGCTGGTTCATGGAACTTCTAGGTACTTTTAGTCCAATTCTCAAGCAGCTTATGCTGCTTAAGTCTGCCTTCAATTCTAGGCACCTAATAGGTGTAAACTAGATTTTTATAACTCAAACTCAGGGTAGACTCTCTAAAACACAAGAACAGAGTAGATTCACCTTAGTGAATCTTGAATTCCCAGGAGTGATTCTTTAGAAAAAGCTCCTGGTTAAAGAAGCTGTGGTCTGGTATGCCTAACAACAGAACGTTGCTAAGACTAATATTCACAGTAGCAAAGCACATGGCAGTAAGGAGATCCAGGCAGCAGCGGCTTCTCAGTCCTCAACACGGTTCCACAAATATAGCATTCTTAAGCAGTGACTTACACTTAGAAGCATGATTGTTTTTAAATGTCATAGCTGATACCTCAGCTGACACATACAGAACAAGTCCATTGAACTTAAAAATATTTTAGTAGGAGTTCATTTAGGATTTTAATTTAGCCAGGAAATTAAGGGTACTTCCAAACTAGGCATGTTTGCTATTAACTGAATGAGGGAAAAAGAATGTTACATATCTGTATTTCCATCTCTAAGTTCAGTAATTTGTAGTTTGTGTCTATTTACAAAGCACATTCCCTTTTGGAGAAAACTGTCAAAATATTTTTGTAACCTGTTATAATGAAATTCTTAAGTTCTCTCTACTTCTTACCAATCTACTGCTTTTAATTCCAATTTTTCATATAATTAAAGCAGAATGACCTAATCCAACTAAGAAGGGATACTTTCCCTATGTAGGCGGAAAGTTGATTCTTTCCAGTCTGCACACAAACTTGGGAGAAACTAGTTCACACCTGTAATATGGGCTCCTCAAGCTACCCGATCCATCATACAGCATACCTACTCCCTCTGTCTAAACCTTTCATATCATAAGTAACACACTCACTGGGCATATGTACATCCATCCAATCCCATCTCTGGCTTTTCCCAGGCCTTCCCTTGCACTCTACGTTCACATCCTCCTACTGTGCTTTGAGGAAGCAATGTTTACTCCGCTGTGGGACATTTTCCTTTGGATTGCCTTCCACCTATAGGAAACATGATCCAGGTTTCCCCAAGCAATACATGCTTTCTACAATTCTCTCTCATACAGTCTGACTTCTTACTCTCAAATAAGGACTGGAGAGAAAGCAGGGAGAGAAAAGACCACAGGAGTAACGAAAGCTTGCCTTCTTTCCAACCTCCAGCCCTAATGTTAGACATCTATCTACCATCCTTTCTCTAGATCTCACTCATCATTTAGCATTGAGTGGTCATCATACTGACCACAGTCTCCTAATATGTCCTTCCCTTAACAATACTATACCTGTTCTTTGTCCCCATCAAAATCTAAAAGCAATGAACTCTCTTCAACACACTCCCACTGCTGGATATTTCCTGCCTTAGTGAACCCTTCCTGATCACAAGATTATATCAGTTTTGTCTTCTTAAATATCTTTGTGTCCTTTCCTTCTTCACCCTCTAACCAAACTCTCATATCTGCTTTGCCCACTCCTGATGCTCTGTGTTGAACCATTGGAACATACAAAATCATACACATCTGGACTTTAAAATTTTAAATTTGATCCTTATCTTGACTCAGCAATTCTTAAAATTTCTTTCCAACATACTTCTAGACTTATTCTCGCAGACTTAATTTTTTTTTTTTTTACAGGTTTCCAACTCCACTCTTTCATCCCCATTTTCTCACACAATATGTATTCACTAATTACTGATATGAGCACCTTCATCTATTCTCATTTTCCCTAATCTCACATTTTCTCTCCTAGATTTTTGGATTGTTTTTACAAATAACAAAGGAAGATCTATCCCACCTCTCTTAAGTTAAACTCATAACCTAACCTCATCTCAGGAGTTTATTTCCTTCCAGCACTTACAGAAGTTACTCTACCAGTTAGCCTATCTCCTCTTCCACACTCTCTATGTTGTCTTCTCAACTGACTCTTTATATATTTAGCTACCTCCCTTATCTTAAAGCAATGACTTCTAAGAGCTACCACCCATCTAATCAGCATCTTGTTTTTCTCTTCCCCTTTGTTGCTAAATGTCTTTGGTCAATGCTGCATCCATATCCTTGACATTTCCTCATGAATCCTAGAAATCTGCCTTCCATCTGTATCTTTTTATGAAAGTAATATTTTTAAAAGTCACTAGAGACTTGGCCAAACCCAAAGGCCTTTTCTGAGATCTCATTCCTTCTGACCTCTAATTCGTAACTTCTTCTCCAATCCTACTATTCCAGTCCAGGCCATGTTATTTGCACTGGTCAGCAATGACATACTAGAACTGCTTTCTAATTGGTCCTGATTTCAAACAAACGTATTACAGAATTAATCTTCTTAAAATGCTACAATCAAGTTATATCTTTGCCAAAGAACATACAGTTCTCTACCGCTGACCACATCCACATCAAGAATAAACTTTTCTTCCAAGTTTTAAAGGCTTTTGCACACTTATCCCATCTTCCTATATGATCTGTAATACCTCAGACGAATCCATTTCCTTACTATCCTTCCCTCCTGACCCTTAGCAGACCACTCTAATCTCCGTCCCCAATTCTTTGTTCAATCTGTTCCCTTTACTGTATTTTCCATTTCCATCACTTAATTTCAAGCCATCCTTCAAAAGCAAAAAGCCCCACACTTTTTATGAAGCCTTTCTCTGAATCTGCTCACAATAACTTCTTTCTCTAACTCCCATTTTCACTTTTGTATGAGCAAAGTGTCTGATTAGCTCACTAAATATTTCATGTGTGAATACCTGTATATATTACTACCATTTATTCAGTGCAAGGAGACAACATAGTAGATGTTCAGATAAAAAGACTGAGAGGAGAGAGATATAGCACTAATGGCAGAAGGACTAGCTTGAAACCAGATAACTGACTTGGTTATATTTTGTAGAAAAAGACACAGATATCATCATTTTGCAATATCACCTCTCTAAAAGAAAAAAAATTTAAGATATTGTGCTTTCAATTGTTATGATATGCATCTCTTAAGCAGATATGGGAAAGGTTCAAGATCAAATAAACAAAAGAATCCAAAATCTTACAACTCAATATAGGATAAAATGTCCCCCAGTTTTTATATATGTATAAATAACATGGTGGTCTTCATTTTGTAAGATTTCAATGCACCTGCAATTCGTTCCTTTCTCTTGGCTTTCTGAGGTAATGCCTCTGTGGGAGTAGCTCCCTATGTACCTGTATCACAGCAGAAGAGAGCTCTGTCAGTCTTGAAGGTGCTTGGAATACTGTACAAATAGGAGCCATGTCAGTAAAAATGTGCACACAATGTATTAAAGTTTTCTTTAAAAGAACATATATATAGGAAGCTGTACTTAATTCCCACAACACTAAGTAAAGAGTAAGACATGAGCATACACACACAAGTGAGAAATACATAAAATTAGAATAATGAATGTATGTCTCCCCTGTTAAAATTTTTTTCACTCTCTCCAAATTATCATATATTTTAAAATTTCAAGTATCAGTATTCAATACCCTTTCTGGCCACTGTCAGAACAATGAATAATGAAATGAGTCTGGACTGCTATGACTGTTCTTGTGGCATATATATCAAGAGTGACCCTACAGAAATAACTGAAATAAAACTGTCACTAGACTGTTATCCTTGATAACAGAATCTATACTTTATTCAGCCTTGTATCCCTCAAGATCTAGCTCAAGTCACTACACAGAATAGGCATTCAAATATTTAATTAATGCTTTGTTGAAATAAGAGGAGAGTTATACAAAAGCACCACCTGTAAAAACAAAATGCAACAGTAGAATGAAAAGGAAAGTATTATAAATCAAAAAATATTTTCTAATGGAATCTTTAAGAAAATAAAAAGAGGCACTTGACACGCATCATATGATCAAAGTCATTCAGCCCAGGTCTGTATCCTACAGTGGCACTAAGAACTACTGCTCTGAAATGTTTTTTTTAAAAGTTAACAATATAAAGGCACATAAAGTTTCCCTTGTGCATGACAGATCAATCATGCAGGAATTTATCAAAAACTAATTTGAATTTTTAGAATTTCTCATTTTTTACCATCATTTGGTTTCATCAATTTACTTGCTATGTGAAGCAGAACTTTCTTTTATGTGCTGTGTAATTTCTTCTGTGTTTTAGTATAATTAATTCTGACATTTTAAGACTTCACTTTTTAAAACCATAATATATATATTAAGTAAGCAAAACAGTGAAGCTTATTTTTTAGGCTTACAAAGTCTCGGAATTACAAAGTTCATTAAATGATAATCTTTGGCTAGTCCATGTGAAAATATCTAAGTTGAAGCCTAATTACCCAAGAAAGTATTTTTCTGATTATGGTGTGTATGTGGAAAGGGGGTGCTGGAGGGGAAGCAGGCGGAAAGACAGTTCTGGGCTCTAGCAAGTCTGGTAAACTACCTGATAGTTTTGTGGCAATAGCCAGGAATGAGAAAGGAGAGAGAGAGCTACCACAGGAAAGAAGCCTTGTTTAACAGGTGTATCTCTCAACACAGAGAAGTAAGTAAATGGGAGCTAACCACCTCTCATGTTTTTGTAAGAAGATCAGAGCAATGGAAGGCTTGCACTGAAGGCTAGAGAAAACTATACACTAGTAAGCCCTATTACAGGGAGCCTGAGTTTGTTCACAAAGCCCAGGAGCCTCAGCACCACAGGAGACATTAAGTGGATATCTTGGCCTCTTACAGCAAAAATGAAACCATAATCAACACATACTAAAAGACCTCATATTCAACACACGATAAAAGGCTTCTAACAAATCTACAATATTTCATTTGTATTTCCTAAATTTCTCATAATGCTATTCTATAAGTCACTTCTAACTAGTAGTTAGAGACTGTCATTTATGCAAAATTTTACAAAAATAATTTAAGTGCCTAGATAATTAGTTGTTTCTACACCCTCAGCTAACCAAATTGAAGGCTATCTAAGAAGAGATTTTAGCTCACCCACTGTACCTCAGGACAAAGCCATTTAACTTGTGTATTATATCTAACAGAAAGTTATTAGACTTTACACAGAGAGGTAACCCTGAAAACTCCAACTCCATCATGATATTAAGTATTAGCTCCTAATAAGGTATTTCATTATTATCATTATTACTATTATTATTTTAAATCTCTAGGCTCCCTTTTTTGGTATTCGTGCTACGCTTTTAATATTTTTTTTAAGTGAAGGCATATCTTTTATATCACAATTGTTTTTTGAAAATATCAAGAGGAGATCTGACTTTCCCCTTTCTTCTCAGATGTTTAATTTAGGCAGAACACACTCATGTTTTCTGAATCAGCTTTTGTCTAATGCTCAGAACTGAATTCAGTTTATTTTCTTTCATTACCAGCTTTAGAACTATCTCAAGAAATTGTCTATTATCCAAAAAATCACTTCACATTATATCCTAAATGAAGTATACCACTATTCTCTGTGATTCACTAAAATTACCTATGACAACTTACGTGGCCTAATTTTAGAGGATCCCCAATCTCTTCTCATTCTGGTCAGATACTTTTAATATAGTTTTATTATCACATTTCAATTGTGAAACAATGAAATTTCCAAACAAATATCCCACAGAACTACCATTTTTTCAATAAAAATGTCACACTACTATGGTTGCTTCTCACACACAATATTTACCCCATATTCAAGTTTCTGATAAATCAGCTGTAAGTTGAAATTCTGTTTCTGAGGCATTTCCCGGTATACTAGGCAGTGCATTAGAAAAAAGATTATATTGCATTTAGTCTACAATAATTATCTTTTAAGCGTCTCTATATAATTAACAACCATTCAAAAAAGAAAGTGCAAATGTGCAAATGAGAGAGAACAAAAACAGTTTCTAAACATGTAATGCATAATATAGGATATAAATCCATACAACTACAAACAATTGCTGACAACATCCTTCTGAGCATTAAATGACACCACCAATTTTGTTTTATATGTATTCTTTCTTCTCAAGTATTCAAAGAATGCAAGAGACATTATCTTCTTAATCCAAATTTTTCATGAATATATTAGGATATTACCATTTTTTCACAAATCAGAAAACAAGGAACTACCATTATCTTTGAATATGTTCAATAATAGAGCCAAAATAACAATTCTAGCTAATCTCATCTGGGATCTTAATTAGTACTACAAGTTTATTTGTGAGTTAAAAAATAGTACCACTCATGAGAAACAATGCCAAAACTATTATGCTAATAAATTGTGTTAAAGGCCTAATGAAGAAATACTTTAGCAACTATGAGTAACACACTAGTTGAAGGCATGAGGAACGTTTATACTGGCTCTTTTGGGTGTATACATTAAATGCAAAATCAGAAAAGAATCATGCAAAAATCCGGTTGCCCATGCAAGCACCCCAGAGTCTAATCCTCTCCTCTCAGTTCTGTTGTCAGGCCACAGTAGTGTGGAGACTTGTAGGCTGCTGTCCTTGTTGTAATGAATGGGAAGAGGCTGACAGTGGCATGGTCGAAACCTTCACCTCTTCTTCCCCTGTGGAAAAGTCAGTCATGGTCTAGTTATGGGTGACTAGATTTGTTAACAGTCCCTTTAAAAATGATTTCAATATCTGGAATACTGATACATATATAAAATACATGCGTAATGGCTGGAATGAGGGTGTGAAACAAGACATGAATTTTAAAATATAACCTTATCAAGTACCTAGAAAGTAGTTTCACTCTAATCACACCCTTAAATTTAATACTGTTTCAGATTTAAGAACAAATATAATAGATTTAGAATTATAAATATACAAAAAGGAAAAAGAGAGAGAGAGAAGACCAGGAAAGCCATTCTTTTCCAAGCCAATTGGACCCCTCATATATTTATTTACTTAATTTATTTTGGACCCCTTATATATTTAGACCCTCCTAATGCTAAGCAGTATTCTGTGAAAAAATTAAAACTAAATTCACAGAAGTGAAAACGTGATTTTTAAAAGGGAAAAATGACAAATCCATGTTTTAAAAGCAGTAATTATATTTAGAAAAAAGAAATAAAAAGATATAAATATTAACTGAGCAAATTACCATATAGCATCTGAAAATGCAATATGTACTTTTGAAGTAATTAGAAAATAGTAAAATGCTAACAATACAATGATCCAATTGACTGAAAGTAAGATGACTACTTCTAGGTCAGAGAACTATACATGAAATGAGGTCAGTTCTCCCAATTATAACTGATAATGACTACAAATGATTATAACTGATAATGACTACTGTTTCACACATGACTCGAAATTCAATCAAGTCACTGTTAAACAGCTAATTCAGAAACAGAATCTTTTTTAAAAATGCCCTCTCAAGTAAAATTCAAATGAATAAAAACATGAACAAAAATCTAATTCTAAACAGTTTCAAATATTTTTCTAGGTATATTTTGAAACAACAATGCTTACAGACTTAGACTATTATTTGTTCTCCAAATAATTTTTAGCATTATGGAATAAAAACATCTTGGCAGAGAGTTCTTTGAAAAACAAATGTGCAAAACACTTGGAAAGATAGCTTAACTGATAACATGAAGATAAAGACTTTCAGTCTTTAGAACAGGTTATTTCATAGTTTTTTAGTAGATTTGTAAAGATTCTATAAATCCCAAACACATAGCAAGGAGGCTGTGTAAAGGAAATTTTAGACTAGAGTTCTTGGTGAGAATGTGGTACTCTTAAGAAACAAGCAAGAGATTAATTTTTTCATGAAGTCAATGAAATTCATTCTATTTTATAACTACAGATCATATTCCTGAGCTAGGCCAATTACCTCACGAATAGATACTGTTGATAAAAAGGGACCTCCCAAATGTGTGAGAGCAAAAATCAATTACTACGGGAAGAAAGCCAAGCTAAAGTAAACGCCAGTAATCTTCATTTATGAAGGAGAACATTAATGTTGTAGTGAAAAAACATTTCAGTTACTGAATCTGAGATCTGGGTCCCTATCCTACTTCTATCACTAATTGAATGTGTGACTTTTAACAAATTATAACCTTTCTGGAACACAGCTTTGTCATTCCTAAAATGGAGCTGAACAAGGTAGGTTGCTTTTTAGGACAAGAAAAGTCACTTTTTAAAACAAAAGCACATGGTTCCAATAATAAAAAAGATCTGAATGGACTTCACTATTACTGCCCATTGATCAAAGTTTTCCCTCAAGAATATTTATTCCAGAAATCCTTCTAAATTTAGCAAACCAAATATGCAGACAAGAAAATGCTGCTAAAAAGATTTCACTTAATTAAGGAAATAACTAATTTCAAACACAAAAAATGTTTTCAATTTGGTAAAGGAAATGGAAACCACGTTTCTGTCAAACCTCTGGCAACTCTCCTTCCCATGATAGGTTTCAGATATATCAATTTTTAATAATTAACTGAAATAAACCAAAACTTTAAATTTAAATATAAATATATAATAAATATAGACATAGTATATATATGATACACAGATGACTGTCACCTCTGAGTATTTACTCCTAAAGGTCAGGAACCCCATTTTACTCTACGTATCTATATATACGTATATACAGATGTGTGTATATATATATATACACACACATTCCTTTTCCACTATTAAATATTGTCTAAGCATATCTTAAAGCGGCAGGCCTCACTGAAACAGTAGGTATTCTCCACTATGAAGCACTTAACGGCTACCATGTGTAAAATACCATGATATTCACTGCAGAATACACAGTTAAACCTTTTTCAATAGTTGAACTCAAGTACAACTGAGTTACAACTACAGGTGGGAGGCAGATATTGCCTACATACTAAACTGCTTCAAATAATTCACAGTTCTGATGTACACAGTTTTCCAGAATTTTAGTCTGTCATTTATGTTACTGAAAATCCTCAATCATCTGGCTATAATTATAAAACTATTCTGCTTTGAGGCTTAGCACATTCAGCTTCCTGAGGTATTTGCCAAATATTTACAGGCCATGGAAGGATTCTATATAACTCCTGATAACAATTTTAAATATTTTGGTACATTAAAACTAAAATTTCTCTAGTCGTGAGAGTCTTAAAAGTGATCTAATAATAAGCTTAATCATAAGTCACCATTTAAATACGAAGATAGCATGCATAATCAACAACTGAAAATGCGAAATAACAAACTCTCCCCGCTTCCCACAAAATACAATGATTCAGAACCTATATTGGTGACTTCATTCTGGGAATTTCTGGGGGAAAAAAATGTATTTTATGCGCTATGGTTGAGTATATGCTAAAAGAAAGAAAACCCCATAATTTAATGCCACATTTTTTTCATAGAGTATCCATTTTAAATGAAGATTTCAAACGACTTAACATGAGGATAACTACATTCAAAAATCAGTGATTACTCATCACCCTTGTGGCATTTCCAGAATATCTACTGGCTTGAAATATTTGGTTTAAAACTGCTCTTTTTGTACTAATGGACAACATTTTAACTATGAAATAAGAACATATAATTTTTGAAGATGGTCACGTAATAAGTCAAATAAAAGTACACAATGAAGACAGATAAGAACTAGAGTTCCACAAAGGCATCCTCTTCCTATCATATCAAGTCCACACTGTTTTGCCTCACTGTCAGAGCTCCCCATCCTCTCATTCATCCTATATATAAAAAACATGAAGCACCTCCCAGTACAGAAGGCAGTTCTATTGCTTTTTAATGTAGTGACATACTAAATCCTGCCTCTACATCTTTATTCAGGAGTTTCCATTAACATAAAAGGTCTTTCCCTTTCCCTCCTGCTAACCCAAATCCAGAATACAGATCAATTCCTACTTCCTCAATGAAGCCTCCCCAACAATTTATTGGCTCCACTGATGCGTCTTGGATTCCAGTATCATATAGTTACCGCTTTCATAACACAATCTCATTTCACCTCGTTAACTACACTGTATAGTACCTGGAAGTAGTGTCCATATTTTATACTTGTTCTCTGTTATCCACATGGCCTAGTTCATTGTTGGGCAAAAAGATACCCAAATATTTATAGTAATTCATTTAACATTTTGTTGTTAAATGTTTAGAATATTTAGGGGAACTTAAACTTTTAGTGTTATAAGGTTATGAGATACACTACTAGTAATTTAAATGCCACATTTCTAAATGATTGAAACAAAGCAAAACAAAACACAATTACATTCTAATATGCTCTCTTGAATGGAGGAAAAAAAGAGTACCAGAAACTGAACACTTAGTGTTTCATAAGTGAATATCATGTAGAAAAGGAGTGAAAAATATCACTCTTGATTACCTACTAACTACCATAATCAAATGAACAAATATCATGAGTCCCACCAATGTGCAAACCACTACATCAGGTGCTATCATGCTTATGTGCACACTAACTTCACTGTATCAACAGCCACAAATCGTACTCTCTTAACCCAACTACTTGTCTTGAAACGAAATGTTGGTCACAAAGAGAATAGAGCCAAAGAATTCTGATGGATGTCTGTAAACTTATCTACCAACCTTGCTCAAAACAAGAGAATGAACGCTCTGCTGGTAATAGCACATTATTACAATAATGGTGGCCATGTCATATCACAAAGGCCAGGACAAGGGACAAAAACAAAGTTTATAAGTTATATAACAGAGTGAAGGACTATTCTATTCTACTTGAGAGAATGAGGAGAGAACAAACTCTTTTACCAGTTATATCTAAAGCCCAAACTAAATTTTGAAAAACTATTAACAAGAAAGATTCCTTTAGATATAGAAATCACTTGATCTAATAAATATCATATGGTACCTTAAAAGCCAAAAGTTCTGAAACCTTCAAGGGTAGCAGTACAAAACCAGAAGTATTCTGGCATCACTTACAGGAACCTAATATTTACCCCAGAAATAAAAACATAACAGACCAGAAGGAAAAATATCTCTTTGAACTCTTACTTTTTCACAGAAAGTATACTTATGCACATGTATGTCTGTGAAACATTAATAATGAGGGTTCTCAAATATTAAGTCCTTTATTAACATATAGCACAGTTTTGGGGGGGGTGTGTGTGTGTGTGCGCGTGCATACATGTCTATCAGTCAAAATAAGTAAATTTTCTAAAGGAGTTAAGAGAGTGGCTTTATCCCTCATGCTCTCACTAATTACCATCTCTAAAATTTTTTTTGAACCAACTTACTTTTAGAATGTATACTCAGAATTTTTACCATGATGCTGGACTTTATGGCACCATAATTTCAGAGCCCATTTTTTTTCTTTTTCTTTTTGTATTTATATGACATAAGAAAGTCTGGTAACTATTAAGTAAAATGCTTCCAAGCAATAACCAGGTATAATACTCCACCATCCTTATAAAGCTCAATATTACAAGGCATCCATCCAATTAAAATTTTTTTAGATGATAAAGAGTTTTTCCCATTGAAATTTCCAAGACTAATGATACATACTTTCTGTTATTCAAAAGTTCCCTCCTTACCCACCCAACAACCTGAAGGCATGAGTTATTCACAAATTCTCAAAGGCTATAAATGAACCTACCTGCTATAGGGATCCCTCCCAGACCTGTGTTGTGCTGTGGCGGGAGATTCAAGTCCAAGAAATTACTATTTGAGGTGGGGTTTGCTGTGTGGTTCAAGTGCATGATGCTATTGCGTGGAAAGGCCATCCAAGGATAGCGGGCTGCCTGGCCTGGAAAACTGAATGAATTATAAACCGCTCGGTGCTGCTGAAATTGAGGGAACCTCTGTGGCAAGACTGAAAAGGTACTATTGAGAGAGTTGGCATTGGTAGGTGCAGCAGGATGCAGGAATCCAGGGCCCGGACCTTTGGCTGTTGTAGTGTGTGAAGAGGAGTTCTGAAGAGATGTGGGCGAAAGGGAAGGCTGGTCTTGGACTGACAGTTCCTTTTCAATCAGGTCTGCTAAGGCTTTTCGAGTGACATCAAAGGGATCAAAACCCAAGTCATCCTCTGGTTGTTTAGAAGAACCAAAGCCAAATGCTGCTTGCCAGTCTGTAGAGGACGAAACTGGGATTGTTTCTGGCAGGAAAAAAATCAATGATAAATTTAAAATATATAGCTCACTTTCACACTAGTGAAACATCATACTATAACACAAAGGCAAATGTATGCAAAATCTATGACTTCTTAGAACATTAAGACTGTAAAATTACAAAAGGTCTCAGATACTTCTAGCAATGATTTCATTCTTAAGTTACTAATTTCAAAAACTGAATGATATAGACTGATTTTGCTAATCAAAGAAAACAAAGTACTACTTGAAACCCAAATTATACTCTCATCATCAAAACCCAGAATAAGTCATTTAAGTGAAATAAAGTAATAAATATAACAGAATTCAATTAGTAAAGTTTACTTTTGAAATGTATTTATCAAAGACAAAGTATAAATAATTTTGAATGTATGCTTTATATATCATTACTATAACAATGAAAAAAGTATTTATTTAATCTTTATATTTTTACAATTGTCTTAATTTTATGCTATCCTTCACATTAATGAGAACTTATAATGAATGAAATTGGAAACGGCTCAAAATGCCAAAATATAACTTTCAATATTAACTAACATACTTCTTTGTCAGCTGGGGGAACATTTTTTTTAATATAACTACACAAACACAAATCTAATTAAAAGCTGTAAGCCCTTAATACTTACTAGAGGAATAAGCATTGGATTACTAGAAAAATTATCTAACCCATGATTCTGGAGAAATCTGTCTGTTAATATGATAAGTTCTAGGTCACACAACTACTTTACCTGACTATCCAATTCCTTGCAATTTAAATGTTTACATTTTTATGAAAATACCTGATGTGAAGAGGCTCTGTGGCTCTGGTGCTGTAGGCCAGTCACTGGATGTCTGTGGGGAGCTGGGGAAAGGAGGAAGCCCACTTGGGATAGGGTTGGGATGGCGAAAATTGTCTGAGAATAACGACTGTGACTCAGTTACTGCCCCTTCAAAAGGAGACCGTGCACTGTGATTGGATGAATTGATGGGGATGACTGGATTGGATTTTGATAAACCGGGTGGTGGTGAAGGTGTATCACTGTTAGATATCTAAATAAAACAGGAAAAGAAAAGAATCATCAATATGTTTATACAATATAATAAGCCATAATTTAAAAGGCTTGCAATGAAAGGTATTAGAATAATGATCTTCAAAAACTGGGGTACTCGGACTTTTTTATGAAAGCATAAATTTTCAAAAAATCCATCAACCTACATATGCACTCCTTTATAAAACTGACCCTCCTGAAGACAGAGCCAGTATCCCCTCCTTTTAGAACTTAATTTCCCTCACTTTACAAAAAAAATAGTATTTCTCACTCTCTGGGATCTAACTACAGTATTTTGCCCAAGCGTGAAAACTTGCTGGGAACCAAACAAAACTTTATTAGAAATATTCAGATTAGTGATGACAGAATGACTGACTCTAATGACTTGATTCTTTGGCAAGCTAGGTGATTTCCAATACTTCAGTTTTAAATAAAATGGAAAGAAGAGCTAATCAAGTTATTTCCAAACATGTCATTAAAAATAATTTGTATAAACAAATCAATATTTTATAAATAAATCTAAATACCTAAACCTTAGGTATTTAATTCAAAAGGAATTCAAAAATCTGAGTGATATTGATATAATACTCTTTCTTCTATCTGCTTATTTATATGAACAAGATGTCTCAGCATTTATATTCAGAAAAATGAAAATATGACTAGATTGCTGCTAAAACATCTCCTTGTACCACTGGGTAATATTCATCCATGGATACAAAAAACTAATCTAATTTTACAATGTCCTATCCACTTCATTAAGAGGTAAATTTCCAATACAATTTTAGTGTTTATGTTTAATGATTAATTTTTTAATCAAAATCTATACTTATATATATATATTGCTTGGATCAAATCAATACTACAAATGAAAATTCAGAAGAAAGAAATTTGGCATTTGTGTCAACAAAATATTTTTATTTCCAATTCAAAATTTATATGTCTACTTTCATTTGAGAGAATGCCTATCAAGCATAAACTATATTACATTAAGAAAAAATTCTGTACTGCCAGTGGAAATTAAAAAGTGAGTTCAAGGAATGATGTAAAATTTCTGATTGTTAAAGAAGAGCTTATGTAAATAGATGAGGGAGTAACAAAACATTCTGACACTTAAATCTCTCAGATACTTATTAAAAACCAATGTAACACATTTATTTAAAAATACCAAAATTTATAATAAGCTGGAAATTATATCCTGTGCAGCTATTTTAACTTATGAAAAAAGTTTACTGTTGACTTAAAATATACAAGGGGATATACAGATTTTCAAATTCCTTCACGGAATTTGTGAACAAAAAGTTTGGAAAACAGTGTATTTTAGATCTCTCACTTCCTCACACTGTGGGGAACTGGCTGTTCTTTACAGAATAGATTAGAGCTACACTTTTTTTTTTTTTTAAACCAAAGTAAGAAGTGTACAGAAACTTAAGTAGTGAAAAGCTAGCAACTAGACAAGATGATATAAAGCATGCTCTAAAGATCAGGACCTTATTCTGTACCACAGTGGAAGCAACTTTGAACTTAACGATTTGGTTTATCAATTCAAAGCCGAAAGTAAACATTTGAGGGAAGGGGGAAAAACTGGGGGCAAGTTCACTGAGAGAAATAGAAAATTTAGGTTAGTTTGGAATTAGCAGATGCAAACTATTATATATAGGATGGATAAACAACAAGGTCCTACTCTACAGCACAGGGAACTATATTCAATATCCTGTGATAAACCATAGTGGAAAAGAATATGAAAATGAATATATATCTATAATAAAACTGGGTCACTTTGCTGTACAGCAGAAATTAACACAATATTGTAAATCAACTATACTTCAATAAAATTAAAAAAAAATAAAATTAAAGTTGATAGCAAGGGACAAGGGGAGCACAGGACAGAGAAACAACTCAAAATCAAGAATGCAGATGGGGACCATTTAGTCTGGGACCATTTCATGTAGGGTCAAAAAGACCAAGAATATCAGGGATCCTAAGGACACAAATGTACTGGCACACAGTACAACATATGGTCGTAATGATAATTCTGAGTCACCAAGAAAGGGTTAAATTATGCTCTATTCTGTGGAGAAAAAGATGGCTAATTATAATACATTTAACAAAAATGTCCACTAAAAGCGTTTTTAAATTGTTTCAGTATTTAAAGTATTTTTAACTGTCTAGAAAATTCACTTGCATAGAATGTCTTGTTTCAGCAAATGACAGATAAATGAAGGAATACAGTATCAAAATCTTACCTGCTGGGAGTTATCACCATTCCCTATGCTCAGAGAATCAGAAGGTTTGTCAATGGGGCTGTAAAAAAGGAAAAAATAAAATCAGAGTAAATTTATTCCCCACAACCAAAGCCAGAAAAATAGACACTTTATCATCTTAACATTTATTGAAGCACTCTGATGTAAGACATTAGGTTAGATGTTGGGGACACAAAGAAGTATAAGATAAAATCTCTACCCTTGAGCAATTTACAGTCTAATTAGACTCTCTAAAAACACCAGGTGAAACAACAGCTTATGAAAAATAAGTACTGCTTAAAAGGGATACTAATCCATTATTTAGTTTTGTGCCCATGATAAACACATTCACTATTAAAATTCTTGAAATAACACTCACTTATTTTTCTAGGTGCTTAATGGAGAGCATAAAAGTTATTGAAATGTTATCTACAAGTTCTTAAAAGCAATAAATTTTTTAATACTTCAGTATCCTAATCATAACCCTAGAGAAGGCATATGTAAGTATGTACATACACACATACACACACACAGAGGAGACTAACAGAACGAAACTTGTGCAAACTATTGCCTCAAAAGAAAACGGTAAAACTGGACTTCCATAAGACAAAATGCAGTATCACAGTAAAGTAACACAGATTTGCTAACTTCAAGTCCATTTTAACTCATCTGACTTAAAAACAAAACAAAAATCTTTATACCACTTACCTAGCAAGTCATTTCTATAACTAACTTTAACCCAACACATGAACAAAAGATAAGTTGTTAGTACCCACGTAATAATACTTATTTCTGATACAATACTATAGCAAACAAATTTAAGATTCCAAATTTCTCAAAATTATTTTGTTGCCTGGAAACATATATAAAGTCATCTTACAAATAGACAACTTACTGGTATCACATTTAATTGTTCTAGAAAAATTTAACAATTTAAATTTAGTACCCAATCTGAATACCAGGTGTATCTTCTGCAGAAACACTGCCAGATGCTCTTGAGTGTGACTGATAAGTCTGAAACTTACTTGATAGCATCTTTACTTCTTATTATTCAGTGTATCAATAAATCAGTTCATATTATTGTCAAGTGCGTAATACGAATAATTTTAAGATATAGCTCTGAGCCCACTAAATTTAGAGGAAACAAGACAGGTCAACACCAACAAATATCAGCCAGTGTCAACTATTAAATGCACTGTTTAAACACTAAATGCCATCAATCTTTAGAAGAAAGAAGAGCTACCCCAAGTGGGGCAATTAGGAAAAGTTTCCTAGGGAAATTCAAATTTAAGTAGGTCCTTAAAAAGATATACACATTAGAAGAGGGAAGCGGGGGGGACAGCATTAAAGGTAGGAATAGCAAGTGTTTCAAGAATCTAAAGGTCGTAATGCAGCCAAAAATTAAATAAATAAATAAATAAATAAATTTTAAAAAAAGAATCTAAAGATCGTAGAAAAGGTTGAGAGAAAGGTAATTAGTTTAGCTAACATACAGGATAATTTTAACAATGGGAGGTAAGGATAGGAAGATAGACACCAGAGGCCAATGGGAATTTTTTTGAGCACAGAAATGATATAAATAAATAAAACAGTGTTTTAGAAATATTAATTTGGTGATGGCATGAAGAACAGGCTGGAATACAATTCAGATAATCTGAGATAAACTTGCAATATTAAAAAAAATTTATTGTGGTAAAATACACTATATAAAATTTACCATCTTAACCATTTTTAAGTGTAACTTCAGTGGTATCAAATGCATACACTTTGTTGCACAACTACCACAAACATTCATCCCCATAACTCTTTTAATCTTATGAAAATGAAATTCTATACCCACTAAGCAACTCATCTTCCCCTCCTTTCAGCATCTACAATATACTTTGTTTTGATGACTTTGACTATTCTAAATGCCATGTGTATAAATGGAATCATATAGAGTTTTTGCCTTTTTGTGACTAGCTTATTTCATAAACAATAATGTCCTCAAAGTTCATCCATATTGTAACATACTGCAGAATTTCCTTCCTTTTTAAAGCGCAATAATATTACATTGTATATGTACCACATTTTGCTTGTCCGTTCATGCATCCATGGACACTGAGACTGCTTCGACATTTAAACTACTGTGAGTAATGCTGCCATTACATAAGCGTACAAATATCACTTCAATATATATGCTTTTATATGTATGTACAGAAGTGGAATGGGTGGATCATATAGTAATTTTCCTTTTAATTGTTTGAGAAACTGACATACTATCTTCCACAGTGGCTATACCCTTTTACATTCTCACCAATAGTGCAAAAGGACTCCAATATCCCCACATTCTTTGAAACACTTGTTTTCTGCTTTTTTGACAGTGGCTATGCCAATGGGTGTGAGGAGGTGTCTCCTTGTAGTTTTGAGTTGCACATCCCTAATTAGTGATGTTGCGCATTTTTTCCTATGCTTATTGGCCATTCACAATCTTCTCTGGAGAAATGTCTATTCAAGTCCTTTGCCAATTTCTGAATTAGGTTATTCGATTTTTTTTGTTGTTGAGTTTTAGGAGCTCTCTAGATATTCTGGTTAATAATCCTTTATCAGATAAATAACTTACATTTTATCCCATTCTGTAGCTTGTGGATAATGTCTTTTGATTCACAAGTATTAAGTTTTCATGAAGTCTAATTTGCCCCTTTTTCCTTTTGCTACCTGTGCCTTTGGTGTCATATCCAAAAAATTACTACCAAATTCAATGTCATGAAGCTTCTGTCCTGTTTTCTCTTAAGGTTTTTTTTTGGGGGGGGGAGGGGGGGAATGTTTTAGGTCTTGAATTTAGGTGCTCAGTCCATTTTGAGTTAATTTTTTAATATGGTGTTAGGTAAGGATCCAACTTCATTCTTCTGCATGTGGATACCTAGTTTTCCCAGCACTGTTTGTTGAAAAGATTGTCCTTTCCCCAGTAGTCTGGTCTTAGTACCCTTCTCAAAAATCTTTGGCCATATATGCAACACTTAATATTTATGGGCTCTCTATTTCACTGGTCTATATGACTTCTGACATGATTGGGATTGAATCTGCAGATTGCTTTGTGTAGAAATGACATTTTAAGTACTCCAATCCATGAACATGGGATGTGCTTTCATTTGTCTTTTAAAATTTCTTTCAGCAATGTTTCATAGTTTTCTTGTATAAGTTTTTCACTTCCTTGGTTAGTTCCTAAGTATTTTATTCTTTTGATCCTATTGTGAAAGAAACTGCTTTTGTAATTTCTTTTCAGTTTGTTCACTGTTCATGTATAAAATGCAAATGATTTTTTGCATGTTGACTTTGTATCCTGCTACACCGCTGAATTCACTTATTAGTTCTAACAGATGTGTGTGTGCATAATCTTTAGAATTTTCTACATATAAAACCATACCATCTGCAAAAAAGACAATTTTACTTATTCTTTACCAATTTAAATGCCTCTTCTTTTTCTTGGCTAATTGCTATGTCTAGAAAATGCAATACTGTGTTGAACAGAAGCAGTGAAAGCAGGCGTCCTTGCCTTGTTCCTCATCTCAGAGGAAAACTTTCAGTCTTTCCACCACTGAGTATTTTGTTCACTGTGGTTTTTCATACATGGCTCTTAGCAAGCTGAAGTAGCTTCCTTCTGTTTCTAGGTTGTTAATTGTTTTTGTCATGAAAGAGTGTTTAATTCTGTCAAATGCTTTTTCTGCATCAATTGAGAGGATCCCATGATTTTTATCCTACATTCTGCTGATGTGGAATATTGCACTGCTCAAGTTTCACACATTAGGCTATCCTTGCGTCCTAGGAATAAATCACACTTGGTCTTGGTATGTAATTCTTTTAATGTGCTGAATTCTGTATGCTAGTATTCTGTTAAAGAAATATGCAATCAATGATCATTAAGGGTTTGAATCTTTCTTTTCTTACAGTGTCTTTGTCTGGCTTTGGTTATCAGGGTAATGTTAGCCTCATAGAATGAGTTAGGAATCATTCCCTTCTCTTCAATTTTTGGGAAAAATCTGAGAAAGACTGGTATTAGTTCTCCTTTAAATATTTGGTAGAATTCACCAGTGGAGCCATTAGGTCCGGGACTTCTTTACTGGGAGATTTTTTATTACTAATTCGATCTCCTAATCGGTTATACATTTATCCATTTTTTAAAAATTTCTTTGTAACAGTTTTGGCAGGTTTTGTGTTTCTGGGAATCTGTCCATTTCATCTAGATTATCCTCCAATTCTCTGGCAGACAACTGTTCACAGTACTCTCTTATAATCCTTTTTATTTTTTGTAGAATCTGCAGTATTGTTCCCCCTTTCTTACATTAGCAATTTGAGATGTCTTTTTTTTTTTTTTCTTAGTTTACCTAGCTAAAGGTTTGTCAGTTTTGCTGATATTTGTGAAGAACCAATTTTTGGTTTCACTGAGTTTCTCTATTGTTTTTCTATGCTCTATTTCATTTATCTCTGCTCTAATCTTTATTAATTTCTTCCTTCTGCTTGCTTTGGGCTTATTTGTTCTTTTTCTAATTCTTGTGAGGTTTCAATTGTTGACTTGGGATCTTTCTTATTTTTTTAATTTAATAATAGCACTTATAGCTGTAAATTTCCTCCTTAGCACCACTTTTGCTGCTTCCCAGAAGTTCTGCTATGTTGTGTTTTCATTTTCATTCATCTAAGTATTCTCTAATTTCCTTGTGATTTCTTGACACATTAGTTGTTTAAAAGTGTTTAATTTCCACAGTTTTCTAGATTTCCTTTTGTTAACGATTTCTAACTTCATCCCATTGTGGTCAGAAAAGATACTTAGTATATTTATCTTTTTAAGTCCTTTGAGACTTAATTTGTGGCCTAATATATGGTCTATCCTGGAAAATGTCCCAAGTGCATTTGAGAAGAATGTGTATTCTGTTGTTGTTGGGTACAGTGTTCTGCATACGTCTGTTAGATCTAGTTAGTGTTGTTTAAACCCTCTCCTTATCTTTTGTCTGGTTGTTCTATCCATTATTGTGAGTGGGGTACTGAAGTCTCCAGCTGTGACTGCAGAACTATTTCTCCCTTCAATTGTCAGTTTTTGCTTCATACATTTTGATGGTACTTAGGTGTGTAAATGTTTATCACTGTCTATCTTCTTGCTGTGTTAAAACTTTTATTAATATAAAATGTCCTTCATCTCATGTAATCTTTTTTTTTTTTATTTAAAGTCTATTTTGTCTGACATTAGCATTGCCATCCTGATCTTTTTTGGTTCTTGTTTGCATGGAATATCTCTTCCCATCCTTTCACTTTCAACCTGTGTTTTGGGGTCTAATGTGAGTCTCTTATAGACAGCATATAGTTGGATCATATATTTCTTATCCATTCTGCCAATCTCTGTCTTTTGATTGGAGATTTGAACCCATTTACATTTAACATAATTAATGATGAGTTATTTATGTCACCATGCTATTTGTTTTCTATATGCCTTAAAGCTACCCCCACCTTGTTTCTTTTATGTTTAACCGATTTTTCTTTAGTGAAACATTTAAATTCCTTTCTCATTTCCTTTTGTGTATATTCTAGAGCTCTTTTCTTCGTTGTTATCATGGGAAATACATTTAATATTCTAAAGTCACAACGGTCTACCTTAAATTTATACTAACTTAATAATATACAAAATCTCAGCTCTTTTAAAGCTCCATCCCTATCCCTTTTGGTTACTGATGTCATAAGATTAATCATACATCGTGTGCCCCCGATAATTCTTTTAAATGCAGTTTTTTAAGTTATGCAGAAAACAAGAATTGAAGTCACAAACCAAAGCTAGGGTAATACTAGCTTTTTGTTTGTTTTGTTTTATTATATTCATTCAGTAATATTTATTAAGCATGTACTAAGTGACTGGCAGTGTTCTACCCTCAAGAGTAATACTAGTTCTTCTACTGAAGTATTGGACTTTAAATGTACTGACCTCAAGTCACAAAGGAAGAAAAAAGTATAGTTACAAATCATTGTCATAGTAACACTAACTTTTACAATAGCTCATTTATTTACTTTTATTGAGATCTTTATTTCTCCATACAGCGCTAGGTTACTGTCTAGTGTCCTTTCATTTCATCTTCCAAGACTCCTTGGGAATTTCTTGCAGGTCAGGTCTAGAGGTCCTGAACTCCCTCAGCTTTTGTTTATTTGGGAAGGTCTTAATTTCTCCCTCACACTTTGAAGACAGTTTAGCTGGAGAGAAGATTCTTGGTTGGTATATGTATGTATGTATGTAATTTCTCCCTCACTCTTTGAGGACAGTTCTGCTGGATAGGAGATTCTTGGTTGGTGTATGTATGTGTGCATATATATATATATATTTTCCCCACTCCTTTCAGCACTTTGCATCTCTCAGCCCACTGCCTTCTGGCCTCCAAAGTTTCTAATGAGAAATCTGCTGATAATCTTACTGAAGATCCCTTCTATGTGATGCTTTGCTTCTCCTGCTGCTTGCAAGATTCTCTCCTCTGTCCTGTTATAACGTCTTAGTGTCTCACTTTGGGTCTCTGAGTTCACCTTAATAAGAATTTGTTAAGCTTCTTGGATGTTTATATTCAGCAAATTTGGGAAGTTTCAGTCATTATCTGTTCATATATTCTCTCTGCATCTCTCTCTCTCTTCTCTTCCTGAAACTCTAATAATGCATCTGCTGGTCCACTTGGAGTCCTACAGGTCCCTTAGGCTCTGTTCACCTTTCCTCAATCTTTGTGTGTGTTCCTCAGATGATAATTTCCATCACCCTATCTTCAAGTTTGCTGATTCATTCTTCTGCCTGCTCAAATCTGCCTTTGAATCCTCTAGAATATTTTTCATTTCAATTATTATACTTTTCAGCTCCAGAATTTTTTAGTTTCTCTTAAATTTTCTACCTTGTATTGATGTTTCCATTTTTGTTCACACATCACTTTCTTGACTTTCTCCACATCTTTAATTCTTTAAGAATCTTTAACAGGGTTGCTTTAAAGACTCTGTTCAGTATATCTGCCATTAGGTCTTTTCCAGGGACAGTTTCTGTTGATTTATTATTTTCTTTTGAATGGACAGTTCTTTTCTGTTTCTTTGTATGCCTTCTAATTTTTTGTTTAACATTGGCCATTTGAAATCTAGTAACATGGTACCTTTGGAAATCAGATTCTCCCCCTCCCCAGTGTTTGCTCTTCTGGTTACTGGTTCTTGTTTTGTTTTTTTCTTTTTTGATTATTGTAAGCTATCTCTGTGCTGAGAATCAGTCTTAGATGTAAACTTAAGGTCTTCTCAGGTCTTTTCTGAGCCTTCCTTGGACATGCAGAGTCACTTTCAAATTTTCCCCTTATATGTAGTTGTTTTTGAATGTTCTAGTCTTTAATGTCTGGCTCCCAAAAGGGGAAAAGCAAAAATTAAAGAGGCACAGCAGGAGGGTGTCAGTCCTTTAAATCCCCTAGAAATCACTTCAGCCAGAGAGGAACGGACTTGCAACTATGGGGGGATGTGCAACAATGACTGCCTGCCTCTTTGTCTGCACCTGTGATCAGAAGCAATAATCAGCATTCAGAGCAGAGATCCTCAATATTTGAGGACACGGTCCTCTTTGCCCACCCTGTCTCCCACATGCTATATGCAAGCTGCTCCAGGAACACGTACATAGCATCTGCCCGTGTGGCTGGGGGTGGGGGAGGGGTAGCTGCTACTGTGCTAAGAGCTGAAATTGACCAAAATTAACTGCCAAGTCTTTCCCTGGAAGTTGCAAGCCTTCAAAAAACCTCAGAGTTCCAAAATAGTTACATCAGACAGATTATGCAAGTGCAACTGTTGCCCAGGTGGTGAGACTGATTCCTGGTGCTATACACTCTGCCACCTTCCCCAAATTTGCACTATTCTTATAATATGGGAATACAGGCTTAAAGTTCAGAGGATGGAGTAGTCACAGAAACAGAAGGATGAAAGCAAGATACTACAAAGGAAGAATTGCAGTGTCTTGATCTTGGTTTACCTCTTCAGTCACCACCAATAAAAAGCACTAAATAACAATTTTCAATACTGATGAAGTCAATCTTGCTAATGTCAAGGGCAATACATGAAAATATTATGGCATTCAGAATTAAATCTTGAGACTGTTTCTGGATTACAACTAATTAGGATAACTTATATCACCTTTTCCACCATGCCAACTGCAGTTTCATAAGCACTGATTCATTAACACTTAATGCTTTACCTGGGAAAGGTTTATCAAAGATCTCTAGATCAAAATTTCTAGATCAGTGTCATCAACCCAAAGACAGCTGCTGAAGAATCGGAATCAGGGCAAGATATTAGTAAGCTTAAGTTCCATTCAGTTTTAGTATATTCTTCAATTTATTTTAAGAATAATGAACAAATTCAAGGAATATTAAATGAGAGCTTTAGGAATAAGGATATAACTAGAAAGTTTTACTTTTTTATGTGGGCAGTAAAAGATCAATTAAAATTAAACCTGCCATAGTAAGTGCAACTATCAGTGCAAAAATGGGAAATAAAGACGGGGGAGTCCCTGCAAATGCATGTATAAACCCAACAGAAACAAAAAGTGTTTTTTCGAAGTCTAACTGCGATAAATGTGAACTCCTTGCACTCTGATGGCTGAACAGAAAGCACATATCTCGAAGCTACCACTAACAGGTCAGAGTTCTCACAATACCCCTGGCAACAGGTGTCCAAATTTCTTCTTCATTAAGCTCTGTCATACAAACAAATTTGTTGTTTTACATTCAACAACCATCTACCCATTACCATGCCAAGAAGGTTAAGAAAGGAAAGAAATCTTTAACAAATATCACATTCACTAATGAAGATAGAGACCTATTTCCTGGGGTTCCCTGGGAATGGCTCTAGAACAGGCTCCAGCTTTAGTTCTGGTCATGGGTTTGGTTCTGGTACTCTTTGTGATACCATGCCTAGCGTGGGCTCCAGTGCTGCTCCCAGCAGCCCTCCTCAAGCAGCGACTCTAACACTAGGCTTAACTCTGACCCCCCATGCCAGCGTGGGCTCCAGCTCTAATGACTCATGTTCTGGCTCTAGTGGTTGTTTTAGCTCATCCACTTGTCTGTTAGAGACTACAATGAGCCTATGTTTCAGGTATTTCCTCTGTTCCTGAAGATTAACTTTCTCCTGTCATAGCACCCAAAGACTCATCCCTGGGGCTTCAGGAGTAGAGGAAGTACATCGGGTTTTCGGTTAAGTCCACCTCCGTAAGAGGTTGGTAGTGGTGGATGACTTCAGTTAGCATGAATGACTGCAGTACCTCCTTGGTGCAGGGCTGCACTTCATTATCATTCAACCAGGAGCAGATAATGCCCCCTTCCAATGATTCACCAAAGTGCAGTAGAAAGGTACCAGAAATGGAGTTCAGCAACTGGTGTTCCTGGCATTGCTGGAAAAGAGCTGGCGATTCTAAGGGTGTGAGCTGAGCAAACTGAACCAGAGAAGCAAGCGCCAGGCAATCAAGAGTAGGTTCATGTTAGAAATAATCACCACACAGAGGATATCTGTTTTCAGCTCCTGCTTCAGATCCTGGTAGGTGTATCCGACCATGAAGCTGATAATGTACAGTTCCTCTTGCACTCAGGAGTCCCCTATTCTTGCCCTTTCCAGAACCACCTGAACACTGCTCCACCAGAGTCAGGTAGCCAAAATCCAAAATTAAATCCTGACTGTAGTTCTTCTTGGGGGACAGTTTTCTGGTTTGAAGTCAGAATGTTGAACTTCTGGAAACTTTTGTACAGTTGGCCCTCAACATCCATGGGTTCCACATCCTCAGATTCAAGAACATTCAGGAGAAAAAATTTCAGAAAGTTCCAAAAAGCAAACTTGAATTTCCCTTGTGCCAACCACTATTTACTTAGCATTTACATTGTATTTATATTGCATTAGGTATCATAAGTAATCTAGAGATAATTTAAAGTATGCAGGAAGATGTGTGTCGGTTATGTGCAAATACTACACCATTTTATATAAGGGACTTGAGCATCCGAGGATTTTGGTATCCTAAGGGACCGATCCCCATGAATACTGAGAGATGACTGTAATTGAGGAAGATTACAGTCAGTGGAGACTTGCAGTCAGTGACCCACTGTCTTCCTGGAATCTCATCAGCAGCCTTGTCTGGACAGTGAACTTCCTCCCAATCTTGAAGATGAGGGGTCAATGGGGAGTTTAGGAAATGTAGGGCTGGGTTTCTACCACAAAGGCTTTGTGGAACAGACCTAAAAACAACTGTGTATGGGGCCTTCCACAGGTCCACCCCTTTGGTCAGAAGGTTGTCCTCATAGCTAACCAGGCAACTCAGTTCCTTCAGCTCCTTCAGCAGCTGATTCAGGTAAAACAACAACTTTGCTCCAGTTGTGAACACTTCTCCAGCTGATCCAACACACTGTTCAGTGGGGCTCTACTGCAGGCATATAGGTGCTGGACTTTGCACTAATTAGGACAATTAATTGGCCTAGAAGTGCTTTGGAGGCATCCAGCATCTCCTTTCTCCTTTAGTCCAGTTCACTGAGAACTTTCTCCAAAAGCTGCTGCTGTCTGGTCTGATGGGTGTCTGCACTGCGGTCTGAGTCTTTCTTACATCAGCGCAGAAGACATCCTGCTGATCTATCAGCTGGCTGATGGATTTCACCAGTTTCTCCATCATAGCCCTTAATTCCAGGGTCCAGGATTCAATCTCATGCTGCTGGCTTTCCACAGGTGCTTCGAGGTCTGCCTCTCCTTGCTCCGACCGAGCCCTCTGAGCCTGGATCAGAATTAAAGAGATCAAAGATCATCTCAGCCAATTAGGTATGGCTCAGAGCAAAGGCCAGAATGTTCCAAAAGAATGTTTGCAAGTTGTGCTGCAGTAACAAACACGCAAGGTCCTGGCTGCAGCAGCCATACTCATTGCTCAGTTGGTCTAAGAAGTGGAAGAACAGTATGTTAGCCTTGGAATCATCGTTGTCCAGTAATAATACGGAGAGAAAGAGAAATTGAAACCCCTGAATCGCACAGTTGACTGAAATGCACTGGGTTCAAGTGGAATTGAGAAATTCTAATTGGTAGTTAGGTTCCATAACACAATCAAGATATTATTTCCAGAAGGTAATGCTGTGTGTATAAATCCCTGTAGATAAAAATTTATAGGACTTCCTAGATGGCGCAGTGGTAAAGAATCCGCCTGCCAATGCAGGGGACACGGGTTCGAGCCCTGCCCTGGGAAGATTCCACATGCCATGGAGCAACTAAGCCCGTGTGCCACAACTATTGAGCCTGTGCTCTAGAGCCCATGAGCCACGACTACTGAGCCCATGTGCCACAACTACTGAAGCCCATGCGCCTAGAGCCCGAGCTCCACAACAAGAGAAACCACTACAATGAGGAGCCTGCGCACCACAATGGAGAGTAGCCCCCACTCGCAGCAACTAGAGAAAGCCCGTGTGCAGCAATGAAGACCCAATGTAGCCAATAAATAAATAAAATAAATAAATAAAAAAAAATTTATAAACATGTTTTCATAGTCTCACTAAAAAAAATTTTTAAGTTCTACTCCTAAATACAGTAGTTCTGAAATCTATGCTGAAGTTGCAGATTTCTCAAGAGTAAATATTTTCCAACTAACCCAACAGTTGGAATCTGGTGTTATGGAGCTTTTCAAAATATAAATATTTATATTTATGTATTTAAAGTATAGAGTATACATACAGATTCTGTCCTTAGAGGTTCTGATTCAATTAGTCCAAACTGAGACACCTGGTGTCTGATGATCGCTGCATTAGTGGAAAAGGAACACAGCAAAAAGGCATCAAGTCTCCTTAAAGTCTCTGAAATTATTAGACTTTAGAGCCATAAGGAATCATTAATATCAAATTTAAATACTCTGTTTTACAGATAAAGAAACCAAAATTCACAACTATCTGCAAGCAGGTATTGTGACACAGCTGTGCCTCTGTTTGGATCTTCAGATGCTCAGCCAACTTTGCTTGCTTCTAACGAGCCCTTTGGGCAGTTTTTCAGTTTGATTTCCTTTTATTTCCTTGGTGGCAACACCAACCAAATTCCTAAATATAATCCCTTGGCTGCTTTCTAAAATTTGCAACTTAAATAGCTATACAGTAGAAGAATCAAAGAAAAAAAACTCATTTTCAAGAACTAGGAGTGGGATAGGAAAAATACTATGAAGGTCTAGTTCCCTTGTTTATCACACTCAAAAGATAAAAACAGTAGTCGTTGTACTAATTTTTGTTGCACTAATTTTTGTTGTATTTTGAACAACAAATCTAAGTTGTTCAAGTAAACAACTTAGTAAAGTTGTCAAGTAAAATCTAAGATAGATGTCAATATAATGTCCAAATTTGTCACGTTACTATATACCCAAGTACATATTCACACTGCTCCCAAATATTACCATATTCATTGAGAATAATTCATTTTCATTTTTCACGCTCACCAGAGTCTTAAATAACTGAGATAAACATTTGCTACTGCAAACCACAAATTTAAGTTACAGACAGGAGGCTTGCTTTCATAGAATTTATTTTGATACAGGGGCTTCAAATATACATTAACATTGAAAATATCACTTTGCTACCAAAATATGGCCACATCTTAAGTAACATGACACAATTAACATGGCAAGATAAAATGCCTCAATAAACCTAGACTAATTGTAGCTGGCAAATATGATTCTAACTGGAATTTTCTCATAACTCCAGGACATACCAAATATGAATGAAAGTAAATGTCTTGATCACTAGTAAGCACAAAAAATTAATTATCCTTAATATTAAAAATGAAAGATGGATATCCACCATCCTAAACATATCATAGACTGTGGCAAGGTTTCAAAAAAATAAACAAGCAAAATGTCCATCTATTCATTACAATTTTGTATTTCAGTAAAGTTTGATCTTAAAAAGGTACTAAGTTGAATTTAAACACGACTGCTCATTTGATGTGCCTTTTCTATCATAAGAAAAAAGGGCACCAAAAACTCTAACCCCTTCCTCTCACCACCCCCACCCTTCCCCTCCTTCTCCTCCCCTCACTCATTACAGCCACCCTCTGGAAAATATATCAGTGGTTCTCTAACCCTTTTGAAAATATTGCACTTAGGTGGAGCAAGATACCAGAGCTGACTTACTAGTTTTTCAGTATGTATGTGCACATGTGGCAATAACTTTATATATCCAAATACATCATGGGAATAACATTTCTTAAGAAAAATAAGGACTCTGAGAAATAAGTTCAGAAAAATCTCATAATTCATGAATTTTAATGTAAATATCCAATTTTAGCAAAATTTTATTATCTACTTAACTTACTAGAAAGCAGCCCTTAGTTTTATACAAAAATAAAAGTAGGGAACTGCAAATCATTTACCTATTTCAAAAGAGGGAATGGCTTTCTGGGGATCTGTTTTACAAAAACTATGTAGGCTACCTTTCATGGCACTTGGCCATACTTTGAGAATTACTGCTCCTGAATTTGCCTCTATAGGTATCAGCATATGCCAGTAATTTATAACTATTTTGAGGTCATGGATCCTCCCTCCAGAAAAATGTACACACATACACACACACAATTTTACATAAAATTTCAGAGTTCACAGATATTCAGAAGCCTATGCGTGATTTAACATGTGCTACTCGAGACTATTTTGTACAAATCTCTGGACCATATCCTTTCTAAATCTTATGGGTTTACCAAAGGATGTTAGAACAGAAGAATAGGATTTACACAGTGACTACCCCCATTCTGCTAAATAAATAAGGCACTCTGGCTATGCCTTCAGTCTGTCAGAGCTTATATCTGACTTTCAATAAAAATATAGCTGTATATATATTTTTAGGATGTACATTTTCTTTCAATGTGATAAAAATTGAGAAATTTCTATAGAAATTTCCCTTTGGTCATTTCTTTAGCTTATCCTCTACTGCCACCAATCTGTGGTTTAGGGAAGGTTTTGCTTAAACCTTCCTCGGAATTTACAGTACATCCACTATATTAATCCTGAGGTAATAAGCCTTAAGTACCAGAGATCTTTAAGGTAAAACTACATATAGTTATGGCATAGTTTCATTTAAATGATTTAGTCTGATTCATGTTAAGAGTTTTTAATTCATGTTAGAGGTCTTACATTTCAGAACTCTTCTAGACTAAGAAATGGCGGAGTGGGAGAATGTACTTGGGCTTGAAAGCGACAGAGATTTCTTGTCAAAATCTGGTCTATCACTTATTTGTGTAGGATACTGGTAAATTATGTAAACTCTCTGAGACTTAGTATTTTTGCCAGTAATAAGATAACAATGATGTCTACCACACAGGACTACTGAGGAGAGTAAATGAACACAGAAGACACCAAATTTATGTTCAACCCTCTTTCTACCTAAATCTAAAGCTGAACATCTCGATTCCTTCAACGGTGGCTTCTTTGACTGAGCCACAACATCAAGTCAGAGCCACTTACCTTGAGTGATCTGCACACCCCATAATCTGTCCCCCAAATACTTGTAGGTAGGCCTATGCACTGTCCTGGGCATACAGCAGCCTTCTAGCTACTACTATTCCTGTCTCAGTCTTCAGTTGGTGCACAAATTGTGCATCAATGTAAATAAAGGTATTTCAAAGCCCCAAACTTAAAAACAATATCCAGTCCTTAAGCATCACTATTGCATGGCTCCCTTACTCCCCATTCTCTACATCTGTATTCATCATTTCAAAGTAACTTACTAATATAGAAAAACAGCATATCTACAGTCAATACTCAATCTGACTGATATACTCTGAAACTCATAATAATGGGGGTGTGTGTGTGAACAAATGATGCATATCCTCTAATTTATTATTCATTTAAGTGAGATAGGAATGAGACATACTATAGAAAATTTCACTTACTGACATCACTGTGTACCAGGGGACCATGTCAGGATTCAGTGATGATTAGTAGCTAAGATACTCAATATTTGTACTCTGGCTTAATTACAAGTGAAAAAAGTATATTTTAAGTTTAATGTCAATCTATAAAGTTTCAAGTTTTGCTTTCCTGCAATTCTAAAACCGCTACTCACTACACAGGAATGCCAAGAAAAGAGGAAAAGGAACCATTTTCTTTTTGTTGCTAGAAAGTTTAATTCTCAATTTATCTTGAATAAGAAAAAAGTTCTCTCTTGGGTAGGACTATAGAAAGAGTTGTACTGCTCATCATTTTAACTTGGCAGGTCTTCCCTGTGGGAAGAATAAAACTTATCTACAAATTCATCCCTACCACTGTACCTTGTGTAGTGGCAATGTAGAAACGGAGACCAAAGCAGCCCTTCAGTAATACTGACAGTCAAACTTAACTCTCTTGCAGGGGTTGGCATGGAAAGAAAATGAGCTATAAGAGCTTGCCAAAACAAAAAAACAAACCCACAATTCTCTGTAACCTGGGCCATCAACTATCCTTGATAAATTTGGGAGACTTAACATTAACCAAACCAAAACCCACCCTTCTTCCCCCCCTAAAAACCTTCCTATATCATGTGCTTAGGCAAAGCAAAGGTAATCATGTCAAAATTTATTCTGGTCCCAGCTGAGGTTCAGTTGCACTGGTTTGGGGCAAAGTTATTAAATGAATATACTGTTTTAAATCTCCCCTTTACTTCGTTTTTTCCTCTACAACTTGTGGTTGCTATGACACTCCTCTCCTGTTACTGAAACAGTTGTAAATGTGCTCTGACTACACTTTACATGATGGCAAAGTCCATAAAATATTAGTAAATGTATTAATAAGTGATCACAAAAAAATAAGTTAAAGAAAGCTAACTACTGTTAAAATGCTGAAAAGACATTTGGTAAATTCCAATTTTCATTTCCAATCTAAAGAAAAAAGCTCAATAAATTAAAAATAACAAGGTATTTTGTATTGTGATTAAAATTTTATCTCAAATAAATGGTCAAAATCATATATAAGAGTGAAAACCAATGGAGATATCTCTATAAAAGTAATGTGACTGGATGCCTGCTAGCACCACTTTCTACACTTTCTAATACTGTTCTTTAATTTTTAGCTTAGGGATTCTCAAACAGAAAGAGGTGATGGTGGGAGATCCAATTTAAAAATGCTGGGAAAAGACCAAAAAAAATTCTTTCCTGAGAGACACAAGAGACTTAATAGATATACCACACTAATGGTTGAGAGGATTCAATGTTATACTGTGGAGTATAAATTCTCCCAAAATTGAGTGATAAATTCACATATTTTACACAAATAGACTTGGTCAACTAATGGGGAAAGCTAGTCTATATACTGCACAGAATACACTTAAATTACACCACTAAACATGGCAAAGAGATATGAATTAACAATGCAGATGAAGTTCACTATATTAATCAAAAGATTTTTTTGTTTATCAAATTGGTAAATATGCAGCAAAAAAATACTCAATTCAAGGAAACAGGTACTCACAATCATTGACTCAGCGGTTCTAAGAGCATCAAAACTATAACCAAATGTTTACATGAAAGAAATGTTCATCACAGTGTTATAAATAATAGCACCAAAATGAAAGTAAGATAATATACATCAGCAGGAGATTGGTTTAATAAATTGAAATACTCACATATAATGGAATACTACACAGTCATAAAAAAATTATGTTTGCATAGCATGGGAAAATATTCATAATAAAGGGTATTAAGTTTTAAAACGTAACAAACCAATGTATTTTGTGTGTACATACATTAACAGGAAGGAAAAGGACTACAGGGAAACATACACTGCAAGGAAGATACATCAACTCATTTTCAGCAAAAAGTCTGAGTACTGAGGTCACATACAATATTTACATTCTTCTTTATGCTTTTGTATATTTTTCAGATTTCCCTCAAGAGAAACATTACTTTTATATTCAGGGAATAACAAATGTCACAAAGATATACTCTAAATTTTACATTTCTGCTCTGAATTCTCTAGGGGCTATAAACCCAGAATATGACTTTAATTAGAATGACAACACTTTTAATGGGAATAAAGATGTGTATTTAAAAGCATCTGAAATAAATTTTTACCACAATAACCCCATTCTTATATAACGCACTACAGAGTTTAGCAGTCAGTGAGGTAAATAATAGCATAGATTCATAATAAACATATGGGACGGGTACAAAACGATCAATGGAAAGGGTCAAAGCTTACCAACCCAAAAAGATTTTAGACTTAGCTTTTATTCTTAGCTTTGATAAAACAGATTTCACATAGTTTATTATATAGTAATTTTATATTTTGCTCTATGGCCTCTTATGTATTTATATACACATGTACATATGTGTGTGCAAATAAACAGGAAGCATTTAAATTTGAATTGCCTTTATAAATAATCTTTACTATCAAAGTGAATAAACTTAACAAGGACTTCAAGAATTTAAATACAAGAATAAGTTTTGAAGAAACTGACTCTGACAACAATCCATGTAGTTATTATTAGCTATGCTTAAAAAGCGGCCCTTACATTATTTTAGTGCTAAGTAGACATGGGACTACAATGGGACTATGTAATACCCAGACATTTAAAACATCACTTAAACAAATTTAACTTTGGAATAAAATTTTTTAAAAAGAAAATCGACCTACTTAAATTAATTACAGCTATTACCTTAAATGAATTCACTTTACAAAAGTTAGACTTACCAAATTAAAAAAAAAACAAGATCCTAACACATCAAACTTAAGGTACATTCAGAATAAAGTATAACCCCCAAATTATTGTTTTTATTAATCATACCATTTTCTGACAGACCACAACCAAATACAATCCAAGATGTGAAGATCACCATATCAGAATGAGGCTCAATACATAAAATTATAAATTTGTTTAAACATCAACAGAATATAAGTCTATGCAAAAACAAGTTGTCTCCAAGATGAATAAGATCTGAATAGGGGATACCCTCTTCACTCAAAGGACATAAGACTTTGGTGATTCCTGAGGCTAGAAAACCATAAATACTCGTATCCCCAACACAAGATGCTTCAGGTAAGTCCCACTGTCCCTGTTACAGCATTTTCCCCCTCATTACATCAGGAGGGAAACCCCAATTAGGTGACAAGAGCCTTTTAATAACCCACATATCTTAACTTCCTTTTTACCAAGGAGAGTGTTCCCGGGGCTCAGGGTAGTCTGCAAAGCAATGCAAAGGGGAAGCATCAAGAGGCTCATCTGAAGTATTACCAGGGAGCAGCAGGCAGCAAATATTTAAACCCAGAAATTGTGATTCAACATTTCCTACATAGCACAACAATTCTGCACAAACGACAGACACTGTCAAGAGGGATCCTGCCTGAAAAAGACGTAGAATGAAAAGAGAAGATCGACAGACATGAAGGTAAGTTATTTGATTACACTAATAACGGTACTTACGTATCATACCTCTGCAGTGGTGTCACTTTGTTCTTATTCTTATCAACTGAACCCGTAGACAGTTGAAGAAAATTGGGGTTTAATTTATATAATTCTTGAAGTAGCTTCTGTTCATATTCTTGGTGTTTACCCGCCTAGTGGAAGAAGAAATTAAAACTGCAGTGGGACTCACAAAGTGGCTGCTATAAAATGCTGATGTATTTTCTGAATTATTAAAGCTATCCTAAATAAAACACGTAAGGATATGTCATGGTGTCAGAGAAACCTGTGAGGAAGATGTCACAGAACTTCTAGACCAAGGAAAGTTATTCCAACAAAACTAAATGAGACATATTCCATTAATTAAGGCATTTAATCAACCACTTTATGTGGAGAAAAGCATATTAATAGACAACATTTTTGCTGGCTTAAAAAACTAGAGGGGCCCTTTGAAACTTCCCCATCTTTCACATAAGAATTAAGTCTTCTTCTGAAGATGAACGAAAAATCAGCCTCTCTTTTTAGAAGAGATTAACAGTATAGGTAACACAGAGATGAAGAATTTTACCATATTTTTCATTATCCTAACACTAACACATTAATTTGTTCTTATATAAAAATGAATATATTCTAAACTTTAGAACAGAGAATGGCAATTTAGAGCCAGCTACTTTGTTTTTATAAATAAAGTTTTACTGGAACAGCCATGCTCATTCATTCACATGTTATCTATGACCTCTTTCATGCTACAACAGCAAAGCTGAGTAGCTGTTACACAGATCATGTGCCCAGAAAACCTAAAACATTTACTAGCTGGCCCTTTACAGAAAAATTTTGCCAATCTCTGCTCTGTACACAACAAAGACAGCTCTCTATTTACTGGAGTTGATAGCTGTCTATCAGAAGACAGTGTCACAAACGTGATGGAAGAAATCAGACCGAGACTGACTGTGGAAACTAGGCACATACAAAAATAAATCACCACGAAATTACTCTGAGTAACTTTTTACTATTTGTATGTATAACGACAATGACATTTTTACTTACCTTCAGAGTTGTTAATTACTTTAAAAATGTGGTCTAAATAGATGTTACGTGGAAACCAAAGCCAGAATGATACAGATCAAAACAAAAACAAAACAATAAAAACAGGGCACTATCATCTAATTGAGCACAACTGTATCATATATAATACTGCACAACGCATTGTTCCCTGTTCTGAGAGGGCTCTTGCCTGTTCATCTGGGTCTACAAATATTTCATATGGTACTAAATTCTGAGTAACGCAGTAACAAGGAATGATCTGAGTCTTGCCATGATATAATTTGCTCGTTTCCTTTCTACATTGAGGAAGTGTTTTAATGAGGAAACTCCTTTTCAAAGTAATTTTAAACTCAGATAAAGAAAAGCAAGATGAATGCAGGACAACAACATGAAATGAATTTTAAATTGTTAAGAAAAAACACAGTTTAGATGTGGGTTTTACACTTTTAAAACATAAGAAGCCCTGAAAATTCTTTCTGCAAACAATACTTCAGGAAATATTATGGCTTTTGTTAACCACAAAGAGCTTAAACTGGTATTCAAATGATTTAACAGGGGCAGTTCATAGAGACAGGTTAGATTCCATTACAAATAAATTCCAAGGGACTGTCCATCCATTTGCTTTTACTGTTCAATAATACTTAAGTGAGATCAACTGGGGCTTAGAAATTCCTTGACAGAGATTTTCATTGTAATAGTACCCATAAGTAAAGCATAGTTCCCACTAGTCAAAATTCAGCATGCAATGGGTTCAACCTTTGACTTCATCCAAGAAAGTTTCATCCAAAAGAAGAAAAAAAATCAGGAAGCACTTATTGGACATGCAAGAAATAAGTAAGTCACCCGTCTCCATTAAATATCACAGAGAAGTTAACACTGTTTTTAGATTATAAAGACAATACAAACTGTCAAGAAATTCCAATGTATTTATCATAATGGGATTTAATGTGTAGTTACTCCAAGTCAAAAAAGCTAATATTTCATTTCATTAACAATCTGCTCTGAAAGGAGCCCCTCCTAGACTGCCTCTAGTTTGACCTGGAGAATGATGGGCCACAATCAATGCCCCTCACCTTCTAAATGAGAAGTATTCCTGCAAAAGCCCACAGCAAGGGCTTCCTAGGTGGCGCAGTGGTTAAGAATCCGCCTGCAAATGCAGAGGTCACGGGTTCGATCCCAGCTCCAGGAAGATCCCACATGCCGCGGAGCAACTAAGCCCGTGTGCCAAAAAAAAAGCCCACAGCAACAATCTGAGGTCCTCACCTCTAATAGGCAAGTGCAGCATTGCGCTTTGGCATAATCCTCATTAACTATGCTGTATGGTCAACATTTTTACTTGTAATCATGTTTATACTACAAATTGAAAGGAGACAGGAGAACAGGAAATGTAAAAACACAGGATCATAAGCCTTCAATTCACCCTTCACAGGACACTGACTCAGTGGATACTTTCAAGGGAGGAATCATTTTATAAAAATGTTATCTTTTCAGCAATATTTAATAGAGTATTGTTTTCTTGCATGCTCTGTTAAGAGGTGGGGGTGGGGAGGACCTCATAATTACAATATCTATCCCACTTAGCTTTCATTTTGCTGATATTCCCCCTAAAGTAGCATTTACCAAAATGCTTTCCTTGATCAATTAAGTCCTGGTTCTACATTCCCCTTGGGGGCAGGGGGGATGGACCTATTTATCTTCATTAATCAAGCATTTTCAAATTTAGTGGACCACAGACCCATTTTTATTGTAACAATATCCTACAGAATTGCTATTCCATGGAACACTACATATTTGGAAAATGCTACTTTAAAGTAATACCAGTTTAAAGAAAAAATACTTATAAAGAAAAATACTTCCTTTTCTGCAAAGTTGATAATTCACATTACTTTACTACCTGCATTTCCTCTTTTGTGAAGCTGGCTGCCTCGTCCCCCAATTCATGTAGGTACATGCAGTCAGGCTTTGGACACTGCATATTCTTTAAGAAGTAACTGCAGTATTTTGTTGTACCTAAAGATGCCTGAAGGAAGGAGGGAAGAGGGAAGAAAACCCAAAATGTTAACTGACACCACAATGAGAATTTCCATATTTAGTGCTTTCAATTTACCTAAAATGAGGCATAGACACAACAAAGCAAAGTATGGCTGTGAATGCTAGAGAACTAAACTATTACTAGCAGGATTTATTAAAGATGATGATCATTCGAAAGAACTAAAAAAGAAATCTCAGTCTATGGTTTCCAGAGCTTGAGTACCCAAATCATTTCCCTAGAGATCAGAAGAGTAGAAAGACAAAATCTGTTCCATGTTTTAAGTGGTTAGGCACATAAGGCAAATTCCTTTTTCTGATTATGCCATCCTTCTTCCATTTACTTAAAGCACTGCTTGGTGGGACCCTTCACTGAACTGATTAAAGCCCAAATATTTAAGGACAACAAATCAGAACCATTATCTATTTCTGACAAGAAGAATAATAAATCCATTTTCACAAAATAAAATATGTATAAATATAAGGAGATTATTTTAAGATTATCCCCTAATAATAAATGTGTTTACTTCTACCTGGTAAAACAGGACCCTACATAGGTCAGTTATAAACAAACTAGCTGTCATAGGTTGGAATGGATGGCTACGAAGCAATCTTCAAATAAGATTCCCTTCACATAATATGTAAAACCTGTGCTCTTCTCTACTTACATGTTATCCCTTCCCCCTTTAAAAAAAACAAAACAAAACAAAAAACAACAAGAGGACCACATTACCTTAAGTGTTCTGCCATCTACCACCACATTGTTGACACACTGTATGGCTCTGAGAGCATCTTCTGACCGGATATAGGTTACATAAGCACTGGCACTTGGACCCTAAAGTGAAAACCCACCCATATTAGTATCAAATTCAACAAAAACTTAACAAAAAAAATTATCTTGCAACCTACCTAAGGAATTCTAAAGGCCTTTACTACTATTATCATTAATAATAATGACAATGATTAGAAGTAGTAGTAGCTTTTATTAAACCACATACTAGCTCATCTTAAGGCAATCATACTTGAATTTTATCTGATTTTAAGTAGACTAAAATATATATAAATAAGATATTATCTTTGGCTTGGCATTTATTTTTTTAAAAAGTCATCTGACAGGCTCGTCAAAGTCACAATAAACAAACTTTGAAAGTTAGATTTAAAAAAATAAGATTTGAAGACACTGTGTCAAACTATGTTCTCCCCAAAATAAATGCAATCTATGAGTATTCTATCTGCTAATAACAGCATAACAAAGATGCTCCATTAAGTTCACAATATCTGAAAATATTAACTAGAAATCATTATATAATTTAACTGCCTGATAATAGACTCAACTCCCCCTCCCCTTCAAACTATCACTAAATCTTTGTTTTGCTATTTCTGCCTTATTACTATCAATTCATTGTTAAGTCCTGAAAAGGTCAAATAAGCACCAAAAATTCCCCCACCCCACCAACAGAGGTCACTACACTGCTTAAATCCTTGACCCTCAAGCTTTCTAATCACAGAAAGCAAGTTTTCCTTCTGAACAGCCCAGGTCAAGCCCAGACCATAGGGAAGAAAGGCAAAAATCCCTATAATTAGTTACCTGTGAGCCTGCATATGATGTGCTATTATTGATGACAACTTTATGTATTTTACCAAACTTCCCAAAATATTCTGGTCGTTTTAAAACCTATAAAAGAAGAAGAAATAAGGTATAAACTGTCCCCATTTCATCAACTTTATCCTTACAATGGGGACATTCACCATCCCTCTTCAGTGAAAATAAAATTTTTAAAGTATTCTAATGAATGTGATTATTTCCTAATTACAATTTGCGTGATTAACCTATAGGAAATCATCAACAAAGTCTAAAAGCTATTCTTTACTGACCCACTGAATAGAAACTGAGACTAAGTTTGGTATTATCTACTACATTCTAACATCTACACCAATGATCTATGGGATCTTAGCTTCACAGTATTTTTAAACACAAAACAAATCGAATATCTTAACCACATTTTCATTAACAGATGATCATTATAAGAAAATAATTCTCAGAACAATGACCAAGATTATGTATTAAACAAATACTGGGTGGGTCAAAAAGTGCCTTCGGTTTTTTAAGCAAAAATAAAAGACACATTTTTCACTTTCACCAAGAACTTCATTGAAGAATGCATTTACCCTTTTGTTCTGCTACCTTCTGCCATTTTTCAGGCAACTTCATAATTCCATCTTCCCAAAACTTTTTATCTTTTTGAGCAAAGACTGTTCCAGGTGTCTTTTACAGTCTTCTAGGGAAATGAATTTTTTTCCATTAAGAGAATTTTGTAAAGACTGAAATCAGTGGAAATCCAAAGGTGCAAAGTCTGGTGAATACAATGGATGAATCAGAACTTCCCAGCCAAGCTGTAACAGCTTTTGCCTGGTCATCAAAGAAACATGTGGTCTTGCATTACCCTGATGGAAGATTATGTGTTTTCTGTTGACTAATTTTGGAATGCTTTTCATCGAGTGCTGCTTTCAGTTGGTCTAACTGGGAGCAGTACTTGTTGGAATTAATCATTTCGTTTTCCGAAAGGAGCTCATAATAGAGGACTCTCTTGTGATCCCACCATGTACACATCACCTTCTTTGGATGAAGACCCACCTTTGGTGTGGTGGATGGTGATTCATTTCGTTTGCCCCACAATCTCTTCCGTTCCACACTGTTGTACAGTATCTACTTTTCATTGCCCGTCACAATTTGTTTTAAAAACAACATTTTGATTACGTTTCTGTAGAGAACTGAATGCGGAAATATGGTCAAGAAGGTTTTTTTCGCTTAACTTATGTGGAACCCAAACATCAAAGGAATTCACACAACCAAGCTGGTGCAAATGATTTTCAACACTTGATTTGGATATTTTGAGTATGGTGGGTATCTCCCGCGTGGTATAATGCTGACTGTTTTCAATTATTGTTTCGATTTGATCGCTATCAACTTCAACTGGTCTACCCCGACTGTAGAGCATCGTCCAGCGAGAAATCTCCAGCACGAGAAATCTCCAGCACGAAACTTCGCAAACTGCTTTTGACACGTTCAATCAGTCACGGCACCTTCTCCATATATCGCACAAATCTTTTTGTGTGTTTCAGTTGTGTTTTTCACCTTTCTTGAAGTAATAAAGCATAATATGCCAAAAATGTTCCTTTTTTTGTCCATCTTCAATATTAAAATGGCTACACAAAAATTCATCAATTCTGATGTCTTTTTTTAAATGCATGCTGACATGACAGCTGTCACAAACAATCTAACAAAACAGTTTTGAATGAAGTTAAAGACAACTAAGCGCTACTAGAACCATCTTACGGAAAAAACCGAACGAACCTTTTGGCTCAACCAACATAAACTCAAGAACAGACACCAGTAGAGACACTCTTTACTCATAAATCTATTGTATATAATATTTTATATATCATATTAAAGCACTGATTGTAAGCTATGAATCCCAAACACGGTAACAAAAGTATTCTTCAAACTTCTATGATTTATAACTTATTACTCTGTGTGTGTCAATAAATTTTCCTTCCGTCACTTCCACCATTTCTCAACTGTCTCCTGTTTGTTTTCCTGATAAATAATGAATGTGAGGTGATGGATGAAAATAAACTAGGGAAACAAATTTATACAATTTTTTCTCTATTGCCTGGTTACTTTTTGGTGGTCATTCTCCCTCATATTTGTGTCATCTCCTTTACTATGTGATCACTATATGCATTCATTTAGCGTCTCTTACAAACTTACTTAACCTTGGCTAAATGGATACAAAAATCTCTCCCATGATTTGCAACTACCTCAAAATTAAATTTTGTTCTTTCCCTAGAATTTACCTATAGACCTACTGTTCCTACAGTCTCTCCAAATAGCAGGCCCTCTCTCAATGAAAGCTTTCTGCACATATCTGTTCAAGTGTGTGCAAAAAAGTACCCTCTCCAAATACTCCTATTTGATAATATTCTCACATACTTACAACTTAGCTAATAAGTTCTGCATCTGACAGAACCAAAGCTTTGTGAAACAGTCTTTGGTTGGGGTGTCATTAATTCAACAGTTTTCAGCTTAATATAATTTTTTTCCCTTATTTTATTTTAGGTTTTAATAAGTATAGAGTTATTATGTTTTCTACAGCCAATTTTAATGGATTAGAAGGTGAAGTGACTACATTGGCTTTCAATCTTTTTTCCACCCAAATCCCCTGAGGGATATGATGGTAAGAGCGGCAAAGGCAATCACTCTTGGGTTGTTCACAGAAAAGTCTTAGAATAGAGGGTTAGGGAAGAGTATATCTTGAAAAGTTTTCTGGCCAGTGCAGTATAGAACTGCATCCAATATTTCAACTGGATGCATAGCCAGGCAGCAAAAGGCCTCAGCCAAAATACCTGCCTCGAAGGATTCAGGCTGGTCACAAATTGTGCTGCATCAGCATCTCACATCATATCCAAGTTTACGGCAGTAGTTCTCAATGAAGGCAGAATTGAGGGATGCTGGAACGTTTTGGAACTCTGTGGGAGCTTTTATTGGGGGAGGTTGTTAAAGTAACTGGGAGACACTATTGGTGTTTAGTGGACAGGAGCCAGGGATAGCTTACAGCACTCAGGCTAGCCCTGCATCACAAAGAATAGTCCTGCACAACTTTTGAATGTTCTACAACATTCATCTAGCTGAGAGGCCTGTTTATAATTAAGTGAACCTAGAAACAAATTATAAACATAAAGGTAGTTCCCCACAGTTTTGACATATGTTGAATTTAAAAGCAAATAGTGTGTAATTAAGGGACAACTGCAGGTGCCTTGTTTGAAATTTTACTAAGAATTGTTTCAGAAAAATCACATCATTGGCACTTCATGATACCTGAGCTGCCAGCACCATACACCTCTAACAATCTGCATTTGTAGCTGTCATATTCACAGCGATTCTACAAACAGATGCAAGCACCTATTTTATAACACACTGGAAAAAAAGTACTTTACAAACATATATACATATACAAATCACTTGAGGATCTAGTTAAAATACATATTTCAGATTCTGAGAGTCTGCATAATAAGTTCCCAGGTGATACTAATGCTACCAGCCCAGAGGCCACACCTTGAGTAGCAAGGTTCTAGAGTAGAGGTATCCAAGTGTTTACATGTAGAAATAATCATTTTACAATTTTTAATCTCTCCATTTTTTCAAATTATGTAGCTACATAGACAGATTATATTATCAAAAAGTCATTTCATAAAACTTAAAGGGTGTTATAAAATATTAGTTTAAAAAAAGTGGGTACTGGAAAAGGTTAAAGGCTGGCTCATGGAAATAAATTCTGGTTAATATTTGAGTAACACCTTCATAACAACATAAAAATGATATATAATTACACTGAGCAGCCAGAATAATATTTTCAAAGCACAGATTTAGCCATGTCATTCTGTTCTTAAGAACAGTCAATATCTTCCCATTGCCTTTAAGATAAAGAGCAAACTCCTTAGCGTGTTTTAAAAGCCCTTCATTATCCCTTACCACTTACCTCGTCAGCCTCGTCTCTCACCATTTCACTCATTTTCCAGCCAAACAAATCATTTGCAGACCAAGCTCTTTCTCTTCCAGAAGCATTTGTATAATTCCTGTGCCTGAAGCATTTTACCCCAATGATAGGAGGGGAGTATACACCTTCCCCGCAAGATCAGGTGCCATCTCTTGTTCCTCCACAGCACACAGCACTCCTCATAGTGTACTATTGCGTTTATAAATAAACAAGGGCTACCTTCTCATCGGCTTATGTTCAATGTCTTACACAGTGCCTGGCACACTCTAGGTACTCAATAAACGCTTACTGAAAAATTAAACTGTCTTAGCATTGAACAAAAAGAATAACGTGGATATAAAACACGGGTAGGCCTTAATGTATTAGAAAATGGTCTATGGCTGATGAGAAATGGCTTGCCCAGGCAAGGGAAATTCAAATAATTTAGACATTCCATATTAAGTCACACATTCCAGATTCTGTCTAAATATAAGTTAACTAGTAAAACAGTACTCTGGTAAATAAAAAAGGTATAAAGAGTGTGGGTAGTAGGCAGAAAACCCTGCATATCACCACATTACCCGTATATTCAGTGTCCTATATTTACATCACAGTGCGCCAACTTTAATACTAACTACTATATAAAAGGCCACATGATAGAATTACAAATGCCCAATGGCATACCTTATGTATAAAACGTCTTCCTACATATTCTTTGGGAACACAGTCAAGTGTTCATGAACATTACAGAGAAAATAAAAAACATGGTAAGCAGATGAAAGGATGAATGGATAAATGGATGGGTGGAGGAACCACAGACCAATCATAGCTGTAAAATACATAGGGATAGTAGCTCTAAGACCCGAGAGATGGGGGGATGGGGGTGGTTTCTAGCCCTGGCTCTGTTATGAAATAGCCATGTGATCCTAGGCAAGTCACTCAATTTCCCTGTGCCTCAGTTTCCCATTTGTAAAATGAAATGGTTGTATCTTTAAAGTCTTTCAGTTCCTCAAACAAGCTGCTCGTTCACACAATCACACACCTGAAACACCCTTGTCCTTATTCAATTCGGCTAATCCCTAGTCATTTTTAATCATCCTTTCCTCAGGGAGGCTTTTTGTGGATCTCTATACTAGCTAAATTCCCCACTGTTACATGTTCTCAAAAAGCCCTGTACTTCCCTGTTTATAAATGCTCATCACACTTACAAGTACTTAATTATATCTTCTCCACTGCCTGTAAGCTTATAAGGGTAAAGACTGTGTCTGGCTTGCTAAACCACTTCATCTCCAACATCAAAGTACCTAACAGACTGTATTTAAGAGTTAATTCAAGGGAATAAATGAATTAGGTTCCAACAAATCTAAATTTTTAGGCTTTAGGAGATGATTACCTCTAATCATTACCTGTAACTACCATATCTTGTAAGATAGTTTTTTTTCTATTGAGCGATAAATGAATACACTCAACTATCAACCTTGGTGTGAAGCTTTCAGAGGCACAAAAATTATTTTCAAAATAAGCTTTAAATTTTCCTAAATGTTCCTGTTTTGGTAATCAGAGTTCAGTCAAATATCAAATTGTTCATCATCCAAAAATAAGTAAATCATAGGCATCTTCTTTGACTCAAAAGTTACCCTAACAATTTGAAACTTTCAGTTTTCTAATGACTCTGACTTTAAGTTTTTCAACCTGAAAGGGTTAGACAGTTACATTAAGAAAATTTTTAAAGATATTATTTAGAAGTAGTAGGATTTAATAACTAAAGCACTAATCTCTGGTCTTCCTAGGCTTTCAAGAGAAAAAAAAGAGAAACCAACATTTAAGGAAATTCACTGTCCTCTCACCAAGCAGCAAGATTTCAAAAGTATAAAATCAGAACAGTGATTTTTTAGGTATATTTAGACTCACGATAAAGTATTTTCTCTCACTAGTCACCCCTAGATTAATTTCTTTCTGTGTAACAGTTCTTCAGGTTAATCTTACTGATGTCATGTTATTCAAAATGAAAATACAAAATCTCTGTACATAAGTAAAAACAAACCACAGATTCTAAAGAAGAGGCAGGAAACCTATAATCCAAACATCAAACTGAGACTATGGCTTAATTTTATCTAGCCTTTGGGTGCTGCTCCGTATGCCTCCAGTATCACAGGTGACTGGATTTTGTATTAACCAAGTCAAGAACATCCATATCCAAGAGTTGTCAAATCAAAATAAAAGTCCCATTAATTTACGGGAGTAGCAGGGAGTTACCTGGTAGCCTAATGGTTAGGATTCTGAGCTTTCACTGCCATAACCTGGGTTCAATCCCTGATCAGAGAACTGAGATCCCACAAGCTATGTGGCGGGCAGGGGTGGGGGTGGGGGTAAGATATTAGTAGGAATAAACAGAGGTAGGCAGAAAAAAACTTGCAGAGGGGACTTCCTAGGTGGAGCAGTGGTTAAGAATCCACCAATGCAGGGGACATGGGTTTGATCCCTGCTCCAGGAAGATCCCACACGCTGCAGAGCAACTAAGCCCGTGTGCCACAACTACTGAGCCTGTGCTCTAGAGCTCCGTGAGCCACAACTATTGAGCCCATGTGCTGTAATTACTGAAGCCTGCATGCCTAGAGCCTGTGCTCCACAACAAGAGAAGCCACCACAATGAGGAGCCCGCACACCACAATGTAGAGTAGCCCCCGTTCGCCGCAAGTAGAGAAAGCCCGTGTGCAGCAATGTAGCCCCAACACAGCCAATAAATAAATAAATAAATTTATTTTAAAAAAAAAAACTTACAGAGGCAAGAAATGCTCTCCGGTTAGAAAAAAAAAAGTAATGTTGAAAGAGGGAAACAGAAGCATTGGTACAAAGCTGTGGCGGTGTTCAAGTGTGAAGTGGGATTCTGTCTGTCTGGGGAGTTAAGTATTAGATTTACGAAAAAGGGAGAACTGGCTGCTGAGGTTAAGTCACAGGCCTAAAATGAGCTCTCTCTTATCATCTCTTATTAAAGAAGTCTTCTCCAGTATGAACTCTAAACCCACCCCTCTGGCTTTGGAAAGAATCTCATCTCCAGAATATCATGTAGCTTACTAATGTCAGCATCCCTGGACCTACATCCTAGTTAATTCTTGAGCTGCCTCCACACTTATTACCAATGATAGAGCCTTCTTAGTAAGGTCACCCTGATTTTTTCCTCTATTGATCATGAAGCCCTTCACAGACTCAATACATAGTAAACTAATCAGCAATAAATATTATTTATTCTCTCTAAACTGATTTTTTTAAAAACTCTTTATTGGAGTATAATTGCTTTACACTGTTGTGCCAGTTTTTGCTGTACAACAAAGTGAATCAGCTGTATTTATACATATATCCCCATATCCCCTCCCTCCCACGACTCCCTCCCACCCTCCCTATCCCACCTAAGTCATAACCCATCATCGAGTTGATCTCCCTGTCTAAACTGATCTTTACAAAATCAAATTTTAGACTCCTTAAGTTTCCTCCTTTGGGGGCTTTTACCCCACTTAGCCAAGTTCAAAGATTCCCACCTCCCCAAGCATACTCACTATAATCCTCCCTCTGATTGCTACCATCATGAGCATTACTTCAAACCTTTCTCAAGGAGTACTTCTGACAGATCCCTCAAAGTCAGCTCTCTTCAACTTAAGGAAACATTCTGGCTGCCAATCAGTTTCTATCTGCCTTCCCAACAATCTAGTCAGCACCTCCTGTTATATCAGAAACTAAAAATTAGCAGATGTGCATCCAACGGGCATCAAGGAAAGTAATGAGTTCAACATTATTCTAATACAGCTGGTAAAGGAAGGAGAGAAAGAGTTAAGTAATAAAGAAAAGGGTTAAGACCTCCCCTGCCTCGAACAAATGACAAAGAACCTGGTCCACTGTTCCCTTCATCAAAGTCTCCCTCTTTCCCCAAAACTGGCTTAAAATGAATGAGTAAAGAATGATGATACAGTATGGTATAAAGAAGGATGATATACAGTACAGACAGAACAACGATAGAACAGTGATATACTGTATCAACAGCTCTATCACTGTTCTATAACCAAGGTTCACTACTTGGGCACAATTTAAAAAAAAAAACACAGATCTCTGGTGGGTTTATGAAACTGCATCTCCACTGTTTGTCCTTAACACAGCTACAGATAAGAGGAAAGAAACAAGAGTAGTCATGTCACGTTAGCCTTAAGAGCAAGAAGAACCACTACCCAACTTTCACAGATTATTAGCCCTAAAGGGGACTTTAGAGATCTAGTTCAACTGCCTAGTTTTACAACTTAAGAAAATGAGCCAAGAAAGATTAAGACACTTGCCTAACATCACAACTGGTCATTGGTTTCTTTGTGATTATTAAAAAATCATTTTCCATTTTCTCCTAAGTTTTAATATTTTCACGTAAATTCTGCAGTTAGGCAGGGCCTGCTATTATTTCCAAATAAACAAAAAGAAAAAATGCCAAGTTGAGAAAGAAAAGAGAAGACGACTTACCTCCGGGTCTGCTAGGCGCTGAGACAGACCTACAACAAAGACGAGGTTTTTTTGTACAACACGTACACTAGCCAAATGTTTGCGATTTTCTGATATTTTCTGTTTTCTCTCATTTTGTTTTTGTTTTTTCTCATTCTTTATCCTTTGCAGTTCTTCCTGGGAGAGTGGTTTATAAACTGCTGGGTCTTCTGGATATGGCTGTAGACATAAAACAAACATATACATTAGCATTAAATAAAGAGAAAACTGTACGAATAACAATTATCAAAGTCTAGATAATGTGTATGCAGTTATTTGTTACATCCCCGTTTTTCTGAATCTTTTCATTTTTTATTTAACAAAAAAATATTATACAAAATTGTTTTTTAAATACAATTTAACCCACTTTTAGTGCTGAAACTTAAAACATCACCAAAGCTTCTATTTTTTTTTTTAACAACTTTTTTTTAAATTAATTTATTTATTTATTGGCTGTGTTGGGTCTTCGTTGCTGCACACGGGCTTTTTCTAGTTGCTGCAAGAGGGGGCTACTCTTCGTGGTGGTGCATGGACTCCTCATTGCCGTGGCTTCTCTTGTTGTGAAGCACAGGCTCTAAGCACGTGGGCTTCATTAGTTGCAGCACACAGGTTTAATAGTTGTGGCTCACAGGCTCTAAAGCGCAGGCTCGGTAGCTGTGGCTCACGAGCTTAACTGCTCCGTGGTATGTGGGATCTTCCTGGAGCAGGGATCGAACCCGTGTCTTCTGCATTGGCAGGCGGATTCTTAACCACTGCATCACCTAGGAAGCCCAAAACATCACCAAAGGTTCTAAAATTAAAGAAACAATCTTGGTATTCCCTACAATGCCTAGCACACAGTTTACAGGAAAATTAAGCTTCTAAGGTTCCGTGTAAGATGCAAAGAGTGTAAGTTCTCTCATCTAAATATGGTTTTATGTATTACAATCAACAAATATTTAATGAAAACATACTATGTGCTTGAAGATTAATGAAGTACTTATTCTTTAATATATTCCCAGTCTAAAGACACAGAGAGCAAATAAACAACAATAGATAGTCTGGACCAGCGTTATGAATTTAGCTTCAACACATTATGCGGCCTTAGGCAAGTCAATTAAACTCTATGCCTCCGTATCCTCATAAGTAAAATGAAAATCTTAAAGGCTGGCATAAAAATAACACTCATAAAGTAATTATTGTAACTGGCTCACAATAACCCCCTTGATAAATACTAGTAATTGCACCGTTGTAATGTTTTCTTCTCTCATCATTACAATTTTGTTTTCATTCCTACTGCTAATGCCAAGACTACTGACGGCCTGAATAAGAGCTGTGGACTAACACTGCCTGGCTTTGAATCTTAGATTATTCTGTACTGAGAGACCTTGGCAAAGTTAAGTAATCTCTCTGTCTCAGTCTTCTCTTCCATAAAATGGGAATCACAGTACTTTATTCAGATGGTTTCTGTGAGAATTAAGAAAGACAGCACACTTATAAAGTGATTAAAATTGTGTCCTGCACAGGAGCACTCAGTAAGTCAGTTATTATTACAGATGGTTGTCCCTATCTGCAGGTTCCACATCCTCAGATTCAACCAACAGTGGACTGAAAATATTTGAGGGAAAAAAATTCCACAAAGTTCCAAAAACCAAAAGTTGAATTTGCCATGCACCCAACAACTGTTTACATAGCATTTACATTGTATTTACAACTATTTATATAGCATTTACATTGTATTAGATGTTATATATAATCTATATGTAATCTAGAGATGATTTAAAGTATACAGGAGGGGGACTTCCCTGGTGGCGCAGTGGTTAAGAAACTGCCTGCCAATACAGGGTATACGGGTTCATTATACAGGTTCAATCCCTGGACCGGGAAGATCCCACATGTAACGGAGCAACTAAGCCCGCAAGCCACAACTGATGACACCCTGCACCTAGAGCCCCTGCTCTTGTTGCTCCACAACAAGAGAAGCCCCTACAATGAGAAGCCTGTGCACCACAACGGAGAGTTGCCCCTGCTCTTCACAATTAGAGAAAGCCCGTGCACAGCAACGAAGACTCAACGCAGCCAACATAAATAAATTAAAAAATAACAGTAATAAAGTATATGGGAGGATGTGCATAAGTTATACCAAATACTATGCCATTTTATGTAGGGGACCTGAGCATCCACAGATCTTGGTATCTAGAGGGGTGGGGTGGGGTTGGGGGTGGGGGTGTTCCTGGAAACAATCCCCTGCAGACACCGAGGGACAACTGTACTACTAACAGAAGGCAGTTAATAATAAATGGCAGGTGGAACACACTAAACAGTAACATCTAAAGCTAAATGTGAAGAGATCCCAGAAATGGGAAATTGTGCTTATCAGAACACCAGAAGTGGGGATTAACAGAAATGCTGCCATCAAGAAAAAAAGTGGGAATGAGGAAGAAAGGAGAGAGTATCCACAAGCATGAAAGCTTGCATGCCTTTAACATAAAGTTACTTTCATCTTTTCATATATATGTTTAAAACAATGAATTAAAAAAACAAATAAACACCCTCCAATCTGTGAGCACACTTTGATTAATGCTGAAGGCAATTAAGAAAGTGAGATTTCCTTTTATGTTCCTCAACTTCTACTAGTAATAGCATAAAGTCTCCAAAAATCCTGTTCTTAAATATTCAGGCATAACTCTTAGTGGTCCTGCAGGATATAATAAGCACCCATACCATTCAATTCCCACACTAAAAAATTTGAATCTTTTCGCTAATTGGTCCTACTTGGCATACTCCAATTTACTAGTGAGTGGGAGGCATAGAAAACAGCTGACTCAGTAATTTACCTGAATTCTGAATGACCTGAGGGCTTTCTCCATGATCAAATATAAAGTTTGTGCTACACATTTTAGGAGATCAATAAATATTTACCACATTAATTCCAAGATACTCTCTAGAATTAGAAATTTAGCACTGCTAATTTTCTTTTTTAAAAAAACTTATTTCAAAGTGTTCTTACATTTTGAGGAACCAAATGGTTAAAGATCTACTACAATAAATTCAATTATTTAATCAATGATGTAACCTTCCCCATTTAAATTTTTCCTCTCTCTTCTCCACTCACCCTTCTGTACCTACATAATCTCCTTTCAAATCTTAATCTGCCTGGATGATTTTTAATTCCATGAAGCTATTTAAAGCTATACAGGCACAAGTATAAAAATGAACTACATACAAACCAATTAAAATGCCTTTCCACAAGATCATTAAAATTTTTCATCTGCACATGGAAAAGCTATTTTCTACTACAGGATTTCTGGGTAGCTCCTTTCGGAGTATTTATCATTAAGTCTATTTGAAAACTGTTGCCCTTCACTAACATCTATAGTGGTGATAATCCACTCTCTGAGTGGATCAAGCATATAGATTGTTCCCAGTTCCATTTCAAAGTCTGGTCCATGCACTGCATTTTACCTGTCCATGATAAGAAAAGTATAAAAACTGAAAAAAAGCATTTGGAAACTTTTATAGCAACTTAAATTAACACTACCACAACATTAAGTACATCATCAGTGAGCTCTGAAGAATAAGGTATTTATCAGTGTGGTTGTTATCGAACTTAGGTGGGAAATCATGTGACACAAACTGGGTACTAGGCATGCTTAATAGGGCCCTGTATCAGTCCCCAACAGACTGTGCAGGGTGCGGGGGTGGTAGGATACAAAGCTGGCTGGAGAGAGTCTGAGAAACACTGACAGATTTGACAAGCACTCAGGTTTTTTTCTTTGCTAACAATCTCCGACATTATAAAATCCTGATAAAAGATGATGCAAAGTAATATAAACACAAAAAATGCATAAACACCCCCCCCCCCAAAATGCAGAATGACAACTGCCAAAAATCAGGTTACAGCATCAATTCTCATCAAATATATTATTAACTCACCACCATGTTGAGTATATAACACTGGTTATCCCAGTCTTTTTCTATGTTATTCCAAGTTTTTCTATGGAAATATACTTCCATCAGGCTTCAAAGTCAACTTTATTTGAATATTTATGTAGCAATATGTATTGTTACATAATGATACATGACACATACCAATACAGAAAGCTACCAATACAGGAGAACAAGACAGATTAATTTACTATGATTTATCCTCCAAATATCTCTTATTCCAACAACTTAAAGGAGGTTATAAATACCAGCTGTTTAATCTTAACATATTTGTGAAGCTGCAGCTCTATTGTTAGAAAGGTTAAATAAATTTTTCTAGTTTTTCTAGACAACAGAAATTTACTAATTTAACCTAAACCCAAATTAAAAACATACAAAATCTTATTAGTCTTGTCTAAAGCTTTCACAAAAAGTTGGAAAAGCATGCATTCCATGATGGTTCCTCCACCACACACACACCACCATAAATACCAACTCTACAAATCTAATAATGGAAAGTTAGTAAGCTAATACAATAAGATGAGGAAGGGAGGTAGATTAAAGACGGGAGATGAAAACAATCTGAATAACTGCAGAAAGAGATTGTGACCCACAAAACTAGCAACACTACTAAAAATCAATATAAAGAAAAATACATGTGGTCTACTTTTTGACTGAAACACATATGTTTAACCTAATTTTCTAGGAATATACGATCAAACAAAAACTTACAAGTAAAAATTTTTTCTTTAAAGGTACTACTGAAGGTTACAAATTAGTGCTAAATAGGACACCTATGGAGAAGCATTTTTAATGTGTAAAATATTTCTAACAGTGTTAATCTGTCAACAAACTGCCAAACTACTAATTAACATTATAGTCTCTATCTCTGAAATATATAAACAGTTCATCCAGCTCAATATCAAAAAAACAAACAACCCAAGCAAAAACTGGGCAGAAGACCTAAATAGGCATTTCTCCAAAGAAGACATACAGATGGCCAAGAGGCACATGAAAAGCTGCTCAACATCACTAATTATTAGAGAAATGCAAATCAAAACTATAATGAGGTATCACCTCACACCAGTTAGAATGGGCACCATCAGAAAATCTACAAACAGTAAACGCTGGAGAGGGTGTGGAGAAAAGGGAACCCTCTTGCACTGTTGGTAGGAATGTAAATGGATACAGCCACTATGGAGAACAGAATGGAGGTTCCTTGCAAAACTAAAAATAGAGTTACCACATGACCCAGCAATCCGACTACTGGGCATATACCCAGAGAACACCATCATTCAAAAAGACACATGCACTCCAATGTTCATTGCAGCACTATTTAGAATAGCCAGGACATGGAAGCAACCTAAATGTCCATCAACAGATGAATGGATAAAAAAGATGCAGTACATATATACAATGGAATAGTACTCAGCTGTAAAAAGGAATGAAACTGGGACATTTGTAGAAACATGTATGGACCCAGAGACTGTCATACAGAGTGAAGTGAGTTAGAAAGAGAAAAACAAATATCGTATATTAACACATATATGTGGACTACAGAAAAATGGTACAAATCAACCGGTTTGCAAGGCAGAAATAGAGATACAGATGTAGAGAACAAACATATGGACACCAAGTGGGGAAAGCGGGGAGGGTTGGGGGGGGAATGAATTGGGAGATTGGGATACAAAACTGTACATCCTAAATATATGCAGTCTATTGTCTGTTAACTCTATTTCAATAAAAGTTCTTTAAAAAAAGATTATAGTCTCTAATGTAATACTTAATTCCTTTCATATGTGTACTTATGTTTCCACTTTTATTCCTAATTTACCTGTGTATTTACATGTGTCTTTTGTTTTACTTTGTGATCAGACTTACTGGGACTTTGATTATTTTATTGGCTGTTTCAAAGAACCAGCTCCAACCTTTATGGAAATACTTTTTTCCTATTTCACTAAATTCTACTTAATCCCTACTTTCCAATGTCACAATGTTTACTTTTTCTGGTTTCTTAACCTGGTTCACTGATTTTTGTTCTTCATTTTCTAATAAATGCATTTACAGCTTTATCTCTTCCTTTTGCTAAAGACAATGAAAAATACTGTATAAAACTTTTTTTCTAACCAACACCTTAAAAACAATAATGATCTGCAGTTGGGGAAGTCCCAAGACAATTTTTGGATAACATTAAAACCCAGAGAGGTAAGTGGAAAGTGTGAGTTACAACAAATGGGAGAGAGGAACAAATGGGGAAAGAGGGACAGCATTCAAAGTCCAAGGCCAACCCAAGGTGAGGAGTTTTGGGGGAGATCACTCCCATGTTAATCTGAAACCCAGCCCACCCCAAAGGGCTCATTTTGTCTCAGGGTTAAGTACAAACTACACAGAGGTCAGAACAAGTTAAGAAAAAAAGGGTGTAGAAGAAAACCATCCTAAAAAGAAGTTGAAACCAACCCCAGGGAAGATGTGCACCCTGGAGAACAAAAGATCTTCATGGTTGGCCAGAGAAAAGACCTTTACACTTAAGGCGTCCCTAATGGCACGCTAATGGCAATGTTTACAGGATCCAGCAGAAGCCAAATCGAAGCCTCTCTATAGGAGGGCAAATTCATCCTGGGCCTTGGAAAACCCTACAAATAATTCAATGACAACCCACGAAGCAGATATAGACAACAAATCACATAAAGAAATAAAACAACATGAACAACAACCAGCAAAAACATCCCTCACAGACTTCAGCTACTGGAATTATTGGACAGATCCTAAAACAATAATGCTTATCTGTTTAAACAAATTTAGACAAACTTGAAAATATCTATAGGGTATAAAAAGCTTTTTAAGTTCTTTTGATATACCTTATATTATAATTTTTCTACCACATTTAAAATATCAGTAAAAAAAATTGTAGAACTGCTGGGCAATTTGCACACAGATCAAAGGATATGAATTTCTTGGTCAGTCATTTTGAAATAGGCAGTAGAAGTTTGGGATATTTTATGTATTACAGATTTGTATAGCTTTTACAAAGAGCCATTTTTTAAAAATTTACCACCACTTATGCAGATAAGGAAACTACACACAGAGGCATTGTATATCAGTTAAATTTTGCTGTATAACAATTAAAAAAAAAAGTCACTGGCCAAAAAAAAAAAAAAAAACCAAGTATCAAAATGAAACATTACTTCTAGAAATGGAAAACATAGCAGCAAAATTTAAAAACTCATTAGACTACGGGCCTCGTAGATGGTGCAGTGGTTAAGGATCCACCTGCCAATGCAGGGGACCCAGGTTCAATCCCTGCTCCAGGAAGATCCCACATGCCGTGAAGCAACTAAGTCTGTGCGCCACAACTATTGAGCCTGTGCTTTACAGCCCGTGAGCCACAACTACTGAGCCCATGTGCTGCAACTACTAAAGCCCACATGCCTAGAGCCCATGCTCCATAACAAGAGAAGCCACAGCAATGAGGAGCCCACACACCATAACGAATAGTAGCCCCCACTCACCGCAACTAAAGAAAGCCCATGCACAGCAACAAATTTAATTAATTAAGAAAAAAACTCATTAGACTAGACAAAAAAAATTCTGATTGATCAGAAGAAATCATCCATTAATGCATTAAAAGAAAAAAAAAGAAACAGAGAAGAGATTAAAATACATGGCAGATAGTGAAAAGATGTGGAAAATATTTAATCAGAGTCCCAGAAAGAAAGAGAATAAAGGCAATAGCTGAAGAGTAATAGCTTAATTTTTTCCAGAACTAATGAAATTCATCAAGTCCACAGATTCAAGAAGCCCTACAAACCCCAAGCAGAATAAATAGAAATACACAAGTGAGTTCTACTTTTTGGAACTGATTAATATTTCCACTGTGGCTTAACAGTCAATTTTCGTGCCCACTACACCTGTATTTTAAAGTTTTGTACAAATTTATCTATACAAAGTTCTGTGCATGCACACACACGTTTGCTAATTGTGTTAATCAAATTTTCCATTTTGTTTTTATTGTGTACTTCATATATTTCTAAAATACAGAGAATAGAAGTCTCTCCGTTATGAACGTGAGTGCAGTTTCTCCTGGTACTGACATCAGCTCAATATACTTCAAAGCACTACTAAGTAAAGAGAAGTTTCATGACTTTAGAGGACCTTTCATCAATAAGAAAAATATCCTCTTTATTTTTTTTAAATGTGTTTGATCTTGAATTTGATTGTGCCTAACTAATATCAGTACTATCATACTTTCTTTCCTATGATTTCCATTTGCCCACTTTATCTTTTTTCCCCTAGTTTCACTGATACTTTTCTTATGTGTTCCTAGTCAAACAGTTCTACAAGGTTTATTAGAAAAAAGAGCAGTCCCCCATATCCTTCCTCCTCCTCAACAGCTGCCTCTCTCTAAAAATAATCTGATTGTTCTTTTAGATGATTCTTTTGTCATTTACTATCACATCATTAAATAACAGGCTTGTATTGCTACTTTCTGATTTTTCATTATTAAATATTATTACATTATGCAAATTGAAAATTTAGCTTTCTTTCAGCCAGCCTAACCATACATTCCAAGCCCACTTTCTAACCTTTCATCCTAATTTTGGTTGGGCCAATAGTCACAATTACATAATTATGAAGTTCAAATATTATTTATACACTTTTTTTTAAATAAATTTATTTATTTATTGGATTTATTTTTTATTGGCTGTGTTGGGTCTTCGTTGCTGCACGTGGGCTTTCTTCAGTTGCTGCGAGTGGGGGCTACTCTTCATTGTGGTGTGTGGGTTCCTCACTGTGGTGGCTTCTCTTGTGGAGCACAGGCTCTAGGCACGTGGGCTTCAGTAGTTGTGGCACATGGGCTCAATAGCTGTAGCTCATGGGCTCTAGAGCACAGGCTCAATACTTGTGGCACATGGGCTTAGTTGCTTCGTGGCATGTGGGATCTTCCTGGGGCAGGGATTGAACCCGTGTCCCCTGCATTGGCAGGCAGATTCTTAACCACTGCGCCACCTAGGAAGTCCCTATTTATACACTTCTACCTCCAGCCACAGCAGATTAGATAGTAACAGTCTAGGTCTACCAGCATAAACAACTAGAGAACTAGACAAAATATATGAAATAACTGTATTCAGACTTTGAACAACAGGCAATGAACAGCAGGTCTATGATCTCTGAAAGAAAAGAAGTAAGACAGAAGAAAACCATGAGTGTCCCAGTTTTCTCTTCTTCTGGCACTTATTGCACCCTGGCACTGGGTCCAATAGTCAGGAGCAGAGGAGGACAGTGCTCAAAATTTGAAGAGGTTGAAGCAACTAAAATTTATGGGGCAAAATACCACAAAGTAGGAACTAGTACAAAAAGAATTCCAGAAATCTACACAGAGGAATCCTGTGGCTGCCAGTTTTCATAACAGCCCTCCTGAAGACAACCTGATAGAGTGTCAACAATGAATTTAGGGAAGAAATAAAAAAGAACACTAGTCACAAGTACTCTTCTGGAATACAGAGGTGGAGAAAATTATTTCCTGAAACCAGTATTTCTTTGGTCCCAAATCTAAAAACAATATAAAAGAAAGCCACAGATAAACACCCCCTCTCACAACACAGATGCAAAACTCCTTCTGAAAAAATTAGCAAATTGGAAATAAAAAGGATAATACATCATGATCAAATGAGATTTACCCTTGGGAGGAAAGAATGATTTAAAAAAAATCAATGAAATCACTGTTTCTACAAAACAAAGGAGATAACACATAATCATCTCAACAGAAGCAGAAAAGGCACTGGAAAAATGCAAACCCACTCATGATAAAAACTCTCAGTAGTCAAAGAATAAAGGCAAACTTCCTCAACCTGATAAGAACCATCTACTAAAAAAAAAAAAACTGGTGACATACTTAATAGTGAAATGCTCGATGCCATCCCACTTAGATTGGGAACAAAGGTATGTGTTCATACCACTTTAATCATCCAAGGTTATGGTGTAGGGCTTACCCAGTGCAATGAGGTAAGAAAAGTAATTTAAAAAACATAAAAGTTGAAAAGAAATAAAACTGTCTTTATCCACAGAAGATGTGATCATCTGGTTAGAAAATCCTAATGAATCTATTCAATAAAAACCAATTATTCTACATAATGACAATGAACAATAAGAAAATGGAATTTTAAAAACAATATCATGTCCCAAAACTCAAAAAAAAAAAACAGGGGGACTTTCCTGGTGGTCCAGTGGTTGCGACTCCAAGCTTCCACGGCAGGGGGCACAGGTTTGATCCCTGGTCAGGGAGCTGGGATCCCACATGCCGTGTGGTGCGGCCAAAAAAAAAAAAAAGAAGAATTTCAAAAAAAGCCCCATAAAATATTTAAAGGCAAATATAACAAAACTTGCTGTACTACTCCACACACTGAAAACTACAGAACGCTGTTTTTGAAATGTTTAAAAACCTAGAAAAATGGAAAGATAAACCTTATTCATGAACTACATGAGTCAACATTTTTAAGATGTCATTCTTCCTCAAATTGACCTCTTTATTCAATGTAATCTCAATCAAAATTCCAGTAAGCTTTTTGTACAAAATGACTAATTAAGAAACTTACATGGAAAGGCTAATGTTCAGATACACAGAATAAATTCTAAAAAGAATAACAAAGTTGAAAGTTTTTACTTTAACAGATTTGAAGATTTAGAGTAATCAAGGCATTGACAAAAAGACAGACATAGGGCTTCCCTGGTGGTGCAGTGGTTAAGAATCTGCCTGCCAATGCAGGGGACATGGGTTCAATCCCTGGTCCAGGAAGATCCCACATGCCACAGAACAACTAAGCCCATGCACCACAACTACTAAGCCTGTGCTCTAGAGCCCTCGAGCCACAACTATTGAGCCCACATGCCACAACCACTGAAGCCCGCGTGCCTAGAGCCCATGCTCTGCAACAAGAGAAGCCACTGCAATGAGAAGCCTGAGCACCACAACGTAGAGTAGCCCCCGCTCGTCGCAACTAGAGAAAGCCTGCACGTAGCAACGAAGACCCAAAGCAGCCAATAAATAAATAAATAAATAAAGACATAATCATCAGTGGATGGAACACAGACTCTAGAAATAGAATGACACATTTATGAACAACTGATTTTCATGAAAGAGTCCAAAACAATTCAAAAGTAAAGGGATAGTCTTCTGTACAAAAGATGCAGTAACAACAGGATATCTGTATGGAAAAAAAATAAATTTCAACCACTACTTCATATCTGAGCCACAGCAGCATAATATAATTACTATTCCTTTTCTGTACAACTTTTTGTTTCCCCTAGAGTTAATAACTGTGTTTTGTCTAATTAGATCTCTGTGTTTATTACTAATGCAACCATCAAATTTCCTCCAATTGTTGAAATGGTTTCACAAGACACTTCTCTTTAAAAACACCAAATATTTTTTCATTTTGATCTTTCTGTAGAGATTCCCCTTGGAGCTTTCTGATTTGCCACAATCTGGATTAACTGCCCTCTATTGGGCACAGCTGTTATCTTTCCCCATCATTCAAGAAATCCCACTGCTTTCTGCCTATGGCTGGTTACCTATTTCCTCTATTCCCTGTATTTTTTTTTTCGCTCTTCTTCATTCCTTTACATCGATGGGGCATATCCTCTAGTAAATTCCTGGGAAAGAATGCATGGAAGGTAAAAACTTTTTAAGAACTTTCAGGTCTGAAAATGTCTTTTCATAATTCCTTCATACTTAATTAAAGGTCTAGTAGATATGGAGTTCTAAAATGAAAATAAATTTCCTTCAGAAGTGTCTTCTAGCTTCAAGACAATTTAGAAAAGTCTGAAATGACTGATTTTTATGTGCAACCTACTTCTTCCTCTTTGTAAAGTTGTAAAACTTCGTTCTCTTTCGTATTTTGATATTTAAAAATAAAAGTTTGTGCCTAGCACTTGATGGGTGCTTTTGCTTTTTGGTGGGTTTGTTTTGTTTTATTTTTTTGCGGTAACACTGACTGATAACCTTCTGTAAGTTTCATATGTACAACATTATATTTCTACTTCTGTCTGGCAAAGCTAAGCAAGATTCCAAGACTCTGCATGTCCTGCACTGTCTGCCTTCCATGACCCATGCCATGAGACAGATAGAAGCAAGGTCTGGTAGTTAGACTAAAGAGAGGTTCTACGAGTTGCGGATATTAAGTCAACAAGAAAAAAAAAAAACTCCTGGTCTGACTATTAACAATAAGTACCTCACCTAAAGATTATAACTTGGAGACCCAAAAGGAGGTTGTCTCATAATTCTTTAATCTGGATTATTTTCTTTTCTTTTTCTATAAATGTTGGAGAGCCTTGGTGTTCATTGTTAGACATTCTCTCATCTTTTCCACTGACCCTCTCTTGTGATTTCATCCAGTGTCATTAATTTATAAAAAAACATTCCATATATTGATAACTCTCAAATTTATATCTTGATACCCAAACCAAACTTGAATATTCACCTGTTTATTCAATATCTCCATTTAGACCTCTAACAGGAATCTCAAACTTAATATGTTTAAAACCAAGTTCCTGATCTTCTCAAAAACTCTATTTCTAAAGGATGCATCCTAGAAGATACAGTCTTCCCCATTTCAGTTAATGGCCACTCTCTACTTCTAGCTGCTAGAAGTAGCAAAATCTTGCAGTCATCCTCAGCTCTTCTACTTGTAGTGTATACTGGATGTTAAACTTGATGAATCTTTGTATGTCTAGAAAACGTTTTATTACGCTTTCAAATCTGAACGAAATTGTGAATTTTTCATTAAAACTCTTTTCCACTCAAAAATTTGTAAAAACAAACGTCTCAGTTGTTTTCTCTTTTCTATGGTTGTAAAACAAAAACACTGGCATCAGTTTTACTGTTGTTCCTTTGTGATCTATGTATTGTTCTCTCATGGATTTTCAGACTTTGTCTTTACTTTAAATATTCTAAAATCCCACAATTATATAAATAGATATTGATATTTTTCCATCATTTTGCTTCATATTTACAGACCCCTTCTAATGTGAGGACAACTGCTTTTCATCATGAGGAATTTTCTTCTATTAGTTCTTTATTTCTTTCCATCCATTCTTAGCTCACTGCTTCTGAAACTTCTGTTAGCAGAGATTAGAACCAGTAGATCTCTCTTTTACGCTGCTTAACTTTTCTTTCATGCTTTCTATTTTTTTGTCTTTCTGCACTACATCCTGCAAAAAAATACTCAGCACAATCTTCTAACTCACTGATTTGCTCTTGAACTGTGTTCATTCTTTCCTTCAACCCATCTATAAGACTGTTCATTTTCAAGATCTCTAATTTGTTTTTTTTTTTTTTTAAAAAGTTCCTTCTACATGAATATGTCATTCTCTCTTATCTCTTTGAGAAGTACCAATGACACTTTAAAAAGTTTCTTTCTGTTGCTTACTTACGTCAGATTCTTCTATATACTGATTTGTGTGCTTCTCTTCCAAAATGTTGGTTTTCCTGAAATATCTATTGATTCTTGGTTGTTGCCAACTTACATGTTGACATGTAAGGACTCTGTCAACCAATCTATAAAATGTTATTTCTGTTTGCTGCAGGATATTTTTTTGTGACCATAGAGAGGAAAAACTGCTCAACGGTATGTCAATAGTTCATCTTCTGAGCACAGGAGGTCCTAGTTTCCCCAGGGTATTTCCAGCCCCTTTAAGGCTCTGATCCAAATTTATAATCAGTGTTCCGACTAGAGGGCATCTGTCTCTACTACCCAGCATAAAAGCTGGACTGTTGCTCAAATGCCTCAGTACTCAACCAACTACACTGACAGTTTTCTTACTATCTTGAAGCACCACTATTATTACCTTTTTTCAACAGTCTTCTCCTGAATATATTTTGAGTTAACACTTTTTCTTTAAATTGATTCCAGTGGCCTTCAGCCCTCCACATTCCTCACACTAGTCCTCCCAGAAAGGTACCCTTTTACTGACAACCAGCTTTGCTGAAGTTACTATGTTTTGTTTTTCTCTTAAATTTTTTTCTATTTTTTTCTAAACTTTCTAAGGATTTGAGGTGATCCAAGGTAATCCCTTAAAACTGAAATGAATTTCTTTACCATTTCTTCAGATAGTCTTAGGCTATTCTAAAAGTCACCACTTTTAACATAATAGTTCAATACAATTTGCCTCTAATTGAATGATGGGGAACTGATTTTTAAAATACAACTAAATGTTTTAAAATTCATTAACACAAATTTAAAAAGCTAACATTATCATTTTCATTTACCTTTCCACTCACATTCTTAAAGTATATGAACTACATAAAAAGATATATATACATCATACATACTGTTATATAACATATATATATATAAACTACATTAACATTTAAGTAGATCTCACCTTTTTTCATTCATATATGTTAACTGCCCATTAGATTATGATGCCCATTAGATTAAAAAAAAATGAAACTGGACAATGCATTGCCTTCTGAGATTTTTTTTTTTTTTAATAATCTAGATACCTAAAACACATTTCTGCTTTCTCTATTTGGTAATAATGAACCCAAGAGGTTTTTGAATGGGTAAACAGAAAAGAAAGTTTAAATCATACAAACAGACATTAAAGAGAAGGCAAAAGATAGATATTTGCATTAATCTCTAAGGTCACAAATAAAGTCCTTCAAAACAAAGATGCAACAAACCTACTCACCCTAATAGGTCACACTACACTGTAACTGCTACATCTGCTCATTAAAACAACAAAACCAAAAATGTTATTCTAAAAATCATAGATTTTTTTAGACTCAGAATTGATTCAAAGGACTTGCATTTGACCCCCAACCCATTAATTGGTGCCTTAGATAAGTTACTTAAAAGGCCTAGTTTCCTTAAATGTACAACAGGGATAGCACTATCAGCCTAGAATTGTCATAAGGACCAATAAATGAGTATGACCTTCTGAACCAGGATTTCTCTTGTCACTTTAACTCATGATCTTTTTTAGTAAACATCAAAACTTTTCTATTTTGTTTTTTTTTTAACCTAAGCAATTGACTTTATTATAGAAGTGCAATATGTAGAAGTATTTATATAAATTAAATATATATGTGTATACACATACATGCACATATATACATATGTAGATTTCAAAAACTTTTCTATTTTGTACTAGAAAACTAAAGCAAACTTCCCCCCAGATGTAATACTCATTGTCTTTTTCCAATTTCACACCATCCTTTCTAAATCTACTGCCTCTCACTACTCCTAATCCTCTTAAACAGCCAGCACCACTGATCTTGTTAATTTCCTCAGCTAAGAAAGCTAAAGGCCAACTAAAGAGGTTATGTGACTTTACCAAGGTGGTATACTTCGTTAACAATAAAGCCAAGACTCTGACTGCCTGGGCAGTGTTCTTTCCACTTCGTTATATGTAGAAAAAATATAATGTTACACATTAATCTCACCTTAAGTTTGTAGATTCTTTTAAACCTACTTAATCATAGGCATGGGGAAAAAAAACAAACACAGTTATTTTGGATTATTTACCTTTCTACATGCAGGACAAAGCCCATTTTCATCAGTGCGAATTCGATGCCAACAAAATCGGCAAATCTGGTAGCCACAGGTGCAAGGAAAAAAGTTGATATCATCTATCTCCAAGGGCTCCATGCAAAGAGGACATTCCACAGGGTCTTCCTTCACATCAGGACTGCGAGACATCTTCACGTTAAACAGCAGCAAGAGTTTATAATAATTTAAGGGAGAAGGAAGTTCAACACTGAGAACTAAACTGTAGAACTTCAAAGACCTGCATGAGAAAAAAAATATATACTGCTTACTACTGAAAAAAAAAGACATTTTCAACAACCAAGAATCATATTATCAAAAAATTTGAAAAATATTAAATCAGATCAATTTTTGCTATCATCTCAGAAGACAGAATTCTGAATTTTTTTTCATATCAAGATAAAAGGCATGGGGCTTCCCTGGTGGCGCAGTGGTTAAGAATCCGCCTGTCAATGTAGGAGACACGGGTTCGAGTCCTGGTCCAGGAAGATCCCACATGCCTTGGAGCAACTAAGCCCATGTGCCACAACTATTGAGGCTACGTGCCACAACTACTAAAACCCACGGGCATAGAGCCCGTGCTCTGAAACAAGAGAAGCCACAGCAATGAGAAGCCCGTGCAGCACAACAAAGAGTAGCCCCCACTCACTGCCCACACACAGCAATAAACAGCCAACACAGCCAGTAAATAAATAAATAAATAAAATAAGTTTAAGAAATAAATAAATAATGATCAATAAAAATATGTAAAAATGCCTACCCTAAAAATATACATAAATAAAAGGCACGAGGTTAAATTTTTTGATTCAACCAAAACAGAAAAGAACTTCCTTTTTTAGCTAAAACATTTAATACTAAACCAGTACTAACCACAGTACATTTTAGGGGAATAAATACTACACGGAAGCATCTTTACCTTAAAACACACTCTAAACTTAAACGATCTTTGACCTAAAAGCTAGCAGTAGTACTGCCACATAACTAAAAGAGTATTATAGTAGTCTAAAATGTGTCCTAATTTACAAAATAAATCTAATGAAGAAGAGAGGCTTCAGTTATCTATAATTACATGTTAATATCAAATCATTGCCACAGAAAACATAAAAGTTGAAAAATATGCCATAGAATCTAACTGTTTACAATTAAATATGTACCAATATGCCAATGAAAAATTCATTCTGGGAAAATAAGCACGTATTTAACAAAACTAAAATACTCCTTTTTATTGTAGAAATGCTACAAGAAGCCTACAGAAAGGGAGAGAGAACATGGAGAAAGAACCTCCATCTCCCAAAGTCTTTTTAAAAATTAAATAATTTATCTTTTTAGATTATGGAGAATTGAACATTTTCAGGCTAAAGTCACTGTTAAATTAAAACGTTCTGTCAAGATAACAGATTTTTTATCTGTTTACATAATTTGACTAATTAAACTAATTCTAAAGTTTACATGAAAGAGCAAATGCATGAGAAATGCTTTGAAACTTTTGGGGGGCGGGATGTGGATATTTACGCTATCAGATACTGAACTGTATTACAAAGCTACAGTCACAAATAATTTGATATTGGTACAAAAACAGACAGAAGATCAAGGAACCAAACAGAAAATCTAGAAACAGAACCATGAATTAATGACATTTTAGTATTTGATAAAAGGGACATAAATCAACATGGTAAGGATGGACCCAATTTAAAAGTAGTAACAGGATCCTGGTCTATTTCATTCTGAGAAAGAAACAGTATATAGCTATCTCACACTGCAATCAAAATAAATCCCATATGATCTGTCTAAAGAGCTATACATTGAAATAAACTATTAAAGTGTTAGAAGAAAATAGAATTTTTAAAAATCTTGGGATACAGAAAGTCTTCCTAAGCAAAAACAGAAATTCACAAAAGATAAATATGATCAACTTAGCAATGAGAAAAAACAGACAAAATTAAAGGCAAGCAACAGAGTAAAGGATATATTCACTGTATATGAGATACTGTCCAGAATACACAAAGAAATCTTACAAGCAATTTTAAAAGGCAAATAAGTCAAAAGAAAAAATGAGACGAGAATATGATGAGTAGTTCACAAAAGAATTACAAATGATTACAACATAAGAAAAGATGATCAACCTCTTTGGTAAACAGTGAGACAGCATTTTTCCCCCACCCGCCTGTCAAAGTTAGGCTCCCCACAAAGCAGAGATTATCACTGATAGAAGTTCCTCTTTACAAAGAGAGGAAATGGGAGCACAAAGAGTACCTTGCCTTAAATTGCACAGCTATTAAGTGGTGCAGCCTGGATTCATTCCAGGAAGTCTTAGCCCCAGAATCTGTGCTTTTAACCACTCCCCTAAACCACCTAAGAATCTACCCTTATAGACAGATTACTATCCATCTCACACATGCGCACCAAGCACTTTGCTATGTTTTGCAGCGTTGTTCGTAAGAGCAGAAAACTGCAAACAACGTTAACTACCCATCAGCTGATAAATCATTAAGTAAATAATGATATAGCCATAAGGTTGATATGTGTTGAATCAGATGTCTATTATATAGGTTTTTTTTTTCGTTTGTAAAAGTAAACTGGAGACTAATGTAAATATATAATTACTTCCATGTAAATATATAAACTCTGTACATGTATATATTTGATTTGTTTCTCGAAGAAAATAAAGCACAGTAAAGGTTATAACCAAACTGCTATTCATATCACAAAAGACAAAACAGGTACTAATTTTATTTTGAAAATCTGTATTATCTGTATTGGTACAACAAACATTTTTGCAGTTCAAATGGCCAAACTTAAAAAAAAAGAAATTAAGGACTTCCCTGGTGGCAGAGTGGTTAAGAATCTGCCTGCCAATGCAGGGGACACGGGTTCAATTCCTGGGCCGGGAAGATCCCACATGCTGCAGAGCAACTAAGCCCATATGTCACAACTACTGAGCCTGCACTCTAGAGCCTGCAAGCCACAGCTACTGAGCCCATGCATCGCAACTACTGAAGCCCATGTGCCTACAGCCCATGCTCCGCAACAAGAGAAGCCACCACAATAAGAAGCCCGTGTACTGGCATGAACCCCACTCGCCAAAACCAGAGAAAGCCCATGTGCAGCAATGAAGACCAACATAGCCAATAAATAAATAAATAAGTAAATAAATAAAATCTTAAAAAAAAAGAAATTATTTTCATCTCTTTTAGGATAAATCTGACTTTTGTTAATAATTATAAGAAAAATAAAATTAAACATCTTATGAATCTATACTTCAAAATATAAGTTTTTTAAAAAGAAAAAAGTGGTATATGTACTTATAAACAATTCAGGAATCCTGATTTGCAGACCCAGTTTTGTCACTATCAGTTTCCTCATATATAAAATGAGGGGTTTAATCTTATGGTTACCAGGGAGGAAAGTGGAGGAGGGATAAATTGGGAGATTGGGACTGACATATACACACTACTATACATAAAATAGGTAAGAAGGACCTACTGGATAGCACAGGGACCTCTACTCAATACTCTGTAATGACCAATACGGGAAAAGAATCTAAAAAAGAGTGGATATATATATATGTATAACTGAATAACTGATTCACTTTGCTGTACAGGAGAAAGTAACACAATATTGTAAATCAACTATACTCTAATAAAAATTTAAAAATAAATAAATAAGATGAGGGGTGTTAAAGACAATGCAAAAGTAAGACTGCCAATCTCAAAGCCCATGTCCTTTCCAATATGGTAAGACAGAAGTTGTGATTACTGAAGGCTCAGCTGCATATTCTGCAATACATAGTGTAAATGTCCTGAAAGTAAAATATCACTTTTCAAAAACTTAACTTCTACAGGAAATCTCTACTTCATTATCTGAGTTCTTACTCTCTATATCACTTGCAACTAATACCACAACACACTATAAATTCTGACATACATAAAAATGCTCCTGCATCACCAAAAACCTCCCAAGTAGTAAATATACAAAATAAAAATCATACACTCAAAATCATGCTCCAAAGTTCCTTACCACTCATAAAGTGCTGTATACATGGTTTTGTACTTAGGACCCTGTTTAAAGAGATTTGTATAAAATACACTATAAAATGTCAAGAACTGCAGCTGCTATGGAAAATAGTTTGGTGGTTCCTCAAAAAGTTAAAGATGGAATTAGCGTCTGATACAGCAATTCCACTTCTGAGGATATACCAAAAGAATTGAAAAGAGGGACTTGAACAGATACTTGTACACAAATATTCATAGCAGAATTATTCACAACCCAAGAGTCCATCAACAGATGAATGGATAAACAAAATGCAGTCTATACATACAATGCAATGTTATTCAGCCATAAAAAGAATGAAATTCTGATGCATGCTACAATGTGGATGAACCTTAAAAACATACTAAGTAAAATAAGCCAGTCACAAAACATAAAATTGTATGATTCTGCTGATACGAGGTATCTAGAATAGGCAATTCATTGACACAAAAGTAGAACAGGCTGGGAGGGGGAGGAAGAATGGGAAGTTTTTGTTTAATAAGTTCAGAGTTTCTGTTTGAGATGATAAACGGATTTTAGAAATAGAAAGTGGTGATGGTTACACAACACTGTGAATGTACTTAATGCCACTGAATTGTTCACTTAAAAATACTTAAAACGGCAAGTTTTGTTACATATATTTTATAATAAAAATTAAACATGAAAATATATACTATACACACTTAAATGCAGTATATAATAAACAGCACTTTTGAAAAAAACTTTACGTATTTGATTGCTTTATTTAACTAATCCCTTAATTTTCTGCCAATCTGGCAGTGAACTTGTGATAAGTTAAATGTGTGTATGATGCAATTCCATTGAATAGTTACATAGAAATTACATTCCTGAATACATTATACACCCCAAATTATATGTACACTATAGTTACACATAATAGAAAAGCTATTCATAGATACAAAACACACATACACACTTTGAATGGTAACTAGAATAGCATCTTAAGTTTCCATAAAAACCATACATTCAATATATACATAGAACTATAAACTAACATGAACCCAGTGACAGGGCAAGAATAAAGATGTAGGTGTAGAGAATGGACTTGAGGACATGGGGTGGGGGGGGGGGGCGAAGGGGAAGCTGGGACAAAGTGACACAGTAGCACTGACATACATACACTACCAAATGGAGAAGAGATAGCTAGTGGAAAGCTGCTGCATAACACAGGGAGATCAACTCCATAATGGGTGATGACTTAGAGGGCTGGGATGGGGAGGGTGGGAAGGAGTCACGGGAGGGAGGGGATATAGGGATGTATGTGTGGGTGCAGTTGATTCACTTTGTTGTACAGCAAAAACTGGCACACCAGTGTTAGGCAATTATATTCCAATAAAGAGCTAAAAAAAAACCTGTAATAAATGTAAGTACAATACCACAGCTTATATTTTACTTAATATTTTATAACTATAAATTCTTGTTTAACAATCAGTCTATTCTCAAAAGAAGAGAAGCTTCAGAAGAGAAGAGAAGTTAACCAGCATATCACATTTATGATAGTATACCAGGCAGCTACAACATGGCTGGAGTAAAAAGTAAGCACTCACATATTTGATGAATGAATAATGAATATAAGAAAGAATGTATTAGCTGTTATACATCAGTTTTGACTGACAACCATGTTTAAAAACAGGAAACAACACTCCAAGTTGTTCATTGTTTCTGTATTAGGCATATACTTCACAAAGCATGTTACCTACATAAACTACACAAAGGCAAAAATAGATTTGAACAGTAGCTATGAACAGTTTGCTAAGTGAAGGAGGAGGTAAGTCAACTGACAATATCAGCACCAATACCTTTTCCCCTTTTTAAATTCAATACCGAAGTACCAATACATACATATACCATGAATGCACATTTACAATGGAACTCAAGACTGTCTATACCAAAGTTAGGAAGGCAGGAAAGCTTATTTTCTCATAGAAATAACATCTTGTTTAGATATTTTCTCACAGAAAAATACCTAAGAATTTAAAGTCTCTCATAAAAGGTTAAGCTGCAGTTATGCAAAAAAATTGATTATGTGGGACTGCTTTCTACTCCCCACCAATGTGTTCTTTAGTAACTCATTTGTACTTAATATTCTTTTTTTTTTTTTTTTTGGCTGTGCCACATGGCTTGTGGGATCTTAGTTCCCCGACCAGGAATTGAATCCAGGCCCTGGCAATGAAAGCACCAAGTCCTAACCACTGGACCGCCAGGGAATTCCCTGTACTTTACATTGTTAAGATGTAAATAAAAATCAACATACAAGTTATCTCACATAATATATCATGTCCCCTAAGTATTTTTTGCAGGAGAAGGTGTAGATATGGGTGGAAGGAGACAGACAATGTTTTTCCAGTAGAAAGCAACCTCCATGAGGACAGAGACTGTTTCACTTGTTAGCATATCCAAAATCCCTACAAGAATTCCTGGCACATAGCAAACACTTAACAAATATGTGTTAAATGGAAGGAAAACAAGAAAGAAGGGATGGAGGAAGGAAGGGAGTGAAGGAAAGGGAAGTACCTATTCATTCATCCATAAATGCTTAAGCACATATTGTAAGAGTCACTGAACAAGTCTACATGTAGCAAATATACATTAGACATTGTAACAGACTTCTCTGAACATACTGCAAAGGCAAAGGTTTTTCTATTTTCTTATGATGAAACTTAAAAAAAAATTCTAATTTGCATAGTTAGAGTAATGTGATTACTGACTTGGGGAGAGCTGCTCAATAAAAATCCACCAATTTATCAGCTGTACAAAGACAACAAAGATGACAAACTATTTAAATCAAAGCCATAAAGAAATGCAACTGCTGCATACAAATGTATTTTCAAAAATCTAACACTATGAAAATTGTAATGTGTAAAAAAACCTGAAGACGATCATTATGTGAAAAATCAGTTTTAAAGAAAAGAAGGTTTGCTACAACTTCCCTTCAAATAAAAATGTTTTCAAACACATTTATAATGGTTCAAGTGAAAATATCTAATTCAAGCCAATTTGGTAAAGACCTCTACTATGTAAAGCATATTAGGCAGAACTTAACAGTGATTAGTCTTTTAAATGGGGAGAGAGTTTTCAGAAGAAAAAAAAAGGCACATTTAGGCTCTCTTTTTTTTTCTTTTTCTTTTTTTGGGCTGCATTGGGTCTTCATTGCTGTGCATGGGCTTTTCTGTAGTTCTGGCAGCGGGGACTACTCTTCATTGTGGTGCACGGGCTTCTCAGTTCAGTGCCTTCTGTTGCGGAGCACAGGCTCTAGGCGTGCAGGCTTCTGTAGCTGCAACAAGCGGGCTCAGTAGTTGTGGCTCAAGCACAGGTTCAGCAGTTGTGGCGCACAGGCTTAGTTGCTCCTTGGCACGTGGGATCTTCCCAGACCAGGGATCAAACCCGTGTCCCCTCATTGGCAGGCAGATTCTTAACCACTGCACCAGCAGGGAAGTCCCTAGGCTCTCTTATCAAGAAAGCTAACTGGTTATTCTAATTGTACCCAGTATACCAATAACATTACTTATTATTCTCTATAGGTAAAAATGTTTTAACTTTATTAGAAAACTTAGATGGCTGGCCAGTGAAGGTTTTTGCCATCTGAAAGTTCATTTTTACCTTCATTCACTCAGCGATTCAATAAATAGTTATTAAGCCCCTGTTTCAAATTCTAATCTAGGTCTTTGGGATACTTTAGTGACCCTAACAGGCAAATATCTCCACCTTTGTTTCCTGTTCTAATTCAAAATCTAAACAAAAATCATAATAAATCAGTAAATTAAGTATGATAAAAGGCGATAATACTGTCAAAGGTTCTAGAGTCAGGCTGCAATTTATTTATTTATTTATTGGCTGCATTGGGTCTTCGTTCCTGTGCAGGCTTTCTCTAGCTGCAGTGAGTGGGGGCTACTCTTTATTGTGGTGCGCGGGCTTCCCATTGCGGTGGCTTCTCTTGCTGTGGAGCATAGACTCTAGGCTCACAGGCTTCAGTAGTTGTGGCACATGGGCTCAAGAGCTGTGGCTCACAGGCTCTAGAGTGCAGGCTCAGTAGTTGTGGTGCATGGGCTTAGTTACTCCGTGGCATGTGGGATCTTCCCAGACCAGGGCTCAAATCCATGTCTCCTGCAGGAGCAGGTGGATTCTTAACCACTGCCCACCAGGGAAGCCCCTCAGGCTGCAATTTAAATGGGCCAGTTGGAGTAGACTTCATTGAAAGAGTAACATTTAACAGAGGAACCTGAGTAAGCCATGCACATATCCAAGAAAAGAACAGACCAGGCAAGGAAAAATTAGTAGAGAGACCCCAAGAAGGGAAATTGCCTGAAATGCTTGAAGGACAGCAAATTCAGAGTGGCTACAACAGAATAAGCAAGGGGAAGAACAATTTGAGATAAGGTCACAGAGAGATGTGGGGGTCCAAGATCTTGTAAGGATTCATCAGAGGTCATGAGAATAGCTTTGGCTCTCTTTGTGAAATAAATGAAGAGGACCGGAGAGTTTTAGAGAGAGGAATGGCATGGATTTGACTTCTATTTTCAAACGATTTCTCTGGCTTCCAGCATGACAGTGTAAGGAGCTCCATGAGCTCATTCCCCAGCAAAACTGATGAAAATTATTTAAAACCAACCACTTAAAGTATCCAGAAATGATGCTAAGAGCATAAGGCAAATGAAGAAACACTTATTCAAGAAAATCTACTAAAACTCAGGAAAAACAACAATACTAAGTGATAATCTGAATCAAAACCTGCTCCCTCTCTCCTTCCCTCCATCTTCTCAGCACAGTGAGACTCAAACTTTACTCCAGGCTGGCACTGCCAAGAATACAGGGTGCTCCCTCACCACAGTTACTACTCAGAGAGCCATCTTCCTAGGAGGGGCAGGATATTAGCATTTCCCATCCTGCCCAAAGCTACCTGATGCTGAAGCTAAGTTCCAGGTGAGTGCAGCCAATAGGTGGAGGCTCCCCTCTTCCACCCAACTGCCACTTATGGGAAAGAGGACCTATGTTGCTGCTGCAGTTTGAAAATACCACATCCCAGATTGCCCTCCAACCAGCTACTTCACAAAACTGGGGTCCTGCACCAGGAAATGCAAGACAAGACTTGAGGCTACTGCATACCCCTCTAGTGAGTGCTCAGTTACTGAACGGGGAGTATCATGTGGCGAAAAAAGTACACCACTGCCCCTCCTACTTAACGCCAGAGCTTAGCGAGAAATTTTCATAGGAAGGTGAAGTAGGTCTTAAAACAGTTGGCTCTGAATCTCTTCCAAAAAAACTGACTTCATTTGTAATGCAGTCTGAAGTCCAAACCTAAGCACAGCCTTAAAACCATGAAGGTTGTGGTGAAAGACAACTGGGAGAAGAGTCAGACACAGGCTGAACTGTAAACCAGCTAGTATGCAGGAAAAAATAAGGAGAATCAGGTTCTTAACAGCTAGGATGAACCCTCTTGGGATCAGAACAAACTTCAAGCTCCGACCTCAAGAACTATGCCTTCTAGTGAGCTCAGTTTTTTTTAATCAGGCTGACAAGCAATTTACGTCCTAGAGCATTGTTGAAAGCAACTGAGCAGTCAGTTGGCAATTTGTGGAGTTTCACATCTGGGTGTGGTCGAGGAAAGAGATAGTGGAAGAGGGCCCTGCCCAAAACACTGTCATCCCAGGGTGCATGTGGACATACCCACGTCTGCACCCCCCAAGAACACCAACAGATGCTTAACATTGCAAGAGGGAAACAGACTTCCCTAAATTAACTCACCCAGTCACTAAACAAATAAGCAAATAACAATAACAAATGCTGGGAAGGGTAGGAGGAGACTAATACCCAGAGTTGTTACAATATTATATAAAATGTCCAGTTTCCAACCAGAAATTACAACTGCAAAGAAACAGGAAAGTATAACCCACACACCAGGAAAAAAACAGGCAACATAAATTGCCTGTGAGAGCCATCAGATGTTGGATTTAACAAAGACTTCAAAGGGGCCATTTTAAATATGTTCAAAAAACTAAAGGAAACCATAATTAAAGAAGTAAAGGAATGTATGATGACAATGTCACATCAAATAGAGAATTTCAACAAACAGATACTATTTTTTTTTTAATGGAAATTCTGGAGTTAAAAGTACAATGACTGAAATAAAAAAGTCACTGGAGGGGCTCAAAGCCTGTACATGTAGACTGGCAGAAGAATGAATTAGTGAAAGAGAAAACAGATCAGTAGAAATTATGCAATGCAAAGAACAGAGAGGGGGAAAAAATGAACAGAGCTTCAGAGAAATGTAAAACACCATTAAGCATGTTGACATACACAACATGGGAATACTAGAAGGAGAGAAAAGGAAAAGAAAAAAATATTTGAAGAAACAATGGCTATATGAAAACAAAAAACTATAGCTACACAACAACAAAGATGAATCCCACAAATACAGTATTGAACAAGGGAGCAGGAAGTAACATATAACTGTGATCATACAGACTTCAACAGATAAAAGAAAACTTTAGAGATGTACATAAGATGGTAAAAAGTCAGGACAACAATTGCTGCTGGGTGAAAGACAGTTATGAAGAGATGAACAGGAAGAAGTGTTTATGTTTGGTGAGAGAGGGGCATGGGGGGCCCTATTCTGAAGTACTTGAACTATTCTATTTTTTTAAATCAAGTACAGTTGATTTACAATGTTGCATTAATTTCTTCTGTACAGCAAAGTGATTCAGTGGTACATATGTACACACTCTTTTTTATATTCTTTTCCATTGTGCTTTATCACAGGATATTGAATTTAGCTCCCTATGCTATATAGTAGAACCTTGTTGTTTATCAATTATATATATAATAGTTTGCATCTGCTAATCCCAAACTCCCAACCCATCCCTCCCTTACCTCCCCTTCCTCTGAGCAATCATAAGTCTGTTCTCCATGTGTCTGCAAGCCTGTTTCTGTTTTGTAGATAGGCTCATATATGTTATATTTTAGATTCCATATGTAAGTGATATCATATGGTATTTGTCTTTCTCTTTCTGACTTACTCAGTATAATAATCTCTAGTTGCATCCATGTTGCTGCAAATGGCATTATTTCATTCTTTCTTATGGCTAAGTATATTCCACTATATATATGTACCACAACTTTATCCATTCATCTGTTGTTGGACATTTAGGTTGTTTCCATGTCTTGACTATTGTGAACAGTGCTGCTATGAACACTGCGGTACATGTATCTTTTTGAGCATCTTTTCATGTGCTTGTTGGCCATCTGTACGTCTGCTTTGGAAAAATGTCTATTTAGGTCTTGTGCCCATTTTTCAATTGGGTTGGTTTTTTGTTGTTGTTGTCGTTGCTATTGAGATGTGTAAGCTGTTTTTATATTTTGGAAATAAGCCCTCGTCGGTTGCATCATTTGAAAATATCTTCTCCCAGTCTGTAGGTTGTCTTTTCATTTTGTTTATGTTTTCTTTTGTTGTACAGAAGCTTATAAGTTTGATTAGGTCCCATTTGTTTATTTTTTGCTTTTGTTTCTACTGCCTTGGGAGACTGACCTAAGAAAACACTGGTACTATTTACGTCAGAGAATGTTCTGCCTATGTTTTCTTCTAGGATTTTTATGGTGTTTACTTTTGTGTGTGGTGTGAGGGTGTGTTCCAACTTCACTGATTCACATGTGGCTGTCCAGCTTTCCCAACATGACTTGTTTGAAGAGACTGTCTTTTTTCCATTGTATATTCTTGCCTCCTTTGTCAAGTCTCATTGACCACAGGTGTGTGGGTTTATTTCTGGGCTCTCTATTCTGTTCCACTGATCCACATGTCTGTTTTTGTGCCAATACCATGCTGCTTTGATTACTGCAGCTTTGTAGTATTGTCTGAAGTCTGGGAGGGTTATGCCTCCTATTTTGGGAATTCTGGGTCTTTTATGGTTCCATGTATATTTCAGGATTATTTGCTCTAGTTGAGTGGAAAACATCATGGGCATTTTGAAAAGGATCACATTAAATCTGTAGATTGCATTGGATAGTATGGCCATTTCAACTATTAATTCTTCCAGCCCAAGAGCATGGGCTATCTTTCCACTTCTTTGACTCATCTTCAATGAAATATTCTATTTTTGACCTGGCAAATGGTTACAAAGATGTTTGCTGTATAATTAAACTGTACATGTCTTACATGTACATGTTTTATGTGCTTCTGAATACACAGTTCTTACTTTTTTTCAAAGTCTTAAAAGAAAAAGATAATAGCTGCAATTCTCCCAGAATGGTTAAAAATAACTCCCTGCCTCAGAAAGCACAATATACACAAGCGAGATCAACAAATCCATACCTAGACACAAGACAGTAAAACTGCAGAACACTAAAGACAACAACAATCTCAAAGGCAAACATTTAAAAAGAACCCTTCACCCAGTAAAATAATTACACTTTACAGCAGATTTCTTAACAACAACAAGTGAAGACAGAAGAGAAAGACAATATTCAAGATTCTGAGAGAAAATTACTGTCAACCTACAATTGTGCTCCTTGAAAACAATAACCCTTAAGAATGAAAGTAAATGATAAAACATTTTTGAGATAATCAACATTTTCACATGGTTATTAGAAGACGTTAAATATGATAGTATTGTGTTTATTTTGCTAAAAAGCTCTTCTACTGGAAATACATTCTAAAGTATTTAGGACTTCATGATATGATATTTTAGCAGGAAAGGAGGCACAGAATGGGGAAGAGATGAAACTAGAATAGCAAGAGTCCATAATTACAGAAACTGAGGGATGGAAATAATTGGGTTTCATTACACTGTTTGGTCTACTTTCACATATGCTTAAAATTTTCCCTGATAAAAAGCTAAAAATAATTGATTTTAAAATAAGGCTAAATTAAAAATCAAAGCAAATAAACCAAAATAGAGACAGTTTACCAGTAAGGGACCTCCATTAAAGGAATCTGCGAATATATTCTTCAGGAAGAAGGACAATGATCTCAGAACAGTCAGAGATTAAAGAAGATGGTGAGGAAAGAATATAGCAAAAATATATGTAAACCGAATCATATTTCTATAGAATATTTTATTTCTATATAAAATAACTTGTTGGATTTAACAAGGATAAAATAAAACATTTAACATGCCAGTTGGGAGAAGACTGATGTAAGATAAACTGCTATGAGATCCAACTATAAGAGCAATACAAATAGTAAAATTTTAAGGATAACCACATATTCTCTAAGATCTACTAATTCCACTTCCCTGTATCTTTCATAGAGAAACCACTGCACATTTTAATAAGGCACCATGTACAAATAGTTCCAGCACTGTTTGTAATAGCAAAAAAAAAACTGGAAATCTAAATGTTCATCAAGGAATTCCCTGGTGGTCCAGTGGTTAGGACTCCACGCTTCCACTACAGGGGTCACAGGTTTGATCCCTGGTCAGGGAACTAAGATCCTGTATGCCACAGTGCGGCCAAAAAAACAAAACTCCATTAATAGGAAATGGCAAATTTATCACATATCAACAAAATGAAATACTATACAGCAATTTAAAACACTAAGGTAAATCTGTACACACAAACATATTGAATGAAAAAAGCTAATTGCAGGTATTATATGACAGTTTTTACATATAAAAAGAAACCATATGTTTTCTTTATATACAAACATACAATGGCTTTCAACTTATGATGGTTCAACTTACAACTTTATCATGATGCAGAAGCGATATGTGTTTGGTAGAAGCCAAAATATTCTTCAAATTTTGAATTCTGATCTTTTCCCAGGCTATCAATATGCAGTACAATACTCTCTTGTGATGCTAGGTAGCAGCAGTGAGCCACAGCTCCCAGTCAACCACACCATCACAAGGGTAAATAAACAACACACTTAAACCATTCTGTATCCAGATAACCATTCTGGTTTCTCACTTTCAGTACAGTATTCAATAAATTACATGAGATATTCAACACTTTATTATAAAATAGGCTTTTGTTAGGTGATTTTGCCCAACTGTATGCTAATATAAGTGTTCTGAGCACATTTATGGTAGGTTAGGCTATGCTATGATGTTCGGCAGGTTAGGTGTACTAAAAGCACTTCTAACAAGATTTTTAATTTACTGGAATATAACCCCATAATAAGTTGAGGAAAATCTATAATTATATATGCAAAATAATAGAAAAAAATTAAACACAAGCTGGTAATAGTGATTATATCTATGAAACAATGAAGAAAATGGGACAGATTGGAAACTTGAGCCTTGTCTATGATTTCTGTAAAGACAGACTATATTTAGGCATTTCTCTATAACAGCAAATTAATTTCTAAAAATAACTTTAAAGACATTAAACCTTGAATTATTTGAGTGTAAAGATTGTGTCTACTGTGTTCAACAATGTACCACGGGCAAATGTATAGCAAATAACAGGTTCCTAAAATTGCGAGAAGTGGAGGGAGATATAGAAGAGTGACCCAAAAGAAATATACCAAAGTAGCAGACTTTATCACTTAGTAGGGAACTTATGAGTAGTTTCTTTTCTTCCTTTTATTTTCTTCTATTGCTCAATTTTTGGAAAACAAACATTTATATTTATAATGGGAAAAGCTATTTTAAATTAGTTAACTAGGTATGATTGACAAATAAAGAGACAGTGATGAGATGAAAAAATTTTGAATGTATAACTAGAGAATTAGCATTGATGTGCTTCCTATTAGCTTAATGCTCTTTCAGAAGGAGGCTAGGAGTATAAAAAATTAAAGGCTAAGCCTGATGAAAGTCTTATTAATAAGATAAAATCAAATCTGTATAAAATCAAAGCAGATTAGTGCGCCAATTAGTTCTCTACCATACTTGTGCAGGTTGTCAACAGTAGTAGTTGCCCACATCAATGTATTTTCAATTCAGAAAAAAAACAAAAACAAAACAGATCTTTTTTTTGGGGGGGGGGGGGGCGGTGAGGGAAGGGCCTGGTAGAAGGGTATGCCTATTTTAGAGTTTTTAAGAACTGACCCAGAGACCTATCTGAAACAAATGCATCCAGGTACCAAAAAAAACCCTCCTAGTCACTCTGGACTTATTAAATTAGTTCTTTTAGAGAGGCTTCTGTATATCAATTTACAATATGCCAGTAGTAAAAAATAAGATAGAAAAAAATTAATCCAAGGAGAAATACTAAAATTGAATTGCAAGGGCTAGCATCTTCCTCTCAGAATTAAAAAAAAAAAACAAAAACAAACAAAAAAAACCATGTTTATTAGCATGATTAAGTGTGACCTCTTCTTTACCCAAATCTAGCTTCTACCACCTCCTAAATTCTGATCCCAGATCACATGGTGCCAATCAAATGCTCCTCTTCCACCATGAAATCAGTTCCAATTCATCCATCCCTAAGTTCTTTTATCCTGCCAGCACTTTGGTCTTCCCACTTCATGGCAAGCACCAACTAATAAGGAAGTACATCCTTTCAATTTTTTGTTTGGGTAAGACACAAAAGGGTACAGTAGACAGGATTCATAAAACAGGAAAGATAAGAGAATCTGGTTAAAGAGTGACTTTTAAATGGAAAAAAATGAATTTTAAACATTAATGGTAAACAAATACAGGAAACAAGCTTATATATGAATATTCCCTGGAATTGTCGGTATTATGTATCTGACTTCTAGATATGTTACCATGCAGCCCACCCAAGATAAAATTAAAAGATTAATAATAAGTATATTTATGGAACCTAATATATAGAAATAATAGCTATTAATCCTCCTTTAAAAACAAGACAAAAATTAATGTTTCAATTTGTTTTGTTCCTCCCTAATCTCGATGTTTGTCTTGCTTCTATTGTGAAGCAGTAAAATCTAGAACGGTAACAACTTTACACTATACAGCCACATAAAAATAGTACACAGTTCAGAATTCTCTGTACATGTACAACTAGTTCATTCCTACTTCAAGCAGAAAATGTTAAGCAAACCGTATTTCTAGAGAAAGTCTCAAAGAGAACGTATGTATTAGAATGTTTTAAATAATAAAACATTTCATAAACAATAAAGGACCATTGTTATGTGGCATTGGATCCAATACAATAGTAAAACGTCATCCCCCCCCATCAAAGAGAATTATGTAACAAAAAAGGAGGGGGCTTCAAATCTATTTAGAAATGTAAACCTGTTCAACCAACTCAAAGGCTGTGTTTTCAATGTGCTTATTTTAGCAATCTTTAAATTGCACATATAAGGGAATTCCCTGGTGGTCCAGTGGTTAGGACTCAGCGCTTTCACTGCTGGGGCCTGGGTTCGATCCCTGGTTGGGGAATTAAGATCTCACAAGCTGTGTGGTGCAATCAAAAAATAAAATGAAATAAATTCATTCATTCATTTGCACATATAAGTATACTCTACACACATACTTTAAAAGTTCATGATTGGGACTTCCTAGGGGTGCAGTGGTTAAGAATCTGCCTGCCAATGCAGGGGACATGGGTTCGAGCCCTGCTCCAGGAAGATCCCATGTGCTGCGGAGCAACTAAGCCTGAGCGCCACAATTATTGAGCCTGCACTCCAGAGCCTACAAGTCACAGCTACTGAGCCCATGTGCCGCAACTACTGTAGCCCACGCACCTAGAGCCCACGCTCCACAACAAGAGAAGCCACCTCAATGAGAAGCCTGCACACCACAATGAAGAGGAGCTCCTGCTCGCCGCAACTAAAGTCCATGTGCAGCAACAGAGATCCAACACAGCAAATCAATCAATAAATTTATAAAAAAAATAAAAGTTCATAATTGACTACAAGTGAAGCAATTCAGAAAGAATGTTATATTTACTTTTTGCAGCCAAAATGGTCTATTTAAATAATTATATATCTCAGATGGTTTCTTGGAATTTAAACCCATAGGTTAAAAAAAATGACTAAAACATACATGCATGTAAATTCTGAGTTGAAGGATACATTGTTTACTTCATTGTGGAATGGAAAACATTAACTCATCCAGACCATTATTGCTATCTTAAAACTAAAAGCCCCCATTTAAAAGATGTAACACTAAAGAGAAGAGGCTCTAAACTAGAGGTCAGCAAATATTTTTTGTCAAGGACTAAATGCTAAATATTTTATGCCTTATGAGCCATAGAGACTTGCAATTACTCAACTCTGCTGCTGAAATGCAAAGGCAGTTACAGACAATACTCAAATAAATGAGTGTGGCTGTGCTCCAATAAAACTTTATGAACACTGGGACTTTGCTGGTGACTCAATGGTTAAGAATCTGCCTGCCAATGCAGGGGACATGGGTTCAATCCCTGGTCCGGGAAGATCCCACATGCCATAGAGCAACTAAGAACATGCACCACAACTACTGAGCCTGCGCTCTAGAGCCCGTGAGCCACAACCACTGAAGCCCACGTGCCTAGAACCCATGGTCTGCAACAAGAGAAGCTACCACAATGAGAAGCCCGAGCACCACGACAAAGAGTAGCCTCCGCTTGCCACAACTAGAGAAAGCCCAAGCATGCAGCAACGAAGACCCAATGCAACCAATAAATAAATAAATTTATTTCAAAAAAAACTTAATGAACACTAAAACCTGAATTTCATTTAACTTTCCCATATGACAAAATATTACTCTTCTTTTGATTATTTTTTCAACCACCTGAAAATTTAAACACCATTCCCTTAGGCCTTACAAAAATAAGCAGCATGGACCCCTGCTCTAAACTAACATGGAAACCTCACAGATTTGAGCGTGAGTCTAAGTCTTGGACTGCTTTCAAATCTATTTCTCTTAACCTTCTCCCTGAGGAAATTTTTTTAGTATTTTATTAGGCAAATGGTTTTCCTCCACTCTAAGAATTTACTTTTACATGTGCTGCTGAGTTGGCCTTAGCATGCTATGAGAAAGAAACTAGCAGCACTATTTTAAGATATTAAAAATTCTTTCTGCATCTTCATACTCTTAACTATAAAATTCCACAAACCCACAGACATAAATATACTACCAACTGTAAAATAGTCAGTGGGAAGTTGTTGTATAACAAAGGGAGTCCAACTCGAGGATGGAAGATGCCTTAGAGGACTGGGGCAGGGAGGGTGGGGGGGACTCGAGGGGGGGGCGTCAAGGAAGGGAGGGAATATGGGGATATGTGTATAAAAACAGTTGATTGAACCTGGTGTACCCCCAAAAAAATAAAAAATAAAAAAAAATAAAAAAAAAAAAATTCCACAAACTTGAAATAATTTGTGAACATAGGCCTGTTTCCGATTAGACAAAATTCAGGAAATAAAAACATTACCTGAGAAACACTGACATGAAATACCTACCTACCACATGACAACTACAACGAAACCAAGACCATTCTCATTAACACATGTTGAAGCATTAACTAAAACTATCTCTAGTGATGTTAACCTATACTAACCATTTACAAAATGTTCCTGATGTTGAGGGCCTCAGTAAACTTCTAAATATTCATACTATTTGTATATAAAAATACAGAGAGCGAGAAAATTATCCACAAGTTTAGAATTGGGTGCAGTTTCACATTTCATAGAAGGAAGAAATTCTGCTGGAGGTGCAAAAAGAAGTAATAATGAAAATAAAATATGATTAATGAAAAACGCAAGCGCAAAGAAAGTAAATGTATGGAAGTGAGAAAAAACAATTATTAGAGTCTAAGTTATGTTTTAACAAGAAAGGAGAATAGCCAAAGGTAGATTATTGAGTTTAGCATCACATAGGAAGCAGCGGGGTTTTATTAAAGAGAAAACAGTTTATATGAATAATGGTTGTGAGGGATGCAAGGAGGAAGAGGGAATAAAAAAGCAAATAATCAAAATAGAACATTAAGTCTCCATTTAGCTATCCAGTTACAATCCACCTCCAAGCATTTTTGCAATATAGTTGTAGTGTTATTATATAGGCGTATGCAACTATTACCTTCCAATTATTATAAATATCACAGTATACCTATTAATGGGAAAGTTTAAGAATCAAGCTGGTAAAACTAATAATATGCATGCATAATAAAATGCTGTAGATAACTGTAAACTCTGTTATTACACTTATAACCTGGGAAAGTGTCTAACTTTTGATAATGGCTAGAACTTCAGCACTTCTCATTCACCAGTTCTGGGGGATGAGGCAAATTATGGTAAACTGTTTGGAACACCTACAATGCTTCCAGAAGCTTTAATGCACAAAATAAGAATTAAAAAAAAAAAAGAAGATTCTGCTTTAAAGCAATAAGAATGTATAAAACTACATTAACCAAGCAGAAATCTACACCAAATTAAGAATCAGAGAAGAACTAGCTTGAAGTTTTTGAATAACAACCTAAACTACAACCTTCTAAGGGTAAAAAAGTTGCTCAAGTAGCAAAATTAGATTTATAAGATTGTCTCCTAAACAAAGACTAATAAATAAATTATTAGCCTTATAGTAAGGAACAAGTATAAAGTGCTCTATACTTAGTAGGTGTTAATTGTAGAGAAGGATGAAGTTTGAGAAAATGATGACGGTAGAAAAGGAGAGGAAAAACAGACAAGAGGAAACTATATCATAAGCTTAATACCAAAATCTGAGTAAAGATAACTATAGATCATTCTCATAAAAACATAAATATAAAAATCCTAAATACAATATTAGCAAAACCTAATTCAACAATATTAAACTAAGTAGAGTTTTCCCAGAAGTGCAAAGACTTTGTTACAGGAAATTATTTATCACCTCAAAAGGTCAAAATAAAAAAACTGTCCACCTCCAGAAATCCTAAAAAGTCAATTATTACAACCCACTATCTTGTCCTTATGAACTCTCTTAATAAAACAGGAATTAAAAAGATCATTCTGTAATGTGATAATAGATATCTACCCCAATACATTCAAATGATGAAACATCAAAGGGATTCTCACTAAAATCAGGAATAATGTAGGATGCTGGCTATCATTAACATTCCAGAAGTTGCAGTCAATGCTATATAAAAAGTTTAAATTGGGCAATATTATTATATGTAAAGAATAATTAAAAACAGGAAATGTAGAAGACTAACATGTATCACCAATATCATAATGAAAAGGGAACATCATTACAGATACCATAAGAAGAAGTAAAAGCATAAAAGGAAATGCCTAGATTCTGTAAAAACACAAGTTTCTACAATGAAGCCAAGGGACTTCCCTGGCAGTCCAGGGGTTAAGACTCTACGCTTCCACTGCAGAGGGCATGGATTTGATGCCTGGTCAGGGAACAAATATTCCACAAGCCATGCAGCATGGCCATAAATAAACAGACAGACAGACAGATAGATAGATAGATAGATAGACAGACAGACAGACAGACAGATAAATAAATAAATAAAACTGACCCAAGAAGAAATAGAAAATCTAGATTGTCCTCTAAAGGTTAATGTAATTTAATTTATATTTTAAAACCTTCCCAGATGGCTTCATGGCTGAATCCTCAAAATATTTTAAAAATAAGTAATACAAACTTGGACAAACTCTTTTAGAGAAGAGTGAAAGAGGAAACACTTTCCAAGACATTTTATGAGGCAGCATACTCTGTTATCATAACCTGACAAAAACATGACAAGAAAAGAAAATTACTGAACACGAATCTTCATGAACATAGACCAAAAAATTCTTTAAAAGTTAAAATACAAAATAGAGCAAATATTTTGCTATATATATATATAAAGCTATATACAGTGTGTATATATATACTACATGTATTTATATATATGTAAATATATGTAAAGGAAACGTATCACGACTGTGATTATCCCAGGGGTACAAAATTAACATTCAAACATTAGTCCGTGGATCAGTTTACAAACTGCCGAGAAGAGTGCACAGGATGCCAGTGACAGTGAAGAACAGAATACAACATCAAGCAGATCAGACGTGAAGACTGACATGCACCATCCATGGCCTCAGTGAGCAAGTCCATGTGAAGATAAAGTTGCTTGAGAACACGGCATCAGAATAAAGCTGCTTGGATACAAACCTTGAATTATCAGTGGGCTCTAATGGCCCGTTACATTCATCCTCATTTATTCATTTATATGCATATTTTAAGTGTATTATAAAGTATAAGACAAAAAGGTATTTAAAAAAATACAAATAATACTTGTGAAATAAAACATTACAAATTCACACATACACCAAAAAAAAAATCAGTGAGTGGAATTCACCACATTAACCAAATAAAAAAGAATCATGATTGTTTCAAAAGATGCAGAAAAGTGACAAAATTTAACATCTATTTATTATAAAAACTCTCAGCATGGGGCGGGGGGTGAAGGGGAAACTGAGACAAAGCGAGAGAGTAGCACAGACATATATATACTACCAACTGTAAAACAGTCAGTGGGAAGTTGTTGTATAACAAAGGGAGTCCAACTCGAGGATGGAAGATGCCTTAGAGGACTGGGGCGAGGGGGGGGGGGGAACTCGAGGGGGGGGAGTCAAGGAAGGGAGGGAATAACGGGGATATGTGTATAAAAACAGATGATTGAACCTGGTGTACCCCCAAAAAAATTTAAAAATAAAAAAAAATAAAAAACTCTCAGCAAATTAGAAATAAAAGGAAACTTCCTCAATGTGATAGAATATCTATAAAAAGCCTACAGCTAACAGACCTAATGGTGAAATACTGAACACTCCTTAAGTCAAGAACAAGTCAAGACAGTCTGCTCTCAACTTACCCACTCAAACATTTTACTAGAAGTCCTAGCCAGTACAGCAAGACAAGAAAAGTAAATAAACAAATAAAGATTGTTAAACTAAAACCATTCTTTATTTGCAAATGGAACAACTACATACACAGAAAATCCAAAGGAACAGAAGGAATACACAAACATCTATTGTATTTCTAAATACTAGTAACATACAACAGAGACAGAAAGTAAAACCACAACACCACTTACAATAGAATTTAAAAAAAATCAATTACTTAGGAATAAATCTACTGAGAGATGTGAAACACATCCACATTAAATCACAAAGTACTGCAGAGAGAAATGAAAGACCTCAATAAATGGAGATGTACACAATGTTTATGAATTGGAAGACATGATATTTTTAAGATATCAATTGTCCTCAAATTAATGTATATAATTCAGTGCAATCCAAATCAAAATCCAAATGGACTTTTTAAAAACAGAAACTGGCAAGCTGATTCTAAAAGTTACATGGAAATGTAAAGGAATTAAAGTACTCAAGCAATCTTGAAGAAGAACAAAGTTGTAGAACTTAAACAACCTGATTTCAAAACTCAGCGTAAAGTTACAGTAATTAAAACCAGTGCTGGCATTTGTGGTACTTTTTTTTTTTTGAAGCTCTTTATTGGAGTATAATTGCTTTACGCTGTTGTGCCAGTTTGTGCTGTACAACAAAGTGAATCAGCTGTATTTATACATATATCCCCATATCCCCTCCCTCCCCATCTGTGGTACTTATGTTTTGGACAGACACTAATAAAATTCAATGGAGAAAGAGAAGTCTTTTCTATATATGATATTGAAGAAACTGAATATCAATACAGAAAAAAGTGAACCTCTACCTAACATCATATACATAATTAATTTCAGATGAATCACAGATTTAAATATGAGTGCCAAGCTATTGATATATATTTCTGACAAAAGACTCATATCTCAACTATATGAAAAACCCCTACAAAAAATAAAGGAACAAATAATTCAATTAAAAAATAAATAAGAATATACATAAAGCTTTTAGAGGAATACTTAGGAGAATGCCTTCACGACTTTGGGGCAGGGGAAAGGCTTCTCAGCTCACAAAAGATAATAAGCATAAAATTTTAAACTGATAAAACAGACTTTATCAAAATTAAAGCCTTGAGGGACCTCCCTGGTGGCACAGTGTTTAAGGATCTGCGTGGGTTCGATCCCTGGGCCAGGAAGATCCCACATGCTACGAAGCAACTAAGCCTGTGAGCCACAACTACTGAGCCACGTGCTGCAACTACCGAAACCCACACACCCAGAGCCCGTGCTCCGCTACAAGAGAAGATACCACGATGGGAAGCCCGCCTGGCTTCATCACAACTAGAGAAAGACTGTGCACATCAATGAAGACCCAGTGCAGCCATAAATTAAATAAATAAATAAGTAAATGTTTTACAAAAAAAAAAAAAGTTTAAAGCCTTCCAAGCATCAAAAGATGCAATCATGAAGTGAAAAGGCAAGCTAATATTGCAAGAAAACATTCACAACACATCTAACAAAGAATTCATATCCAAAATACACAAAGAACTCCTACAATAATGAAAGACAATACAATTTACACAAATGGTCAATAAGCACTTAATGTGTTCAACACCACTGGTCATCAAGGAAAAGCAAATTAAAACTACATTAAGACATCACTACACAATCACCAGAACAGCTATAATCAATTTCAAGTGTTAGTAAAGACATGAAGCAAATAGAACTGCCATATTTTGGTAGGCGTGTAAAATGGGACAACTATTTTTTGGAAACTAGCATTTTTTAATAAAGTTAAACACACACCTACCCTACACCCAGAAAGTCCTCTCCTAGATACACACGCAAATGAAATGAGTACATATGCCTACAAAAAGATTTGTACAAGAATGTTCATAGCAGCATTATTCATAATAGCCTCCCCTCCTTTTCCCACACAAAAAAAGGAAATGATTCAAATTTTCATCAACAGAAGAGTGGATAAACTGTGCTATATTTATACAATGGAATACTACTTCACAACAGAAAAGATACTACTAACACAAATAACTACTTTGATAAATCTCAAAAATATTATTATGTTGAGAGCGAGGAGCCAAGCACAAAGGAGTACAAGCTTTCATTACACAAAGTCTGAGAAGTGGCAAAGCTAACCAAAAGTCAGAATGCTCACTTCTTAGTGGAAGCAGCGATACTGACTAGAAAGCGGCAAAAGTGAACTATCTGCAGAAGTGATAGTAACTATTCCACATCTTGATCTGGATGTTGTAGACAAGTGTATATACATATGTAAAAAGTCAAATGTTTACTTTTATATGAACTGTCCCTCAATTACATACTCTGCAAAGGAAAAGAAGGAAAGGGGGTGAAGGAAAGAAGTGCCACTTTAAATTTCATGGTCTAAATCAAAATTTTATCTCTGAAAGTGACACCAACAAATCTTTTCTGGAAGGAAGTGTTTTCTGTGATACACAGTCCCTCAAACTGTTAGGAATATACCTCAAAATTGTATTATTTTCTTTGAATAGGCCATTGCAATGCCATTACTACATGTTCAGGCTACTGAATGTCTAAGAATAATACATTAAGAGGATTTCAACAACAGTTCCATTTTCTTTCATTTGTCCAAAGACTTCTAAGTTTCAATAGAGCATTCATATTTCTAATACTATGTTACATATTAATATATTATCTCTTCTCTTTGTGACTTAAAACTATTCAAGTTTTATTTTTTCTATACCAAAAAGTCAATTAATTCCATTATAATTAACAATTACAAAACTGCAACAACTTTAAAACATTTGTAAGTCACCCATAATCCCATATTCTAGAAGATGAAGTTTTCTGTACCAACATACCTCAACCACGTATTATAAATGTCTGTGTGTTTTAAAAGGGGGGAGGATCATGCTGCACACTGTTCTAGAAACTGGTCCACTGCTTAATACAATTCATATCTTCCCCTGCATAAGTCATGGGTGATGTTACTCAATGTGTAACATTCTTCTACACAGATGAGATGTCCTGTAATTTATTTCATCAGTCCCCGTTCCTAAAAATTTGCTTCCATTTTTTTTTTTTTACTCTGAACAATATTGTAACAAGTGGTCCGTGTTTATTTTCTTCATTTCTATTATTTTTACTATAACTCTGAATGGCTTAAAATGGTTCTTTGTGACCATGTAGAGCCTTCTCTATGATTCTGATCAGATATCGACAATTTTTTTCTTCAAAGGCCAGTAGTAAATATTTTAGGCATTGAGGGCCACGTACAATCTTTATGGCGTGTTCTTTTCTTTGTTCTGTTTTTACAAACTTTTAAAAATGTAAAAAGACATTCTTACCTCACGGACCTTACAAATACAGTCTGTGGACAGGATTTGGTCTGCAGACCATGGTTGGCTGACCCAATTTAGATAGTATTCTATAAAGTTCCAGGAAGACAGAAAGTTAACTTGAAATTCTTGGTGGGTGTGCCAGTCACCATATTTTATTGGATAGTCTGGTATAGTAAGTTTAATTCCTAGCTATTTTTAAGGAAAAATTTTATTTTCATATGATCTCTTCTTCTAACCCCAAGATCACCCAACCTCTATCCTGACTAATTATTAAAATGTTTATTTAAATTTTAAAATTATAAAAGCTAGTGTGCAAAAAGACAAACAGTTTTAAAGGTGCTTATCAGAATCATTGGTTTTGCTAATGTTCATAACTCTTCAACTACTTTTATCAAATACTCAGAAGATATTCTTTGAAAGGCTACTGCCAACAAACACTGTACTCCCAACTGTGGCTACACAATGATTCACAGCTACAGGAATAAACATCATCACCTAACTGCCCCCATCTTATTCCATAGCCTGTCTTTGCTTTACCTATAAGATCTTTATGAAAAACAGGTGGAAGAAATACAATAAATATTAAAAAGTAAGTCGTGTACAAATATGTGATTTCAGTAAAATATTTTTCAGAGCATCAACAAATCCTTCCATTTAAACAATAAGGATGTGACTTCCTAGGTTGCCCCGTGGTTAAGAATCCGCCTGCCAATGCAGGAGACATGGGTTTGAGCCCTGCCTGGGGAAGATCCCACATGCTGTGGAGCACCTAAACCTGTGCGCCACAACTACTGAGCCTGTGCTCTAGAGCCCGTGAGCCACAACTATTGAGCCCATGTGCTGCGACTACTGAAGCTCATGCGCCTAGAGTCTGTGCTCTACACAAGAGAAGCCACTCAACGAGAAGCCCGAGCATCGCAATGAAGAGTAGCTCACGCTCTCAGCAACTAGAGAAAGCCTGTGTGCAACAACAAAGACCCAACACAGCCAATAAATAAATAAAATTAATTAATTTTAAAAAATAAGGATAAGACCAGTGACGTTTCGAAGAATTAAAAGAATATCTGCCTTATGAGTATATTCACTTTATATTTTATGTTCCTTTTTAAAAAGAAAAATACTACGCAAACAACGTCTGAAGAAGGATAAAAGGAAAGGAGGGTTTTAAAAAGAAACCATACGGACTTCCCCAGTGGCACACTGGTTAAGAATCTGCCTGCCAATGCTGGGGACACAGGTTTGATCCCCGGTCCGGGAAGATCCCACATGTCGCGGAGCAACGAAGCCCTCAAGCCACAACTACTGAAGCTCGTGCACCTAGAGCCTGTGCTCCACAACAAGAGAAGCCACTGTACTGAGAAGCCTGAGCACTGCAACGAAGAGTAGCCCCTGCTAGCTGCAACTAGAGGGAGCCTGCTCACAGCAACAAAGACCCAATGCAGCTATTTACTTATTTATTTATTTAAAAAAAAGAAAAGAAAACACAGAAGATAGACTTTATAGGTATAGGTTGGAAAACTAATGGAAAGAGAATTCAAAATACATTTATAACACTGCCAGCTTTGGTGAAGTCAGGGATGCTTCTAAAAATCTACTGGCTTTAGTCCTTTGGCTTCTAGTGACTGGGTTGGATCATCAGAACCAGTATGGAAAGTTACAAAATGTAATCAACCTACTCCAAGTTGACCCTATCTTCCTAGGTCCAATCTCCCTATAATAAGTCTACTTTACAATCTTCCTATCTGCACTCTGAGAGAGAAAGGAGAAGGGGGAAAAAGAAAAAGGAGATGGAATAATAAAAGACTGGATAATTATCAACCACGTATCACTAAGACAAAGACTTAAGACTCTTTCTCAAAAGAAATTTCACTCTTTCCCAAAGTACTTTTGGCCATTATAGGTTCTGGCAGATTTTCTTGCCAATTAAAGAAACAAACATTCAAATATTGAGCTCATTCTCTATTTCAATTAGACTCATGGTTAGAAAGGGTCAGAAAATAAGGTGTATATATATCAGGAGATCTAGGTTGTAGTTCTGATTCTTATAATAACTAGTTTGCGGAAACTGGTCAAGTTACTGACTTTCTATGGGCCTGAAGCTTCTTTCTCTGTGAAATAAAGGGACTGTGTTAGATAAATCACTGCGGTCTCTCCTGGTTCTAAAGGTTCTAAAAATTCATAGTGATTAAACCTTCTACAATTAAGCACATAGTATTTTGAAGGGATTATATAATAGCCAACAATAGGAATAAAATAAAATGTTACTTAGGAAACATTTAATGATAATTCTGCATCTTGTGATTCTAAAATTCGAAATTGTCACCATTCTCAAGAAAATTGTAAGATTTATTTAATAAAGCCCAATGTTTTGATATTTAATGTTAATAAATGGCTCAATTTTAACATTAAAGTTAATAGCTAGAGAAAAATCTAAAAAGTTACTGGATAAAAAAAGTTTTTCCTAAGTTTTTCTTATACAAACACAGATTGAAGTTTTACTAATTTAGACTGGAGGAGAGTCTGAATTAGCAGAGTACTTCTTTGTATACACACTGTATCTAATACATTAGATTGCTATTGATGGCACTAAATTATCAAATATGATATGGAAGACAGCTTGGCTACTAAATCACATTCTTAATAAATCTGGCTTATTTTCTAGGCTGTTGCTCTCTAGTTTTAGTAAATTAATTTTAAATAAAAGGATAGGACTTGGTTACACAAACCAAGAGCGCTGTATCATATATGTAATAAAACCAGATGAGAAAGTGCAGAAAGCGTCCTAAAATTCACTTAAGGGAAACTATAATTTTAAACACTGTTTTTTAAAAGTGTGTATATTTGTGTGTATGCATAAAATCTCAGAAGTATACATGCCAAACTGACCACAAGAGTTAGCTATCTAAGTGCTCTGGATGGGTAGAGGGCAGTGGGGTTCAATTAAGAGGGATTTTTGCTTTATTTGTACAGTTTGAACTTTTCTAAAAATTCATAGCTTGTGTGACTAAAGGTAAATATTTTAATTTTTATAAACAAAGTTTTTAAGAAAAAATATACTCAAAAAAACTCCTATTACTACAATACAATGATCACCGCTTGGGGCAGGTTTACATGCTATATTTAAACGTCTAGAAAAAAGATAAATGACAGAAAATAAATTCACATTTTAGGGACTTCCTAGGTGGTGCAGTGGGTAAGAATCCACCTGCCAGTGCAGGGGACATGGGTTCGACCCCTACCCCAGAAAGATACCACATGCCGCGGAGCAACTAAGCCCATGCGCAGCAGCTATTGAGCCTGCGCTCTAGAGCCTGTGAGCCACAACTATTGAGCCCATGTGCTGCAACTACTGAAGCCCACGCGCCTAGAGCCCGTGCTCTGCAACAAGAGAGGCCACCGCAATGAGAAGGCCGTGCACCACAATGAAGAGTAGCCCCTGCTCGCCTCAACTAGAGAAAGCCCGTGTGCAGCAACGAAGACCCAACACAGCCAATAAAATAAATAAATAAATAAATAAAATTTATTTTAAAAAATTCACATTTTAAAAAAAGAACTTTATAAAGACTAGGCCGAATTCTTACTCTTCCCTAAAATACATTTTCATTTCTAGGACTGAGCATTTTAGTAGTGTTTACTTTATCTTTCACCATCTGTGAATTTTCCAGGGAACTTAAGAGTTCATCATTTTTAAAGCAGCAAGCCCTATATACCTACAATGTGTCAGCTATAGCGCTAGGCACTGAAGAGGAGGATGAGATGTCGATAATCATAATGAAGTGGTTGTTACTGTTTGGGGGAGAAAAATTAATGACCAATAAAGTTATCATACACTCAATGACCTTTACTCTATTTACACAGGCAAATTTCAGGTTCTTCCAGATTTAAAAATAAATCAGCTCTGTTCTAAACATAGCTGTGCAAACTACTGTGCAATTCTGTCTACTTCATGCTGCCGCAACTTTCCCCATCATCACTGAGTCAACCTTCTTTAGTTAACAGTCTGGAATGCAAAGACGTAAAACTTCCAGAAAATCTGAATGTCTGAAAAAAATATAGGGTGGAGTAGTAAGGATGGAGTCAAGAACAAAAAGAAAGTATAAATGCTGGTGCTTTAACTGAATTAAGCAGCACTTTTCTTTCATTTCCTTTACAGATTTTAAAGTCACTTACTGGCTTGGAAAAATAAAACTGTTGCAGATTACTTCATATGTACATTAGGATTATATTTTGGATATTTAATTTGTAGACTGAAAGCAAAGGAATAATATATTTACCCAATTCTCAAGCAAACCAGAAAGAACTCTACTAGAAATTTTCCTTCAAATTTTACGTATCTACTCATACCCGGAACATACTTTTATAATAAACATTGGTATATTTTCTACTTTCTCCTTAAAGCAAATCAGTATGTAGTTCACTGTATATCACAGTCACTTAAAACCCCATGCCTTACTCCTAATATCACACCTTTAATCTTCCTTTTTAAAAAAATCTACCTTACACCCAGGGAAGGGAACAGAGAAAGAAATGAGGACACAGGACCAAGGCCAGAGTGATTTAAACCTTGTAGAGACTGCAGTGGAGAAAAAGGATGCATATGAAGACCACAAAGACACTCAAGAGAGGGGCAGGAGAAAAAAGTGCATAGTGACAGTAGAGACTGAGCAAAGTGAACAAGTTTGAGAAATACTCTGGCAGGAGGATACACTAGATGTTACAGAGAGGAAGAGAAAGAGGTTTCAAGAATGACTCTCAATATGACTCACAGAGGGACTTCCTAGGTGGCGCAGTGGTTAAGAATCCGCCTGCCAATGTAGGGGACACAGGTTTGATCCCGGCTCTATGAAGATCCCACATGCCATGAAGCAGCCAAGCCCATGCACCGTAACTACTGAGCCTGTGCTCTAAAGTTCGTGAGCCACAACTACTGAGCCCATGTGAAGCCCACGCGCCTAGAGCCCATGTGAAGCCCACGCGCCTAGAGCCCATACTCTGCAAAAAGAAGCCACTGCAATGTGGAGCCCACGCACCACAATGAAGAGTAGCCTCTGCTCTCAGCAACTAGAGAAAGCCCATGTGCAGCAACAAAGACCCAATGCAGCCAACAGATAAATAAATAAGTAAATAGAAATTTTTTTAAAATATGACTCTGAGATGTCCAAGAACATTCATTCATTCATGAAAATGTTTACTGAGCATCTAATATGCACAATGCACTTCCCTAAGCATGGGGGTCACTTGAATAAACGTATCAAGTTCAGTGATACGACGGGCTGATGAAATATAAATTTTTAACTCAGACACATACGTAATATTTAAGATTTTGATGATACTGCTTGGGCTTTCTATGTGACCCAAAATATTCTGCTTGTGTATAAGCCAGTTTGGGTCAACTTTCATGTCATTTCCAATAAAAGTCCTCTTCACAAGATCTTCCTTCGTTAGCCTCACTTTAATCCACTCTTCAAAAAGCAGTCAGAGTAAAATTACACACTTGGTAATTTTACCCTCTTCTCTTAAATCCTCCCATGGCTTTATATTGTATTTGGGATAAATCTTCTTTAATACGACCTCTAGGTCATTCGTGGTATAGCCCTTTAAGGTTATCTCTCACTTCCATTCCGCTCTAAACACTGGCCTTGGGAAAAGTTTTTAAGTAGACACCAAATAACCTAGCAATTCTGCTTCTAGATATTTATCTAGGAAAAAATGAAAACACGTATCCATAGAAGAGTTTATACATGAATGTTCATAAATAGCTTTATTCATAGTAGCCAAACTGAAAACAACCCAAACGTCCACTGACATATGAATGGGTAAAAAAACTGTGGTATATTTATTCAATGGAATATTACAATACTACTCAGCAATAAAAAGGAATGGCTGACACACATGACATGGACAATCTTCGAAGCATTATGCTAAGTACAAGAAGCCAGTCACAAAATTATTCCACTTACGCAAAACTTCATTAACAGCCAAAAGTAAGCTCTAGTAACAGAATCAGAACAGAGATTGATTCTGGGGGACAGGTATTGAGTAGTAAGGGGCATAAAGGATTTCCACGGTGACTGGAATGTTACAGATCTTGGTAGAGGTGTAAGCTACACAGGTGCAGGCATTTGTCAAAACATATATTTCACTGTATGTCAATTATATCTCAAATTACTTAAATTTTTTTTAAAAAGAGCCATAAACAAAATCTCTACTTATCAGCTCTTCATGCCTGTAGAGTCCTTACGGATAAGCCTACTCTATTAGAATTTGGTTCCACTATTCAGCTGGTGGTAAAGACTCCTAGCAAAGCAAAGCACCCCAGGGGTGGGGGGGTTAAGGGGAGGAAGGGAGGGAAGTCTTTCAGCTCTCCCCAGAAGTCTGAATCCTGAAATATTCAAGACAATTATCCTAAATTACAAGTAAACCATTGGTCTGTAGACTGGAATAGAGACAAGGGACTCTGATAAAAAGTCACTATGCATGCAAAAGCAATCAGAGACCACTCAAACTACTGGAAAAACTTCATATTTTAAAGAACCTTTTATAAGTGACTTTATAAGACACCTTATCTTATAAAACTTGAGATTCCTCCAAAAAAATTATTAGACTATAGAATATTTTGCAATTATGAATTATTATGAGAGTAGTGACACAAGCCTAGAAGCAGCAACTTCACAACTGTACTAAAATTGTAAATAAGTTAAGTACTTATGAAAAAATGTTAAGCCTAATTTTAAAGAGATCTGATAAAATTATGTTTGGGGAAGCAAAATCATCAAGAGAGAAGCAAAGTTAAAGGTAGAAAATAGCCCTGAAAGTAAATTATTGATTGTTCTTTTCCTTCTCTTTATGCAGCTCCTATGTACACAAAGACTTGTATTACTCATAATTGTCTTACGTTATATGTAATTCAGCTGGCCTACATGCCAGTGCCTTGAAGGCAGTGTCCCTACACCTACCACAGAGCTGGAAGGCACACTTACTAGCCAAATGTGATCTTGTTACATAGTATATTAAAGGTTCCTCACTACAAGTAAGTCAGGGCAGAAAGCATCTAATAGCACTTAAGCAACACTTTCAAACTAGCTCCAAAGATAATGATTGGCTCCAAAAGAAATTAAACAGAGAAAAAACGAAGAAAAAGAAACAAGTATGAACCTCACAAATTATAAGAAATTCTAAACAAGAGTTAAAATCTTTTAAAAGATGCAATTATAATTTCTTATCTTGCTGATATTTTTAAAAAATTAAAAACCTGACTTAGAATCAGGTTTTAATAAAATTGTTAGATGGCTTGAAGACTGAAAAAGTCTTATTCTCTGTCTGAAAAAGTGTCATAAATGGAAAAGTAAATAAAAATATTCACTTAAGCTATTTAAGTATTCCTTATTTTCTGACAGGTAGAACTAGTGATGTGCTTAATTTAAAAGATTAGTTCTAAGTTTCTCTTAAATTATTCATAGTTTAAAAAACTACATTCAAAAACAGTAAACATGGTGCCACACTAATTTTTTTGTTAAATAAAAAAGAATGAACAAGAAAAGCTATTAAAACACGACAAAAATAGCTTTTTTATTCATTTCCTTGCAAAATAAATTATGGCATTACTAACTTGGCAAAGAAACAACAGCAAGTTTTTTAATTGACTGAACTGCACAGACACACAAAGACAGATTTAAGCATAGTGACTGTCAAACTGCAGGATAAAAGTAGCATATTATTCTATTCTGAGCCTTGAGGGACATAAGACAAAAGAACTCCTCTGTTCCGAGAGTACAATAGTACTCCTTCATGATTTTCGTTCCAGGGACACTCTATTTCATTATGCTAATAACCAATCTTAACTTTTAAACCAGTTTTGATTCAAAACAATAATGTAGTGAAGGTTGCATAAACAAATGCTCCAGTTAACATTTTCCCAATCCGCTTCTAATTTGTTGTTCCTCTTGAATTTCTGCTCAAAGCAAATGAAAACATAACTCCACTAGACCATTTTACTTCTAGTTAATATTTTCAAATAATGATAACCAATTTTAAAGAAAATATATTGAAATTGACATGTTTATACACTGCTGATGGCATTATAAATTGACTCAATCCTTTTGAAAATCAATACAATGCAAAAGCCTTATATAATGATGTCCTCTGCTCCAGTATTTTCGTGTCTGGAAATACAGCTTAGGCAAATAATTTAGCTAAAAGAAATGTAAGCTGTTTCAACCTTGCCTAGCACTCAAGAATCCAATTAATACAATTTTTAAACAGCAGTCACTTTAAGCCAGCTGAAGTCTGATTTCAGTCAGTGTGAAGATCAGTATTTCTAAGATCGAAATTGTCTTGCAACTACTCCAAAGGTGTTATCTATGTGGTAGAAAACCAAATAGCAACTACAGAACAAAACTTTATCAAAGATATGGATAAGTCACATGCAAAAAGAATTCTACATTTTAAAATCTCATAATTGGAACAGGAAGCCTCCAAAACAAAAAGGTCAAAACCATGTCTGGTACTTTTAGAATGAAGAACAGCTGAAATATAAAAGAACTGAAAGAATTCTGAGACTCAATGAACCTTGGGAGAGTTAGCAGTCCTGTAGTATCAAATATAAGTTGCTTACAATTTTCTCATGGATTAGCTAAGAAATACAATATCAGTTTTTTGCCCAATTCATAAAAAATATTAATGGCAGAGTTAACAACAAAATTAAGCAGACCATGACAAAAACTGCACATGGTAAAACATCCTACTAAAAAACTGATGAATCAACTCTTTGACAAAATTTCAGTGTACAATATGTAGGAAAAGTGAAATTGGTAGAAGCAAGTTCAAATGAAAACTAACAAATACCAAAGCTATAATCCTCAAAATTAATTAAGAATAAAAATCTAACCAATAAATTATATGTTCATTCTGAAGTATAAAAAAAGAATAAATTTCAGTAAAAATAATTTGAGTAAAAATAACCCACAAAAACTAGAAAAATAAAGTTCAGTTTCGGAGACCTGAAAAAAAAAAAAGAAAAAGAAAGCTAAAAAATTTTTAATGTCACTGTGTAAAAAACTGGCCAATAAATTTAAATGATTTAATATAGTTTTCCACAGAAAATAATCTAATTAAAATTCATTAATGTTGGTGGGACTCATTAAAATGCTTGCATTTGTAATATCCTTGGAGGATTAGTAGGTCCACTGGGTGAAAATGATACTCAATTAAAAAGGTACACTCTAACATCAAAAACTGAGAAATATCCAGATGTCCAATGCAGGGAAGGTTTTCCTACCCAGGGAGCTTTTGTCTTCTTCAACTCACCAGGGAGCTTTAAGAGTGACATACATGCAACCACGAGCAAGACATCACCCACCCAACCCACCAGGATAAGCCATCAACCCATGCAATCAATGTGGCAACATACACAACCACACTGCCCTCCCATCAGAAACATAACGGAATGCTGACGCTTATGAGTTTATTTTACATCCCCATCTTATTTCAGAAAGTAAGGTAGGGCTTCCCTGGTGGCACAGTGGTTAAGAATCCACCTGCCAATGCAGGGGACACGGGTTCAATCCCTGCTCCAGGAAAATCTCACATGTCGCAGAGCCACTAAGCCCGTTGTGCCACAACTACTGAGCCTATGCCCTAGAGCCCACAAGCCACAACTATTGAGTCCACGTGCCACGACTACTGAAGCCCGTGTGCCTAGAGCCTGTGCTCTGCAACAAGAGAAGCTAACACAAAGAGAAGCCACCACAAAGAAAAGCCAGAGCAACTCAACGAACAGTTGCCCTTGCTTGCCACAACTACAGAAAGCCTGCATGCAGCAACGAAGACCCAACATAGGTAGGTAGGTAGGTAGGTAGGTAGGTAGGTAGGAAGGAAGGAAGGAAAGAGAGAAAGAAAGAGAGAAATTAATAAAAAAGAAAGTAAGGTAAAGAGTATACGACAATTAGAAACAGTAACGTTGTGGTAAGTAAACTAATACAAAAAAAGTAAAATATAAAATAAAAAGATTGAAAGGAAACACAGTAAAACAAAATTTTTAACAAGTGTCAGCTCTGGGAGACTTTTCTTCTACATGTCCTTTTCACATCTTCCACAATGAATATATGCTGTAAATATTTAATTTTACTAGTTAGTAAAACTGATCAAAATTAAACCACAAATAAGGGTACCTATTAACTTTGTTTCCACCTTTTAGGGCCCTAGTGGCAACCACTGTAAATAATTCTTCTGTATTCTTCCAGATATATTCAATTTACATATAAGCATATATTCATAAGTATCTCTTATTTATAAACTGAAAATGAAATGAACTGTGTACATTGTTCTGAACCTTCTCTTTTTCACTTAACATACTCTAGAAATTTTTCTAGCTTAATACATATATCTCTATTTCTTTCCTTTCCATGACTACAACATATTCCATCATACAGATGCACACATAATTTAACAAGCCCTACTGACATTAATTTCAGTAGTTTCAATCTTTTGGTATTATAATACTGCAATTCACACCCTTGAACATATGTTCCAGTTACAAACCAATTCTCCAAAATTCAGTCTGCTGATTAATAAATTCACTGAAACTGCCAAATTTACATATTCATCGCAAAGATCTGAACAAATCAGACACATCACCCTGATTATATTTTATATTAATATATACTATATTGGTTTACTAATAAATTGTTATAATATACGTATAGTATAATCTATATTTATAAATATACTTATTAATAGATATATCTGTACTTATATGTATAAATATATTTATCAATCTAGTAGTAAATATAGATCTCATATATTTATTTATAAATATTTCTATAAGTATTTTACATTTCTTAACAGATTTGTTAGTTTTGTATTTCTAGTCATTAAATTTTTTGTCTCTCATGGCAAGATTTAGGCCACTTTTCCCATTTCTTTCACATTCTTGTTCGAATGAAACATTTCATTATTCCAGTCTTTAGGTAATTTTATTGTTATTCCCCAAGGACTCAATGAAGATATCATTCTTAATTTTCATAATAATTAATAACTATGTGGTTGCTGTAGATATTTTTCAGCACATATCTATGGTAAATACATATAAGATTTATAGTGAAATAATAATTACTGATTGTGAAATGTTTTTCTGAATATTAAATATATTCATAAAAATCAACCAACCTATGACCCTTAGCTTCCAATAGTCCTTAAAATGAGGGGGGAAGAAATTGTAAACCAAACCCCATCAAAAAGCTTCAAAAGCTATTAAAATCATTCCTTCCAATACAAATAATTGTAAATTTTAGTGAAATATGTTAAAAAAAAAAAAAAAAAAGACTGGCAGATGCCTTCTGAAACCGACAAAAGAATCCTAAACATATCAAAATGCTAAAAAAAAAAACAAAATAACTTTTAAAAAGATTATAAAGAAATCAGAACATGCTGGGGTAAAAAACATAAAATAACTTCTCAGAGGACTGGAAAAAAATCTGAGTAAACTGAAAAATTCTCCTACAAAATAATGCTATTTTATCTATATTCATTAGAAAAATATTTTCCTGAAAGCACTGATACAAAGAATTGGTAAATGTGACAAATCAGCCTTGTAGATTAACTGACCTAGAGCTAGTATATTTGTAGAACACATTCTTAGAAGTGAAACTGCTGGATCAAGGACAGTATGTGCGATTTTTAGTTTTGACAAACACTGCCAAACTGCCCTTTAAAAAGTTGCTCCAATCTACATCCTCACTAAAGCCTATTAGAACCAAACATTTTAATCCTTACCAATCTAAAATGTAAATACTGGAATCATCATTACTTTTAACTTGCATTCTTTAAAATTTAGGTGAGTACAAAAAAAAAAAATTTAGGTGAGAGTGTATGTATTTTATAATGGGAAAAGTATTTAAATTATGAAGAAATATGAAATAATTATATAATAAACTTTTAAAGTATACAAACAATATAAAAACAAGTTCATATATTAATAAGAAATCAAGATAACATGCAAAAATAATGAAAATGGTGTTTATTTTAGGATTTCGGAATTATAAAAGTTTTTTTCCATTATTATTATTATGTTGATTTTCTGTTAACAATAAGTTCTAGTAGCCTGGAAGTAAAAAATAATCAGTTTTTTATGCCACCCAGGGTTTTTAGTTCCTGTCAATGGCCCATCCAGTTTTTAGTTGCCCACTGCCAAAACTTTATCATAATCTTCAACTTAGCAGTCTCCATTCTCTAAACTCTGGTCATTAAATCCTACTGTTTGAATTCCTTTAATAAGTCTCTCTTATATGCCCTTTGGTCTCCATTTCAACTGGATAACCAATATAGGATCTAAATGAAATCTCTTTCCTCTAGAATCCAATTTGCATACAGTTCTGTCTGATTAACCTCCCTTCAGACCAGTGCTTATTAAACTTGATCATGCATACAAATCATTTGAATATCTTATTTAAAACGTAGGTTCTGATTCTGTAGGTCTGAGATAGGGTATTAAAATTTGCTTTTCTAATAAACTCCCAAGTTATGCCAATGCTTTCTACTCCATTCTTCAAGTCACTCCTCAGAATGAGAACCTTTAAATATACTACTGCCTCAAGCTCAAACTGAAGCTCTTTCTTGGTATTCAGAACCCTCCTTCCCTCTACTTGTTATTGCAGCTGACCCTTGATCAACATAGGTTTGAACTGGGGATCCACTTATACATGGATTTTTTTTTTTCAATAAACACTACAGTACTACACAATCTGCAGTTCGTTGACTCCATGGATGTGGAACTGGAGATATGAAGGGCCAACTGCAAAGTTAGGCACCACTAATTCCCAAGTTGTTCAAAGGTCAACTACTGAATAACCCTACTGCTTCAAAGAATGTCCCTCACTCTCTCCCACAGGCCATGCTCATTTGTGTTCAGTAGTCCCCTTATATAATGTTCCCCAGTTTCATTTCAACTTCCTTTCCCACTCCATCTATCACTCACTGAAATACAGTTGACTCTTGAACAACATGGGTTTGAACTGCACAGGTCCACTTACATGCAACTTTTTTCACAGTAAATGCTACAGTACTACATGATCTGCTGTTGGTTGAATCTGCAAATGCAAAACCTCAGATATGCAGAAATCTCAGAAATAGAAGAACTACATATATAGAGGGCCAACTATAAATTATACATGGATTTTCTTTCTTTTAAGTTTCTTTATATGCAGATTTTTGACTGCATGGAGGTCAGTGCCCATAACTCCCACACTTTTCAAGGGTCAACTGTATTATTTTTTTTCACAAGGCCACAAAAATTATTCCTGCCCACATTCTTTAATTACTCCTTTTCTGAATTCCTATAGTATTTCTCCATTAAGCATCTGGTGTCTGCTGTCTTATAGTGTTAGAAACACTGCAGAAGTGTTCATCTTGTGTCCCATGAAGTGCCTTGAGAACAGAAATTTTCCTTCCATTTAATGCACAGCAATATACATAGCATACAATTCCTATTCAGTCTAAGTTTATCCAGAGAATCATATTTTGTGGATGCCTTTTTAAAGAATAATAAAAACACACACCATATTTCACCTTGGAGTAGTAACATATCAAGGTCAATGTGCCACTACTGTAAGTACAAATCACACTGCCAACATAAAAACTAATGACTATTTAGCACAAAGAATGTTAAATTTTGTTTTAAACTACAGAAAATGTCAAATGAGACACGGAACACAAAAATAAAGGATTTACGGAAATAAAAAAAATTGTAAGGGGAGGAAATAAGAATAAATGTCAATGATGCTATACAAACAAATAATAAGGGACATAAAACAAATAAAATGGATGGGGCAGGGAGTAAGGAGAGAGATGCATAGGGAGAGGTAGGTGGTATGCCAGTAAGACTATGCAGAGTCAAAAACAAGTAGGAGAACATATATTCTTTTCACGCACCCACAGAACATTTATCCAGATAAACAATATCGTGGGCCACAAAACCTCAACAAATTTCCAAGAACTGATATCATAACAGAGTATGTTCTCTGACCATAATGGAATCCAACTAGAATTCAATAAATCCCCACACACTTGGAAATTTAACAAAAATACTACTGAATAATCCATGAGCCAAAGAGGAAGACTCGAAGCAAATTTTAAAAATACATAGAGCTAAGTGAAAATGAAAGTACAACATAATGAAATTTGTGAAAGACAGCTAAAGCAGTGCCCAGAGGAAAATTTATAGCACTAAACGCTTACATTAGGGAAAAAAGGCATTAAATCGATAATCTTAGATTCTATTGCAATAAACTACAAAAAGAGAAGGAAAATAAACTCAAAGCAAGCAGAATGAATTAAATAATAAAGAGCAGAGATCAATAAAATTGGAAACAGAAACGAGAGAAAAATTAATGAAACAAAGAGCTGGTTCTTCATTTAAAATAAACTGATAAATCTTTAACAAGACTAACAAACACAAAAAAAGAGGAAAGACTGCAATCATAAATATCAGAAGGAAATACGAGATTATCACTACAGATCTCTCAGCCATTAAAAGGACAATAAGGAAGTACTGAGAACTACTTCATACTCTTAAATTCAACAACTTAGAAAAATTCTTAAAACACTAAACATCATGTGTGGAATATAATAAATAATCATGTAAATATGTTTGTGTGGTGACATATCATAACTAGGTATCATGGTGATCATTCTGAAGTGTATGGAAATACAAAATCACTATGTTGTATAACAGGAACTAAAGTAGTGTTGTAGGTCAGTTATGCTTTAAAAACAAACTCATAAAAAAGATGAGACTTGTGGTTACCAGAGGCAGGGGATTGATGCGGGGTGGGAGGGCGTGGTGAGTTGGATGAAGGTGGTCAAAAGGTACAAATTTCCAGTTTTAAGATAAATAAATACTAGCGATGTAATGTACATGATGAATAAAATTAATACGGCTATATGTTATATATGAAAGTTAAGAGAGTAAATCCTAAGAGTTCTCATCACAAGGAAAAAATTTTTTCTATTTTTTTGTATCTATATGAGATGATTGATGTTCACTAAATTTACTGTGATAATCACTTCATGATGTAAGTGAAATTAATATGCTGTACACCTTAACCTTTCATAATGCTATATGTCAATTATATCTCAATAAAACTGAAAGATGAAAACAATTTTTTAAAAACCACATATCACCAAAACTCAATAAAGATGAAACAGATAATCTGAATAGTCCTACAAACATTAAAAAAAAAGTTGAATCCATAGTTCGGAAGTCAGGAAAAAGAAATCCCCTGGCCTAGATGGCTTCAATGTAGAATTTTACCAAAAATTTAAAGAATTAGTTCTACTTTTATACCATCTTCCAGAAAAGAGGAGGAACACTTCCCAACTCATTTTATGAGGCCAACATTACTCTGGCATCAAAACCAGACACAGTACCAAAAAACATAAACAAAAACTTCAGACCACTATTTCTCATGAACTTAGACGCAAAAATCCTAAACAAAATATTAGCAAATAAAATCCAGAAACATAAAAGATTGTTGGGATTTATTCTAGGTACACAAGGCTGGTTCAACATTTGAAAATCAATCACTGTAGGGCTTCCCTGGTGGCGCAGTGGTTAAGAATCTGCCTGCCAATGCAAGGGACACAGGCTTGATCCCTGCTCCAGGAAGACCCCACGTGCCATGGAGCAACTAAGCCCGTGTACCACAACTATTGAGCCTGTGTGCCGCAACTACTGAAGCCCTCGCCCCTAGAGCCCATGCTCAGCAACAAGAGAAGCCACAGCAATGAGGAGCCTGCACACCACAATGAGGAGTAGCCCCTGCTCGTCACAACTAGAGAAAGCCCGTGTGCAGCAATGAACACCCAATGCAGCAAATAAATAAATAAATTAAAAAAAAAACCTTAATGATGAAAACTATATATTCCCCCCATTAGCTCAAGTTCAAGGCAAGTATGGCTGCTCTCTTTCAATATAGTTAATGGAAGATCCAGCTAGCAAACAAGGTTAAGAAAAGGAAATAAAAGGCAAACAGATTGGAATAGAAGAAAAAAACCTGTCCCTGTTTGCAGATGACACGACTCTCCACCTAGAAAATACCAAGAAATCTATCAAAAAAATGCCCTAGAGCTAGTAAGTGAGTTCTGCAAGGTCACAGGATACAAGATTAACACATAAAAATCAACCACATTTCTATATACTAATAATAAACATGTGAAAACCTAAATTACAAATACAATGTCATTTAAAATCACTCCAAAGAAAATGAAATACTTAGGTATAAATCTAACAAAATGTGCAAGGTCTATATACTGAAAATTATAAAATGCTGATGAACAAAATCAAAGACCTAAAGAACTGGAGACTTAGCATGTTCAGACTGGAAGACACAACATAGTAAAGAACAATACTCCATAACTGATACAGATATAATTCTTACCAAAGTCACAGAAAGGTTTTTTTTTAATAGCTATAAATAAGCTTATTCTAAAATCTGTTTGGAAAGGAGATCCTACAAGACCTAAAGCAATTTTAAAAATAAGAATCAAGTGGGAGGAATCACTCCTCCTGATAGTGAGGCTTACTACATAGCTACAGTAATCAAAACAGTGTGGTACTGATGGAGAGACAGACATGGATGGATGGAATGGAACAGAACAGAAAACCCAGAAATAGGTCCACACAAATATGCCCAACTAATTGTTGACAACAGTATGCAAGCAATTCAATAGAGGAAAGATAGCCTTCCCAACAGAAGGTGCTGGAACAAATGAACTAAAAATGAAAAAAAAAAAAAAAATCCTCAACGTAAACCTCATATCTTCTACAAAAAGTAGCTCAAAATGGATCATACACTTAAAAGTAAAATGTAAAACTATAAAACTTTTAGGAAAAAACTTAGAGAAAATCTTCAAGACTTACGAGTAGGTAAAGAGTTCTTAGATTTGACACAAAAAGCACAATACATGAAACAAAGAATATATTGGCCCTCATCAAAATTAAAAACTTTTGCTCTGTGAATAATCCTATGAAGAAGATGAAAAGACAGCTACAGACTGGGAAAAAATACTTGCAAACCACATATTTGACAAAGTACTTGTATCTAGAATATATAAAAGAACTCTCACCACTCAAGGCCAAAAAAAAATCAAATTAGAAAATGGGCAAAAGTCAGCAACAGACATTTCATCGAAGAGGATCTACAAATGACCAATAAGCACATGAAAAGATGTTCCACATCTTTAGCCATAAGGAAATGCAAATTAAAACCACAATGAGATATCATTACACATCTATCTGAATGACTTCAATAAAAAATAGGGATAATACACACCCATTCTGATCAGAATGCAGAGAAACTTAAAATCACTCATACAATGCTTGTGGAAATGCAAAATCATCTCTAGAAATAGTCTTATGGTTTCTTTCAAAACTAAATGTGCACTTACCTGATGATCCAGTAAGTGTGTTCTTGGGCATTTATCCCCTAGAAATGAAAACTTATATTCATGCAAAAATCTGTACACAAACGTTCACAACAACTCATTTAGTAAAAGACAAAAAACTGAAAACCCAAATAAACTGTGATATAGCCACACCACGAAACATTATTCAGCAATAAAAAAGAGCAAACATTTGATGTACACAACACAGAAGGATTCAGAAATTATTTTTATAGATTAACCCAAATCTAAGTCTGCACAGCCAACAGAAATCAGGCCTATCCTCAAAACTCAGGAGGAACCAAAAAGGTAAACAGGGTATTCTAAGATCCAAAAAGTTGACAAGCAGCAAAATTTTTGTTTCAGTCTATCAGAGTCTATCAAAATTATCCTTCCACTGAGCATCTAAGAATGTGAATTTACTTCTCTTCTTCCTTCCCACAATTCCTATTATCTCTCTCTACTCTTTTCTCTCTAGATATCTTTTCTCCCCTAATCGTCATTTTTAAACCTACTTTTAATCAATTCCAATCAGTTAAAAAAAAAATTCAAGCTTGCTGGTCCAAACTTTTTCCTTATACACTTTCTTGTGAATGCGTTTTTACATAATGTTCAATACCTAGGTACTGTGGACTCTCTGAGTAGGTGACTAATAAAATAGTTCTCCAGTAGATAATTTTCAAATGCCTAACGAAGCCATTTTTATTCATACCTTGATGATAACAACATATCATGGATTACTTTGAAATATATTTTGGAGCTCAGAAGTCAACATCTCCCTTTAAATAATTCACAGCTACCCAAATCAGTTATTCACTTAAAAACTACGCAGATCTGAGCTATATGCCACTTGGTTTTAAACACAGTTCAAGGCTTAACCCTAAAAAAAGCATTCATTAAACCCAATATGAATCTTTTTTCAACAGATCAAAAAAGGTAAGAGAAATAAAATCATACACTTAAATCCTTAAAGGACTATAACATGGGGAGAAAAAGAGTAGTAATAATGCTAAGATTCAAGTTTATAAAACCTGTAACAACAAACTATGTCAGTGCAGGTATTTTCTCCTTGTTTATTTGTTTGCTGGGTTTTATGTGAAATTTTCAATCCATTTTCTTTTTCACCAGATACAAACTGCCTCTACTTTAAATTTCAAAATTTTACATTAGCAACAGAATGATTTGTAAAATACACTATTAGTAGTCCTAACATTGTATTAAGAAGTAAATAAAAGATCAACTTTTAAATTTCCCCCAAATTCTTCCAGGCAATATACAGAAAGAATAACTAATGCCTATGTAGTACCATGAGAAGGGTATGACTAAAGTAAAATTAAAAAAAAAAAAAGGAAAAAAAGGGGGGAAAGATGGGGGGTTGGGGTGGGATGAATCGGGAGATTGGGACTGCCAAAAATACATTACTAATAAGAAAAAATATCAAATTGTACCCTTTAAATATATGCAGTTTATTGTATGTCAATCATATCTCAATAAAAGTTCTTTTTAAGAAAGGAGGGGGACAACTCAGGGCTTGAGAAAGTGAATACTAAGAAAGATAACATAAAAATATTAAACTTGAGGAAAAAAATCCTTTTATAATACATAGTACCAAAATCATTTTTAGTGAATACATAAGAGATCATTAACTGAGTTAAAATAACTTATAGCGTTAGGACAAAGAGAAAGGTAAGTATAAGATAGCAATGTCAAAGGGAAATATAATGCAAACCATACACATTAATTTCACATTTTCCACTAGCCATATTAAGAAAAAGAACAAGTAAATTAATTTTATTTAACCCAATATATCCAAAATATTATCAATTCAACATGTAACCATTATTTTACACTTAGCACATGTCTTAATTCGGACTAGCCACTTCTCAAGTGCTCAATAGCCAACATGTAGCTCTTGGGTACCATACAGGACAATACAAGTCTATGAAACAGCTTGAGAAAACAGGCATATATCTACCTTCAGACCAATCTCTTGGTACCAATCTATGGTACAAAGTACCATAACATGAAAAGATCCGATATCAGTAGTAATGTATATACAACATCATAACTTGTAATATGATTGCTGATCCCAGTATAAGAGAGCACTCTGCAAGGGAATCAAAAGAAAACTGATTAAAGAACATTTGCCTTCAGAGAACAGAAGTGAAGAGATAAAAAAAATGAACCCTGAAGTTCTTTCTTCAATCAATCTACAAGCTTCTTTATATGTTGCAGTACAGTGTAACTCCTCCAGAAATCATTAGCATTATGACAAGCACATTCAGAGTACCCAAAAAAACATATTTCATTTTCCCCACAATTTTACACAAGTTTCTTCTTCACCTCTTTGTATCAGTTTCCCTTCTACTGTCATGTTCAGTATCATTCTGTTGGAAACAAAAGTAAAACCAACTCACGTCAGAGACTGAAGAATGGACTATCAAGATATCTTTAGAAAGAGTAGAGTATAAAATTCTAATTCAAATAGAGCCAAAAGTCTTAAGAAATACAATATATCCATCTGGAAGTAGGGAAAAACAGAGAAAGGGCAGGGGTAGAGGGAACACACTAAATTTAGCAGGGGTTGGGGAGAAAGCAAGTGTTGCTAAAGGAGGTTAGGGGTAGCAGTGAAACAACAGGTTTTTTCTGTTTCTTTGTTTTTTGCCACGCTGTGTATGTGGGATCTTAATTCCTCAACCAGGGATCAAACCCATGCCCCTTGCAATGGGAGCATGAAGTTTTAACCACTGGACTGCCAGGGACGTCCCAACAGATCTCTATTTTAAAGGGTGGTCCAGTCTTCCATTCAAAGCAACTTTCTGTAATAGCAACCAACTCATACCTTCTCTTTCCACTTTCCTCTAGGATATGTGTCAAGCCTTTCTGTGTGTAGGGTGGTGGGGAGGGGGGTTAGTGAGGAGAAAAGAAGCAGGTCATAAGCCATCCCTGACAACTTCCCCATCCATAAAAATTGGCATTATCAAAGTCTACATTAAATATGCCTTCAAGATTTAGTAAGATAAGACAGACTAGAATAATCTCTAATATTTTCAACTGATGAAATCTCTTAAACTCAGAGCAAAATCTTGCCATCTCATTTATGTTTTCAAAGGATCATTCTGATAGCTATTAGTTAACAGACTATAGAGAAAAGGGTAAAAGCAGGAAATGGGTTAGAAGGTTGTTGCAATTACACAGCAAGAGATGATGATAGCAATGGAGATGGTAAAACTGGCTGAATTCCGGGTATGTTTTAAGGGTAGAGCCAACAATTTCCCGATGAAATGAATGTGGGATGTGAGAACAAGAGAATCAAGAATGATTTTACCAAGGTTTTTATCCTGGACAACTTGAAGATGCTAACAACTGAGATGAGGAAGGCTTTGTGGGTGAAGCAGATACGCGAGGGCAGATTGGGAGGGAAGAGCAAGAATTCCATTTCGGACATGTTGAGTTTGAGATGCTTAATAGTTACTCAGATGGAGTTAGGGAGTAGGCAACTGGGCATACAAATCTAGAGTTCAGGAGAGCGGTCTGGACTAGAGAAATAAATGAGTCTCATCAATATTTAGAAGGAATTCAAAGCCATGAAACTAGCAGAGATCACCAAGGGAGTGAGAGTAGATATAGAAGATAATCAAGGAGTAAGCCCTGCCTGGGACAGTGCAATGTTTAGCTGTAGGTAAAAAGGAAGAGCTATGGAGAAAGACTAAGAAGGAGCAGCCAATGACTTTTGAAGAAAACCGTAAGAATGCAGTATCCTAAAAGGCAAGTGAAACAAATGTATCAAAGAGAAAGAAGAAAATAACTTTGTCAAATGTAGACTGATCACATAAGACAAAGAACTGACTATTAGATTTAATAATGTCATTGTTGGGAGACCTGAACAAAAATATCTGAGTACACTGGTAGGAGCAAAAGCCTGATTGGAATAGACAAGAAAGAACATGAGAAAACAACTAGAACAGGTGCACTTAGACAATGCTTTAAGGGGCTCTACAGCAGTGGAAATAGAGAAAAGCAAGGAATAGTGATCAAGAGAAGGTATTTTTATGATGAGCAAAATAACAGCATATTTGTATGTTGATGAGAATGACCCAGAAGAGAAGGAAGAACTGAGGACGTATAGAGAGAGAGGAGAACTACTAGAGCAACATCTAAAGTAAATGAAAGGGGATGAGATCTAATGCATCAGTCAGAGGAACTGGGATTAGATAGAAGCAAAGACAATTCACCCATAGTAAGAGAAGGCAGGCCAGGTCTGTGAGTCAGATCAGTAGGTACACAGGTGGTGGAGTCTGTAAATATTCTTCTGACTGCTGCTATTTTCTCAACAAAGAAGAAAGCAGGTTTATCAACTGACAAGTGAGTATGAGGAGGGTTTGAAGTTTGAGGAGAAAGGCAAAGGTACAAACTAGGTCATCTAGGAGAGGAGAAACCAAATGGACTAAGGAAACAGACTATGATTTCCAGACAATATTGAGGGCCTTTCAGTAACCTTCAGTGTTTAGTCCCTTTCAGCTGTACAGGTGCAGATACGCGGTACTCAGAGAATTTGATTTAATTAGGGTTAAGGTTTCGCCAAGTAAGTATGAAGAAGCAACAAAGGAGCAAGAGAAGTAACGGCAGGGCTTCCGTGGTGGCGCAGCAGTTAAGAATCCGCCTGCCAATGCAGGGGACACGGGTTCAAGTCCTGGTCCAGGAAGATCCCACATGCTGCGCAGCAACTAAGCCCGTGAGCCACAACTACTGAGCCCACGTGCCGTAACTACTGAAGCCCACACGTCTAGTGCCCGTGCTCCACGCTGCAACTACTGAAGCCCACACACCTAGAGCTCGTGCTCCACCACAAGAGAAGCCACAGCAATGGGGAGCCCGCGCACCACAACGAAGAGTAGACCCCACTCACCGCAACTAAAGGAAGCCCACGCACAGCAAAAAAGACCCAACACAGCCAATAAAATAACTAAATAAATTTATTAAAAAAATAAATAAGGACAGTGCAAAGGGAATAGAAACTGAGGACTGGAGGTCCTAATAACAGTAAGATTGTTGAGTTGGGGAGTACATGGAATGAGGTGAAAAGACAGGTGGTGGTCAGAGAGGGGTTCCATGAATTGAAAATCATGGGGGGGGGGGGCAGTTTACATTATTGGTAATAACAAAGTATAAGATATGACCATGGGGACTTCCCTGGCAGTCCAGTGGTTAGGACTCTGATCTACCATTGCAGGGGGCACGGGTTCAATCCCTGGTCAGGGAACCGGAATCCCACATGCCATGTGGTGTGGCCAAAAAAAAAGATATGACCCTGGAGTGGTGGACAGCAAGATAGGGTGGACAGCAAGATCATTAAAAAAGAATTTTAGAACTTAAGAGACCACAGTAATCGAAGCAAGACAGATGGTATAAACTGAAATAACCAAGAATTTTAAAAGGGATAGTGCTGGACTTCCCAGGTGGCCGAGTGCTTACGAATCTGCCTGTCAGCACAGGGTACATGGGTTCCATTCCTGTCTGGGAAGATTCCACATGCCACGGAGCAGCTAAGGCTGTGTGCCACAACTACCGAAGCCCACACACCTAGAGCCCATGCTCCACAACAAGAAAAGCCACCACACTGAGAAGCCCATGCACAACAAAGAGTAGCCCCCACTCTCTGCAACTAAAGAAAGCATACATGCAGCAAAAGACCCAACGCAGCCAAAAATAAATTAAAAAATTAATAAATAAAAGGGATAGTGTTATTAGCAAGAATGACAGTAAGCTAAGAGCTAAAAGTGAAGAAAAGATGAGTCAGAATGCAAAAAATGCCAGCACACAAAAGGGGTTTTTTTTTATTAATTTATTTATGTTATTTATTTATTGGCTGCGTTGGGTCTTTGTTGCTGCACATGGGACTTTCTCTAGTTGCTGAGAGCAGGGGCTACTCTTCATTGTGGAGCACGGGCTCCTCACTGTAGTGGCTTCTCTTGCTGCGGAGCACGGGCGCTAGGCGCATGGGCTTCAATAGTTACGGCACATGAGCTTAATAGTTGTGGCACATGAGCTTAATAGTTGTGGCTGACAGGCTCTAGAGCACAGGCTCAACAGCTGTGGCTCAGGGGCTTAGCTGCTCCATGGCATGTGGAATCTTCCCAGAGCAGGGCTCGAACCCGTGTCCCCTGCATTGGCAGGCAGATTCTTAACCACTGCACCACCTAGGAAGTCCAAGGGTTTTTGAATAATATAACCAGGCTCCCTTTTTGACTCCTATTCCATGGAAGAGGTCAGAATGGGAAATGCAGTCTTAAATATCAGGGCATAGGACTCCCCACTGACCCCTGATGATAGTATATAAGGAAAAAAATGAAAAACATTATAGCCAAAACATACGAGGACCACAGGGGAAGCAGTGTCTTCAGAAAAGTAGAAAGTAGAGGAAAGTGTTCAGGAAAAGAAAAACAAGGATACAAGAAATTTTCCTGATGATAGAGAGGAGTGAAAAGATAAGAAACATTCAGATCCTTGTGAGGATTCAAGCATAAGACATGAACTGTCACTTGGGAGAATAGTAGTAACTGACACAAAAAGGGATAAAAGATATAATGAGATTATAATGAGATTAGTCCTGATGGACTTCAGGCAAGCAATAGTGTCAAGGCTGTGACTGCAAGAGTGAGGAATGAGGTATCAGAAGCTCCCTGTCAATGGAACACAAGAGTCTGGGGGAACACTGCCCTCTGTCTCAGTGCAAAGGGCTTTTCCTTCACCCCTGACAGCTTACAAGGAAACTGTAATATACTTGTAAGGCTGTAGAGTTTTTAAGAATTAATAATATAAAGAGGTTAGAACAGTTCCTAGATTCTAGTAAGCACACAAATATAAGCTTTTATTAGCTAATTAAATGTAAAATATAATTAATGTAGGAAAACAAACAAAAAGATATGCATCTTACATTTTTCTTTCCTCAGCTAAATAGGTATCCCAAGCGATTTCCAGGAAAACCAGTGATTTTCAGAAAACCCATTTGAGAAGAGGAAGTCTCTGAGAAGATCAACTTCTATGTAGTGCCCATCAATGGCAGAAAATTGGCTCTCCTCCAAAAAAGTATCCCACCACTACTTAAAACTGATTTCTCCATCCACCCCACTTCAATGGTAAAATAACTTACTCATTCAACGAGCATATGCTGAGCACCTACTATGTACCAAGTACTATTCCAAGAACCTGGGATATATCAAAGAACAAACATCCCCATCCTAGTAGATGGTGATCAACAACAAACAGCATATATAATAAGTGGATTATATGATATGTTTGAAGATAAGCATTATAGAAAAAGAAAGTAAAACAATGAAAATATTAATATGAGGGGAGAGGGGCCTGGATGCTAACTATAAATAAATAAGGCAGGCCCTACTGAAAAGGACATCATGTGAACAAAGGTCTGAGGTAGTTGAGATGGCTATGCAGCAATTGGAAAAGTGTCCTCCAGGCAGAGGGACAGTCACAGCAAAGGTTCTAAGGCTTTTCCATTTAGTTCTTACCACTACTTGGCAATAATTTCATTAATTTTTTTTCTGTTTCTTCTCTTCTATTGTCCAATCCTACTCTCTATGTTACTTCAACAGTGGATAATAACAGCTAATATTTATCAAATATTTACTACATACCAAGCATTGTTCTAAGTGTTTTAAAAAGATTAAGTAATTTAACAGATCTATGAAATAACACAGATCTATGAACATAATGTATCTATGAAATAGATGGCCATCGTTTACAATGAACAAAACTGAGGCACAAAAAGATTAAGTAACTTTCCTCAAGATTACAGAGTTAGCAAGCAGCAGAAGCCCTGAAGCAGCATGTGTAATAAGTCTTCCACACTGTGAAACTTAAGAACATTCAGCACAAAGACTACCTCCAGTTTTCTCATTTCTAATAAATAATCTCTCATATTACACATTCGGTAACTATGAAAGCTGCTGTTATAATTTGTCTTCTTGCCATTTTTAGTCATTACCTACTAATGAACAGTCTTTACCTACAGTCTCCACTTACCATCCTCCTTAAATTCCCCCCAACCTTATTTACACTCCCAGTCCACTGAAATTACTCTAATGTGATTAGTGATCATCACACCACAAGCCAAAGGTCTTTCTCTATTCTTATTTTCCTTGAATGTTGTATTGAACTATGTCAATTTCTTTTTTCCTCTTGAAGTCGAAGTGATATCATTCTGTATTTCCTATCCCTGTGACTTCTCTCTCCTAGAAAATCCCTTCGTTTTCTGAGACATACTTTTCCATCTTCCTTTTACTTCTCCAATTGTTCTTTTAATAATACCTTTTTCAGGGACTTCCCTGGTGGTCCAGTGGTTAAGAATCCACCTTCCAATGCAGTGGATGTGAGTTCGATCTCTGGTCGGGAACTAAGATCCCACATGCTACGGGGCACCTAAGCCTGTGCGCCACAACTGGAGAGCCCATGTGCTGCAACTACTGACCTGTGCACTCCAGAGCACCACAACTAGAGAGAAGCCCATATGCCGCAATGGAGATCCCGTGTGCCACCGCTAAGACCCAATGCAGCCAAATAAATAAATAAACATATAAATAAATAATTTTTTTTAAATACCTTCTTTACTTCTACCCTTTTAAAGGTAGGGATCCCAAAAGCTTACTTTCCTTTGTGCTTGTCTCTCTTAACTCAGTACCCATTAAGATTTATTTATCCAATAAGTATTTACTGAGCACCTACTATCCACCAGGCACTATTTGGGTCACTTTGGATAAATCAGTGAACAGAATAGACAAAAAAAAAAAATCCTCTTATCCATATAAAATCAAATAATTCTATGCTACCAAGGACACTCAAAACCATCTTCCCCTAAATACTATTTTAAAAATACATCACTCCCCTGACTCAAAAACAAACTCGCAGTGATTGCAATGATTCCCCTCTTATCAACCACATCTAAATTTCTCTGCCTTAGTTCAAAACACTCCATTATTATTTTCTATCACAGCAGTCCAGGTTCATTTTCCATTACTCCTTGATTTAAAAGAATTCCAGGTAGGTCAGTCCTTTGATTACCCCCTAAAACACATTACCTGTGTTTCCAGCTGGTCAAATAACTACTGAAAACATACAGACACTAGACACAAAAAAGTATACTGAATAAAAAGATAAGTCTTCAAAAATATTTTTAAAAATTCTTTCAAACGTAAAACAAACAGCGAACACTTATACAGGCCTTACTATATGCCAAACACTATTCCATGCACTTTATATACATTAACTCACTTACTCCACACAACAATCTTAATAGCTGCATTCTACAAATGAGGAAGCTGAGGCCCAGACAGGATAAAAGTAACTTGCCCTAGGGCTGACAAGAAGTAAGTGGTAGAGTCAAGATTCACACTCAGGCAGTCTGGTTCCATGCTAAACTGCATACTCCCAGCAGAAGCAGTAAATAAAAATAGGGGGAATTCAAAGGGCTGGCAAGGAAACTTATAGGCCAATGAAAACTACATTCAACTACAAAAAATCATTTAAGTTAGCCCATTAATCCAAGAGTAATATTTCCTTTAATATAATGCCAAGTTTTAAAAATTATACATTTTAGTAGTACATAATACAAAGCACAATCTGTAAACACAAACACATCACATATTATTCAGAGTTCTCCAAAGCTGCTGAAAATATCTGCTAGGAATGACAAAAAAATAGGGCGACACATGACCAATGTTCGTTAGCGTGGTTATATTAAAGTACTTTACTGTCATACTTGTTTTCATTAGGATCAAACAGATTTGAACACAATGCAGGGAAGGCAACTACCTTAAAAAAAGACTACTAGCTTTGCTTTTCAGAAGCAAAATTCACATCTAGGACTAGGTCCAGTACGACAGAAAAGATTTTAGTAGAAGCAAGAAATTCCAAGAAAGTACCTTAAGCATCTAACATATCAGTACCTTTCCACCTATCACTCAACTCTATGGCTAAAGAACCTTTTAAAAGATTTCTAAGGAGTCAGTTAGTAAATTCATGAAACTATTTTATAACTGATTATACAAAATTAAAAATGAAAAGAAGAGGTTCTTCTATAAAACAATCTTAGAATAATCTTACGCCAATATACGAGCAGATGAGGAGAATCATACACAGCACATTCTTCTCTTTCCCATTTCCCTCTTCCCTCTGGCAGATTAAAGACACATAATTTGTCAGTTTTTGAGCTAGAGAAATCAAGCTGCACAAGCCTGGATAGGGACACTAGTCTGATTTCGAAAAGGCTAAAGTTTGTAGCCTTCTCAACTAGTAGCCTAACTTAGAAAACCTAAAAGAGCCAGTGCCATCAATGCCTCAGGCAAAAATGCACCGTGGCCATTATTAGAATTCATTACTAGAACTCGAAGTGTTTCACTGTATTTTCTGCCTCTCCTCCCTTTTCCTAGGTTTGCAATACAGCTGCCCTCCTAGCTACCCAAGACACTTTCAAAGCCAGTCATACAAAAAGAGGTCCCTCCCAAGAATTTTATGAATAAAAATATGCAAAATACTAATGATCTGCGATTAATTCAAGTTAAAATCTGGGAGATATTTTTGGAGCATGGAACCATTTTCTCCTCTCCCCATCACCAACTACTGTGACACTTTTAAGTGGTTCCATACGCAAGGCATTAAATTAAAAGTTCCTGAGGAAAAGAATGGATTGGCAGCAACCACTGAAGATATTCTCAAACACTAAGGTTCTCCTATACTGCATATTTGCTATTTACTTGCTTCCCACATACACTGGGTGGCAATGAGAAAGAAGCATAATCCTCAACAAGATTCTCTTGCACAAACATGATCTCAGTTCAATCTGAAATCCAAAACTAAAACATTAAAGGCTCTGTTAAAACATACCCAAGGAGAAGGCAACAGCTTTCTACTATAGTGACCACATTAGATAGCATACATAACCCACTAAATAAAGAAGGAAAAAATGTCAAAAATAGCTCTGTCACATCACCAGGGTTAAGATTTAGGATGGAGGGAACGTTAATTAAAAACACATATTTCCCAACAATGCCCTATACTGCATCATTATCCTTATTAATATTTCCCAAGTACCCAAAAGGTCCATGGCATTATGGTAGGTAATACCTTTTATAATAATAGGAAATAAAATGATTGGTAAATTAAGATAAATTTAATTTTGAAGCTGTAACCACCCTAAGCTGAGATGTTTTCAGACTCAACTGTGAGAATTCTTGAGATCCACAAGCTAAATATTGTAGAAAGGGAATACATGTGATACTGAGGGAAGCAGGAAGAGTATAAATGGCAAGACAGTATTATTCAGTTACTATTTACAAAGCCATAAACAAGATATCTACTTTTTCCCTGCTGCTTTAAGATAAAAAATGACATTATCCTTCACAAAACAAAGCAAGCATGCTATCCAGAAATACACAACAGATGAAGAAAGTTGGTTTAATGAAGAGTGAACAAACTAAAACAAAGAAAGGAATAACTTCAAGGGTCTCAGAACTTTTTTAAAAAATTCAAATAAAATAAACGGCTGTTGTTTAACCAGATCTGTTTTCAATAATACTTTTGCAAAACTAAGTATATCAAAATAAATCAAAAAATAAACTTTCACCTAATAATGTCCCTACATTCTTCTTTGGCCTGTTGACCTATCCTTATCCATCCTTAAGGGAGCTTGGGGCTGACAATATTAATGCCCTATTCATCAGAATTTTATGTCATTCCTTCTGTATTAATTAGGTCATTATTAAACTTTAAAGATATCCAACAATATACACTGGTTACAATCTGTTCAAATATACATTTCCTAATACTTCTTTTGAACTCATACACACATAAGAAGCAGATAAGGCCACAGTTTCCCTTTTACAAATGAAATATGTTCCATCTCATTCTCATGTACTAAAGATTTTATTTTCCAGACTCTTATTTCCCAGTGAATACATGTCTGAAATTATTTGAAAACACTGGTAGCTATTTTCTGCTGAAATTTTTTGAGATTGTTATTAGAGTAATCACGCATCACTTTCTTTCCAAAAGCTGGGCTTAGATAACAAATCGCAGTTTACTATCAAAGACAAATAGACTACATTTCTTCAGTTCTCTACTCTCCAAAATATTGTTGTCATTTCTGGATATAAAGGACTGAAAAGAAGATGGAATCAATTAGGTGCCAAATCCTGTAGAACATCCATACCAACATCTCTCAGATGGCCCCTTACCTCAGTGGCCTACTCAATTTTTCACACTCAATTGTCAATCCCAAATATGCCACACACCTCTAAAGAAGGAACTGTTCTAAAGAGTACTTTCGTTATGTCATCTCCTGCCCCCAACCAACTACTGGCTCCTTACCACAGCAGATCAGATTCAACCTGACAATGAATACACATCATAATTTAGCCCTACTCTAGATACTAATTTCTCTGACACCATTCTCAGAAATTAACACCTACTGGCACTGAGATCAGACTCCTTATACCTCTCCCACATCATGCAGGTTCCCACCAGCCTGTTTGTTCCTGCTTCCAAGTCCCACATGGAATGTATGAAATGTTCTCCTTCTGAAGACTCTGCCTATGCAGATAGTACACATTCTTTATTCAAGTCCCACTCTCTCAAAGAAGCCCTACTCCTAGATATCCCTATACTAATATACTGGACTCAGACCTATGTATCAAAGCATTAGTTGTATAATGATTTGGACAGTGCTAGTTATATCATTATGAGAGTACACCCAACAACATAAACTCTTCAAAGAGTCTGGGCCATTTCCCAAGAAGTAGGTCTTAAATAAGTACTTAAAGACTATTTGACAAGCTGATTGAATAATCCTGATTTTTTAAAAAATCAAAGATATTTTATGTCAAAAGAAGTTCTGGTACAAATGAAGTAATTGTGATAACAAGGACTTACTTCAAAATAATCCAGGTCAAAGAGTAGGAGAACAAGAACTAAACTAAGTGGGGGCATAGGTAAACTCAGACTGACTATGAGTTGACGATCTTTGAAGTAACACACACATAGAGATTTGTACCTACTTTTGTTTAAAATTTTTCATACTAATAAGTTTATGTTTTTAATACTAATAATTTGTCTTTACCTCATTTTTAAATGACAAAACCAAGGCATATCATAACACTTTTATTTACCCAACAAATACCTATGTTCCCATTTAAAGTAAGAAAAAATTCTGGAAAGATCTAATTTGACAGGAAGCTTGTATGATCCTAATTCTCAACTAAGAAATTAATTTAAAAATTAAAGGAAAAAATCTAATCAAAATGGAGGGGATCTCTCCATCAGAAGAAAAATTAATCTTACCACCAAAAGCAATACTGTTTATATTTCACATTTTCATTCAATTACAGCATTCACAAAAGGGTCCACCCAAACAACAGCTGAAAAATCACAAAACATTAAAAAAAAAAAAAAAAGCAAAATACAAAAGGTAGAAAAGAAAAAGAAAAAAAGTTGCTATAATCAATGTTCAATAACCCAGTCAGGCAATGTTATTTCAAGATATTCACCATCTGAAGACCACTATTGCCCTTAACAGGGATTGAATTCATAGGTTCTTAAATAATAAGAAAAATTAGCACTTCCTCTTTATTCTGAGAACTGAAAAATATGCTTAAGAAATTTCTGATATTTGGCCTAATGACTATGTATCTGCTTGTTGCTACTAAGGAATGCTCCACCCCTTTGATATTTCAGTCTATAGCTACTTTTCAAACTTCAACCATTATTTCCCTACATCATCATTCTCTAATTCCTTCCAAAAGCAGTAATACAAACATCTACTATCTTTAAATGTTGACATTTTATTCTTCTAATTACACTGCTTCTTTGCCTTGACTTTTTTTTCCCCCAAACTGGTTTTAGGCATATGTACAAACCAATCTGATTTTTTTATTTCCTCTTCTCCATATTTTCTCTAAATACTCAAGAGGGGAGGTTTTAGATACCATAACTAAATAACACATTTGATTGTGAAGAGATATCTGACATATACACATATACAAACAGCAAGGTTTATACTAAGAGCAATACATCATCTGCCCATTGCCCAATGCAGTTAAAGTTTAAAACAGGACAACTCTCCTGCATAAATAGAGTTCAGAAAGAATGAAACTATCCTAACAAATAAACTCCTTAGGAGAAAAATAAACTCATATTCAAATTGTACTTGTACTTGCACTATCTTAAAAATTTCATTTTCCTAGCAAGTAAAAGTAATCACCTTCTTTTTAGTAGCATGTAATTTCTCTCTTCTAGTAAACGAAAAACTGCTATGGAAAAGCTAACCTAAGGGGCCAAAATAGTGTTGAAATTTTCTCTTCTATAAACTACTTTCTGATTAAAAAATAAAAGAATCATGCTATGAAAAAGAAATGTAACAAAACCCACTGAATTAATATTACTACACTTGAAAAAGTTGACATTTACTACACAATCTCTTCTAATAAAGAAGGCCACATAAATATCAGATTAAAAACAATTCTGAAAAAAGTTTTTTCAGAAAACCACTAAATATGGGATTAAAAGTCCCACTTTTCTTTCATTGCATCACTAAATGAGTAAATTATGCCATCTTTATAATTTGTGTACTCTCAACTTTTGAGAAAAAAATATTACTCTCTGAAATATAAGTGGTATTGTCACATTTTATATAAGAATGGGAATCTGTAGATTTTTCCTAATAACTCTGAAGTTAAGACAATTTTTAAATCTCAAAATGTGTTAACAAGTTTTATCCAATACATGCTATTCCAGTGGGATGAAAACCATTTACAAGTTCCACTTAGATTAAGAAATCCTTTGAGAAAAGTATGTAGTACATTTTAGTTATACTATTTCTAGAGCACTAAAAATCTCTATAACCTATTTCCCTACTCTTTTTCTTCAGAACCAACTGAGATGAATATAACTTTCTTCACAAAAAGTCAAGACAGTACTATACTTATTGACAGAAAGCTAACTGAATTTTCAGCAGAGGCTTAAGTTTTCACAAATTAAACCTTTCTATTTCACTTGGATGGTCCATAAAAATAATAACATTGAGTTGAAATAGATTCAATCAAGTGCTATTTGCAGGCACCAAAAAGAAACAGAAAAAAATTTTTAATGAGGAATACAGCTCAACCTTAAGGCAGGAGTAATGAAAGAGAGAAAGGGAAGATTTCTAAACTCACAGTGCTTAAACTGAGAAGATATTTTTTCATTATCTTAACACATATAACATCATTTTTAAAATAAAACTCCCCTAATGCAAGGAGTTCATCCTTAAGCAATGCCCTCTTTTATAAAATAATAAACCTCAAGTTATCACTAGTACTCCATTCAGACTGAAGTTGAAGGGCATTACAAAACAATTTTTCTGTATTTTTACATTTGATTATAACCGTCTCAACCTAATAAAATTAAAGATTTATCGATGAAACTTTATGAAAAATTTCATAATAAGTCAACCTTAAGTAACTCATGTTCAAAAACCCTCCTTTAGAAATAATCTATTCAATTGAAGAATTCAACTACTGAATCTGGCAGAAAGTCTTCCAAACTATCCAAAAAAAAAAAAAACCCCCACGAAATTATGAAGCTGCAATATTCAAAACGTTACGTCTAAAAAGTTTAAACCATATAAAAATATTGAAATCTCAGCTCATTTCCTATCAAAATGTCAAAGAACTTTAGATATCTTCTTTGGATGTGTTAAAGACCCCAAAGTAAACTCATTTTGACTTCACAGTGCTGAAACTAAGAATTTGATGACTGCAGGGAAAAAAGTATAGAGTGGAGAATACTACTTGAGAATGTTTTTATTGAAGCAAAGTATCTTTACAAAAGAAAAGATGTATTAAAATAATTTACCCTCTTTTGCCAGACAAACAGTCCTCTCCTAGAACACAATGCTTACAACTCAGCCAAGGATGACTGCCAAGGGTTTCTAAACCTGTGTGTTAGGATTGTTCAAAGTGGAAAGCTTCTCCACCAGTGTATTACAAAGAAAAATGAAATATATTTTTTGCTTAGAGTTGAAGATCAATTGTATTAAATATATTCCTAACTGATACACTAAAAGTAAGTAATACTTTAAAAAAAAAAACACCTCAGGTTATAACTTAGGACAAGGTTTGCTATGTAAATCGCTTCCAATTCTCAGAAAAGTAGGGATTTATTTAGTTTCCCTAAATTGTGGCTTAAGTGGCTGAAAGGAAAAATGAAGTTTAATAAACAGCTTTCCTAACCTTGGCTTACATTTGATGAAACAGACCATTTATCACAATGAAGTGAATATAATGTCAAATGTAAGATTCTTCAAGTATTACAGATAAAATCTGTAAAAATCACAATACTGCAGTAATGTCCAAAAGTGATTTAAAGGGCAACTGTATGTATTTATATTTACACTTGAGGTATTATTACTTTTGCAAATAGGAGGTATACTGCTGTATGAGATTGCTACTATGACTTTTAACATTTTTACATACATCTTAAGAACACAATGTCTTATTTATGTTTAAATTTGAGATGTATGTTTCTGACCTATGCAATCCTGTTTGTTTTTCTGGTAATTCTTTACTTCACAATAGTCTGATTATAGCAAAAGCTCCTTCTTCACATTATGCCATTAGTCAGTATATTTCAATTTAGCTTTCACCAAAACAGACACCATAAGCCACCCGACTTCTAGTTTTCTGCTTTGTAATGTAAATAATAATGAGTGAGTGTTACCAAATGTATTTATGTGCACAGCTCTGTCATTTCTTTTCCCAGCCCCCTTCTTTTCTATGGAAAAATTGAGGGATTTAGTTTTGAAAAAAACTTCTTTTGCTAATATACCTAATGGTTTTCAAGAGAAGACAATTTACTCAGATCCCTACCAGTCTAGAAATGCTGAAAGAACTTCCCAAATCCAAAAATCTTAAGTCAGTCAGATATTAGCTGGAAAGGAAATTTCCACTCAAACTATAAATAAAATGTCATCAATTAAGCTGAATATCAATAAAACTGAGCCAATAATCAATTCTCGATTTGGAAGGAATCTGTAACCCACCTATAACCTGCATAAAATCAAAACAGCATTTATATTTGCTTGTGGAGCTCACAGATGAATTTGGTTGTGTGCCAGATTTATCTTATTTTTAAATGCCTAGGCTAATACTTGGTATAATCAGAGCTCACATTCAGTGTCCTGGGCAGACTCAATTCAGAAGAACACTTGGTAGCACGGAGAAACCGGTCCAAAATAAAACAAGGAAAAAAAAAAAACACCCAGAAAAGGAAAAAAACACGTCCCAATAGAGCGAATAACCCACACTGAAAGCAAAACGAAGACGCTCCTCTCCGGAGTAGCCTGATTCAACGATTCTCACTCAAAATGTTTAATAGTATCCTACCTCACTTCATTCACTTCCCAACTTCCTTGACTTTTCAGGGGCCAACACGGGGCATCCCTTTTTTTCTGCAAGTGTATGCTGAAAGAATCTGTACAGGAAAGAGGGCAGGAACGGACAATACCCAAGAAAGCGGTGAAACAGGTGGGTCAGAACGAGCAGCAGCATATCCAGATACTTAAGGGGCAGCTTTAAAATGACAGATGTGGTTAAAGGAAACACTGCTAATCGGAAAAAGCTCTAGGCTAGCAGATAGGCTGGGGGGCTGATCGCAAGCACCGGCGGGGGCAAAGGCTAACTACAGAGTGGTAGCAGCGAGGCAAAAAACGAGCAGCAGGACGAGTGGGCAACGAGCAGCGGGATTAATGAGCAGCAGCACCGCGGGGTCGGAGTGGAAGTGATGGCTTTGGTCTTGGGAGACGGGGGCCGCCAAGAAAGGACGTCTGAGAGGGGCAAGGGGGTTGGGAACACAAGGAGTCCTGAGACCTAAGATTCCTGCCCCTACAAAAATGTAAGGGAAAGCGCTGAAGACCAGCAGCCGCCTCGGCTGCCCAACTGAAGAGATTTCTGAAGCAGTCGATGCTCGCCGCCGCGCTGCCTTCTGCCCCGCTCCCTTTTCCTGGTGGTAACTGCTGTGGCGTAGAGGGGAGAGGGAGGAAGAGGAGGAGGGGGAGGAAGACCGAGAAGGAGGAGGGTGAAGACGAGGCGGGGGGTGGGGAGAAAGGGGGGTGCGGCCTGCACAGTCCCAGCGAAGCCTCCGCTCTCTAGTAGCCGGTCAGCCCCGGGTTTCCCCTAAGCCCAGCCTCGCACAGACTCACCCGCCAGCCTTGCCTCGCTTTTCCCTCAGCCGACTCCACGAGCTGCCGCGTCCTCACAAGAGACCACTGAACGAGCGTCGGGGAAAAAAACTCTTCAGAACCGGGCCTGATTGCCTCAGCGAGTCCGACCTCTACGGCTGAGACAGAGACTCTCAGCTTTCGGTGGGTTCCACAGCCAGACGGGCCACCATCTTACATTAGGGTAAGACTCCTCTGGCCTCCGGTGCGCAGGCGCACGCCGATCCGGCCGGGAGGGGCGGGGGGAGGGGCGGGAGGAGCGACGGGCGGCCGCTCCCGCAGCATCCTGGGAGTTGTAGTCCTCCGAGGGTGACCGCCCAGCTGCAAGCCGGGAGTTGATTTTCTCACTCCGAGGGCGGATGGGATCACACACCTCACGTGGCTGCCACACTACCGCCTTTCTTCGTGTTTTGCTGCCTTCTCGGCCCGCGTGTGCCGCTCCACTGTCATTTGGTCGGTGGCCTTCGTTAGCGGTTCCGTTTCCTCGGTGTTTGCTCAAATATGGGAAACCAAAACTCAGGGCGGGTGTAACCTGTTTGGGGAAAGCCGAGAACGTCTCTGCTCTGCTCTGCCCACCATAGGTATTAAAGAGGGCGGTGCAGAGGCAGGTTGAGAGTAGAAGGAGCGCGGGATTTGATCTAGGGTTGTCGGATATGGAATTGGCGTTTGTTTGCGAAAAGTGTTAACCTGTTTCCCCTGTTTGCGCGTTTTGGAGCCACCACCCTTGAGCCCTTCCTCGCCATTAGTCTCCAGTGAAGAGATATCCTGAATTGTCGTGTACAGACGTACAAGAGAACGGAAGACCCACGCACTTACAAAAATGTGTTTTTGATGAAATACATTTGAGAACATTCTGCGGACTTTGCAAATGATGGTTAGTTCGATTTCCAGCCTGCCCAGCTCTGCGCATGGAGTTCAAAACCCTTCACCCATCAATACATCCCAACGAATGTAAGAATGCACTCGCAGTTTCTACGAGCTCCGAGGAAGCCTCAGTCTCAAAAATCAGTCAGTGTACTGGTCCCTCCCACATGCCTCCTAGAATTCTGGTGGAAGTGGCGCTCGGCGCAGTCGTTTTTGCTTATTGCGGGGATTCTTCACCCATTCATACAACAAATACTCATTGAGCTCCTCCTGTGTGCCCGGCACCGTTCTATACGCGGAGAGGAGACGGTGAGCAAAACAGACAAAATTCCCTTTTCCTATTCTAGGAATTCCTGTGTCTATTCCAGAGTGTGTGTTGAGGTGAGAGAAAAGGGAGAGGAGGCAATTTTTAAAACATATGGTTAAAATGCATAGTATATTGTAACTGATGAAAAAACTTAAAACAGAGAAGGGGAACAGGGAAAGGTTGCAATTTAAAATCTGTGAACCTAATCTCAGTGAGAAGCTTTCATTTTTTAAAAATACATTAGTTCGTTGTGTTTCAGTTTCTTCACTATCAAGCCTAGAGTCAATTATTTGGTGAAAACTTAAAATATGTAACAAACTCACAATTTACCAAAAACTTGAAATTGTAGAATTATGGAATTGTAGAATTTCATAATTCTAGCAAAGAAACGAGAAATCATTTGGATTCACCGCCTTTAGAAACTGTCTAAACATTCAGCATAGGAGACGTATTTTTTTAATGTGTTTGTTTTTTACATTACCAACTTTATAGTGAAATATAAACCAAGTAATGAAAAGGACAAAATAAAAAGAATCCTTACCATTATTAAAGATTAGAACCAACTTACCATTATTAAAGATAAGAGCCAGAAAGGATCTTAATCATCATCTAATTCATCATCTTATCCTGCACACCTTTTTTTTTTTAAAGAACACTATCTTCCAGGGAGGCTGAAGAGGGAAGGGAAATGGGGATATATGTAGCCTAAAATGAAATTTATGAATTTCATCTACATACAGGATCTTGTTTTAAATCAAAATAATGTCCTATATATGATATAAAAAGTACAAAAAAAGTAATTTGTAATACAATGATTTATATTTCATTGAATAAATGCTCAGACATGACTGTTCTAGAAAACGCAATCAAATCATCATTTGCTGGCACTTATAAATCCCCATGAATGTGAAAGCTCCAAATACCAACTGAAACAAGTATGGTGATTTGGCCACCTCTGGTGACAATGCTAATCTTTCCTCAGTGTCCACTGCAGATGCATTCCTAAAACACTGACTGGTAGAACTGTGTAATAATTAAAAAACAGATTTGTGTTCATATGCAAAATAGGTCAGGTTTTAGGTACTGATCATATATACAGGTTTTTCACCTACACTGGGGGCATTTAAAAGTCATGAGGGACACAAAATAATTTTTCATGTAAGAAACAGTCCCATGTTTTGCAAGAAGTCTAGCTTAACTGGCCCCTACCCTCTAAAAGTCAGTGGTACCTCCCAGAGTATCCAACACTAGAGGGCAATACCACACCTACTGACAGTCATTTATTCCTGGAGACTAACAGGAAGGAAGTGACAGTAAGGTCACCACCTAATTAGTGACAGAGTCACTGTCCTCGCAGGCCGATGCTCCTTGTACACTTTTACAAATTTTTCATGTGTGTGTGTATGTGTTGTTACGTATAATTTCATATAGACATCCATATAATATGATTTAAAAGGTTAATTAACATTAAATTCTATTACCTAACACCTAATGATTCCTCGGTGTAGGACATACCATCTATTCACTCAAAAAATGTTTTTTACCTTTGAGTACTGTGCTAGATGATGGTGGTACAGCAAAACACTCTGTTCTCATAGAGCATGGTGCCTAGTGGAGGAGGCAGAGATGAAATAATCAGACATTTAAATAAATACAAGTATATAAATATAATTTCTTATACATTATTATAACTGGTGCTGAGTACTGTGAAGGTGTTTGCAAGATGTTATGAGAATATTTAAGAGGGGAACCTGATTTCTTTTCCTTTCTTTTCTTGTATGGTTTACATCTACCAACTCCAAACTCCCAGTCCATCCCTCTCCTTCACTGACCACCCCACAACCACAAGTCTGATCTCCATGTCTATGAGTCTCTCTGCCCTGTAGATGGGTTCATTTGTGCCATATTCTAGATTCCACATGTAAGTGATATCATATGGTATTTGTCCCTCTCTTTCTGACTTACTTCACTTAGTATGATAATCTCTAGTTGCATCTGTATTGCTGCAAATGAAATTATTTTGAGGGGAACCTAATTTAGATTGGTGAGCAAGAGGAGGATAGTCAGGGAAGATCTTTATGCATTAAGAGTAGAAAATATGCAGGGATTATGAGGTGGAAAAAACCTTACTAGAAGGCTAGCGTGAGTTATGGTGAGCAAGGGGAGGTAGGGTGTAAGGTGAGTTAAAGAGGGGCAAGGGCCATATCATTCCAGAGATTTGCAGGCCATGGTAGGAGATGTGGATCTTATTCCATGGGAAAAGGAAAGCCTTTGAAGGAACGAGGCATGATCTCATTTACATTTTTAAAAGAACCATGCTACTGAATGTTCGTCACTGAGGAAGTTATTAATTTAATTTTTGTACTTCCATTCTCTGGAATAATACACAGATACATAAAAAAGAAAAAAGGAAAGAACTATATATTGACCTGAAAGAATGTCCATGACATGTTATTAGGTAAAGAATAAATAAGTAAATTATAACATGGTATACTGTGTATAACGTTACCCATTTTTTAGAAATAAAAAAGAATCAATCAGTATTTATGTGTGGTACAGAAAAAGGAATGAGAGAATACAGACACGTCAAATATTCAATGTGCAGTCGGTTCCTTTGGGGGATTGCAGTTGGAAATGGGTGGAGGGAGTATGCAAGTTTGTCTTTATAAATTGCTGTATTGATCTATTATGTGTATGAATGAGTTTTATACATTTAAAAAATAGATCACTCTGCTGTGTGGAGAAAGGATAGGAGAAAAGCAAGAATGAAAATGGAGCAACTAATTAAGAGAATATTTCCACATGATGGTTCTTATTGGGGTGGCAGTGAAGATAGAAAAGAGGTGAGTTTAAGACATATTTCCTGAGATTGAGATTGAAACAATAGGACTTCGTGATGTAATGGATAAGGAGGCGTTCCCATAAATAGCTCTCAGGTTTTCTGACTTAAATGGCCTTGTAGGTGGTGGTTCCTTTGGTCCAAGGAGAATTGTGAATATTGAAATAGCATCTGTGTAGCAAAGAACAGCTTCATCAGAAAAACAACAGCATTTCAGGGAAATAATGGTTACCCATCTGAGATTGGTGAACTTAAAATCATTCCAATTGTATTTTGCCCAACTTAGTGGTTTTTCTCTAATAATGCTTATCTGCTTGGATTCTGCCAAGGAAACAACATACAGTTGGGCTTATCTAGGCTGGAGAAGGAGAATGAAAACAAGAAACATTATGGGTTGTTTCTCATTTTACCAACCTTCATAAATTATTAATATATAGACATTTTAAATAAATAAAATTGTCAAGTTATATTCTTAGGATATAGTCTCAAATATAGACCTACTGGGCCAAAGGAAATGATCAGTTTTATGTCCCTTGTTTTGGCCAGATTGCTTTAATATTAATGAATATTAATACCACTTTAAATGTGAGGCTTTTTTTCCAAAAATCCATTTGCTTGGAGTTTTATTGTTATTATTTATCTTTTCCAGTTTTAATTATTTAGTATTTGAGTGCTAAATATTGGGTATATGGAAGTGAGCAAAGCAGTAATCTCCCTCAAAGATCTTAGGGTTTAAAAGAAAAGACAGAAGATAAGTTAAATAATAAGCAAGTAAAACTCTACTTATTTGTTGTCAAAGTATTAAGAAGGAAAAAGAACAGAGTAATAGATATATCAAGAAAAGATTTACTTTAGATTAGACAGCCTCTCTAAAGAGATGACTTAATCTGAAATTGAAAGGATTGCAAGAGATCACCCCCTTAAAGAATGGCCTGTGCTAAGACCCCAATGTAGGAATGAATTTAGCATATTTCAGGAATGGTAAGTTAACCAGTGAAGTTGGGGCATTCAAAGACAAGAGTGGTAGGAAATGAGGTTAGGGAAGAAGGTAAAATCCAGACTTAGAAGGGTTTTAGATGGAATTTGGATTTTGTTATAAGTACATTAAGAGACAATCGAATGGTTTTAAAAAGAGAAGTGACATAATCACTTTGTTTTTTTCAAAAGATCAGGGGGGCCACCACATGGAGAATGGATCAAAGATGGGTGGCAAATGTAGAAGTGGAGGGACCAGTTAGGAAGCGATTGCAAAAGTGCAGCCTGGAGATAATAAGTAGTTTAGACTACAGCAGGGCTGGAACTAGGATGAGGTGAGGGAGGCACTTGCCTTGGGCACAAAATTTAAGCAAGCACTCAAAGATGCAGTCATCAAGGTAAATAATATTTTGATAGAAAACTTTTTAAAATCAACATTAATGCAAAAAAATCCATGGTGAACAAAGTATTAAAATATAAAATAAAGACAAAATCTGACCCCGAGTTTACACAACCCTGTCTCAGTTTCTGCCCACTAATTCTGGCCCTGTTCCAATAAAAGTGTTTTTACCAAGGTAAGTAGCTAGCTCACAGGTACTTTGCTGGTTTGATTTTTTTTTTAATCGTTCATATAAGAGAAAATACAAATGGCCATTAATATATATCCTACAACCAAACATTTCCACTCCTGGGTGAGAGAGTGTGTATGTGTGTGTGTGTGCATGCCAGGAGACTTAATGGCAGCATTAGTTGTAATAGCAGAAGCACTGGAAATAACGCAAATGTCAATCAATAGTAAAATGGATAAACTGAGTAATTTAATATAGTGTATTACTATACAGCAAAAAAAAAGATTAAAGTATACATTTCAATTTCAAAGAATGAATTTCAAAAACAAAATATAGGGCAAAGGAAGAAAATCACAGATGAATATATAACAGTATGACATTTTATATGAAGTTCGAAACTAGGCAGAACTAAATACTACTACTCAGGGATACATAAGTAGAGTTAAAATTACAAAGAAAAACAAGGGCATGTTTTATACAAAATTCAGGACATGGTTATCCCTACACAGAGAAAAAGGGACATGACCTTGGAGGGTTACACAGGGAACTTCTAAAGAACTGATGCTATTTCTTAATCTGTCTTGTAGACCGACAGGTGTTCATGGTACTATTATTTTTAAGAGATGCAAATACATTTTGTATGCTCCTCTGTGTGATTTGCTTCATGTTGAAAACAATTATATTATTCAGGGACATACTCATGAAAAAAATTGAGTTAATAATCAGGTTTCCCCTGCTGAAAGACACCAAGTCTGAATAATTTTACAGGCTCATTTTGCCAATCATTCAAGAAATCAATAATGCCTCTCTTATTCAACTTCTTCACTTAAGAAGATAAATGCAGTATAATTTATTGCATTGACAGATTAAAATAGAAAACACATGATCATTTTAATAGATGCAGAAAAAGCTCTCAATAAAAGACAATGTTCAATCATTAAAATATATATTTTAGCAAAAGAGGAATAAAAAGGAACTTCCTTAATCCACTGAAAACCTACAGCAAACATTACACATAGTAGTGGAATTTTAAAAGCATTTTCTTTGAAACATGACAAGGATGGCATGCTATCATAGTTACCATCCAGTAGCCTACCAGAGGGTCTAGCCAATGCACAAAGAAATAAAAAGGAAACAAGAGATATAAGAACTAGGAAGAAAAAAAAAAAAGCCCTCTCATATACAAATATTATGATTGTCAGCATAGAAAGCTCATGAACAAATATATGAACAAACAACGAAAACTAAAGAGGATTCAGCAAGGTCGTTGAATACAATATCAACATACAAAAATGAGTAGCATTCCTGTATATCAGCAATATCAATATGAAACTGCAAAAAATTCACATGACAAAATAGTAAGTTTGTTAAATTTGGGTGATCAGTTTCGACAGATTGGGATTTCTGGCTTTTGATAATAGTGTGCAAGATGATTCTGACCAACCTTTCCCCGTATTGTGCAAAGGGAGCAGAGTCCCGCATACACTAGTGCTGCGTAGTATAAATGCAAAATAAGATTTAGTGGGGAAAATGTTCCGGAAATGCAGCATGGGCATTAGTTCTCATTATCTCACATGCTTAAGCCTGGCATAAATAGACTGGGTATATCCCCCCAAAAGTTTTCCAGGTGATAGACCACACTCCTGTGATGTTTTAACTACTTATACAGAATGGGAAATGCTGGGGGGCGGGGGGGGGGCGGGGGGTGGTGGTGCTGTGACAGGGATCTAGGCAATTATGTAACAATGAGAACCTCCTGGGTGGGAAATGACCTGTTAGAAAAGAGAAGCTTCTGGAGCTCCGATTCCGATAATAGCTTTTTTTTTTTTCCTGTTGCGATAACTCGCATCTTCTGAGCCAGCTTCATGCTAGGCTACTTGTATGATTAGCTATTATAGCCAAAGTGCTGTGTAACAAACCACCCTCCCAAATGTAGTGACATAAAAGATTATCAATTGTTTTCTCTCCTACAACTGTAGATCAGCTGGGAGTCAATGTATCTAAACTGGGCTCATCTGGGTGGCTCTGCTTTCAGCTGCAAGTCCAGTTAGGGTTGGCTCTTCTGTGGGTTGGGCTCAAAACCGCTTTCACGTGTGTTCGGCTCTAAACCGCTTTCACGTGTGTTCATTCTTGGGCCCAGGCTGAAGGGGCAGCAGCTTCCTGAGGAAAGTTCTCAAGTGGTTAAGACTCCGCCCTTCCAATACAGGGGGCACAGTTTGGATCTCTGGTCCAGGAACTGAGAGCCCACATGCCACGCGGCCAGAACAAACAAACAAACAAAAAAAGGCTGGGTAGTAGATCCCTGTTGTGAAGGTTGGGTGGAATGATATTTACTGAACAATAATCTAATCTACCACAATTGTGCAAGAGGGACAGGAATGAATCTCTAGGACCATCCAGGTTTACCTGTCTTCACTCCACTTCCTAGCTTTCGGGACCTCATTAGATATGAGTCCCTCTATCCTTTCACTAAAGACAACTGAAAAGAAGTTGGATAAATGTCAGAAGCATTTACAAAAAAGCATCAAAGACAGAACAATATAGTAGGCCTCGACCTGGGAAAGAATTGGAGCTTAAGGAGATGAATTGAAGCCATTTCTGTCCAAGGGGCATTTGCTTGCACCAAAAAAAAAAAAGGGGGGGGGGGGTGGGAATCTGAGAGACACAGCTGCCAAATGTAAAGATCCTTGTCTCATTAAATACGCTAAACAACTATTGCTTTTACCCTGGAGCCATTTGCTACTCTGAGGGGAACAGCTGAAAAGTGGAGCTTTTCATGGACACCTGGGGTTTAAGGAACAGGGGTTGGAATTCAACACATCTGAAGGTGGAGACCCTCTGCCCTTGACTGGGGCCCTGAAAGGCCCTACTTCAAAAAGTAAGTGTAGGTACCCTCCAGTGGGTCATCTCAGTAACCCACTCTTTTTTTTTTTTTTTACATCTTTTTTTTTTGGGGGGGGAGGGTACACCAAGTTCAATCATCTGTTTTTATACACATATCCCTGTATTCCCTCCCTTCCTTGACTCCCCCCCCCTCGAGTCCCCCCCACAGTAACCCACTCTTGCCCTTGACTGCTCATACACCATCAGGTACTTGGTAGAAGAAAACAAAAATTCACTGGAGGAAGCCTACATTATTTTAGCTTTTAAATTAATCCTAAAGGTAATATTTAAAATGTCTAAGAAACAGTGAGAGATTATGGAATACACCTCAGGTCAAAACAATGCAGAATTGAACACCAGTTGCCCACTACAGTAAACTGATCATTAATGTGCCCTTTTTCTCTCCTGTCTTACTTTCCATACTTCATCTGTACTTCTGCACTTCTTGGAATTATCTCTCGTAAAACTACTTTCACCCAAGTTCTTACCTCTGGGCCTGCTTCCAAAGGACTCTAACCTCATACAACAGATATACAGTCACATAACCCCCAGCATAATCAAGATATAGGACAGTGCCCTCACCTTAATAAGTTACCTCCTACCCCTTTGCAGTCAATCCTCTCCTCCTACCCAATTCTCAAGCAACTCCAGACCTGCTTTCTGTCACTATCATTTTGCTTTTCATGTATTTTCATGTAAAATGGAAATGTGATTTAAAAGTTTTTTCATCTTGTTGATTTTATTGCATGGAAGTTTAAAGAGAATTAATTATATGTGATGGAAACTGCTACTTTTGTCCAAGAAGGACCCCAGGGAGAATCTCATTTGTATCTACTGCTAGGATTCATAAAAGTGTGATGCTTCTGGGAGACCAAGGGATGGCCACCAGAATTCTACTTGTAGAAGATCCCCCCAAATCTCCTGAGAGACATGAGTCTCCAGGGAAGAACCTGGCATACAGGACTGAAACAAAGCTTTAGTCATTGGAGGGCCAGGGGATAATACTGACTCATGTGTATTACTCAGATCTGTGTCCCAGTTCAGCCCCCTCCATAAACTCATATCTGAGTAATGCGGGCATCCAGGTGCAGGTGTATGCACTGGGAAGGGGAGGAAATGCAAGCTATGATTCAACTCTGAAAGAGCAACGTCCCTAAAATCTCTGTGTGACATTGATATATGAGCATCTTGTCGTTAATACTCATTCATAAAGTGTGACATCCAAAGCACATTTGCCCAGAATTCAGAGGAGCTTTGGCACCTTGAAAAATGCAGCATATCTTCCCTGATGATGCACAGAGAGGGAGGCGATGGCAACTAGGGTAAGTGACAGCTTGGTTAGCACTAGCAGCCACGACGGGAGCCTTCACGTGACTTGGCAGGCAGCAACACCCCAAGCAATTACTGCTGCTGGAGTCCAAGAAGTAAATAATATATTCCAATGTTTAAGAATTTGGACTTCGGAGTCAGACAGGTCTAGATTGAAACCCCCAACGTTATCCCATCCTACCTACATAAGGTACCCCTGATGAGGTGCCAACTAATGGTGGGTGTCCAATGTTAACAATTAATTTCATTCATTCAACAAATACTTATTGAGGGCCTACAAGGTACCAGGCACCACTGAGGATATGGCAGTGAGCAAAGCAAATGAGTTCAAGGGCTCAACTGTGTCTGTACTGGCAACACAAAGAATCACTCAGCCTGTTTCCAAGTTATACATCCTTTGCCACCTTCCACCAAGCTCCCTTTGAACAATTGGACTTGAAATGTGCAGTTTTGCCCTGGATATCTTCATCAGTTTCCTCTTGGCTCTCTGCCCTTCTCCCCTGCATGCAACCAGCTCCCATTTGCTGGGAAGAAGAGCATTCAGACATTTATCTTCCAATCGTCCTAATAACTTCATTGGAAGGAAGAAGCATTATCTAATCCCCAGAGACCAGTGCAGCCCTTATGTATCAATACCTTTGCCCTGCTTTTTACTTTTCTGGCCTTGCATGATGAGACCAAGTCTACAGCCCAGTGTCAGAGGTTTTCCCTTTCAGGACCCAGTTCTGGGGATCTCTGCCCTCGTCCTTATTTCTGTCAGAGGCTGGCCCCAATCCCTTTAGGTTCACTATATCAGTTAGGGTTCTTGAAGACAAAGAACAGCGGTGGATCCTGGCCACCAAAAGTGGAAAATAAATGTATTAGAAGGACATTGGATGACTCACTCAGTTGGCCGGAGAATGGAGAACTAGGCTTGGAAAACAGGTAGGAATCAGGGGGCTAGCCACTGAAGCAGTCTGGTTAAGAGGACAAATGTCACAGTCATTGCATCCATCACCATTGTTCTGCATGGCTCCAATGGCCCTGTTGCCTCTGTTGCATACTGCCACAGGTAAACCTGACTAACTCTTCCTCCTTGCATCACTCAGAATCCTAGAAAGAGCATCTAATGCAGAGCCTGGGTCACGTGCATGGTCTTTAGATGTCCAGATACTCAGGCAAAAGTTGGTGGCATATCGATTGGTATTTTTGCTTTGTTGCCGCTGGCTTCCCCTGGCTGATACTCCCCCAAGGTGAAAGGATGAAGTTTGGTCACGGAGATGCAAAATCACATTGGCAAAGAGGCTTCCATGGATTTCATGCTGACCCTATTTGGACTGATCATTGTATAGCCATCCTTTGGATATTGTTACCCTTTCTTTTCAACTTAAGATTTGTCCTTAGTTCCGTTATAACTCCCTTGCCCTTATTCTCTGCCTTTCCCTTTGCCACATTCCTCTGCAACACTATTTGAATCTGTTCATTTTGCTTTGTTTTCATGACTAAGACCCTTCCCCCAGCCTTAATCATTTCAGACTTGTAGTCCCATATTCTATACCTTTTCCAGCTTTAAGGCTTTTGTACAATGGAGAAATCCGTGCACATGTAGCTAAAGTTATTCCTCTTCAAACATCTTGTGCTGCTATCCAAACACTTCACTTAACACTAACCAACCTATTCATAAAGAGAACATTCATTCCAAAAAATCCAGAGTTCTTTTGCACATTACAAACCTTTAATTTCTATTATACTTCATTGTCCTCCTAAATTACTAGTGATTTATTTTTTTTCCTTTTTTAAAATTTGAAAATAAGTACCCCTAAAAGGGTTTAAAACAGCCTTCTTTTTCAGTGTTTACCTAATATTATTTTTCCTCTGAAATACCTGTGGTCTGTATGTTTAGGTATATTCTTTTCAGTATTACTCTAATAGCTAGTAATTGTTTATAAAAGTTCTAAATGTCCAATAACAGTAGACTGGCTAAAGAAATTATAATATATTCACGGACTTCCCTGGTGGCGCAGTGGTTGAGAATTTGCCTGCCAACGCAGCAGACATGAGTTCAATCCCTGGGCGGGGAAGATCCCACATGCCGTGGAACAACTAAGCCCGTGTGCCACAATTACTGAAGCCCACGAGCCTAGAGCCCGTGCTCCACAACAAGATGAAGCCACTTCAGTGAAAAACCCTCACACCCCAACAGAGCAGCCACAACTAGAGAAAGCCTGCGTGCAGCAATGAAGACCCATCACAGCCAATAAATAAATAAATAAATAAATAAAAACACTAGATGGCAAAGAAACACATACTTTAAAAAAATAAAAATTTAAAAAATTTAAAAATTTAAAAAAATTATAGTATATTCACACAGCGGAATTCTGCATAGTCATGTAAAGAATGACACAGATGGGCTTCCCTGGTGGTGCAGTGGTTAAGAATCTGCCTGCGAAAGCAAGGGACACGGGTTCGATCCCTGCTCCAGGAAGATCCCACATGCCGTGGAGCAACTAAGCCCATGCGCCAAAAAAAAAAAAAAAAGAATGACACAGATCCACATGTGCTGTTGTGGAGCCACATCCAGCACGTCCTGGCATGTGCAGAAGAGAGACCAGGAGTATGTGAACGGTATATTATCATTTGTGAAAAAGATCTTGGTGTATATGCAAAGAATGTCTTCAGAAGGATACACAAGAAACTAGTTCTAATAATTCCCTCTGGAGAAGGAATCTGTTGGCTGGGGAAGAGGTGAGAGGGAGAGATTCTTTTCACTTCATGCTCAGCATGGTACCAAAAGAAAATAAATTATTTCTACTTGGTGGAAAATCCAGGACAGAGACAAAAACTGTAATAATTTATGATTCATCTGAAAGACCTTGAGAAACAACTCCATTTAAAGACTTTGGGTTCTTGGTTTAAATATTTTCTGATTTCTCCTGTGGCTTTCATTGCCACAAAAACTTTGGGGAAAACAGGATTTGGGGTTTCAGTCTGTCTCTCTGCAGAGGCTGATCTGCATTTTGGAAGAGCCATTCTAGAACATAAGGGTTGGAGATCTAACCTTCTATGCTGCTCTCTCTTCAACTAGTATTTGTTGGAATACCGGTGGGGACACCAGGCCCCGCGCTACACACTGAAGTGGCCCATATGCTGCAAACAGGTTTCATATTCTGATGAGAATAAAGTGAGAGAAAATATAAACTTGACTGTGATAACTCTTGCTCCATCACTGAGGGTGCAATTCTGTGTGATTTTCTCATTCCAAGTCCTTGAAATACTAGTAAAGAGACTCAAAAATTTAAAAAAAAAATTTTTTTTAAAGTGTTCAGGCACATTTACTTCCAAACTATGCCTTTTTTTCCTCCCAATATTCCAGTAGGTATCAAATAGTTTTTAAGAAACCAGGATCCTATTTTCATGGTGCAAGCTTTTGTAGAACAAATCAAGTAAGTAATAAACTGCATAAAATGTCATAGAAGTTTCTGTTTGAATATTTTAAATATGTGTATTCAATTTTGTTTCAATATTTTTTCACAAAATTTACTTGGGACCTGAGGGATTTCAGCAAGATAATGATGCATGTTTGGAAGTAAAATCACTCCTTTAGGCTTTTTTTCCCATTTGGCACTATACTGACAGCTAGCAATGCTATGAAAATCCAGTTCTTTAGTTCTTTTCCAACGATTTAGACAACTGTTTCCACCTTGAGACATTTGTAGAGACTAAATAAAAAGCAGGGTAACTTCGGCAGAAATATCTGGTACTTTACTCAGACAAGTTGCAATTGTAATGTTCAATCATCTTTCCACTGGGGGAGGCCAGTGAAAGATAAATGTGAGCTGTAAAGGAAGCCATCAAGAAGCCACTAGGAAAACCAATTGACCACAAAAGCCTAAAGAACAGCAGTCCCAGATTATACAGTGCATATGGATAGATGTTTCATTCACTCATTCATGTATTTGTTCAGTTTAGTAGTAATGTGGACTCTGGAGTCAGACTGCCTGGGTTTTAATCTTGACTTTGTTGCTTATAACCAGTGTGTGACCTTGTTGCAATCATTCAACTTCTCTTGCCTCAGTTTCCTTATCTGTAACGTAGTATGTAATACTTCATAGGATATTTAATATTTGCTCTTTGAACAGTTCTTGGGCCATGGTAAACATTATAGTGCTTGTTAGATTAATGTACTCATTAGTTTAGTAAATATTCATTGAGCAACTATGATGGTCCAGACATTAAGCCTGATGCTTGGGTTACAGTGGTGAATAAGAGAATCATAGAATTCGCCACTGTAAGTTTGAGATGACAGTGAAAGACGCAATTAAACACATGATAACAGAAAATGTGAGAAGTGTTTTGACAGGGGTTGTATAAGGCATGATGGGAGCACAGTGTGGGGGCACATCCCTAGCCCATGTAAAAGGGACGTCTGCCTGTTCTTGGGAGGAGCTTTGCAGGCACCAGAGGGGCAGTACAGTATAGCGGTTAAGTGGCCCTGAGAAGTCCAGCTTTCTGGGTTTGTTTCATGGCTCTTTGTCACTTACTGCTTATGTGACCCTGAGCAACTTAACCTCTCTGTACCTCAGCTTCCTCATCTATAAAATGGGAATCATAATTGTACCTGCCTCTTAGAGTTGCAGTGAAGATTCAATGAGTTTATACATCTAAGATACTAAAACAGTACCTGGAATATTGTAAGCACTTTTTAAGTGTCTTAAAAATATTACTTGAATGTTAGCATTACTACTTAATAATAAGTATTATTACATCATGAAAATAGGATGATAGTATGATAATATTGTTGTAATTGATCTTGTCTAGCTCTCTTCTTTAGCTTTACCTCTTCTTTTATGAGACAGGTGAAAATGTTAGAGCATTACGTTTTCCCTGCATCTTTTGCCTAAATCAGTGATATAACTAAAAGCTTCCTCCCACTTCCTCCCCTTTGAAGTTTAGCTTTTAGTACAGGTTTTTTTTTTTTTCAATAAATTTATTTATTTTATTGGCTGTGTTTGGTCTTTTTTGCTGTGTGCAGGCTTTTAGTTGCGGTGAGTGGGGGCTACTCTTCGTTGTCGTGTGCAGGCTCCTCATTGCTGTGGCTTCTCATTGCAGAGTATGAGCTCTAGGCACGTGGGCTTCAGTAGTTGCAGCACATGGGCTCAATAGTTGTGGCACATGGGCTTAGTTGCTCCGCGGCATGTGGTATCTTCCTGGAGCAGGGTTCGAACCTGTGTCCCCTGCATTGGCAGGAGGATTCTCAACCACTGTGCCACCTAGGAAGCCCTTTAGTACAGGCTTTAAAGGGAACCTTTGAAATTCTAGAAGTTGGAATCATTGCATGACTTCTAATGTATTTTGGCTTCTCGAAAGAGCACTCAACTCGCACTCAGAAGACTTAGGTTTCATGCCTGGCTGTGCCACTTTCTGAGTGGTCTTGAGCAAGTCACCTAACCTGTCTGATCTTCAGTTTTCTCATCTGTAAAATTGGAGAATAATAATTCTTCACTTACCAAGTTGTTACAAGGACAGATGAGAATACATAGGAAGGAAGGAGGACTTTGTAACCTGTAAAGATCCATTCAATAAAAAATACAGCTGATCTCACCTGTGGAATCTAAAACAGTTAAGCTCGGAGAAGCAGAAAGTAGAAGTGATTGCCAGGGGCTGGGGGGCGGAGGGGATGAGGAGGTAATAGCTGAAGGGTGCAAAGTTTCAATGAGGCAAAATAATTAAGTTCTGGAGATCTACTATACAAAATAGTGCCTATAGACAACTACTGTATACTTAAAATTTTGCTAAGAGGGTTATTTTTTTTTTTTTTTTTTTGGGCACACGGGCTTAGTTGCTCCGTGGCATGTGGGATCTTCCTGGAGCAGGGATCGAACCCATGTCCTCTGCATTGGCAGGCAGATTCTTAACCACTGCGCCACCTAGGAAGCCCAAGAGGGTTATTCTTAACTGTTTTTTATCACATACACACACAAATAACAATAATAATACTAATGAAGGAGGTCGGAGGAAACTGTGGGATATATTTATGGCTTTGATGGTGGTGGTTTCAGAGGTATATACTTAACCCAAACTCACCAAGTTGTATACATTAAATATATACAGCTTTTTACATGTCAATCATATCTCAACAAACAGCTAAAAAAATTTAGAAATACAGCCATGTACATATACCTCTTATAATATCTGATCTAGTTTTCCACATAGCTGGTCACTCCTGTGGCCCATTCATGTTGCCCAATAAATCTTCAGCCATCTGCCCCAAAGCTTTGGCTACTTCCGTCAATTCCAGATCAATCTCGGAGGCCTAATTAGGGCTTAAATTGTGAAAGGGGTAGATTTGTGGATATGGAAAGAAACTAAAATTTTCTTCTTTTTCACCCCATTCTCTTTCTCCTCTCTCTCCTTTACTTCCTGAAAAACCTTTGAACCACCTATTCAACAAAAGGAGAATAGGTAAGAGTTTTTCTTCCTGTTCCTTACCTTTATTTCTATGGTCCTTTATTTCCATCTGTATCACATAGAGAGTGTTGTGGTTATGTGTTGATACATCTGTTATTCCTATGGATCTCTTTTTTTGTTTGTTCTTCATGGTGGGTTCTCAATAAATGTTTGTTGGATTGAATTTACCTGGATAGAATGTAATATAATTGAAGCTGTTCAGAGCTCAGAGCTATTTCACACACTCAGATCAAGTGATTTATTCAAAAGGAGTTTCAAGGGGGTTAAAAATAGAGACCTGGATCCAGGCAGTTTTGTTCAGAGAATTCTGAGGGGGTGAAATAGCTCTGGCTGCAGGCTAGGGTCTTTGTAATGAGAAAAATGCAAATATGAAGAATTGCAAAACACCACTAGGGAAATGTCTGGGTATTTTTGAACCTTTGGCAGAGATGTATTTCTGTCTGGAATACACTTCCTTCCCTTCCCTCATGTCTTTAATCTTAGTCATAGCTTAACCCTGTAGCACATAACAAATAAGCAAAATTTATAGAAATCTTTTTTTAAATCCTCATGCCTTGAAATTATGACCTGGCAATTTCTTCCCCCACCAATAATTCTGAATTCAGCAGGGAATATAAATATGGCAACTGCATATCCTGGCTTTTCCACCACAGTTTTGATTTAAAATATTATCTCAGTATCAGACTTGCTACTTTTTGGTTCATATTTATGTGAGAAAATGACTAAACGACATTATTTTTAAGGTATTATGCTTTATCTAATTATGTTTTTAAAGATAGGATAGGGAGAGTACTTGGATTCCTAAAGAAATATATTTGAACAAATTCCTGAACTTGACCAGCAATAAAAAAAGCTAGTTAAAATTAGATATCACTTTTTAAAAAAACTTCTTAATAACATATATTTAAAAGTTATAATATTTAGTGTGGGTGAAGGTTGGAGAATCAGGTTCATTCTATAGAAGGAATGTAAAGTCTTCAAAACAATTTTGCCATATCTATTGAGAGCATTAAAAAATTCATACATGTTAAACTGATAATGTTACTTCTAGGAAAACTTTCTAAAAGGAGACAAAGATTCATACATAAAGATGTTCATCACAGTATTTATAACAATGAAAAATTAGAAGAAATCTAAATATTCAGTATTAGGAGCTTGGCTACATAAATTTAGGACTGTATATCCACGCACTGGATTAATATGCTGCTTTGAATTCTTAGCACATAAATGTTCTCTGAGTGGAATGACAAAGTTGAAAATAGTGATTTCGAAGAATATTTAATGATGAAGATAATGCTCATATTAAGAACATAAGAGGGACTTCCCTGATGTCCAGTGGTTAGGACTCTGCACTCCCACTGCAGGGGACCCAGGTTTGACCCCTGGTTGGGGAACTAGGATCCCGCACTGCCAAAAAAAAAAAAAAAAGAACATAATAAGTAAAGCAAATACATAGTATTAATAATTTATATTAATATCAATGTGTCCAGCTGGAATTAAAGCAAGATCTCTAACTATGGGATTAATTTCAGTTTTTATTCCTTGAACTATTCTGTGTTTTCTAAATGCTCTATGATGAACGTGTTATTATTATAATCAGAAAAAAATAATTTAAAATTATGGAGGCTTAACAATGGACCTCAACATGGAGATAAAATATTATAGTAGAAGCCAGGTGGACTGACTGAGGGAGTCAGAAGAGGTTTGTCAAAGAAATTCTTGCTTGGAAAGAGCATCACAGTGGACCACTCTGCAGACCCTGAGGTGAGAGTTGGGCTTTGCCAGTTGCCATCCAAAGAATGCTGAGAACTCAGAAAGCCAAGATCGTGGAAGAATTTAGTTTGAACATGTTTAAAATAATTGAAAACCCCTCTGTCCAGCAGGAAAGAGGGTCAGAGAAGAGAGCACCAATAATTAAAAAAAAGTTAATAGCTATGAATTCACATAGCAGTGCAGAACAGTGTCCTGAGAAGGTCAGCCAGTCACCCAGGCAGGTCCCCCACCTCTGCCTAGGAAGGTGGAAACTAAGTAATTATTCTCCTTTATCTAAGATATTTATTAAGCACCTCATAAATACCAGGCACTGTGCAAAGCCCAAGGAATATATTGGTGAATAATATACCAGGAACACAGGTAAAATTGAACAAGTTGAGTTGATTAACTCATTGCTGCAAATGAGTTAATAACACCGTGGGCAACAGTGGGGCATTTCAGTAAGAGGGTATTAGAACGGACTTAAAGGATTTGGATTTTGATTGGGTAATTTGGGGAAGGGTTCAAGGAAACAGAGGTTTGGTCTGGATTGGGTGCTTTCAGGAGGTAGAAATAATTCTATGATTCATCATATCAATCTATCTTATCTATAGCCAGGGCAGACTGGAGTAAGGCTAAAACTGTAGTTGGGAAAAAAGTCACAGTCACTCCTATTAGCTGAAGGGAGGAGACTTGGTATTTTGTAGCTTGGACAATGTTATCATTTTCTTTCCTATTCAGATGTGAGTGCAGAGTGCTCTTGTTTTGGTCTTGATTCCTCACGGTCACAGAGTGCCTTTATCTGCTGTTGATAATGTGTGACATTGTTTGTGTTCAGTGGGAAAACATCAAGACCTAGTTATGAGTGCTGGGCCAACACAGAGCAACATCAAGGCCTAAATGGTTATATCTCACCAGCTCCTGGATATCAAGAGGCTACTTTTCTCTTTCTCACAAGTAAGTAAGTAAATGTAGAACTTCAGATTATGCTAAGTGCTATACAAAATGAATGGGATGCAACGACAGAGAATCAAGGGTGGGGTGGGATCCATTTACATAGGTTGGTTAAAGAAAGCTTCTCTTAGGAAGTAATGTTCCAGTCAAGACCAGAAGCAGGGAGTTCCCTGGTGGTGCAGTGGTTAAGAATCTGCCTGCCAATGCAGGAGACATAGATTCAAGCCCTGGTCCGGGAAGATCCCACATGCCGTGGAGCAACTAAGCCTGTGTGCCACAACTACTGAAGCCCACAAGCCGTAACTACTGAAGTCCATGTGCCTAGAGCCCATGCTCTGCAACAAGAGAAGCCACTGCACTGAGAAGCACATGCACCACAACAAAGAGTAGCCTCCGCTCACCACAACCAGAGAAAGCCCACGCACACAACAAAGAGCCAATGCAGCCAAAAAAGAAAAGACCAGAAGCACATTACATTTGCTTACATATATGTAGATCCTGATGATGATCTAAATGTATTTCTTATTGTGCGTTGTCAAAAGAAAAAAAAGGAAAACCATTGCATGATGAAGATACAAACATGGGTAAAATAAAGAGAGGAGATTGGATCCAGATCATACAAGTCCTTATAAGCAAGGAGTTTCCGTTTTTTTTTTTATTAGATTGATCAATGTAAAATTGTTGATTTTCATTTTTTTAATAAATTTATTTATTTATTTATTTGCTGCGTTGGATCTTCATTGCTGCACACGGGCTTCCTCTAGTTGCAGCTAGTGGGGGCTACTCTTCATTGTGGTGCGTGGGCTCCTCATTGCGGTGTGGCTTCCCTTGTTGCAGAGCATAGGCTGTAGGCGCTTGGGCTTCAGTAGCTGTGGCACACGGGCTCGATAGTTGTGGCTCATGGGCTCTAAAGTGCAGGCTCAATAGTTGTGGCGCATGGACTTAGTTGCTCCGTGGCATGTGGGATCTTTCTGGAGCAGGGATTGAACCCATGCCCCCTGCATTGGCAGGCAGATTCTTAACCACTATGCCACCTAGGAAGTCCCGGTTTTCATTTGGGACTAGTGATTTTGATGCTGAAAACTCGGCTTCTGTGCACCCATGCCTAATTGAATCTTAGAGACAGAGCTTTGGGTGAAGTAGAAAAGAATAGCTTTATTGCTTTGGCAGGCAAAGGAGGACACAGCGGGTTCATGCCCTTCACAATAGTGTGTCCCAACCTAGGAAGATTTGGTAAGGAGTTTTATAGCAACGGTTCAAAGGTGGGATTGCTGATGAGGATTAGGGCGTGTGCAGGGCGTGCACTCCTTTAATCTTGTCTCAGGTAGTCTCTTGATGAGCTTCTCTGAGTCCTTTAATCTGGCTTCAGGTGGTCTTCTTCTAGCATCTTCCATCTGTTGGGGGCTTTAGTTCTGTAAAGAGCTCAAAGATATTTTTATGTGTATGCCTTGAGGTGGAACCAGGACCCTGCCCTAAGGCTGCACTATTGTTTCTTGGCTTCTCCTCTCTTGTGTCTGCATCCCCTCTGCTTCCTGATTAGCAACTGTTCCAATCTGCCCTTTGGGACTCAGGGAAGGTCATGGAGGCTGGAGTCTACTCCCTACAAAGAAGAAACGGAGGACACAGAAAGGCTTCTGTGCCTAGGAGCCCCACAAGGTCCTGCTTGGTTTCAATTTCACTTGGTTCAACTTAATGCAGTTAAACAGCATTAAAGGTTCAAAGCAGCATTAAAGGTTCAATGACTGGATTTATGTTTTAAAAAGAACACCCTGGTTGCTGGGTGTAAGATAGATGGGAGGCAGGTGAGAGGGCAGGGAAAAGATCAGTGAGGATGTGATTGCTTTGAAATAACCCTGTTCTGATACAGAGTCCTCTGCACTGTTGACTTAGAAATCTGTTTTATTGATTACCCAGTGGAATGTGGGGAGTAAGGATTTGACTCATGCTAGAAAAATTCACAAGAGTGTGATAATAGTAGAATCAGAATGCCAATTTATTAATTCACAATGAGAAATAAAACAACTGAATTCTTGTGTTTATTGATTAATGCCATCTTTTTACATGGGTAGCTAAATTTCAGTCAATAGATTATTTGATGGGATTGCAAAAAATCAGAGCATGGGGAATTTGTGAGAGTCATTGCTAGCAAACTTTGTTGGTATGATCCCTACTTGGGAACACATTTTACATGGAGACTTAGTTTACACCACACAAAATGGAGCTGAAACAAAATTTTTAGAAATCAGAACATACTCTTATTACTCATAAGATACTGATATTTTGTTATATTCTATTTTTTCTCCTGTAAAAATATATTGAGGCATACGCCCAATAAATTGATTTCAAGATCTACTAATGAGTCACAACTTGCAATTTCAAAATCACTGAGTCAAATTATCTTAATGCTAGTTGGCATCACACTGTAATAGTCCAGTTTGGGATGATGCCAAACATCAGTAGCACCTCTAGATTCAGGGTGAGGCTGCAGGCTGCCCTCTGCAACACCTTCCTGGCTTTCACATTTCCTGGCAATGGTCCCAGGCTCTGTCTCCTATTATCCTCTAAAACCTGCTGGGAGACTTCCCTTGCCTCAGTTTTTTCCAGTCTCTTCTCAGGCCCTAGGTGATGGGCAGCACCTTGCTTGAACTGCCTCCGCCCTCAACCTTACCTTGCCTTTACCCTGTTAAGAAACAGTGGCCTTTCTCTCTCTGAGTGGGACAGAAGGAAAGAATGAGCCACCCACGCAGTTAACGGCCTATGCCCCAAGGTTTAATTGCACTACTCATATTTCAGATTCAGCAAATTAGGGTTAGCTGTAAGGACACAGTTCCACCTCCAGCTGAGGTCCAGGATTGACTGGACGCTTGGGTTGCAGATGAAATGAGGACTCTGCAAATTAGAGTCATGATCCACAATACCTAGGAGCCAGTAGGCCAGCAGGACCCCTGCAAGTGAGGTTTCGCCCTGGAGAAAGTAGGGTTTTGCTTGCTACTGATCCAAGCAAAACCCTACTTCCTACCAGAACAGCAAACAGGGAAATACTTCCAGAGCTCCACTAGGTCACCCAGCAGTGAGCAGGTTAGAGTTGGGGGCGATAATGCTGAGATGAGTTAGAGGTCAAGCAAGCCAAGAAGGCCTGTTGTGGGAGTGACCCTCTGGGAAGGCCCTGATTCAGGTGTTGCCATTCTAACCTCCTTCAGTTGGCCCTAAGTGGAAATGTTGTCATGTATAATTGTAAGTAGTACTGCCACTCACATCTATATTCAGGTCCTGGACTGGTTCTGATTGTTGAAAGGATTTTGTACTTTTTTTTCTTTCTTCTTTTCTTTTTCTTTATTTTTTATTGAATATAGTTAGTTTACAATGTGTTAATTTCAAGTTTACAGCAACGTGATTCATTTATACATATATACGTATTCATTTGCAGATTCTTTTCCATTATAAGTTATTACAAGATATTCAGAATAGTTCCCTGTGCTATACAGTAGGACCTTGTTATCTATTTTGTATACAGTAGTGTGTATATGTTAATCCCATACTCCTTATGTATCTCCCTCCCCACCCTCCCACTATTCCCTTTGGTAACCATAAGTTTGTTTTCTATGTTTGTGAGTCTGTTTTGGCAATATAAACTATTTGTATCATTTTTTTAGATTCCACATATAAGCAGTATCATATGATATTTGTCTTTCTCTTTCTAACTTAGTATGATAATCTCTAGGTCCATCCATGTTGCTGCAAATGGCATTATTTCATTCTTTTTATGGCTGAGTAATATTCATTGTATATATATGTATATGTATATGTATATACACACCACATCTTCTTTATCCATTCTTCCATTGATGGACTTTTAGGTTGTTTCCATGTCTTGGCTATTGTGAATAGTGCTGCTATAAATATAGGGGTGCATGTATCTTTTTGAATTATAGTTTTGTTGGGATGTATGCCTAGGAGTGGGATTGCTTGATCATATGGTAACTCTATTTTCAGCTTTTTGAGAAACCTCCATACTGTTCTCCATAGTGGCTGCACCAATTTACATTCCCACCAACAGTGTAGGTTATTACAAAATATTGAGTAAGACATGCTTAATGTTCATTCAATTTAAAATATTTTCTAAAAAATAAAAAAATAAAAATAAACAAAAAAATAAAAAATAAAATATTTTCTAATTTTGCTTGTGATTTTTTTTCCTTGGGTCCTTCTCAGTAGTTTTTTTCTCTCTCAATCTTACTCTGCCTTGTGCACCAACCTTTTTCTTTTGTATATTCATTCATTCAACAAATACTTATTGATCACCTGCTATGAGGTACTAGATACTAGTACTTGAGAGACATGAGTGAATGAAATAAGTATCCCTGACCACACAGAACATGTATTTTAGTAGCGGTTACTATTTTGTGATTTGGCCTATATTTACTCCTATCAAAGGGTTACCTTCCTTTTGAAGTCTTGACATACTATTTCCTTCCTATATCGCCATTATGACTTTACAGAACTTATTTGCAACTGTGCAATGATACCAGTGACTTTCACATTTAAAAACTACTTAATACCTCATATTTATACTTAAACAGTAGATTCAAACCTCCTGCCTGCATATATTTCCTAAATTTATAATCATCTTTTTGAGAGAGATGGTATTTATTGGGAGATGTGTTCTTCTCTGTCATATTTATGCTTTGTTCCTTCTGAACTCAGGAAGATGGACTGAATTTTCATAAGCATCGGCTAGCTTTAGGATTGAATCATAACCAAGGTTTCCTAACATTGTCAACAGAAAAAATTCTGGGATTATGCTGATTTAAATTTTCTCTTTTATACTTTCACTCTTTGAAAAATGAACAAAGTAAGGAGACTGTCCAACGACTTTGAATGTAATTAACAACTTTTCCTAGTCACTTGTGGAGTGATCATAGTTTTTTTAAATAATGAAGTAAAAAAACAAATACATGTAAAATGAAACAAAAAAAAATGAATAGATGATAAGGGATTCATATCCACAATATATAAAAAACTTTAAAAATCCAACAGCAACAAAAAAATCAAATTAAAAAATGGACCAAGGACTTGAATAGACATTTTTCCAAAGAAGATATACAAATGGCCAATAAGCACATGAAAAGATGTTCAACATCATTAATCACTATGAAATGCAAATAAAAACTGAATGAGATACCACTTCATACCCATTAGAGTGCCTATTATCTAAAAAAGAAAATAACAAGTATTGTTGAGAATGTGGAGAAATTGGAAAGTTTGTGCACTCTTTGGTGGGAATGTAAAATGGTGCAGCTACTGTGGAAATGTTATAGTGATTCCTCAAAAATTAAACACAGAATTACCATATGATCCAACAATTTCACTTCTGGGTATAATTCCAGAATAACTGAGTGCAGGGACTGGAAATGTTTGTACCCCATGTTCATAGCAGCATTATTCACAATAGTCGAAAGGTGGAAGCAACCTAGGTGTGCAACAGATGAATGGATAAACAAAATGGTCTATACATACAATGGGCTATTAGTCAACCTTTAAAAAAGAAGGAAATTCTAACACCTACTACAACATGGATGAACCTTGACATTATGCTAAGTGAAAATAAACCAGTCACAAAAGGACAAGTATGGTATGATTCCTCATATAAGGTACCTAGAGCAGTCAAATTCATAGAATCAGGAAGTAGAATGGTGGTTGCTCAGGGGCTGGGAAGAGGGGAGAATAGGGAATTGTTTCATGGGTACAAAGTTCAGTTAGGAAAGATGACAAAGTTCTGGAGATGGATGGTGGTGATGCTTTGAAAACAAGTGTGAATGCACTTAAGGCCACAGAACTGTACACCTAAAAATAGTCATAATTTTAGGTTATGTTTATTTTACCACAATTAAAAAAAATGAATACCCAGACTTGGTCTAGGTACTATGCAGATGTAATTTTAGAAACCAGGAAGCAACAATATTTCAATGCTAGAAAGTACCTTTTTTCTTTTTTTTAACTACATTTTTAAAATGATTACCTTGCTTTGGCATTGTCACACTTATGACTGGAGATTAAAATCTTAAAATCACAGTATACTCAACTAAGTTCTAGCAGTCACATTAATTTTCTGTCTAATTTTAAAAGCATTTAAATTGGTCTTCCTAGGTGGCACGGTGGTTAAGAATCTGCCTGCCAATGCAGGGGACATGGGTTTGAGCCCTACTCTGGGAAGATTCCACATGCCACGGAGCAGTTAAGCCCGTGTGCCACAACTGTTGAGCCTGTGTTCTAGAGCCCGTGAGCCACTATTGAACCTGTGTGCTGCAACTACTGAAGCCCATGCGCCTAGAACCCATGCTCCACAAGAAGAGAAGCCACTACAGTGAGGAGCCTGTGCACCATAATGAAGAGTAGCCCCCGCTCTCTGCAACTAGAGAAAGCCTACGTGCAGCAACGAAGACCCAACGCAGCCAATAAATAAATAAAATACATTTATATAAAAAAAGCATCTAAATTAGTCTTATTACTACTTACATGCTTATTAAATGTGCCACTTAAAATTTACAGGGTTGTGCATCATGGCTGAGTTCATGCTGCCATAGGAGCCTCATTAAAAGAGTTCACTGATGTTATACTATTATTAACACAGTCATTCCTGGGTATTCACAGGGGATTGGTTCCAGGATCCCACACCAATACCAAATTCTGAGGATGCTCAAGTCCCTTATATAACATGGCATAGAATTTGCGTATAACCTACACACGTCCTCCCCCCCTTCCCCACCATACTTTAAATCATCTCTAAATTACTTGTGATACCTAATACAATGTAAATAGTATGTAAACAGTTGCCAGTAGAAGGCAAATATAAGTTTTGCTCTTGGGAACTTTCTGTAATTTTTTCCCCCTAATTTTTTGGATCTGTGGTTGGTTAAATCCTCAGTTGTGGAACCCACGGATACAGAGGGCTCACTGCATTAATACAGTACATCTTTATCAGACACTCATTCAATGGCTCCTTTTTTCTTTATTTAATCCCCGTATTTTACCCTCATTGTTATTCATTCTGATCATCCTATGACTACAGCAGAATATCTTCTAAGTGTTTTAAGTTAAATTTATGTGTTATTTTACTGACTCTTCACAGCAATTCAGGGAAAGTATTATTTTGATTTTAATGGATGAGGAAACAGAGGTTGAAAAACTTGCTTACAATCACACAGTGAGTCACTGGCAAGGGAGAAATTTAGATTCAGGGCAACCTGTCTCAAAAGTCTCTCCTCAATTCCACCAGCATGTTAAACCTTATACTGTGGATCAGTCCCTTCCTGAAATCTCAGCTTTTCCATGAAGCAGGAAGAGATGATGTACAACATACATCACTGAAGAATAGCCCTAGGCCAAAAGGGAAGCAAAGATGTTACACACACAACAGCTTCATGGTAATCAGCTATCTTAAAATCTTCTTTCTCTAATTTATTTATTTATTTTACATTTGTTTGCACTTGCGAATATTTCTTATTGTCCATTGTTTCTGAGTTTACATCATGTCCTGAACAGTACGGTAGTTTATTTCAGTTAATGCTTTCTTGTTCCTTGTACATAGTTTCACTTTGAGTATTCTTCTGATGGGATGAATGCCCTGCTCTTTCATCACACTCAGAACTCTGCTTTCCTCAGTCACTCCCCACTCTCCTTCACACACTGCTGCCCAAGACTGGAGCCAAGTATTCATGCTAATTCCCAGAGTACAATCCAGACTCTTTTTTGATCAGATGAATTGACTTTGACACCAGTACTTTTACATGCCTTTACTCCTCTCATTATCCTGTTCTATGTCACCCTCTGCTGCGGCACATGCCTCCTGTCAAGACTATAGGAAAACCTCTCAAGGGATTCAACCAGCTAATTCCTTAGCTGGAGCCCTTGTGTTTTTCATATAAGGAAGTATGGAGAATCCTATCCCCCTCAGGTCCATATTGGCAATCCATGCATCAGGAAAAGAGGGACTAGATTTCTTTCCCTAGAGTTTTCAGGTACTTGCAAGAGAGGTGGTAGTATATGAAGCTGTTTTCAAGGAGCCCACGGTATAGATTGGCAATGGATAAAAGACAGCAGTTTGACCTTTCCTCATGTTTATTCATTCTACAAACGTTTGTTGGCTACTGGGTGCCTCTGCTCTTCTATGTGCAGCTTTCACTGCAGAAGGACAGACAAACTTATGGGAAATTATAGTACATTATTGGAGAGCACAGGGTGGTGTGTAGTCCAGGCTGAGGCAGGAATGGGGTGGGGGAAAGTGATGCCTGAGAAGAGTAACCAGATGAAGGGGCTAAAGTTATTCTAGAATGAGAAGATAGTGCCAACAAAGATTCAGTGGGAAAAACTTGTGACTCCAGTAGCCAGAGGGCATATACCATGGAGAAGGGGGCTGCTCTGGTGAAGGGCTCTGGGAGCTGAAGGGGCTGAGAATATGTATCTAAGTAACTGCAGTAATCACTAAAGAGCCTCAGGGGAGTAGGTGTGAGTATAATTAAAGAGACCTGAAGGGACAAGATGGTAAACTGCCTTGTATTCCATTGTAAGAAGTGTGGACTTGCCCTCAGGGCAGTGACAAGAACTTGAAAGGTTTTAGGGAGAGGATGAAGCGGTCCCTCTGCTTGCAGTGTGGAAGGTAAACTGGAAATGAGTGAGACTGGAGGCAGGAAGAACAGTTAGGAGGCTGTTGGACTAATCCTGCCTTTGAAGGGAAGCTTTTACACAGGATCGTTTGTGACATTGTGGTTGCCACTCTCTCAGGGAAAATCTGGGGAAAGTTTGTCTCCTACTCCACCAGAGACTGCCAGTGTTCCCAGGCCAATAGTTCTGCCACTGCAAACCCAGAGCTGGCCACTGACTGGGGGCAAACATGATGGTGAACCTGTCATGCCTGGAGTCCTCCACTGGCAGGACATGGAAAATCACAGAACTTGAAACTCACCTAAATTTCTAAGCCTTGTCCAGAGGAATTCTTGCAGCTCTGTAAATATGAAATCTTGGACTTTGTCACTCTTTCACTGATCTGTTCCCCCAATCCCAGCCCCATACGCTCTCGCAACCGTGTAAAATTCTAGCATCTCTCTATTCAAGTGCCATTTCCTTCATGTAATTTTCCATAATTTTTATTTCCTGGACTCCAAATAAGAATTAACCATCCTCTTCCTACGTGGTGCAGTGGTTAAGAATCTGCCTGCCAATGCAGGGGACACGGGTTCGATCCCTGCCCCAGGAAGATTCCACAGGCTGAGGAGCAATTAAGCCCGTGTGCCACAACTATTGAGCCCATGTGCCGCAACTACTGAAGCCCATGGGCCTAGAGCCCATGCTCCGCAACGAGAGGCCACCACAATGAGGAGCCCTCACACCATAGCGAAGAGTAGCCCCTGCTTGTTGCAACTAGAGAAAGCCCCGTATGCAGCAACTAAGACCCAACACAGCCAATAAAATAAATAAATAAAATTTTTTTAAAAGTTAACTGTCCTGGAAAGATATATACATCCCCATGTTCATTGCAATTTTATTTACAATAGCCAAGATATGGAAATAACCTAAATGTCCATTGATGGATTAATGGAAAAAGAAAAGGTTTTATATACATATTATTTATGTATGTATATTATATATAATCTATATATAATGGAATATTATTTAGCCATCAAAAAGAATGAAATCTTGGGACTTCCTTGACGTTCCAGTGGTTAGGACTTAGCACTTTCACTGCCATGGCCCGGGTTCAATCCCTGGTCGGGGAACTAAGATCCTGCAAGCTGCATGGTGGGGCCAAATAAATAAATAAATAAATAAATAATGAAATCCTGTCATTTGCGACAACATAGATGGACCTTGAGGGCACTATGCTAAGTGAAATAAGTCAGACAGAGAAAGATAAATACTGTATGATCTTACATGCGGAGTCAAAAAAAAAACAGGGAATTCTCTGGTGATCCAGTGGCTAGGACTTGGCGCTTTCACTGCCTTGAGTCAGGGTTCAATCCTGGTCAGGGAACTAAGATCCCACAAGCAATGCAGTGTGGCCCCACCCCACCCCTGAAAACCACTCCCCCCCCCCCCACCCCTGCAATCTCCATATGTCATAGCTACCAAGAACAGATTGGTGGTTGCCAGAAGCAGAATTTGGGAGATGGGTGAAATGGGTGAACGGAGTCAATAGGTACAAACCTCCTAGTTATAAAACAAATAAACCAGAGGGATGGAATTACAGCATGGTGACTATAGTTAATAATATTGTATTGCACATTTGAAAGTTAAGACAGTAAATCTTAAAAGCTCTCATGACGAGGAAAAAGAATTCTGTAACTCTGTATGGTGACCATGTTAACTAGACTTATTATGGTGATCATTTTGTAGTACATATAAGGGTTGAACCATTATGTTGTACACCTGAAACTAATATAATGCATGTAATTATACCTCATTTTTTTCAAAAAAGAAACAAGAATTAACTGTTCTTATTTTAAGATTTCAAAAAATTTTGTATGTACAGGTAAAACTCAATTAATCAGAGCAATGAGGGAAGTTACAAATAGTGGATCAATTAGACTAGGGCACAGTCCTACCCCTTGCCCCAGATAAATCACAAACTGTTTAACTGCCGAGTACTTCCACGTTTGCAGTGCACTCTAACGACTTGGTGAAACTCCTAAGTAATTGACTCTACCTCTACTTAGCACTAATTTTGCCTTAGAAGAAGTTTATTTTTATTTAAAAAACACTCACATAGGGCTTCCTAGGTGGCGTAGTGGTTAAGAATCCGCCTGCCAATGCAGAGGTCATGGGTTTGATCCCAGCTCCAGGAAGATCCCACATGCCACGGAGCAACTTAAGCCCGTGTGCCAAAAAAAACACTCACATAGTGCTAACTGTAAGGCACAGTCTAAGCACTTCACAAATAAGCTTCTTAACGACTGTACAACGTAGATACTAATATTAACACCCCCATTTCGAGATGAGAAAACTGAGCCACTAAGGAGGGTTTCACAGTTAATAAGTAAGGGACACAGAACTTGAACTCAGGAAGCCTAGCTTTAGGGTCTGTGCTCTTAGCCACAATTGCTTATATGTAGCCTCTCTCTCCACCAGTAGCTCTTGGAAACACCAAGTTTTTCAAATTGTTTTTTTCCTGCATTGTGACTGTCAGCCAGGGATGTGGCAGCAGCAGGGAATACAAGTATAAAAAGACACGGTTGTTGCTCTCTGGGGGTAAATCGGTTGTTTATTGAACATAACAAATCACAAAACTGTGGTTTAAAACAGCAGCCTTTTACTTGCTCACTATTCTGAAATCTGGGCTGGACTCACCCATTTGCAGTGAAGTGATGACTCAGCTAGAGTTAGAGGATCTGACATGGCCTTACTCATGTCTAGCATCTTAGCTGGTTTAGCTGAAACAGCTGGAGGCTGGCTAGGCTTCTCTCCTCCTGGTCTTTCATTTTCAGGGAGGCTGGCTGGGGTTTCCTTTCATGATATCTCAGGGCAGTAAAAAAGCAAAAGTCGAAGCAGCAAGACCTCTCAAATGCTAGGCTTGGAACTCACCCAATGTCACTTCCACTGTACTTTTTTGGTCCAAGCAAGTCATAAGGCCCACCCAGATTCACTGTGGCAGATGATTACATAATGGCTTGAATTTAGGGATATAGGTGTAGTAACTTGGTGGGTGGTTGACAGAGGGACAGAAGGAAAGATAGGTATTCCAGGCAGATAGGATAGCAGATGCACAAGTACATGGTACAAGAAAGCATGTTGTATCTGGGGAATAACAAATAGTTCAGAGTGATTAGAGTAAAGGTCACTTGAGGAAGAATAATGGTGAGAAGGTTGAAGAAGACAGTGGAACCAGATCAGGAGATGGCATGAGTGCCTTGCTAAGAAGTTTCAAATGTTACCCTTAGGGATTAGGTCATTGAGAAATTTTGATTAGTCAAGCACGCGATATTTGTGTATTTTATTTTATTTATCTTATTTTTTATACATCTTTATTGGAGTATAATCTCTTTACAATGTTGTGTTAGTTTCTGCTGTACAACAAAGTGAATCAGCTATATTTATACATATATCCCCACATCCCCTCCCTCTTGAGCCTCCCTCCCACACTCCCCATCCCACCCATCTAGGTCATCACAAAGCACAAGGCTGATCTCTCTGTGCTATGCAGCAACTTCCCACTACTTATCTACTTTACATTTGGTAGTGTATATATGTCAGTGCTGCTCTCTCAGTACGTCCCAGCCTCTCCATCCCTCCCCGTGTCCTCAAGTCTGTTCTCTACATCTGTGTCTTTATTCTTGTCCTGTCACTAGGTACATCAGTACAATTTTTCTAAATTCCATATATATGTGTTAGCATACGGTATTTGTTTTTCTCTTCCTGACTTCACTCTTATTTGTGTATTTTAATATTACTTTGAGAGACCACAAGAAGGGGTGAGATGGAAATCGGAAGACCAGTGAGAAGGCTATTGCAAAATACCAGGTATAAGAAGATGAGACCTCAATGGAACACTGGCATAGGGAGCAGAGAAGATAAAAAGGGCTCCAGAAATTTTTACGAGGCAAGATGAACAGGACATGGCGATTGAAGGAAGAACATGGAATGAATCCCAAGTTTCTGACTTTGGCAACTGAATAGATACAGGCGATTGAGTTTTATGAGGAAAGTGCTCATTTAAGCTTTGAATCAGTTTATTTTGAGATGCCTGTATGACAATCAATAGAAGTGTGGGGTAGACAAGTTGGATATACAAATCTGAATCCTAGGAGACAGGACCAGATTAAAGATACAAATACAAAATTCATCAGCAAACAGGGAGTGGTAAGAAGCCATAGATTTCCCGGAAGCATGTAGAATGAATAGAATAGAGGCTGAGAATGACCAAAAGGGAAGAACTACATTCAGTGATGAGAAGAGAAAGAGAAGTCCGTATAGAAAACTTAAAAATAACTATAAAGACAGGAGGAAAACCAGGAGGGGTGGTGCCCCATAAGTCATGGGAGAAAACAGTTCCTAAAGTACCTGGAAAAGTGCTTGTGGGATTTAACTATTGATCACTGGTAACCATACTGAGAACAGTTTTAGAGGAGTTATGATGCCAATATCCCAATTGCTACAGATTAAGGAAACCTGTGAGAGCATGCTTGTATGAGAGATGAAGGGTGAGGGGGAGTTGCAGGAAGTTAAAGAGTTCCTTCATGGAAAGTGAAGTGATCTACCAAGAGGGAAATGTGTGGGCTTAAAGCGTATGTGAGGGGAAGGCTCATAATAGTTGTGCTGAGAAAGAAAATCTTCTTTGAATGCCACGTCCTGCCAAGTTTCTGCTCAATATTCTCTCACTTTCATGCTAAACTTTGGGGAAAATCCCTTTACCTTTCATTCTCTCTTCCCCTTCACTCCTTAAAACTACTTTCATTGTAATGTGGCATTTGTCTCTATATAACAATGACTCTCAAAAAAACTACCCATGACTTTCACGTTCCATCTAATGTACACTGTGTACATTCAATATTACTTGTTCAAAAGAATGAATATGCTTGATATTCTTAACAATGTATTCTGAGATTCTGTCTAAATTATTTAATTCTGATTTCCAACAGTGAAATGAGACTATAAACTCTATTTTCTCCCAATCTCAGTGGAATGTTGTAGGAGTTGTTAAAGTGAGGTTGTAAGATACATGGAACATCTCTGAGATAATTAGCTGTAAGTAGCCATAATCATATATCTCCCTAGTAGGATTGTTTCAGGGATTAAATGAGATAATGTTAACAACAACATTCTTAATGAATATTCTTAAATATCTGGCACATGATGGCAAATTCTTTTTTAAATTTATTTTTTATTGAAGTATAGTTGAGTTACAATATTATGTTAATTACTACTATACAGCAAGGTGACTCAGTTATACACATATAGACATACATTCTTTTTCATATTCTTTTCCATTATGGTTTCTCACAGGATATTGTATATAGTTTCCTGTGCTACAGAGTAGAACCTTGTTGTGATAGCAAATTCTTATTTAATTCTTTTTTAAAATTTATTTATTTATTTATTTACTTATTTATTGTCTGTGTTGGCTGTTCATTGCTGCACATGGGCTTTCTCTAGTGGGGAGTGGAGGCTACTCTTTGTTGTGGTGCATGGGCTCCTCATTGCCATGGCTTCTCTTGTTTCAGAGCATGGGCTCTAGGTGCGTGGGCTTCAGTAGTCGCAGCATATGGGCTCAATAGTTGTGGCACACGGGCTCTAAAGCGCAGCCTCAATAGTTGTGGGACGCATGGGCTTAGTTGCTCCGTGGCATGTGGGAATCTTCCTGAGGCAGGGATCGAACCCGTGTCCCCTGCATTGGCAGGCGGATTCTCAACCACTGCTCCACCTAGGAAGCCCCCTTAGTTAGCTCTTAATAAGTATCTGGCACGTGATAGCAAATGGTAATGACTGTATTTTAGTTTGAAAATTAGCAAACTAAAATTTAGCAAGTAAAAAAAAGAAGGTCTAGTTATTTGGGGGTGCTTAGGTAGAAAAATATGTGGTGTTTATTAAATGATGTCTGGAAATTGCTTCAAAATAGTCTCTTGTGTTGTGGGTAAGGTACAGGAATTGACCAACTATAGAAGATGCGCATTTATTATTCTAATTTTGAATACATCTGAAATTTTCGTAATAAACAGTTATGATTGTTTAACTTCATGGAACTATATTGATGCAATACACTTGCTACATACCGTAGGTGAAATGAAAACTTAGTTGTAAACCATTACATGGCTTTTTGAGATTTTCAAACCTTACAGTCCACTCCACTCCCCAAAGTAAGGCAGTAACGCAAGGAATATTTAATTTGAAATGGAGATAATTACTTGAATTTACGGCTTTCGTAATATCCTAACTGGGCGTCATTCCAATTACTAGTCTTCGGTTCCAGCTAATCAACCCTAATCATTAGAAACAAACTGCAAGTCCCAGGATGCACTGCACGATTAACGTCAACTCGAGGACCTCGGGTCTCTGAACTGCTTTCCCTCGCCTTACTTGAATAGGAATAATCCCGGCGGAAATTGACATCTGTGACTCAAAGCAGATTTTTGAGTATTTGTACGCCTGGGTCGGTTGAGCGTACGGTTCTGGAGGGAAAGCGTGGCGCCTTTCTGATCAGGCTTCGCCCCGGGCAGCCTCACCCTCTTCTGGGGCTTCCCTGCGGCAGGAGGGCTCCGTTAGTGCGCCTCCAAGATGGCGACGCTGTTGGCGGTAAATTCGGGTAGGTGCGGCCGGGGCAGGAGGCAAGCTGTGGGGCACGGTGCTGACCCGTTCTTCAGGGAGAGACCCGGGCTGTGAGGTTCCTCGGAGGCCAGGCCCCTACTTGTGCATAGTGCCCGCTCCTCCCTAGCTCTGGGCCTAGAGTCCCGCCCTTCCTCAGTTTGAATGGCGCGCGTCGGCGCTGCGGCTTTAGCCCTGGCGTGGGGGCTTTAGGATCGAGGGAAGGAGGCTTGGTTCCCTGGAACCGGGCGTACAGTTCTCCCAGCCCAGGGCCGAGCCTAGTCCCTTCCATTCTCCGCCCCATTATGTGTCTGCGGTCCGAATTCCTGCAGGATTTGCGAGTCTCCGGCAATGAGGCCAGGAGACCTGAGATATTTCTCAGCCAGGAGCGCAGGTTGAAATCTCGCACCTCAGAGTAGGCACTGGGGCACCTCATGGCGGTTGGGTGGGTGGCGGTGGGGGGGTCCTGCAGAAAGCGAAGTCCCTTGATTATGAAGCCTGCAATCTAGGTGGCCCGGTGGTGCCGTGACTCCCAGCTCTGCCTGTGTGGCCCGTTCCTGGATGCTCCTGTACCTTTAGAGCAGTAGCTCTTAGGGGAGGGGCAGAATCTGGAAGGGAGTAAAGAAACTCTGGAAGATTTGGATTGGGTCCTCTTGGTAATTTTCAATCTAGGGAGGTACCTCCAGCCCGCCCCCAGCGGGGCGTTTGAAAGAGTTGAGTGCATTTTGATTGTCACAATTCTTGGGATGCACTGCTGGCTCCTAGTGCGCGGGCCAAGGATGCCAAAAGTGCTGCCTGAAAATGAAAAATTTCCTGTTCAGAATACTTTGAGCCGTACTAAGCTGCATGGTCAGTTAAGAGCACATCTGTGTGGTAAATGCTTGTAGAGGATCTCACTCAACAGGACTCTTTTTCTGGGCGCCTTTTCTTTCTGTCTCTATACAGCCTTTTTGTTGCTGGTTTGTTCTTTTCACACAACTGATATTCTTGAAAACTTGTCTAAATCTGACTTTTGCAAATCAAACCATTTCAGAAACACTATGATAAATTATTTTATAATAATGAAAGATTATGTTTTTTGAGCACCTCCTTCTTCCCGGGCACTGGACTGAGCGTTGTACTTTTATCTCATTTAGTCCCCTTTATACAACGCTGGGGTAGCTGCTATTAAACACCTCATTTTACAGATTTGGAAATAGAGTCTTAAGAGTGGTTAAGTAACCTCTTCAAGGTTATACAGGTAATGATTCGAAGTCAGTCTTTGATACTTAAACTTCTACATGCTCCTTCTTAAGCAAAACCTAATTCATTTCATTACATAATGTTTTCATATATCTGAATGTTAATAGTGAAGTTACTTTCTTAATATTGCTGTCCTGCTCTCCTACCCAGATGTAGACTTAAAACAAGGCTTGCATGTTATATGTGTGATTATACACTTTTCTTTAGTATATACTCATCTTAAGTTATTGTCATTAAACATAAATCGTTGAAGGAAAAGGAGTTGCCTACAGCTGCAAAGAGTATACATTGTATAACAAGGCCTTGTGGCAGGAGTGTTTAATTGGCCATAGAAAGGAAACATTTTTAAGAGCCCAGTTAGGAGAATTTTTTTTAAATTAATTAACTATTGTATTTATTTATTTATTGGCTGTGTTGGGTCCTCATTGCTGCACATGGGCTTTCTCTAGTTGTGGCAAACGAGGGCTACTCTTCGTTGTGTGTGCGGGCTCCTCATTGCCATGGCTTCTCTTCTTGTGGAGCACAGGCTCATGGGGTTCAGTAGTTGCAGCACGTGGGCTCCAAAGTACAGGCTCAACAGTTGTGGCGCACAGGCTTAGTTGCTCTGCGGCATGTGGGATCTTCCTGGAGCAGGGCTTGAACCCCTGTCCCCTGCATTGGCAGGCGGATTCTTAACCATTGCGCCACCTAGGAAGCCCAGAATATTTTTTTTTTAAGTTAAATGTCCAGCGAAGCAACCCAAATGCCCATTGACGAATGAATGGATAAACAGTGTGGTCTGTAGGTATACGATGGAATGTTATTCAGCTTTAAAAAGGAAATCCTGTCCTGTGCTACAGTATGAATGAATCTTGAAGACATTCTGCTACATGAAGTAAGCCAGTAACAAAAAGACAAATACTGTATGATTCTATTTATATGAGGGATTGAAAATAGTCACATTCATAGAAACAAAGAATGTTGGTTGCCAGAGGCTGGGGGGAGGGGGATATGGGGAGTTGTTTAACAGGTACAAAATTTCTGTTTTGCAAGATGAAAGAGTTCTGGAGATCTGTTGTGCAACAATGTGAATGCCCTTAACTACTGAACTGCACACTTCAAAATGTTTAAGATGGCAAATTATATGTTATGTGCTTTTTACCATAATTCAAAAAAAAAAATTAAACATCTTAGAGTTGTAGAAGGGGGAAAAAATAGAGGTTGTAGAGTTCAAAGACCTATGCTTGAGTTTCAGGTGCATGATTTACTAGTATTGTGAACTGTATCAGCCCAGCAAAGTAGACGTACAGGCTTGTGAATAAGCAGCCATTAACACTAATAATCCTTGGATGGCTGTCTGGTCACCTCTGTCCTGTTCATAGTATTGTCTGTTTCAGACTTTTTCCACACTTACTGAATCTTTAACCTCCGACTGATCCCTCAGTCTCCTAGTCACAGAGAAAATAGAAGCCAACAGGCCTGAACTAATTTTTTCACCCATGAACCTACAAACCTAGATATATCTACACTCTTTGGGTCAGTTTCCCTGTGTCTTCCTAAGGTAAATCCCACCCTTTACGCCTTTATTATTCCCTCTCCTTCCTTTTCTGTCCACTAACCACCCTCTTTATCTTGATCTCATGCCTCACTCCAGTTACTGTCCTCTTGCTCCTCTTCACAGTGAAACCTTTCAAAGATTCACCAGTATCCACGGACTCCGTTTCCATACCTTCTCCTCCCCCACCCACTCTAGTGTGTTCTATCCTCCTAAACAGCTTTCAACTTTCAGATGCTTTTCTATTTCACTAACTCCAGCAGACATTTGGAATCTTTATCTCACTTGGTCTTTTAGGATACAGACCAAAATCCTTAACATGGGCTGGTAAGCCCTGCATGGTGTGGCAGTCGCCTCCCTTGCTGAACCCTTCTCGGTACTCTCGCTCTCTTGGCATTTTCAGGGGTTTGAGATTGCGGCGTTTCCTCTAGCCTTGGGAACCCACATGCTGTCCTCTTTTCCTGGAACGTATGTCCACCATGTTCCACTCCTACTTTTGTCCTTCACATTTCAGCCTAATCATCACTTGCTCAGTCAACCCTTCCCTTCCCTGATCTCCCTGGCTAGGTCAAACTCCCCTATTATGTGATCTTTGCCCTGGGTTCTTCACCTTCATAGCACTTACCATATTAGATATTGCCCTTATGTATGACTGTATGCTGAGTGTGCTTCCTCACTGCACTGTGAGCTTACCCATACCTAGTACATGATGAATGAGTGAATAAATGTGACTTGCTGGAGGTATTCCAAACATTTAGGAAAATAAGTGTATTTCTCAAATGAGCAAATCACTTATGTTAAAAATACAAATTTAATAATTTGGAAAAATTATAGCCTCCTTTCATCTGTCATCAGTAATGGAGATATTTACCAAAATTAGTCAAACCACAGACAAAATGAAGGTAAATCTTTGTTGCAGCTACCTTCTGTGATGTGCTGATGTCAATGATGGACTCAGGAGGCTGGTATATGTGGGCCCTTAGTGTAGATTTTTGATCTGTTATTGGATGCCTCCCCATAAAAGGGGGGGAAGCGGAATTTTCTCTAGAGTTTATTGAGCTTATTCAAGCTAAGTATGTATAGTGCAAAGAAAGTTATTCTTCAGAGGTTCTATGAAGTGTTACTTTTACAGTTTACTTTTGTTAGCTTTTTTCAAATTTTAAAAACGCCTGTGGTAAGGCAGGTTTCACATTTGCCTACAAGTCATTTTTGACAACTTTCCTTCATACCCTGTGCCAGTCAGTTACCAGTTCTGACTCTACCAACAGGCCTTGCCTTTCTATTTTACTGCCCTCATTCTGGTTAAGGTTCTGTCACCTATGAGTAGCTTACCTACCCAACATCCTTGAGTCCTGACACTTCATATTCTAGTTAATCCATTGGTCACACCATTGTCCAATTTCATTTTGTCATCACCTACTTGAAACTTTCCCATTTACTGATAGGAAGCATTCCATCTTGGCCAGGAATACAAAGCTCATACCTACTTTGTCCTTTGCAGCTGGAAAGAGCCAAGAAAATGATCTCTAGGGAAGTCAGCTAGTCACCATCCAACTAGCACCTCACAGGCAGTCACCAGAATCCAGGGTTGGGTCCTCATTTTGGCAGGCCAGAAACTGTGATATTTGTTAGTGTATTCAGAGTTGAGTAGGTTCCAGTAATTGATTTTCTCTGATCGCACTCAGGAAAAACATCTATAAACTAGTATGTCAATTAATTGATCTTTAGTGGGAGGTACATCTGCATTGGTACTCATTTCATCAGCACAATTTTTTATTCTAGAAATTTATATGACGAGCTATATTTTTCATTAGAATATTGGCAAGTTTAGGATCAAAACAGGAGAAGCAAAGCAGGGAGTTGGATGATTGCTCTCTATGTAAGGTCTAGACATGGTGATTCCCATTCCCCCACATCCCACACCAAAGACCTGATACATGACTTCCTGCCCTGCCCTTCAGATTAGGTTAAATTCTTCCTTTTATATGTTCTCATAGCACTGTGTACTTCTCCATTAGACTGGTAGTTGTGTTTTGCATTCTGCATTTGATGCCTGTCTTTCTTGTCAATCTGTAAGTTCTATGAGGCCTGGGATCCTGTCTGTTTTGCTTGCTCTATACTCCCTATGGATGGCCCTCAATAAATGTTTTTTGAGTGAATGAATGATCCAGCTTGACCGATTTAGTCTGCTCTCCTTGCACATCCCTTTAAAAAAAATTTGCCCAGTAAATTGTTTTCCTCTGACAACATTGTTCATAAGATTGTAATGCATTTAGTTAGGTTATCTTGTATGTCGTTCTGACTGTCCTGGTGACTTTAGTGGGATTTGTGTTTTCTCAGATGGCAGTTAAATGTTTGCAGACCACCCTTTACGGTTTAAGCTATAGTTATTTCACCTGTTGAGTGAGTGATTGATTTTGATTAGTTTCCCTTTCAGAGTCTTTATAAACACATGGGGTAAAGTCAGGATTTACTTTATATTAAGTTAGGTAAAATGACGTTTGTGTTATTGCTTGTGAATTCTGATATTCTTTTATATTAATGTTTGGTTCGTATATTTAACTCCTTATATTTAAAAGTAGCTGTGAGCATGGCTAAAATGTATAGATAGTAACTTTATTTCCCAATATATGTTGTATTTGGTGCTGATTTTATTTATTTTCTCTTTAAGCTGCTAGTCTGTGGGGTCCTTACAAAGACATTTGGCAAACTGTGGGAAATGCTCTTTGGAGAAGACAACCTGAAGCTGTCCATCTCCTTGACATGATTTTGAAGAAACACAAACCTGATTTCATCTCATTGTTCAGAAACCCAGTAGGAAATTTTCTTTTTTTGCTTCTTGGATTTGCTTTTTCCTTTAAAGTTTGAAGGAGCAAGTAAATTCTTAATGTATGTAAATGAAATGTTACTTGTTCTAGTTCATTGATTCATGTTTTTTCTAAAAATGGAAATTTCCTAGGAGCAGTTATTATCTTCTCTCTGTTCTCCATTGAAGTTAATATTGTATTTATCTCTAGCTAGGAGATATCTTAATAGTATTTGAATAAGATTTAGAAGCTTCTGTATGTTCCAGAAATGTGAGCCTCCTTAGAATTTCTAACTTATAGTTAATCCATCTAAGCTTAGTAAGATTGATTATTTTATTTATTTCCAGGTACACTTCAACATTTTAACTCTTCATAATGTTATGTAAGTTGTGTTAGCTGAACTAATTAATTCTTATATATTGTTAATCACTGCATCTTGACATACTTTTCAACCAGGAGTAAAGTACTTCAGTGGCGGGGATTCATATTTGGAAACTCCTTTCCCTGCTGTTTGACAGTTTTTTTTAATAGACTAATAAGACGGTCTAAGAACTATTTATAGGTTTGTCTTACCAGAAAGAGCCTTAGCCTGGGAGCCAGTCGAGCTGAGTTCCAGTCTTGGCTCTACCACTAAAGAGTTGTGTGACCGCAGGCAAGTCACTTGACTTATCTGGGCATCAGTTTTTCCATTCTGTTAATAGAGAAGTTGAATTAAATGACTATATGGCCTTTTTCAAGATATAAATACCTAAGATTTTATGATCTACTTAGTAATTCTATATTTTATTTTTTAAGTATTTGCACCAAGTAAGTCTTTTTGCAAATAAGACTACATTTTAAAATAACGTACTAATAAGCTATTATTAGTCCTACTAATCAATTAATTCAACAGTTCATTTCCTTTTGTTATTTTCCACTTGAAGATTTATTGTCTTTATATTTATTAAAGATATAATTGGAAAGTTCCTTAGACACTTGAAAAATAGTATGCTATTTTGTGTGATTTCTCAACATTTTATAGTTCAGAGTTTAGCAGAAGCAGTTATTGAGAAGGTAATAATAGTATAAAAAGTTGAAAGTGGTGTAAAATGTTACCTTATAAAGGTCTAACTGTAGATTATCTGATAAGAAATGCTGTTTGTCACGTTACCAGACTGCCTTATGAATAAACTTCTCTAGGTAACAATTTAATACCTTGTCTCTATGTGCTATTTTCATTACATGGTCTTATTTATTTATTTTTATTGTTGTAGCCAAAAAATGTTCAGCAGCATGAGAAGGTTCAGAAAGCCAGTACAGAGGGAGTTGCCATCCAGGGTCAACAGGGAACCCGACTTCTTCCTGAACAGCTCATTAAAGAGGCCTTTATCCTCAGTGACCTTTTTGATATTGGAGAATTGGCAGCTGTTGAACTTCTCCTTGCTGGTAGGTTGACTTTTAACTGAACCTATGGTGAGGGTTCAGTTATAAATATAAAATTATTCACTTGTAATTTAAAATGGTATATCATTTAGATTCTAAAATAGTTTCTAAAAATGTAGTTTATTTGATATTCACAATATTTCCTTTTGTTTATCTTTGACTAATGGGAAGGCTTTAGTTTAGTGATCAGACTTGTTAAAGGAAATTTGGCTGTTTTAAGATAGACTTTTTCATGGTGATTGACTAGCATAGAATGAGTGTATCTCAGAAGTTTTGTAGCACAAAGCATTTATTGTCATATAACGAATAAGAAGGTGAGGTCACTGCTTTCTCGGAGTTTCTTTTTGAGGAAGTGATTCAGATAATGAATAGGTAAAGAGTAAGATCATTTCAATAATACTGAGTTCTAGGAAGAAAATAAAACAAGGCAGTGGGGTATAGCCAGATAGGGGCTGATAGGGGACAGTTGTAAGTAGGGTACTTAGAGAAGGCCTCTCTGAGATTGGGACATTTGACCTGGGACCTGCACGATGACAAGATACCAGAGTTGTTGGGAAAGGGTGTTCCAGGGAGAGCAGACAGCTCGAGGTGTGAACAAAGGCCTGCTGAAGGATACAAAGACCACTGTGGCCGGAACATCAGGAATGACGGGGAGAGCAAAGGAAGATGAGGACAGAGCAGGAGTCAGATCATAGTCTTGCGGGCCATGAAGATTATTTGGATTTTATTCTAATTGCAGTGGGAAGTTGTTGGCAGGGACTTTAAGCAGGAGTTACAGAATCCAGAATAACTGAAATTATTTCTCTGGCTGCTATATAGAGAAAAGATTGACATTTCCATAAAATAAGCAGTTCATTTTAATTATAGCAGGGGAGCCATGTGAAGAAGCCAGGTGGGCATTTTAATTGAAAGAAAGTCTAATACGTCTAAAGATAGCATGTGGCTGCCAGAATCCTTTTTGACCTAATGCCACATTAAAAGTGTGATATTGAGAATGACTAAGGTTGTTTTTCTATTCTGTGATGGAGATGTTAACTGGACATGCTTGAATTTTGAGTTTAACTCAAAACTTCATTTAACAAATATTTTTTCCGTGCATATTATGGGCCAGGCACTGTGTTAAGACTCCAGGGATATAAAGATGAATAAAACTTCAACTAGTGTAAAGGAGCTCATGGTCTCAGTAATTGAGAAAGACGTGGAAACCAATAATTATGACACCACTAAGTGCATTAATGCAAGGTTTAGGGTTAGTCTAGGGGGGCGGCTTTTAAATTGGCCTCAGTTTGTACAGAGAAGTTCACAGAGATCACAAGCCTTAAGGTAGTTGGTGAAAAATGAGTAGGCAGGACTTCCTAGGTGGCGCAGTGGGTAAGAATCCGCCTGCCAATGCAGGGCACACGGGTTCGAGCCCTGCCCCAGGAAGATACCACATGCCACAGAGCAACTAAGCCCATGCACCACAAAAAACAAACAAACAAACAAAAAAAAATGAGTAGGCATATGTCAGGCGGAATAGGTGTGGAATAGGTGTGCACTCAGGAAGGCAGAGGGCATCCAGACAGAAGAAGTTGCCTGTAAGAGATGTGAGGTAGTGAGATGAATTTGGGGCACAGAAGGGAGTAAAGTGTAGGAGCAATTGGGCAAGGGGAGGAAAAAACCGTAGGAAATGAAACTATAGGCAAAGCATTTCAGAAAAGACAAAGTAGAACTTATTCAAAGGAGAACAGTTAAAAAGGGCAAGTAAAAGCTGAAACGTAAGAAAAGGTTATTTAATTTACTGGGGGAAGAAACTTACAAAGATTTTATGGGAAAGAGAATAAAACAGTGGGTAGATGTTTGAAGTAGAGGACCCTTAGGACCCTTTAAACCCTAATATTCTGTGATTTCTTTGAACCGAACATTGGTATAGTGATTTTTGTCGCAGCCTAAACACATATGTGTTTATTTACTGAATTATTTCTCAACTTCCTTTTCTAGGAGAGCACCAACAGCCACATTTTCCTGGCCTCACCAGAGGATTAGTAGCTGTTCTTTTATACTGGGATGGAAAGCGGTGCATTGCGAATTCCCTGAAAGCCTTGATACAGTCTCGACGAGGAAAGACATGGACCCTTGAACTTAGGTCTGTTTGCATGCTAGGATTTCAAAGGGTTAATTAGAAATTGCTTGAAAAATTATAATTTTAGAAACAAAAATTTCTCTTTAGTATGTATAATTTAAGTATAGTATATAATGTAAGTTGAGGAATAAATACTCCCTTATTCTGCCAAGAATGACCCAAGTTTAAAGCTGCTTTATTTTGTCAACAAATGAAATATAATTAGTTTTTTATGGTTAGAAGTTTACTGAAACACAATGAGCTAAAAAGAATGAAAATAGCTAGGTTATGGCTCATCCTGATTGTTTCCAATAACCCAACATTACTGTCAAAAGAGTGTTTGCTATATCCATGTGATGAGGAAATATAAACATTACTATTCATTATAACTTTATTGATTTTTCTTCATTACAGTCCAGAGCTTGTTTCCATGACAACACGGTTTACTGATGAGCTGATGGAGCAAGGATTAACTTATAAAGTTCTTACTCTGGTGTCACAGATTGATGTTAACAATGAGTTTGAGAAACTACAGCGCGAGAGAGGTTTGGGCAGTGAAAAACATCGAAAAGAGGCAAGGGTTCAATGACATCAATTCACGGGTTGTCTGTGCCACATCTTGGAGCCAGAAAAGTCATGTCAACTAGAACATTCTTCTAATACAGGCATAGGAAAATTAACAATGCATATTAAAGTGTGTAGGCGGTTGTGTCCATGAAATCGGCTTGCATTTGTTTCAGCCTCTTTCTAGTTGCTGTATGCCATGCTAGCACTTTTTCTAGAATGAGCCTTTTAAGAAATTGCTTATCCTATAGAGGAGGTTGGAACTTAAGAATGAGGAATTAACATTAGGGTTTGTTCAGAATTGCAGAGGTGAGATTTTAGGGTCACTTACAGATTCAGATACATTTATTTAGTTTGCATTTTTAATAGATAGTTTACATTTTGGAATAAGATCAGGCTTCACTAATTTGTTTATACTGATAATCATTCATCTTTATTTCTAGGTCTCTGATCTCATTAAGGAGTGCAGGCAGTCTCTGGCAGAAAGCCTTTTTGCCTGGGCTTGCCAGTCACCTTTAGGCAAAGATGACACTCTACTCCTTATTGGACATTTGGAAAGAGTGACTGTTGAGGCTGATGGCTCGCTGGATGCAGTGAATCTGGCTCTTCTTATGGCGCTTCTGTATTGCTTTGATATCAGCTTTATAGAACAAAGCACAGAGGAACGTGATGGTATTGGATTTTGTACCTATTAATACATGTATTTCAAAAAATCAGATTTAATTGTGGAGATAACATTTAAGAAGGGTGATATTTTAACAAATAAGATAAAAATTGTATATTTTATTGCTTTGTGTGTAATTCATCCATATTTGAATATTTAGATACAAGGTCACATTTTTAAAGTAATTGCAACCCTATTAGATATTTCTGTTATCTTTTGGGGTTTTGGAATGGGAAAGTGCTAAAGGATTTGTAATATATGTTCATGAGTTATGCATGCCTAATTTACTTGCTTGTTTCTTTACTATTTATTCACATTTTAAACCTTTAATTCTAAGGGAGTATAACTAATTTTTAGTAATATATCATCTTTTGACTTTTTTTTTTGTGAAGTAGATAAAATTTCTCTTGGTAATCTTATAAACATTTACTGCTTAGACCTGAGGATCTCAAAAATGATTCCCACAAAGGAAGATCATTGCCATTTAATGTCATAAATACTTATAATTTTTCCAACAGTTGTCCCCTGTCTGCTATTGACTGTGTCATCACAGTCTCCTTTTACTGGGTATGTGAGGAAAGCAGATATTTCCCACTCCTCTTTGGTGATCATCCTTAGCCATTAGGAAAGGCTTATTTAAAACACCACTACCCTTTGCCTCCAATCAAATTGTCACATAATATGTTGTGTGTTATATAACAAGCAGCAGCACCTGTGCTACTCTTATAGGACTACTGCCAGTGAATGCATTGGTCAGATTTCCTGTATTGAATGAAATGAAGCACAGAATTAAGTAGATGTTGGCTGTGTTAATGGAAGTTTGTAAGCTGGAACTTTCAAAAGCTGGATAGGATGAATGCCTGGAAAGTTTCATAGTCCAAGATGTAAAGTTTTTTGCATTAAGTTGTAATGGTATTCATTTCAGGCACTTACATTGATTAGCTCATCTTAATTACTTGTTGATCTTTCTGTATATCTTTGTTAATGGGAGAAGTAAATTATTCATGTATAATAGTAGACAGAAACTTTAAAAATACAGAAAATTAAAGAAAGAAAGTGTTCTTCCTGGTTGGGAACCACTGAACTAGTTTTTCACAAGATAGCATCAAAACAAAGTATAAGAAAATAATGAAGTAAAATAAATGAGTTCGTAGGTGATCAGTGATGTTTCCCATTATCTTAATATTTATTTGTAATCCTGTGCTTTGTTTGAAGTACCATAGTATCATTGAACTATAAATTGAAAATTCCTTAATTACTATTTGGCTATTTCATTTATCTTATAATCAGAATAGATACATGTTTGCAATTTGCATGTTTTGTTTTGGTCAGGGTTTTTTTTTAATATTTTAAATTCAGGTTATTGTTTATCTATAAAACTGTCTTTTTTGATCTTTAAATAATATTGATTTATATTTTGGAATTTATATACAGAAAAAAGAGTGGCTTTAACTTTTTTCAAAAATATAGTACACTTATTAAAAAAATCACTGAAAATAATGAAATTAAAATTTAGGATTATTGTCATTGCTTTCATTTTTAGTTTATGTATAGTTTTTACGGTAGTGTACTTTTTAAAAAATTATTTAATTTAATTAATTTATTTTGGCTGTGTTGGGTCTTCATTGCTGCATGTAGGCTTTCTTTAGTTCTGGTGAGCATGGGCTCTAGGCTCATGGGCTTCAGTAGTTGCAGCACATGGGCTTAGTAGTTGTTGCTCACGGGCTCTAGAGCACAAGCTCAATTGTTGTGGTGCACGGGCTTAGCTGCTCCGCGGCATATGGAATCTTCCCAGACCAGGGATTGAACCTGTGTCCCCTGCATTGGCAGGCGGGTTCTTAACCACTGCACAACCAGGGAAGTCCTACAGTAGTGTACTTCTTATTTCGAACAGTAATGTTAATTAGTCATAGATTTTTTTTTTAATATAAAACAAATCCTTTTATTTTTCAAGTGTTTTCAAAAAACCATTCTATACTTAAGCCGGTCTTGAAGATAAGCACAAAATCTACCTGTTTACATTTTTTTACTCACAACTCAAGCACCCATTCTGTGCATAGTCATAGTTTTTTGATGAGAATACTCTTTCTGATTCTTAGACGTTATTCCTATCTATCAGAAGTGAAAATTTTCTCTACTTTTTGGTATAGTTGTCTGTTTTTGTTTTCAGATATGATACATCAACTTCCGCTGTTGACAGAGAGACAGTACATTTCAACAATTCACTCTCGCCTTCAAGACTCACAGCCTTGGAAACTGCCGGGATTGCAAGCCACTGTGAGACTTGCCTGGGCACTGGCGTTGAGGGGGATATCTCAGTTACCTGATGTGACAGGTAAACTGATTGTACGTTATTTTGTTATGAGAAATGACGTATCAACATTTAATGGTATTTTGGAAAAGGTGTTATCTTTGACATGTATAAGCATGAGCTTAGGAGGATATCTAGAGTTGTGGTAAATGAAACTTTGTGAAATACAGACCTTTTCCTTTTTTCTTGTCTCCCAAAAGGAATTATTAGAAATATTTTTTCCCTTTCTTGCAGCCAGTGACAGTTCTCTTTTAACTTCTTTTTTTCCTTAAGTGTTTTAAATTTGAAATGACAGTATAACAATATATACTTTTTACATTTTTCTTTGTGGTTTTGTTCACAGACTAATTTTTCTCACATTGTGTCGGATTAATAACTAGTATTATTTTAAAATACAATATATTAGGATTTATTTGGTTCAGTCAATAAGAGATGTGGAATTCTGACTTCCAGCAATGTGTTTTCCACTGCAGCATATCCTCTTCTGCTGTTTACATTCATGTAATTATACTAATAGTGGTTTACTCTAACAAAATGAGAACTATGCTTTTGTTGTAATCTGAAGCCACCCCCCCAAATTGTCACTTCTGTAGGTTTTCACAGTAAATCTGAAAAGGTTTTATTTATTTTTTATTTTTTTAAAGCTTTTATTTATTTTGGCTGTGCGGCGAGGCATGCATGATCTTAATCCCTCCCCCAGAGATGGAACCCGTGCCCCCTGCAGTGGAAGCACGGAGTCATAAACACTGAACTGCTAGGCAAGTCCCTGGAAAGGTTTTATTAAAGTTTACAGTCTTATGTCAGTGTTTTCTAGTCTTAGAGTGCAGATTCCAGTATCTCAACAATTGTGTGATTCTAGAACATTTTGTTCTCTAGTCTCATGCTGTTCCCAAGTGGGCTGTGGAAAGCTTTTTTTGTGTTACAAGTATTTCTTTGGCCAAATGTTTTTTATATTAAAGCTGATAAATGGTGAATTAGATATTTACCTTCATGTATAAATTCTGTTTCTTCACTATACCTCTTATTCATTTACAAGTCTTATTTGAGTACTTTTCTGGCATAAAATTACCCTGTATACTTTTAAGTAGCTATGTGATTGTTAATCAAATTCATATACTATAAATTACTGTACCATTGCCCTAATCTTGAGAGGCACAGTAGAATATGCTGTGCTTCACTGCTGAGTAGTAGATAAGAATAGTCTAGGAGTCTAGACCTTGTTTCAAGTGCTAGATCTTTGGCTACTTAATCTCTCTTTAGTTTTACATGCTCATACTCTTTTGTAATCTTTGAAATTAGGGGTATTATAAAGAAGCTTTTTTTTCTCAGCTGTGCCTCGGGGCTTGCGGGATCATAGTTCCCTGACCAGGGATCAAACCCAGGCCCTCCGCAGCAAAACTGCCGAGTCCTAAGCACTGAACCACCAAGGAATTCCCTATAGTGAACATTTTAAACTATACATTTTTTTCTGTTAATTTATATTGTAAAAATTACTAGAAAAGATGAATAGCTTATATTGTAGAAATGGCCATTTCTTAAAATAATCCAGACAAGTTTTAACAAAGATCTGAATTTTGAAAAGTTATTTCCCATTCTTTTTATCGACTTCTGGAAGTTTGTCAGTTCTGTTTATTACATATGTTACATTTATTTTATAAAAAATGCGTTTTGAATTTTACTAAACTGTATAAAAATTTTATATACTGTTTTAAGATATCAAAACTCAATTTACATTAAAATATTAGTGTGCTTTATTACCTAAGTAAGCAGCCTTCAAGAAGTAGTTCTTAATTCCAGTATTTCTGGATTCAAGTGAAGCCTTGGAACTAATTATTATTGTTATTAATATTTAACTAATATTAATTTAGTAATTAGTAGTAGTAATAATAAAGAAGTAAGAAACTATTTTGTTCTCAAGGAGTTTGTATGATATGGGTGGATATACAGGCTTAATTTCAAAATGCAAAACAATACATAAACAAAAAAAGAAAAACCAGCCAATCTCTTTTCCTCTGGTTGAGACTGTCCTTGTTTATATTTAGTCCTGACCCTTTTCAAGGCATTGAAAACGTACGTTAAGTAACAATGTATTTGGTCTCTATGACAGTGAAACAGAATAAGCTATTTAACAGTTCTTTTCCAAAGCCAGATTGTCACAAAATTACCTAGCAATTTTATATTTAAAATTTAAAAGAAGTAAACAGCAAAGCAGTTTTTGATAGACACAGCATCACTTATGACATACTTTTACTGAGAAAAATGGAATGTAATTAATTGATCACCCTCTCAAGAACAAACTATTTTTAGTGTATCCAGAGGACAAAGGAATATGGTAACTGTACTACTGGCATGCACTGCTAAACCACATGGTAGCAAATGCTACAGGATAAAAGACCCAGTTTCTTTAGCAAATAAAGGGCAAGAGAAAAATGAAAAAGATCTTAGAGGAGCCTACAGATGTATCAGTTAATTGCAATGTGTAGACCTTATTTGGATACTGATTCTAGCAAACAAATCACACAAAAGATAAAAAGCAAAAAAATAAAACCAAAGTCTTTCATAACATTTGTGGGACAGCTATAAATTTGACCACTGTCTGGATATTTGATATTGAGTTATTTTTTAAGATACAATGTTATTGTGTATGTGGTGTATTTTTTTCTTTGTTCTTTAAGTATCATTTCCAGTTTATACTTAGGAGTGTAATGTTAAATTGTCTGGAATTTGCTTCATTGTAACTTAGGTGGGGGGGGGGAATGCATGGAGATCGAGATAAGATTGACTATAAATGGAAAATATTGAAGCTAGGTGATGGGGATGTGGAGATTCATTATACTAGTTTTATCTACTTTTAGATATCTGTTTGAACTTTTCCAAATACGAAGGTAGAAATATTACAAGTAGACCACTTTGTCTGTAGGTTAAGATTTAGTTTTTCAATTTTTGCTATTTGTTTACCAAATTAGTACAGTTGCTTAAGTGGCCATGTTTTTGGTCTTCACTTATTGGCTGTAAAGACTTTTTCTGAATGATCCAGTTCATTTCACTGAAATTAACACCTTAGCATCATTTTAATATGTTAATATTTTGATAATAGCTCTCTGACTACGTTTGTGTTATACATCTCTTAAGTTTTTTTTATCACTCTTCATGTTATTGTGAAGAGCAGATGATTTTCTACTATACTTTTTCTAGTTCTTTGGGGTTTGTGAGTCAGTTACAGTTACATGCTGTCTTACTTTGTGTATAACACATCAGAAGTTTGAAAAGAGATATGATTTTTTTTTAATTTAATATTTTATTTGGCTGCATTGAGTCTTAGTTGTGGCACTCAGAATCTTCATTGCAATGCATGAGCTTCTCTCTAGTTGTGGTGCATGGGCTCTAGAGCGCTCCAGCTTAGTTGCCCTACAGCATATGGGATCTTAGTTCCCCGACCAGGGATAGAACCTGCATCCCCTGCATTGGAAGGTGGATTCTTAACCCCTGGACCACCAGGGAGGTCCCCGAGATCTGAATTTTGAAACATCAGCAGAATATTATGAGATATTATAGTCTAGTTTAGTAACTTTTCATCCATGTGCTGTTTTTTCTAAATATGTTTCTAGCTCTGGCTGAATTCACAGAAGCAGATGAAGCAATGGCAGAGCTCGCAATTGCTGACAGTGTTTTCCTGTTCCTCACTGAATCTGTAGTGGTGTCAGAAAACTTCTATCAGGAGGAATTTTATATTCGTAGAATACATAATCTCATTACAGATTTCCTGGCACTTATGCCAATGAAGGTAAGTGTAATAACGTAGGATCAGTAAAAGGTAGTAGAATTTTATAAAATAATTTATAATTGATCAGTTAACTAACTTTATGTTTTGGAAACTAATAAAATATTTTGTTATAGAGTAATATTTGGCAGTAATTGTTATATTACAGCTCTTGCATCAGTTTGTGATTCATGAAAATGAAATAATATAAGATCCATTAACTGAGAACAAGCTAAAAGGAAGAAATACTTAACATTGAGCATGGTTTGTAATTAGAAAGTAATAGGCAAATGAAAATGCTTCTGTGGGGATAGAATTATTAACTCTGTGCTACCTTGAGGAATCAATGCTAAGGTTGCCTTATTTAATGCCTTTTATACATGATTTGGAAGAGGCATAGTGGAGAATCTCCAGTTTAATAGATAATTGTTTAGATTCTTAATTATAGTGATTAAATGAACTTCCACGTGGATACAGGTAAAGTAATGGATTTAAGAAACTAATACAAAGGTTACTTTTTTCTTCCTTCCTTCCTTCCTTCCTTCCTTCCTTCCTTCCTTCCTTCCTTCCTTCCTTCCTTCCTTGTTTTTGTTGTTTTGTTTTGTTTTTTCTTTAATAGATAACAAGGCCCAGGGGCCTTGCCCACTTCTAGTGACGTTACATTTAAATAAAGTGCACGAGCTATAACTTTGATCCAAAAATGGATTCGTAGAGCCATTTTAGATGGTTCTTACAAGGCATACGTTCTGAGTGCCATTTTGTGCCAAGGAAGCCATCAAAGTGGTGGTAGGAAGTAAAGGAGGGAGTAAAGTCCTATAAAACTGCCTTTTAGTGTGTGTGTGCATTAAAAAAAAGCACCTGAAGGGTCTACATTTGTAATACTGATGTGCAGTTCTGATACCATACTTCCTGAAAAACGTAAGGCAAGTGGAAAAAGTACCTAGAATGGTAGAAAACGAGGAGTTCAGTGCTTATTCATGATGTAATGAATTAAGTGTTCATTGAGTTTCTCCTGTGTTGCAGGTAACTATGCTAGGAATTGTGAAGAAGACAAATAAGTAGGAGAACAATTCCCTGCCAGCAAGGAATGTATAGCCTAGCTGGAGAAATAAGATATACACAGAAAAATATAGGTAGTAACAGTAAGTAAGTGACAGGTGTAGGCAGTAAATTACAGTGGATTTCTTAGGCTAAGTATAGCTCACTCAGGACTAAAATAGTCAAGGAGTGTTTAATAGATAACTTGAAACCTCGTCAGCCTTGAAGGACATAATAGATTAACGTCATAGAATTTTGTGGAAATGAAGCCTTAGAAAGGGTTAAGGCTTTAACTTTTTCCTAATTATTAGTTCAGAAGGGACTTTTACTATGGAAAGATAATGGTTATCCGGAAAGATGAAGGCTGAAAGGAGTTTGAATAAACAGAATCATATATGGCTTCGATAGCATGAACAGTGAATTTTTTCACACGGTTTTGGGACACTAGAATTTTGTTAATAGATGTAGTACTATTTAGGTTATCTGTTTCTCCTTAAATGAGCTTTGATGGTTTGTGTCTGTCAGTGGATTTGTCCATTTCATTCCATTTATCAAATTGATTGGCATAAAGTCATTCCTAATATTGTACTTTTTATGTTTATATGATCTGTAGTGATGTTTCTTCATTCATCCCTAATATTGGTAATTTGTGTCTCCTCCCTTTTTTCTTAATTAACCCAGCTAGAGGTTTATCAATCTTATTGATCTCTCCAGTGAGCCAGCTTTTGACTTCGTTGATTTTCTTATATTTTCTTTCACTGTCATTGATTTCTACTTTTATTATTTGCTTCCTCTCTGTTTGGATTTGTTGTTGTTGTTTCTTGGCTGCCCAACTAGGGATCAAACCCGTGCCGCTTGCAGTGTAAGCGTGGAGTCTTAACCGCTGGACTGCCAGGGAAGTCCCTCTGCCTGGGTTTTAATTTGCCCTTATCATTTCAGCTTTTTTTTTTTCTTTTTAAGGCAGAAGCTTAGATTATTGATTTGAAACCCTTTTTTTTTCTAATACAGGCATTTAATGTTATAAATTTATCTGTAATTATTGCTTTAACTGGGTCACACAAATTTTGATGTTTTATTTTCGTTTTTATTCAATTTAATGTATTCTCTAATTTTCCTTGAGACTTCTTTAATTGGTGGGTTATTTACAAGTACATTATTTAATTAGCAAATATTTGGGGTGCTAGTTTTGCCCCTTACATTGACTGTCGTGGTGGTACTGATAGTTTGTAGGTGATACCAGGGATGCTAAATGTCCTATAATGTTCAGAAGCATCCAATCTAGTGAAGAAGTGTCATGCCCAAAATGTCAGTAGTTGAAAAACACTGTAGTTAGGGCTTCCTAGGTGGCACAGTGGTTAAGAATCCGCCTGCCAATGCAGGGGACACGGGTTCGATCCCTGTTCCAGGAAGATCCCACATGCCGTGGAGCAACTAAGCCCGTGCGCCACAACTATTAAGCCTGCGCTTTAGAGCCCGTGAGCCACAACTATTGAGCCCATGTGCTGCAGCTACTGAAGCCCATGCACCTAGAGCCCATACTCTGCAACAAGAGAAGCCACGACAACGAGGAGCCAGCGCACCACAATGAAGAGTAGCCCCTACTCACCGCAACTAAAAGAAAGCCCCCACACAGCAAAAAAGACCCAACACAGCCAGTAAAATAAATAAATAGATAAATAAATTTATAAAAGAAAAAAAAGAAAAACACTGTAGTTTAACTAGTGGAAAATACATTGAAATTTTGCGATATCATAAACTATGGTTAATAATATTGCAGTACAATTCCTAGCATATTTATTTACATTACCAAAGTGGAATAGATATTTAAACAATGTTTTTCTTTTACGTAATCACTTTTAGACAGTTGCCTGATTTTCTGATTTCATTATTATTAACCCATGTAATAAATTTACATATAAACTGTATGTAATAAATTTAATAGGTGAAGCAGTTGAGGAATCGGGCAGATGAAGATGCTCGAATGATTCACATGAGCATGCAGATGGGCAGCGACCCCCCCGTTTCGCTTAGAAGGGATCTGGAACACTTAATGCTCTTGGTGAGTTGTTATGCTGGATGGATTATCATTTCTTCTCTCTGTGATTTTTTTCCCTAACTTTGTAAAATTTCAGCTTTAATATCTTAAATATACAAGTGAGTTCTTCAATAACAATGTAAATTTTTATTTAAATGTAATTTCTGAGTCATAGACATTTTCCCACAGTCTTTGCTTACTCTTTGCAGATTGGTGAGCTCTATAAAAAAAATCCTTTTAATCTGGAGCTTGCGCTGGAATATTGGTGTCCCTCAGAGCCTCTTCAGACTTCCACTATCCTGGGTTCTTACCTTGGGGTGGCTCATCAGCGACCCCCTCAACGCCAGGTGAGCTCCTAGTTCTTTTGCTTTTGTACTCTGCGATGGTAACTGGAAATCTTAAAAACATGAAAAATGGTATTTCCTGAAGTTTTTGCTGTTCATGCAAATGAATACCAATGTAACCTTTAGACATTTATACTTTTTTCCTTTTACTTAAGGAAATTGAAACTCTAAAGTTGATCTCATCATTTTGGAGTTTATATAGTCAGTCTTTTACTAGATACTAGCTATGCATTCAATCGTTAGACACAGAAAAGTGTCTAGTTTCTTTATGAGTCACTTGTTTGGATTTAATTAGTATTCATTAGCTTATTCTGTCCTCTAGGCATGACATGAATATACATCATTCTTAGCAAGTTGAGGAAGATAGGAGAGGTACAAATACTAAAGGAAAAAGGCTTAGAAGTTGTAATTAATGACAGAATGCCTACAAGTCAGTAGATAATGTAGGAAAAAGTCCATTTTCTATCCTGTAGTAACTAAAAGATGCAGCAGCAAATCAGATGGATTGCCATATCTGTCTTCATCTTTTTGGGATTTTCTATTCTAGATGCTTTGGTGCCATATAATTTTCATTTATGCTAGAGTCTAAGATCAGGACTCCCCCTTTTTTTAGCTGTATTTCTTACATTTAGTGTTCTATTTTTTTCCCCATTTAAAAAAATGTTTTGGAAAAGGATCAATTAAAACTTTTTAAGTATTAAAAAAGAAATTTCTGTTATGAAGATTTTCAAATATATGGAATAGAGAATAATAATGAACACCCAACATGTTAATTTTTATTTATTTATCTATTTAGCTATACAGCAAATGCCCCTTTCAATTTATTTATTTATTTGTTTTCTTGTTTGTTTATTGACCACATTGCAGCATGTAGGATCTTAGTTCCCAGGGATCTAACCTGTGCCCCCTGCAGTGGAAAGGCGGAGTCCTAACCACTGGACTGCCAGGAAATTTCCCCAGAAGAATTTCTTTACTTTTTTTTTTGCCTCGAGACTTGTGGGCCCTTAGTTCCCGAATCAGGGATTGAAACTAGGTCCTCGGCAGTGAGAGCACAGAGTCCTAACCACTGGACCACCAGGGAATTCCCCAACATCTTAATTTAGCATCTTGCCATTCACGTCTACTCTTGTTATTTCTACTGTTTTTATTTTGTTGGGTTATTTTAAAGTAAATTACAGGCAGCATGACCTTGGTTAAGTTAATGTCTCTTAAAAATAAGGATATTTTTCTGTATAATCATAAAATCATTGTTATACCTAACAGATATAATAATAATAATTTCCAGGAATCTGTAACATTTGTGGTTCTGAGTTTCAGCTAATTAGTCTGAATATGTTTAGTTGTTGATAATAGATTTAAGGCATAAGCAAGAGAAAAGAGAAACCTAAGCAGTGGACTTAGGAAACAGGAGTGTAGAAACATGTATTGGCCAGAACACAAACAGAATATATTTAGGTTACTATCAAAAATTCTTTCAGTTTCCTAGATCTTCATACTAAATTTGACTGGGACTTTGAGTTCTAAGTGTACCTTTGAATTTGCTGGTTAATTTTAGATGAGTAAATTTCTTCAATTGCTTTACATATTTAGAATGTGATTAGTCTTATGTTTTGTGACATTAAGATGTTTTTAAAAATGTACTTTATGTTCACAAAGATATTCTATAATTGCATTAAATTGCTAATGACAAACTTGAAAATGCAATTTTTCATGAATAGAATACCAGATTATTGTTTTGGAGGGGGAGTTGAATGAGAGTACTTAGTTCATTTTAGTTCATATGTAGTCTTTATTAGCTAGTCCATGTTGGCTTAAAGTTAAGATATGCTTTATGTAAACTGTTGGTTTTTCCCTATTTCAGGTTGTCTTGTCAAAGTTTGTTAGGCAAATGGGTGATCTGTTGCCTCCAACTATTTATATTCCTTATTTGAAAATGCTCCAGGGATTGGCCAATGGGCCTCAGTGTGCCCACTACTGTTTTAGCCTGCTCAAAGTCAATGGTAGCAGTCATGGTAAGAAAAATCTAGATGTTGTCTAAGTTTGTTGTGACATTCAGTATCTTTCTATCTGTTAAAGCATATTGGTTATATATGCTATGTTCTACTGGGCGTATAGGTTATATTTATAACAGAGAGAAGCACACTGCTGGCTTTATCTATGGTGATGCTTTGATTATGGTCTCACAGATTGGAGAGTTTTACCATTTGCTTTATAAAGTACAGTTCACTTTAAGAAATGAGAATTAATGTACATTTTCGAGAACACATCTGGTGCTCAGAGCAAAATGTACACCCTTACCACATAAGTTTGATTTCTTTAGTTTATCTTAAGCCCTTATTTTCTAAATTTCTGTTCTTACAGTTTTTCTCTCAACCCTCTTCCAGTTTCCTCATTTAATTTTCAGACTTGAGTCTAGTTACACCAAAAATAGTGCAAAAGGAAAGAGAAAGAAATATTTATTAAACATCTCTGTTGGGTAGATATTATTACTTTCGTTTTTACATGTGAGGAAACAGGTTTAGCAAAGGTCACAAGTTGCAGGGAAGCCATGACTGGAACTGAGATCTGCCTGGCTCCAAAACCTGTATTTTGACTATTCTGTCAAGGCTTCTGTGTCTTATCTGCTAGGCTTTTGCTCTCAGTGCTTGGTATGTAATAGAGTACTTTAATTTGCAAATCTAGATTGTAGTTCTCTCTCTCTTTGGGAGTTTAATTTAAGCTCAACATTGGGAATTACTCATGGAAAAAGCAGACCTGTACAGTTACATGACAACATAGTACTGTCCTGGATTTGAAGTAGACAGCCGACATCCAAAGTGATTTACCTTTGCCTTTATGTGGGCACCACCCAGTTTTAGTCCCAGGGAAGAATTAATCCAGAGTTTAGTTTACAGAGGGTTTCTAACTGATTTTCAACACGCAGTTTATCCAGGACAAAGGCAAACAAAGTTTATTATTTTAAACTTATTTTCTTCCTCCATATCCAAGCAAACGCTTAGACATTTTTGAAAAGAAATTCTGTGCTGTGTTTCTTTACAGTTGAAAATATTCAGGGAGCAGGCGGCAGTCCTGTTTCCTGGGAACACTTCTTTCACTCCTTGATGCTTTACCACGAACACTTGCGGAAGGATCTTCCGAGTGCAGATAGTGTCCAGTACCGTCACCTTCCTTCACGTGGCATCACCCAGAAGGAGCAAGATGGATTGATTGCTTTTTTACAGCTCACATCTACCATCATTACTTGGGTAGGTAATACACCCACAGCATGTGAGAATGTAATTTTATTTGTATTCTAAAAACAGTGGCATTTTAAAGAGCTCCCAGGTTTTCTTATAATGCTTAAAGTTTATGAGTGATAAATTTAGCATATATATTTGGCATTCTGTTTTTGTTTTGTTTTGTTTTGTTTTTTGTGGTTAGTATTTTATGCTATTCTGTTCTTAAGTTCTTTGTTTCTTCACCTGTAGAGGATATAGTTCTGATCGCCCCTGCTTACTGCCATAACCTTGTATAATAATAGCCTAAGCCTGAAAGAAAATAATCAGAAGGGCAAATTAGAATGAGTTTTTGGATATACATCCTTCTAGAGGGTTTCCTAGTGTAGGTGTGGATATATAGGTTCTTGTGTATACACACACACACACAGAGTATTTTTAATTAAAAAGAAAATTTATTTACTGAATCTTTTTTCTCTCTCATCGTGTGTGTGTGCGTTTGTGTATGTGTATATCTCACATCTTCTTAATCCATTTATCGGTTGATGGACTGTTATGTTTTTTCTGTATTTTGGCAATTGTAAATAATGCTGCTGTGAACATTGGGATGCTTGTACCTTTTTGAATTAGTGTTTTTGTTTTTTTCAGGTATATACCCAGGAGTGGAATTGCTGGGTCATATGGTAGTTCTATTTTTAGTTTTTTGAGAAACCTCCATACTGTTTTCCATGGTGGCTGCACAATTTACAATTCTACCAACAGTGTAGGAGGGTTTTCGTTTCTCCATATCGTCGCCTTTGTGTTCTTTTTGATGATAGTCATTATGACAGGTGTGAGGTGATATCTCATTGTGATTTTGATTTGTGTTTCCTTGATGATTAGTGATGTTGAGCATCTTTTCATGTGCCTGTTGGCCATCTACATGTCATTTTTGGAGAAATGTCTTTTCAGGAATTCTACCCATTTTTTAATCGTGTTGTTTGTGTGAGCTGTTTATATATTTTGGATATTAACCCCTTATCGGGTCATATCATTTACAAATATTTTCTCCCATTCAGTAGGTAGTCTCATTTTGTCGATCGTTTCCTTTGCTGTGCAAAAGGTTTTAAGTTTAATTAGGTCCCATTTGCTCTTCTAGTTGTTTCTGTTGTTCACTAGAGCAAAGCTAAGTTCCTTAGTCTCACATTTTCTCTGAAGGATAGGAATAGTTTCTTCTAACTTAACTGGTTTTTCCTATAATGCTAAATATTATTAAAGGTCAAAACATACAAAGTTTGTAGTTATTTCTTGTTGAATTAAAATGGAGTGATACTTGTTACTGTGTGTGTGTGTGTGTATTTCCATTTTATTCTCAGAAAAGGACAAGGTATTTTATTCATTCATATATTACATTGTTCCAGAAAAGATGTAAAATGCCTATGTGAGATTTACATGACCCTGGAAGACTTTGTCTGTTTGTATGTATTAATTTCCATTCTTAGAGCTGTAAAAGTAATTCTACAGAGGCTATTTTTCCTCCATTTTTTACACTGGCTGAGCTAGTGATCTATTTGATCTACTGGTAGAGTTTAAGCATTTGCTGTAGGCTTATCTTTGTTTTAGTATGTGTTAAGCATGTGAATACTCAGTCTAAGTGTTAGCAATTTAGATGAGTACTGGTCGTTTTTCTTAGCTTCTGAAATGGAAAGCCTCTCTTGTTCCTTTTGTGTTCGTACTCAGAGTGAAAATGCCCGTTTGGCACTCTGTGAACATCCTCAGTGGACCCCCGTGGTGGTGATTCTGGGACTCCTGCAATGCAGTATCCCTCCTGTACTAAAGGCCGAACTACTGAAGACACTTGCAGCGTTTGGAAGATCTCCTGAAATTGCTGCTTCCCTCTGGCAGTCATTGGAATACACTCAGGTAGTATTATGAGCTCTTTTATTTATATTATTACAGTTTGGAAGTGAGATTTGATACTATTGTACAAACAAGTGCATCCAGTTGAAACGTATAGTATACCATGAACTTCCCAAATAGAAAGTTATGTTTTTGGTACTAAGCATAACATCAGAAACTTACAGGCTTGGGTTTTTCTCTTGGATCAGTTGACAGCTTCACTGGGTTACTGGAGACTGGTTCTTCTCTTAAGACTTCTGTTTTTCAGTGTTTGTAAGATTAATAAATGGAGAGAATTCCTTAACTCTGTCTTTGATACTAGGCTGATATAAGCCTTCAGAAATCATCTGTACGCATTAAATGTAGGGGATGCCTATTTTTTTGCTGCTTCCTTCTATGCCCTTCCTGTTTTACAGCAGACAAGTGAAGTGTCTCTATCAAATCTTATTTCTTTAGATATAAGCTCTATTGGAATTTTTATGTAAAGATAGAGTTATTCTATATGTGGTAAAGTGAAAAAGGAAAATAAGCATGTGTTCCATAGAGATTTCTCTAGGAAAATGGTTAGGTGGAATATGTTTGTCTTAGAAATAGTACCACATAAGGGAGCCTGGGATTCTGACAAATTGTTAGAAGCTACTGTTTTGAAGCAGGATTCCAGTTGTTTCATAACATATGTGTCCTGAAGATGTTAATGATACTTTATAAAAACAAAAATTAAGGGAGTTGGTGTGTGCTGGGAGGCTGGGCTGCTTTTAGTTTAGTATTGATGCTTTATTTTTTCATTCATGAGCGTGTCAGTACTTATGATTGTCCTAAGTGCTTAGTGCTTCTATATACCTAAGATGAAGTGTGATTGGGTTTAGACATTTCTAAAGTAAGACTTTTTTTAAAGGGTTACACTTGATAGTGTATTCTTAACTTGCAAGAAATTAAGTAACATGGCATTAAGTGTAATTAATTATACCATAGACTGTTTACGCCTCCAGCAAGGTCAGGACAGAACTTCTTAACCCAAAACTTCTGCCCACATAAGAAACCTGTTCTTAACAAATTTACCTCTTGGTTTTTCTGGTGCCAACAGTAGGACTGGTTGTAAAAAGACCAGTGTCATGAATACTGGTGAGAGTTCATCCCATAAATTCTTTTAATGTTCATTCCTGGAATATCTGAGAGGAAATTTGCTGAAAACACACGTGTGCATGTAGAAATTACCAGTTTTCTGAAGCCCAGGTAATTGAAGTTCTCCCTGGACCTGGACACAATTGCTAATGGAAGTTCATCAGAGACTTCTCAGTTGTCATTTCCGATTGACATTGTAAGATGTATGGATGTAGTGGGTGTTGTATATGACTATTATATTATTGCAAAGCTGCTGCTTTTCACTGATAAATGAGGAATGCTCCCAACATCTAATTCTTATTGTTTTAAGATACTGCAGACCATAAGAGTTCCAAGCCAGAGGCAAGCTATTGGTATTGAGGTAAAGTTTTCCTTTTGGTTTTAAATGCTATATTCATACATTCACATGATAAAATGACTAAGAAAAAATATTCTTACCCTATTAAGTTTCCGTAATTTTCAAATTTAGTGTATTTTCATGAGAGTTTTCAGTGTTGAAATGGAGATTAAATTTTTTATGAAAGAAATCAAAATACTTTCAGTTTCAGAGTTGGAAAAGTATATTGGATGGCAGCCATCCAAACTGAAAGTTTGGTTTGAACTCAATTTAATTAGGCTACTTGGGTCAACCCTGAAGTGAGAATTTACTTGTTTTAGTTTCTTTTCTTCTCTCTATGCTCCCTTCCTCTTTTTTAAAGAAACATTTAAGATTTCTATTTTTAATTTTTGTGTCTTTACCTCTAAATAAAAAAATTATAATGTCTGTGTGGGTCTTTGGATGTGATATTATACCAATATTAATGAGTTAATGTCTGAAAAATGCTTTGCACTTTACGGCTGATGGTTTCATGTTACTGAATATCTATTCTTTTTCTTTGGAAGGTGGAACTAAATGAAATAGAATCCCGGTGTGAAGAATACCCATTAACTCGTGCCTTTTGCCAGCTAATTAGTACCCTGGTGGAGAGCTCCTTTCCTTCTAATTTGGGTGCTGGACTGCGGCCCCCTGGCTTTGACCCTTATTTGCAGTTTCTTAGAGATTCTGTGTTTCTCCGATTCCGTACAAGAGCTTACCGGAGAGCAGCTGAAAAGGTTATGTTCAGAGAAAAACTTTTGTCTCCTTATTCACTTATTGCTGCTTTTTCTTTTATTAGAGGTGCAAGATGCTATAAGTTCATTTTAGCTTTTGAAAGTTAGTAAAGTTCATAGTTTTATATTGACATATCCATGGTCTGATTGGTTTATATGTATTAAAAAATAAACTGAGGCATTAAAACCAAAGCACTGACTTTTTAGTGGTCAGTAATTTAATTAATATGAAGTCATAGTCATTTAGATCCTTAATTGAAGAAATTTTGACCAAAATTGAACCAAAAATGTTACACCTTTGACAGTTGGAAACACACAATCCTTTATAGGGATGATTTTGGTTAGGGATTGAAATAAGTTTAAACTTGCACACCAGTTTCTATTGATTAGTAACACTTCTGGGTTGTAGAGTCTTGGCTTAGTGGGACGGCATATTGTGATTCATTAGGTATGTTTGCCGTGGATAGAGAAGCACTGACATTTATATACATATTTGCTCTGGTTGCAATACACTCACAACTGAGTTTATTGTATATATCATCTTATGTAATTCTAATATTACTGTGAGGCAGGTACTATTAATATTCCCATTTTACAGATGGAGGCTTAGCAAAGTTAAGGAACTTGCCTAAGGTCCAGGACCAGGATTTGAACCTAGGACTCTGATTCCAGATCCAAGCTCATAACCGCTAAGCTATGTAAGAGACCCTTCCAGGTTCTGATGTAATTCACTTTAGTCTAAAATACTGTTAATTGGTTCACAGAATATCCTTGGATATATCTTGTAGGGACATTTCTGCTTTATTTTTATAGTTTGTTGCTTTTGAACCTGTTGGGTTTATTTGTTGTATTAATGATTATAAAAATAATTTAGTTCATGCTAATTTGGGAAATTAGGAAAATATAGAAAATATATGAAGAAAGTATGTCATCCATAATCCTGTTGCCAAAGGAAGGATAACTACTTTTATTCTTTTTCCTATGCATATCTACTTAAACTGAGATAGCTACCTTAGCTTGTATCCCTTTTTGGCCACAAAACATAGTATTGTGAGGATTTTTTTCATGCTATTAAAGATTCTTTGAAAACAGTCTTTTTTAATGACTGCATAATCATTACTTATATCTAGCATAGTTTATTTTTCACTACCATATCATTGGACATAGTTTGTTTCTAATATTTAGTCCCAAATAACTGAAGTTTATTTTTTGTCAGTTGCTTTATAAGTTTTGCTTCTCGTGTGGTAAAAAGAAACGCTGAGAGAGGTATACACTTTATTGAAGCCCTAGAATTACCTTATTAACATTTGTTTTCTTATTGGATAAAAACAATAACAGCAACCATGCCTTGTTAATAAAAGTCATTTCAGATGGATAATGGATGCTGATAATTGCAGTCTCTTCAACGAAATGTTCTGATACTTTTTGGCATTTCTTTTAAATATCTTATTTGCCTTTTCTTAAAAAGGTCATTATGACCTAGGAGGAGCTTTAGTCAGCCACTTTCTTTCCGTGTTTATTCTTTTTCACCCATGCATTTCTGTATTTATAGCACTGCTCTCTTCTTGGCCACCATTGATTTCCCAACATATTACCCTAAGAAATTTTCCCTCAATTTTGTGAATTTATTTCACTAGAAAGTCTTCTTAAAGTTTAACTTACGTCATTGTATTTTAGAACACTAGCTTCTCATAAAAACAGTGCTTTGGATTGAGATAAATAACTATAAACAGACTTAGGCATTGTACATATTTATTAATCCTAAAATCCATTACTATGTGGTGATAAGCATTTTTTATTTAAATAAATGATTTTGAAAACTTTGGAAAATAGAGATAAGTAAATATTTTAAAAAAAATTAAAAAGTGATTGTCGTTCCAGTTCTCACAATCAGCCTTGATAAAATTATGTGCAGTGGAAATAATGACTAAAGTAATAATTTTAAAAACCACCATCTACAGTTACTAAACTCAGCCTTATTAAATTTCTGTGCAATGGATTTGTTTCAACAGAGTTTAATTTTACTGTCCGTGCAGTTATATATATTTTCCCTTTGGCATAAATATTTTTCCTTGTTGTTAATTGGCTTTTAAAAACATTTTAAACAAAGAGATGATGATGAGGTCATTCAGGGAAGCCTACTAGTGATTCTTAAGTTTGGCTAGAGCCATGAACACTCATCTGGGAATTAAAAGTGCAGGGCTGGACCTCCAGCATGTTTGCTGCCAAGCTTTATGGTCTTGGGGAAATAATTCACTGCTCTGAGCTTCACTTGCTTCACCTGCAAAATAAGAGTTGATTAAATGAGATGATTTATTAGATCCTGTCCAGCTCAGATTCTTAGAGAAACTGTGAAATGTTTGACACTTTGGAGAAGTATTCAAATCTGATGATGTTTAATTATAAATTGACTGTGGCCAGCTACTGAGTGCTTTAGATTTGTTAACAAAGCCCAGATATCTGCTGTAGAAATGTTTCTTTTAGATTAATATTTTATAAATGTTTTACCTTGAAATTTTAGCCAATCCATTGTCCTTTAGCAAAACAAAGCAAAATGAATTGAGATTTCTATATTGCTTAGCATAAATAAAGTGGAAAAGGGACTTCACTCATTTTCTGGAGAAAAGTGGGAGGAATGAAAACTTAGCAAGGCTATCACCTTGAACTGTTATTGTTATTGAAATATTTATGTCTTTCTATAGTGGGAAGTCGCTGAGGTTGTTTTGGAGGTGTTTTATAAATTGCTCAGAGATTACGAACCTCAACTTGAAGATTTTGTAGACCAGTTTGTGGAACTACAAGGTAATTTAATTCTGTTATTTTCAAACAGGGTGTCAGCTACTTATAAACCTATTTATAATTTATAAATTGTTATACATAATCTATAAATTGTTTCTGGTTATAAGTTAAATTGTAATTTTATGTTTTTGTTACATTGTTTTAGTCATTTTGATTGTTCTGAGCAAGAGAAAGTAAAATTTCACTGAATGGAAGGGTAAAAACATTGCCTTACAGATTCTTTAATGAGTTAACACGGAACTAACTGCTGTGTGCAGATCGGCTCTTTTGGAACTTACCACTGCGTATAGTTTGTGTCACTGTCTCTAAATTGAAACTTGCCTTCATCTGTTTAGATACCATTTAATTTGTCTCAGATATTTCATAGAAATCGAGAGTGTGACAAAAATACTAATTCACCATCTCTTGGACTATGTTATGTTCTGTTTAGGAGAAGAAATCATAGCCTATAAGCCACCAGGATTTAGTCTGATGTATCATCTTCTGAATGAGTCGCCAATGTTGGAGCTTGCTCTTAGTTTACTGGAGGAAGGTGTTAAGCAGCTTGATACCTATGCTCCTTTCCCTGGTATGTGCCTGAATGTCTTCATATCTTGAAAATAGCTTTGCAATTTTTGTCTTTTGTAAAATGAAGGTTTGAAGTAGATGACCTCTGAACTTCGTTTTCATTGTAAGATTCTCTGTATCTGCAGTGTTGTTTTAGTGAGTCATACAATGAAAGTGTATTAAAAGTGAAAGCAGACTAAAGTACAGAGACTCTCATAACTGTCTTATTGCAGGGTCTTTGGTAGGTAATCATGACTATTTCTTATCACTGTAACATCTTTAATATGTCTAACTTTAAAGTACTTTTTGTTTTGTGTTCTTCACAGTATTTGTAAAAGTCCTTTCTATAGTGTGTGGTACAGAGTGTTCAATAAATTTCACTTACTATTATTACTAGTTATTATCATTGATTCAGTGCTTACTATGTACTTGACAATTTTAAAAGCACATTGCATGTATTAATACATTTAACCTGTACAAAAGCCCTATGTGGTAGATGATATTATTTCCATTTAATGGGTAAGGAAATTGATGCATAAAAAGGTTTCATACCTTTCTCCAGGGTCAGGGCTATGATTTGGATCTAAGCAGTTTGGCTCCAGAGCATGTGTATTTTAAATTTGAATGGTGGGATTATAGGTGAACCTTGTTTGTATTTTCTGCTTCTTTATTTTCCAAGTTTTCCACATTGGTTATATATTATTCTAAATCAGTTTCTCTGCCTCAGACCCATTCCTACTTTTGGCAGAATAATTCTTTAATGTGGAGGCTGTCCTGTGTGTTGTGGGCCTCTACCCACTGGATGCCTGCAGCATATCCCTCGTGGTGACAACCAAGAGTGTCTCCAGGTATTGCCAGGTGTCCTCTGGGGCCAAGCTTACTCCCATCTGAGCACCATTGCTCTAAGTAATTAGGGAAAGGATATAGGAAAAATTACCGAGAAGCCACTGCATTAAAGTAATCTGAGTCACGAAAGTTACCATGACTTGTCTGGGTGAGCAGTTTTGTGAAGTTCCTGCTGAAGTTTTGAAAACTTGAGGTTTTTTTGAATCTGAAACTTGTCCTTTATCATGTTTTCCTGAGAATTGATTATGAGTTTCTCAGACTCACATAGAACTTTCTAACTTTGCTTTTGCTCTGTAGGGAAAAAACACCTGGAGAAAGCAGTGCAGCATTGCCTTGCGCTTCTCAATCTTACTCTGCAAAAGGAAAACCTTTTTATGGATCTTCTAAGAGAGAGTCAGCTGGCTCTAATAGTCTGTCCTTTAGAACAGCTGTTGCAGGGAATCAATCCCAGAACTAAGAAGGCTGATAACGTGGTGAACATTGCCAGGTAAGTTCCATTTGTAGGTAGAGAAATGATGAAATCAATCAGATGGCATTCTAGCTTAGATTTCCACATCGGGTCAGATCCCTAATACATCACTTAAAAAATTTTTTTTTGTCTCATTTTATTGTTGTCTTCTTTTGCTTCTCTGATTTTAATTACTCTGAACCTTATAATTTTTTTCTTCTTTCTAACTTATTTTATGTCCTAAAAATTTCTAAGTATAAAATGACATAATATTGTTTGTCTCTTCTTGGGAAATTGGATGTTTGGAGGATAGGGCTGGGGAGCAAACTTTTCATTGTATGTATCTGAGCTTCTGGCCGTTTGCTGGCGATGCTTGGTGTTCCATGAGTTGTAGAAGCATCATCCCAATCTCTGCCTTCAGCTTTACATGGCCTCCTCCCTGTGTGTGTGCCTGTGTCCACATTTCCCTGTTCTATAAGGATATCTGTCATTGGATTAGGGTTCTCCTTGGTGGCCTCATCTTAATTTGGTTAATTATATCTTCAAAGACTATTTCCAAATAAGGTCATTCTGGGTTTGGCTATCAGCATATGAGTTTTGGGAAAACATGATTCAACCCATAACAGATTACATCTAGTCAGAAGGGGAAACATTTGTCTAATTTACCCAAAAGTGCTGTGTGGGTAGGAGAACCCCTGATTCTAAATGTTCTATACTGAGAATAGTGAGAAGCAAAAATTTCATCACATTGTTCCTCAAATGTTCTCTTGTTTTAAAGATATTTATATCACGGCAATACTAATCCAGAATTGGCTTTTGAAAGTGCCAAGATCCTCTGCTGTATCTCTTGCAATTCCAATATTCAGATAAAATTGGTTGGAGATTTCACACATGACCAGGTAACTGATTTTGTTGTTGTTCTTGTTATTTTTTGGTGTTTCCTGAGTACATCTTATCCTTGTATGTGGAAAAATTCTGAAAGTAAGTATATTTGTATATGATGTGCTGGGCTGTGATTTGTGTTTGACAATAATACCATTCCCAGTGATACTACGTATACTATAGTATGTGATTATACTCCATATTATAGTATGTTGGCCTGATGAGACTGTTGCTACTCCAGGCACAGTAAAGTGATTATTAGGTTTGTAAGTGCAACTTCTGTTCGTTTTTTGCGTCCTTCGTTTCACCCTTCCTCAGTTGCCTTTGTGCTCAGTGAGCCTCTGCAATTCTGATTCCACTGTTGTGAGTTGTCTACTTCTGTGGGTTTTTGGTGACCCACATTTGTGTCACTTCATTTGATACACTGTAGAGCGTTTTTAGATGTTTTCCTCTTTTAGTCCAATTTATAAGAGTTCTCTTTCTGTTCACTGAATAGCTATAATTGGGGAATCTGCTATTTTTCTTTCTCTTTATAGACATTTGTCCCTTTGTATTCTATGCTGGTAATCACCGCTCTAGCTAGTTGAAGAATATTATTGTCTTCCAGTGTTTTGAAACAGGGACTCTTCTGGCATTTTGGGTGGGACAGATCTTCATTTTATGTGCAGCTGTCCCTCAAATTGCAGGACTCTTAGCATCCCAGGCCTCCTGCCACTGTCTAGTTGTGACGACTCAAAATGCCCCCACATATTTCTTCTTGCCTTCTGGAGTGGCAGTACCGCCCAGGTTGAGAACATTTATTTATAGTAAAATATAGATGTCTGATCTGGTTTTTGGATGAAGTTCTAATGTCTCAGCCCAGAGATATAAAACTGGTGTAAGTAGTACATTTCTAAAGAGAGAAGATGAGAATTTTATTTTATATTTTAGTTAAGATCCAATAGCACTGAGTATATAATGAAGAGGTTATTAAATAGCAATTTAATGTTATTTTTTTTAAACTAGTTTGATTCTTTGAGAAAGAAAATTAGTGAAGCAAGTTTTAAAACCAGTAAACTTTATAAATTATTTATTTTATTGGCTGTGTTGGGTCTTTTTTTTTTTTTTTGCTGTGCATGGGCTTTCTTTTTAGTTGCGGTGAGTGGGGGCTACTCTTTGTTGTGGTGCGCAGGCTCCTCATTGCCGTGGCTTCTCTTGCTTCTCTTGTTGTGGAGCACGGGCTCTAGGCACGTGGGCTTCAGTAGTTGCAGCACATGGGCTCAACAGTTGTGGCTCACGGGCTCTAAAGCGCAGGCTCAGTAGTTGTGGCACACGGGCCAAGCCGCTCCACGGCATGTGGGATCTTCCTGGAGCAGGGATCAAACCTGTGTCCCCTGCATTGGCAGGCAGACTCTCAACCACTGCACCACCTAGGAAGCCCTAAAACCAATAAACTTTAAAAGTTTCTGTTTCTTTAATTATTTCTATAGCAAGCTAAATGGCACTCAGTTAAGGAACTGTTTTATATTAATTAAAAATGTAACTAAAACCTAAATACTTTCCTTGGAGCAGATTTGCCTTTTTTCTTTATAGACAAATGTTTATAAATGTATATCATATTTATCATAGTTTCTCTAATATTTAGAACATTTTTATAATTTGTCATCTTAAAATCATTTTATGACTTCAGAGTGTAAGTCAGAAGCTGATGGCTGGATTTGTGGAGTGTTTGGATAGTGAAGATACAGAAGAATTTGTACGTCTAGAAGAGGGTATGTCTTAGATTAACATGTGTATTTTTTATTTTATGTAAATGCTTATTATAAAGAAAACTGTTGAATGTCTCATAGTGATGTAAGAGAAATTTGAGAATTTGCTAGCGTAAATGTGTATAAGGCTTTTGGGAAACCTCTTAAATCTGAACTTAATATAGTGGCTAATCAAGTAAACTAAAAATAAAGAAAACATGGAGGTTTAGGATACAAGCTTATATTTTTCAATTTGACTTATGTTAACTTTTTGTTGTTTTGTGATTTCCACATTAAGGATCAGACCTTGAAAAGAAATTAGCTGGAATCCATCATGAAACAAGAATCCACATCTTGAATCTTCTCATCACTTCTCTGGAATGCAATCCACCAAATCTTGCTCTTTATCTATTGGGCTTTGAATTGAAGAAACCTGTCAGTACTACAAACCTACAAGACCCAGGTATAGCCATAAGACACATAGGCATTTATTTCTTTTCATATTTATGTTGCTGAATGGTCATTTATTTTATTTTATTTTTAAAATTTATTTATTTATTTATTTATTGGCTGTGTTGGGTCTTCATTGCGGCACATGGGCTTTCTCTGGTTGTGGTGAGCTGGGGCTACTCTCTGTTGTGGTGCACGGGCTCCTCGTTGTGGCTTCTCTTACTGTGGAGCGTGGGTTCTAGGTGTGTGGACTTCAGTAGTTGCAGCACATGGGCTCAATAGTTGTGGCACATGGGCTTAGCTGCTCTGCAGCATGTGAGATCTTCCTGGAGCAGGGATCGAACCCATGTCCCCTGCATTGGTAGGTGGATTCTTAACCACTGCACCACCTAGGAAGTCCCAATGGTCATTTATTGAATTCTGGGCTCATGGGATAATTCAGTGAAAGAAATAGTGTATGAAAGGTAATGTGACGGGTCAATCTTTAGGACTTAGATCAAGTCTAGACAAACTACGCCTTGGAAAATTAGTATTTAATAAATTTTCTGTATCAGTATTTGAAAGGATGTTTACAGTACAGTATATGTGTATGGAATTTGTTTTATAGAGGTATTTTAATGTTTTTAATGCAGAAATTTGAAAAGGGAAGCTGAATTTCCTTTTGGTTTCATGCAGGAGTGTTAGGTTGCCCTCGGACCTGCCTTCATGCTATCTTGAACATCTTGGAGAAGGGAACTGAAGGGAGAACAGGCCCGGTGGCAGTGAGAGAATCTCCTCAACTTGCTGAGCTATGTTACCAGGTATACAGAGTGCTGTACTTTGTAGCACTTAGGAGAAAAAGCTTAATTAGATGCTTGAATCCATCACAGATATGAAAGTATAACAGTATGACTGAGTTGAAATGAGTTTCATTTAGTGGTTTGACCAGTCTTTCATTTATGGATAAAATCCATAAAGTACAAACCCAAGATCCTATATGTTGATCACTTGAAAAATAAGGGAAGTTGGCTGCATTTAGACCAGAAACTTTCCAGGGATGCTGTGTTTCAGATTGTTTCTTTTTGGTGGAGAGAGTAGTGGATTTGAGTCAGAAGACCTCTGGTTCCTATCTCTGCCCCTTAACTAGCTAAATCACCTTGGACATGCTACAAAACTTCTTTGAGTTTTTAAATCTGTGAAATAGGCTGTTGTGAGACTTAAATGAGAATGCAAGAATGTAAGTGAAAGTACTTTTTAAGAATCATGTGAATTATGCAGCCCTATAGCTATATTTAAGGTGGTAGTCAGTCAAATTAATGCAAGTTTAAACTATAACGAGAACTGTTTTACTTGTGTTTTATTCTTTTATTTCTTGTTTTATTCATTTTATAAGAATTTTAAGAACTAGGTTTCATAAGGTATGACTAATTTCTCAATTTAAGTGACACCCTGATTCTCATTTTCATGATAAGAAATGCATCATTAACTTATAGTAACATGGAGATTTTTCTTTCTTGTTTTCCTGTTTTTCTTTTCGTAATTCTTTACTATTTTCTTCTATCCTCTAGCTCTCCCAACAACCCTTCACTTCTCAGTACTCTAGCTAGGTCTTCCTGTGAATCCCTTAATTTGGGAACAAACTTGATGTATATTTTAGCACAGTGTTACAGATTTTGACATACTTTGGGAGAAGCAATTGATAAGGTTAATCATACGGACTGAAGGAGTTAGGCAGGTGAAGTAAGTGAATGAAACCAGATTTAAGACAAATAGATGGGAGGGGAGGTCTCATGCTGCTCATTTTTCCCCTTTTGGGGATGCAGGCCTTTGTTTGCCAGATACTCTGCTTTTCAGAACGCTGTACTGGCCAAACACATGTCTGAGCCAGCAGCCGGCCAGTTTATTACACGTGCTCTGTGACTTTGCTACTCAGATTGCGGACCAGCATCATCAGCATCAGCTCTGGGAGCTTGTTAGTGCAGGATCTCAGGCCCCACTCCAGACCTGCGGAGTCAGAATCTGCATTTGAACAAGAAGCGCCGCTCCATTTTTAATGAAAGAGGCTTCCTTTACCTCTAGGTTTATACTTCACTATGCTTCAGAGAAAAATTAAACCTCTGAGGAGAAGCTTGTTAGTTTAAAAATAAATCTGATTATATAGAAGGGAAATAATTTGGGCCTTATTGATACTTTTGTCATCTAGCAGTACAAGGCCTTCTGGGTGAAGAGCTGACACTGAATCTTGTGCCTTTGCTCTCTTCTCTTTAACGATGGAGATTTTTCCTACCTGGTCTTGGGAACTAGGAAGGGTATTGGGCAAACCCTTGTAAAGTGGCTTGTCATGCTTCTGGAACTCACTTTTGTGTCCTTCTCCCTCTAATGGTATTATCTTTCCCATATCTGAGTATATTTGAGCATCTGTTCGTATATCTTCTTAACTTACCATCTAATGTGAATAACTTGGTTTTGTTTTGAGAAGTTCAGTATTTATAGAGTGTCAAAAACAATATCACAGCTGTTTGAAAGACAAGCATACATCTGCAAGTATTTAAGCTTTACCTTGTGTTCCCTTCTTATCTTGTCCTTGTTTATACATATTATTTATTTAGTTATGTTCAGTAGACATCCAATCTTGTGTCCTTCCCACCCCCCCCAATAAACTTTCTATGCTGCAGCAAAATAAGTTACACTTAGGATGTTTCCAGTTTTTTTACTCTGCTTTACTCAACATCTTTAGTTACCTTTTGTTGTTTTATATTTTTCTTAAGACTGTATTTCTAGACACAGATTGAATTTATGGTCAGTTGTTACTAGTTGTATAAAGTCACAGCGAACCCTGTGAATTGGTGAATATTGAACCATTGCTCTTTAGGAATACATAGGGTTAGATACCTGCAAGGGATTCTCTGATCCCAACATTTTTATCAATCGATTAATACATAACCTTGGTTTTTAGAAGTTACTTCTGAGTAATTTGCTACTAATAGTAGTTAAAATACTAAAACTTTTCAATTAACCATATGTATATATATTGGGGTTGACCAAAAAGTTCATTCGGGTTTTTGTAACATCTTACGTATAGTATTGTATGGAAAAACCTGAACGAACTTTTCGGCCAACCCGATATTAATATATTTAAGGTGATTTCAAGATGTCCTAGAATAATGTTGTCAGCATTCTCCAATTGTATTCCAATATATTTTGAGTTAGTGTGCCAAGAACTGCTTGTAAGTCTGAGCTTTTATTTTATATGTACATGTGTTCATCCATTTTGCTTTAGTTGCTAAGGGTCTTAATTTCCATTTGGTAGATTTAAGTTTACCTTTTATCTTAAAATGTATAATGTGAAAAGCTGCTTTGGGAATTTTCTCACTTTATTGTAATTCTTTAGGTGATATATCAGTTATGTGCATGTTCTGATACATCTGGTCCTACTATGAGATACTTGAGAACCAGCCAGGACTTCTTATTTTCTCAGTTGCAACATTTACCATTTTCTAACAAAGGTAGGACATTATTTTCCCTTATTATTAAAACAAATCTTTAACATCTGTGTTGAGTGATTTTAATTTTATAACAGTTGGGGGTAGCAGTTTTAGAAGTTGTGGAATTCTGTTCTCATTTTATTACTTTGCCTTTGTGTTCCTTTGAGTTGCTTTTGTAATTTGTGCTTGAGAAACCTGATGTTTTAACTGCCAGCATAAAATTATTTTAAAATAGCCTGTTAAGGATGGAATATGATCCTTTTAGTAACAAATAAAATTTTAAAATTGTGTTGAAGGGATAAGAAAATATTTATATAAGAAGATTTTAGAAATTTAGATTTTTTGAGTGAAGTTGTTTCATAAAAATCTGTTTTACTTTTGTTTCTTATGTATATATTGAAACCAATTCAGGCTTTGAAAAATAGAAAACTAATCGTGATGGAAACTATTTAAGCTTTAGTTTATTGACCTGATCAACACAGTTATCCCAAGCTACCTATGTTTTATAGGATTCTATTTTATATAATTTTCTTTTTGATCAGTTTATAAGTTTTTTGAGTTCATATTATATCCAGACAGTAGTGGGTTTCTTGAGGTTTTTTAAAGTTTATTTTGTATCATCTTTATGTTTTAGGAAATCTAGGCTCACAGATTTTATAATAAATTCCATTACTAGTAATTATCAGCTTCTATTTACTTTTTAGAGTATGGTATGAGAGACTGTTGGGAATTATCTAATGGTTGAAAATTTTCACTTCATTTTTGTAATAAGTGTATTTTATTTTTAGCCCTAAGATTTTGTTTATAAGAAAGTTTATTTTTTTATTTTTTTTTATTTTTTTATTTTTTAATTTTTTTTTGGGGGGTACACCAGGTTCAATCATCTGTTTATAAGAAGGTTTTTAAGAAACCTTTTTTGTACCTAATTAGAAGAAACAGTTAATATCTTGCCTGTTATGCTCTCTGCTTTTTAAAAATTGATCTAACTTTGCTTCTAATCATTGTTACTAGCAGTAGTAGTAGTGTTTGGTGAATTTTATGTTTATAAAACTGTCATAATTTAGGGCTTCAAAGCCAGGGATATTAAAATAGTATTGGATTCAAAAACTTGTATAAGAGATTCCCAGTCGTAATTTTATGTTAGACCAAATGTCCTTCATAATCTCAAGACATCATAAAATTATGCAATTTAATTTTAATTTTTTAAAATTTTTTATTTTCTGAAATAAGGATCAAATTTTAAGATAGTTTTTTTTTTAACAAGGTAAATATTTGAGAATTACTTGGGTTTTTTTTTTTAAGTATTAAATTCTCTATTAATGTCAAACTATGATAGACTCAGAATTCTCTAAATCTGTGTGAAATTATTCTGGTGACAGAAACTTGATTCTCTTTTGTTCTTCAGTTGTTTTTGCTCACCTTTCATAGACATATACTAGCTTATTTTTTCTCCCTTGGCAACTGTTTTTTTCTTTTTTCGTGGTACAGAGTGATAAATTATTATGGTGCCAAGTTTCATACATTATTGACTATGTTACATGGGAAAATAATCTGATGAGTTACAGATTTTAGGTCTGTTCTAATCTTGTGTTATTATACTGGGAAACTAAGCATTTATATTTAAATTCCAGAATATGAAATATCTATGCTGAACCAAATGTCATGGCTGATGAAAACTGCCTCAATAGAACTAAGGGTAACTTCTCTGAATCGCCAGAGGTCACACACCCAGAGGCTCCTACACCTCTTACTGGATGACATGCCAGTGAAACCATACTCAGGTGAACATATGAATGTTGGCATTTGTATGTTATGCTGCTGACTGGTGTGTGTGAATGCAAGCACAAATCTGAATCTTATGGTTAGTATGTTATTGTAGGCCGAACAAGTTCTTTCTGCCTTCAGAGTTTTTTTCCTTAAAACACAAAATTTAAAAATCACCCATAATTGCCATTTTATTATTGTTTGAAGCATTTACATTTTGTTGTATTCATATACACAAATACACAGTGGAGTTTGTCACACTGAGCCAGCATGACCCAAGATATTCTAATATGTATTTTACATGCAAATTAAGCATAAGCTTTTCTAATCATCTCACTGGCATGCTTGGGTCCTGCTGCTTTTGGAGTTCCGATTATGCTCTTTACAATTGTGAAGTGGATCTCATAGAGATGGAAAGAATTAGATGAATGTTGTTGATAAGTCCTCATCATCTTTGCATTTTAATTATCCATTTGCAAGGGGCTTTTTGACCTAGAAACAATGACATAGAAATAAAATACCTTATGTTTATTTCCAAATAAATTTTATGAGTATGTTGTTCTTTTTCTAATCTATTTTTACTGATGCTCCAACAGATGGGGAAGGAGGAATAGAAGATGAAAATAGGTCTGTCTCTGGGTTTTTGCACTTTGACACTGCTACAAAAGGTAAAGCCCTTTGAATTTGTAATAAATTTGTATATACATATATATTAAATTGCTTAAAATTTCAAGAGGTGGTTAATGCCTGTGTCTGCAAATTCTAAACTGATATAGAAGGACTATGTAAAGGATTATTTGTCATCAAAAAAAATTTTTTTTATAACTAAGAAGATAGGATGGGAAAACAATATTTTTGCCAATAAACATATTAGAAATAAAATCCAATTTAGATTTCAACAGTCTTCAATTCCAGACTGATGTCCTTTCCGAACATAGTGCTGTCTTTGAGAGTGAGCTGAGTACTGTGTTTTGCTCTTCTCTTCAGTGTCCCAAGTAAAATAAAACTACTTTTTATTATTTCTAGTACGTCGAAAAATTCTCAGTATTCTCGACTCCATTGACTTCAGTCAGGAGATACCTGAGCCTTTGCAGTTGGATTTCTTTGATCGGGCCCAGATTGAGCAAGTTATTGCTAACTGTGAACACAAGAATTTACGGGGACAGACAGTCTGCAATGTCAAGGTGAGCGTTGCTTTAGAATGTGTATAGTATCAAGTGGTTCAGACTTTGAGTCGTTCGGAAAAAATAACTTTTTTTTCCTAATAGATATTGGTGTATTGGACTGTGGTTTTTACTTTTCAAACAGTAAAGAAAACTGAATAGGCCACACTAATTTTACCTCTTTACAAGGTTCCCCATCCCCTTTCCTCTTAGTAGTCATGCCACCAGCTATAATTATGGAGTGGTTTTAAATACTTAACTCTCTACCAGGTAAATGGTAATGGCCTCACTAGTAGGAAGAATCTGTCCCGTGCGTTTGCACGAACTTCCCTGCCACGAGGCTCTTTGGTACCACTCTCTGGAATGTAAGGGATACCTACTGTTTTTGACAGAAACTGGACAATGCCAGTGTTAGATTACATAGTGGTAAAGGTATCTGAGACGTCCCTCTAGGGCAGTTTAGAATAATTGCTAGGTTATTGTTCTACCAGTGTCTGAAATGGTCTTAATTTTCTCTCGTTTCTCAATTATATAGCTTCTTCATAGAGTTCTTGTAGCTGAAGTAAATGCCCTTCAGGGTATGGCAGCCATAGGACAGAGACCTCTACTAATGGAGGTAAGCCCTGTTGAGTATATGTTAGTTTTAACCTTTTAACTACTTAAACTACTTAAATTGCCAGTTAGAAGACAAAACAGTGAATTGACTTCTAGTTTATTGTTAGTTAACTACTTAAAAATTAAACTTTAATGGTATCTTTCACTTTTGACTTTGTTTATAACTGTTAAAAGCTGAACTGAAGTTAATGTCTGGATGCCAGAATAAATGACATCTTTTCTGCTAAGCTAGTTGAGGATCTCTATAACCTTTTCATATTGTGTAATATATTTCACTTGCTTCTCCCTATCAGTGAGGGAGGAGTCATTGGTCATCACAAATGGGGAGATACGGGTAAGAGAACAGGTGGGAAGAAACACATTCATGGAAACATGGCTGGCGAGGCCAAAGCAAGAGGCAAGGAAATAAAAGACACATCAAGGAAATTTGCCATTGAACTTGGGTTTTAGGGAACTCTAGTGTTCCAGAGTAAGTATAAGTAGACAGTTGCAAGAAGAAAGAAGATGGGGTTAAAAACTCATTTCCACCCACAGCACCTCTGCCTGTGCCTTACACACACACACACACACAGCGCCTTATTTATTATTTTTCATAGCTCTGTCTACCAGTATAATGTGAAAAGTTATCTGCTAAATAGCAAGCATATGGAAGGTTTCCGAAGTATACTCTAAATGTTTTTAGATTAACTGACAGTGTTAAAAATAGGAGCCTGTTGGTAAAAGACGTTATTTGCCTATGTGTTAACCTAGCAATTCAATTTCTGTGGCTTTAGGAAATCAGCACTATACTTCAGTACGTGGTAGGAAGAAACAAATTGTTGCAGTGTCTTCATGCAAAACGGCATGCGCTGGAGTCGTGGAGGCAGCTGGTAGAAATTATACTGACAGCTTGTCCCCAGGACCTCATTCAGGCAGAGGATCGACAACTGATTATTCGTGATATTTTACAAGATGTGCATGATAAGGTAACGCTTCCTAAATTACCTTATACTGCTGAATAAATATTTATACCACTTAAATATATAGTTTGCCACTCCTTTCTTTTCATTATAGATTTGGAGTAAATAGAGTTGTGCAATGCCAGTGTTAAGACTTTCCTTGAGAAAGGTATTAACTCTACACAGTAATGGTTCTCAACCAAAGTGTGTATCAGAATTTTCTGGGGAGCTTTTTTTTTTTTAAGCTCTTTATTGGAATATAATTGCTTTACACTCTTGTACCAGCTTATGAGGTACACTGAAGTCAATCAGTTGTGTTTATACACATATCCCCATATCCTCTCCCTCCCGTGACTCCCCCCAACCCTCCCCGTCCCGGCCCTCTAAGGCATCACCCATCATCGAGTTGATCTTCTAGGGAGCTTTTTAAAAATCTACATGACAGATCTTATTACCCTAGACCTACTGAGTGGGAGACTCTAGTGGTGAGTCCATTATGTTAATTTCCACTAAAAACCTCTAGGGAATTCTGATAGGGCTCCCTTCTGGTTAAGAACATATTACCCAGCATCGTATTTAAATTTCTTTCTATGTATTAGCTTCTATTGTCTTTGAACAATACAATTCCATTCTTATATTCTTATGGTAGTTGAAAAGCTGAATATGTATATAAGACATGTTAATGACTGTAACTGAAAGCAGGGTCCTCACTATGATTTGTCTTTCTGCTTTAAGATACTGGATGATGAAGCAGCACAAGAGTTAATGCCAGTGGTAGCAGGTGCTGTGTTCACCCTGACTGCTCACCTAAGCCAAGCCGTCCGCACAGAACAGAAGCAACCAGTAGTCTTGGGACCTGGAGAGGCTCATTATGCTTTTATGCTTGATAACTCTTTCACCTCACCTCCATCCGTAGAGAACCCAGTGGTGGGGTTTGCTTCTATTGGAGATTCTTCACTTCATATCATATTGAAGAAACTGTTAGACTTCATTTTGAAGACAGGTTTTTCCATCTAAATTTTCTATAAATTAGAACTTCTGTATTTGTTTTAACTTTAATTTGAAAAAAAAGGTTTTTACTTTACTATATTTTCCTAGGTGGCGGATTCCAGCGAGTGAGGACACACCTGTATGGCTCTTTGCTTTATTACTTACAGATTGCCCAGAGACCGGATGAACCAGATACCTTAGAAGCAGGTAGAATTAGATAGATTTCTCTTTTCTGTTCTTAGAGATTGCTGACTTGAAATTTTTAAAAAATCACCTTTTCATCTTTTGGCTAAGCAAAGCTATAATAAATGAGTCTTTTTGGGATCAAAGTGGAATCAAATCTGAAGTCAAGGAAGAATGTTTAGTTTTCTAACATTGTGACAATAGTAATGTAAACACAAACCCTCAAATATTGCTTTAGTTTGTATATTTTTGTAACTCCCACTCACCTCTGGTGTCATTGAACAATGCATAAAGTGCATATCTTTTAAAATAGCTTTGTTATTCCATAGTGTAGAAGTAACATTTATTGAACCATTTGCCTTATTCGGAAGCATTTAAATTGTTTCTAATTTTTTACTAACACAAAAAAGCTGCCTTAAATATTCTTTTATATGCCTATATATTTCTCAAGAAGAATACTTCATGGTGGAATTTCCATGTGAAAGAGGGTGCACATTTTTATTTTAATAGATTCTACCAAATGGTCTTCTACCAGTTTAAATTCTCAAAAATAGCATACATATGTCTTTTTGTACTAATGTGAAATTTTTCTAGGGTAAATTCCAAGGAGTGAAATTTCTTGGTCAAAAGATCTGTGTATTTAAAACAATGATAAATCAACTTTGTAAACTATAGTTAGCTTTTTTTTTTTTTTGCCCTGCACTGCTCAGCGTCTAGGATCTTAATTCCCAGACCAGTGATTGAACCTGGGCCCTTGACAGGGAGAGCTCGGAGTCCTTAACCACTGGATTGCCAGGGAATTCCCATATTCTTAGCATTTTTAAATAAGAGTAATAATATGGATTTTTTCATCACCAAAATATGGAAAATGTTTTTAACTATTCAAGAGACTAGTATATAATACTCTCTGCCAGAGTTACTCTATTTAAGAACTTGTCATAAGCACCTTCTGATAATGGATTCCTTATGCCTTTCTGAGAAACTGCATGAGTACTTGTAATTTTGTACTCAGATTCTTAAAAAACACTCTGTGTGTAAGACTTAGATTATCTCATATTATTCATTACCGGCTATATGTTTTTGTATAATATCTTCCTTAGAAGGTAATAATAGCCAAGTGATGTATTTATAGGAATTTCCTACTGTCATAAATAATGTATAAAAATATTTTTAAGGTCATTAAAAATAATATTTCAAAAAAATATTTTAAACAAATAGGAGCTTTTTTTAAGAGGGAAAAATCCGCCAACACACCTCCCTCATTTTCTTCTTGACAGAAAATTTTTAACAGTGTATTTAGTTGAATTGGCAGAAATTACCACTAAATCACTAGGTGGAGCTCTACAACATGCTTTGTAAGAAATCCTTATCAAGGTGTGATAAAAGCAGTGTGACCATAAAAGAAAATTCTCCTTTGTCTTTTTTTTTAAATCTTAGTTATTATCTCCTTTTTTTAAAAATTATTTTTTGTGTTTATTTTTATTTTTTTCATTTTGGTTGCGCCAGCTACTTAGTTGTTAACATACTAATAAACAAAAGGAAGAAAAAAGTCACACATTTTACCCTTCTAAGATAACTATCACAACATTTCGGTTATAGCCAGCCATCTTTTTTATTGATTTATATCTTCCCTTTTCTATTTAGTATTTTATCAGCATTTCCCGCCTCATTTAGTAACATTCTTAATACCTGTATACATTTTGCCACATATGGATATACCATAATTTACTTACTGTACCCATTTTTGGACATTTAGATTATTTCCACTTTTCATAGAACAGACAGAAATCAGCAATCATTTGGTGGTTGATTATTTTTAGTTGTTCTGGGAAGCAGGAAACATTAATTGGGTTCTTGCTTTCATAAAATCTTTTATCCTAGTAGAAATGGCAGTATATGTGTTTATAAAACAATAAGCCTTAAATTGGATGATATAGACCAGATGCAGCAAACTTTTTCTGTAAAGGGCCAGATAATAACTCCTCTAGGCTTTGCAAGCCGTATGTTCTGTTGCAGCTACTCAACTCTGCCATTATTGTGCAGAAGAAGCCAGAGACATATGCTATGTGGCATTAAAATTTTATTTACAAAAATAAGTGGGAGATCACATTTCACCCACAGGCCTTAGTTTGCCAACCCCAAGTATAAATTACAAGTTTCGTAAGAGTTAAGAAGAGAAAAGAAATCAAGATTTTTGCTGAACTTTTCTGGTAGGGTTGCATTTACATGAGAATAAATGGAGGGCTTTTAACCAAGGCTCAAACTAGGAGGGAGTGAAGAATCAGGAGGCTGTCTTGACCATAAGCAGAGGAGGGGGTTGATGGCAAATTAAGCCAAGTTGAGAGGGTCGGACCATATTATTAATGACCTTGAAAATGAAACTGCAGTGTTAAAGCTAATTGAGTTAAGTAATAGCCATTTAATAATTTTGAGTAGTTTGATATGAAGAAGTTGGTATTTAGGAAAGTTTATGTGATTTATATGGTATGTTGGAAGAAGGGACAGATTGAAGTAGAAGAAATCATCTTGGTGGTTTCTAAGGAATTAATTTATTCTCTGAAAAGTTAGGATTTATTATTTATTTATTTGGCCACACCGTGTGGCTTGCAGAATCTTAGTTCCCCGACCAGGGATTGAACCTGGACCTTTTGGCAGTAAAAGTGGGGAGTCTTAACCACTGGACCGCTTAGGGACTTCCCTGGCGGTCCAGTGGTTAAGACTCCGAGCTTCCACTGCAGGGGGTATGGGTTCAGTCCCTGGTCCGGTTCGATCCCTGGTCAGGGAACTATGATCCTGCACAATGCGCAGCACAGCCGAAAAAAAAAAGGGAGGATAAGAAAGGTCTTAAAAAAAAAAATTATTTTCCATTATGGTTTGTCACAGAATATTGAATATAGTTCCCTGTGCTATACAGTAGGACTTTATTTTTATCCATTCTATATATAATAGTTTGCATCTGCTAGCCCCAAACTCCTACTCCGTCCCTCCCCTACTTCCCACCAGCCTTGGCAACCACAAGTCTCTTCTCTGTCTGTGAGTCCGGTTTAAAGAAAGTTCTAATTAGATTGTAGAATTAGATTTTTCTTATTTCTAGGTAGTGCCGTTAATAAGTAATATTGGAACTTTGAGGTCTATTCACAGTTTGAAAACTGAAATCAAATATTTCTTTGATACTTAGCTGGTCTTCTGCAAACCATTGTTTTTCACATTTCACTGTGAAACCCCAAGGTTCTTGCAGGGATACCTCAGGGGTTATGTGGAAGAGCCTCTAGAGTGATGTGCCAGTATCTCTCTACCCTCATTTCAACCACAGTGTTTGAACTAAGGAGTTCATGGCTAAAAATGTTAAACCTATAAAGTAGTGGCTTTCAGACTTTTGTCCAAAGCCTTTATTCAAGTAATTTTGTAGTAATCCTATGTGTAGAACAGAAGAGGAAATGCCATAGCTCCTCATGCCGAGTTCCTGAAAACCCATCCACCGTGGTATTCCACCCTGAGAGCTTCTGGTGGCATCCCTGGAGCAAAGTTTCTAAACTTTCCTTTAAGCTGTCAATCAATGGGTAATTAATATTTGAGCTTCTACTATGTGCTAGACACTGTGCTAAATTCTGGAGAAATAGTGGCAGACAAGACAGAATCCCATTGTTAATAAGCTTACGTTCGATGTGAGGAGACAGAAAACAAGCATGGAAACCAAAAAATAACATAATTTGAGTAAATCTGATAAATAAGTACTATGGAGAAAATAAAATAGTGATATATTGTGTGTGGGGTGGCAGGAGGAGGGAGTATTGGATGTAGTTAAGGAAGTGATATTTGATAGAGGCTGGAATGATGAAGAGGAGGCAGCCATGCTAAGATCTGGGGAAGAACATAGAGAACAGCTAGTGCAAAGATCCTGAGAATGAAGTAAGTGCTGAATTTGAGGGACAGAAAGGCTAGTGTGGCAGCAGCTTGGGGGTGGAGGTGGAGGGTCGAAGGAGGTGACATAGAGAAGTAGATGGGACCAGATGACCAAAGGAAGTGACACAATTGAGAAAATTAATAATCTCATACCCTCCTTTGACACTACTGGAAATTAAATATGACTAAAATCAAATCAAAGTAGTGGTAAAGATACTTTAGGGAAAAAAATGTAATTAAAACTCTGAACGTTTGCCTGCTGCAAACTTTGTAGTGGAATATAGACCACAATGTGTGTTGCTTTTATTTTTCATGATTAAGCCTGCATTGTTTTGTTCTCCATTCTGATCACCGTCTTGAGAATCTTTCTAAAGTTTAAAAATTGCCACCACGCACTAGTTGGGGAAAAGTCATAAGATTAGTTTCAAATACAGATTATTGCTTTATGTAGTGTATTTATGAAACTTTTCTAAAAGGTTTACAGGAGTCTATGTAGAAAGTATATGATCCTATCTTTAATTATCATTGTACCTTGAATTAAATTAATTTAAATTATCTTCATAATGAGTATACCTTTTCTTTTTAATAAGTATTTCAATTAAAAATATAAAAGAATAAAATATCTTTTTTGTGGAAGCAGAACTTTGTCTACTTTGTACCTGATCCTTTGTAGCCAACTTCTCATAGATATCAATAAAAGATAAAACCAGATTGATTATAGTGGAATAAATAAAGGGATTGTTTCTCCTGGAGTCTCATAATTCATTTTGATTTCTTTAAGAATAGTTTATCCTTTTCCTAATACCATTGTTATCTCAGTGTACATTAATGGAGTATTGCATTGTGTTCTTAAAGTTTACCTACCCAGACTCATTGGTTGATGGGGCCTTTGTGTGCAGGCAGTAATGGAAGGATTTCCTATTGTTGTCATGTATGAGGTAATTACTCAGTTACCAAACTGCTTTTTGCTGGAGTGTTTTATACATGTTCTGTTGTAACCCTTTAGCCAAGAAAACCATGTGGGAAAGGCTGACCGCCCCTGAAGATGTGTTTAGTAAATTGCAGCGAGAAAACATAGCCATCATTGAGAGCTATGGTGCTGCCCTCATGGAAGTGGTCTGTCGAGACGCTTGTGATGGTCATGAGATTGGAAGGGTACAGTAACTCCTGCTTAGTATTACAATTGCGTAGATATTTTGACTTATTAAGGCATAAATTGGATCAGCTTTTCAAATGCATGTTACATATTGGGAATTATTTTCTGTAGTATAGTGAATTTTCTTATTTACTATAATTTGGAATTTCTATTTTGTCCATTCATATGTTTTGTTTACTTATGTTCAGAATTTTATTAGTTCAGGCTGCACCCTCAGAATAATCTTTTTAATTTTGAGATTTGCCTTACACTGGTAGAAATTAACCAGCAGAGATGCTGGTTAATAAAGATCTTTGAATAAGAGAATGCTGGGTAAATAGCTTTTGTACTGAATGTACCTTTCTCTGCTTTTTCAAGGAGTATTTGCATTTATATATCTTTAAAATACTATGTCATATTGGCGATAATACAGTGAGAAGATAATTTGCTGCTGGTGGAAAATTACATAGCATTTGAATCAGTAGTATCTCTCAGTTATGTTAAAAAAATATCTGGGAAGAAGTAGACCAAAGTGGTCTGTGTTTATAAGATAATGTATTTTCTGTATAGTTTTCTGTTTTCTATGTTTTCTACAATGAGCATGTGAGACTTTTCAATTAGGGGGAGAAAAGCTATTTTTAAAAATCTCTTTCCTCGGGCTTCCTAGGTGGCACAGTGGTTAAGAATCCGCCTGCCAATGCAGAGGACATGGGTTCGATCCCTGCTCTAGGAAGATCCCACATGCCGCAGAGCAGCTAAGCTCATGCACCCAAAAAAAAAAAAAACAAACTTTCCTCCAACAAGTGATGTTTAGATTCTGCTAAAATATATTTTAATGTGTTAGGTTTTGTTTCAGAAGTATAACTTTACTCTGAAAAGTTTTCTTTTATTAATAAATTAAGATTCTGGATATATAGCTTTTCAACCTCTCAAAAAAAAAAAAAAAAGAGAGAATTGTGTTGCAAGCAACCATTCTCCTTTTAAGAAAACTTTTAAACATTTCCAGATAAAGGGAGTTACTCTTGTTGATTTTGGTAGCCATGTCCATGTTTTGAACTTTGGTTTATTTTTCCTTCAGATGCTGGCACTGGCTCTACTTGATCGGATTGTCTCTGTAGATAAGCAGCAGCAGTGGCTTCTGTATCTTTCTAACAGTGGCTATTTGAAGGTGCTTGTGGACAGCTTGGTAGAAGATGACCGTACTTTGCAGAGCTTACTCACTCCACAGCCACCCCTTTTAAAAGCCCTTTATACTTATGAATCCAAAATGGTAAGGCTTTATATTCACTTGAAGTTAGATCAGCAGGTCATTTCCTCTTGGGGTTAAAGATATATTAAAGAATATTAATGTGGCCTACATTTTGAATGTTTCTATCATACAAGCTATAATTGTTTAGAAGGAGTTTTAAATTTGGGGACGTGTGCTAGAAATGCGTCTTCTGAGAATGCCAAATTTGAGTTGAAATGATCCTGAGAGGGTTAGTTGGGTACTGAGACTATTGCCTAGTCACTTCGATTGCTGGTGGTGACAAATCGATGTGACACCCAGTGCTCTGTGAGGAGGTAAGTGAATAAAAATGTCCTTCTGCAGCGAAAATCAGACTGTTAGTTGCCTGTTGAAATGCCAATGTAGATGTGCAGGTTCTACTTTAAACAGAGGATATTTCAATACAGTACATATAATTCATTTCCTTTCCTCTAAATCTTTTTTAATTTGTTTGCTCTTGCTTAAAAATACCACAAATGTCACAATAAGAGAAGCACTAAAGTCTTAGATTCTTCATTAATTCTGTTTTCCTCCTCCCTTCATTTGTTCAGCAAGTATTTATTAAATGTCTGTTATATGCCAGGTTTGGCACTAGGTAGTAGAGATACCAGCTGTGAGCAAAACAGTCTTCCCTGCCCTCCATAAGCCCCTGTGATGATTAGTTGAATGCTTAATCCATGCAGGGCGTTTGTAGCGCTTCAGATGTGCCGTGCCATTTATTCCTCCTAAGTATCCTGTGATAAAGATGGTGTAATGTGCCCCTTCCTAGCCAGCTCAGAATTGCTCTTCACCGATGGTTACAGATCAGAAATGTGCTATGAGAAAGTCTAATTTTTATGTGAGACCATTGGCTGTGATCTCTGTACTGATGATTTTTGTTTTATAACTTCTTAGGCATTTCTCACAAGAGTAGCCAAGATACAACAGGGCGCTTTAGAGCTGCTGAGATCTGGGGTGATTGTGAGGCTGGCACAATGCCAAGTCTACGATATGCGCCCAGAAATGGACCCACAGGGGTAAGTGTCCATATCAATTTCTTTTTTGAAGTTACTACTAAAGGATTATTAACGAAAAAAATTTTTCAAATGTAATTTTGCCTTTTATAATTCTGTTGGAGCAGTACCCTCATCTGGACGGTTTTGTTCGGTCATGTACCCCTGCCATTTACTAATAAATGAAAGTTGCTAATAAGGGTAAACGTGGGTAGGGACCTATGCGTTCCCTTTTAGAGCAGTCACATAAGAGGGACATGGGGGAGCATTTTGTTACTAGATGTTTTTCTTTTCAACTTTTCTGTTCTATTTAGTAAATGTACATGTTTTTAGTTATACTGATCTTTTAAAGTATTGTAATGAAATTATAATTTGTTGTGGGTTTTCTTGATGACTTGAATAGTATTTTATATTTTTCTCATTTTAACATTTTTTACCAACTGCTTGCTAATTTGAAAGCTTCAAGTGAAATTATTGTAAGTTTCAAGCTTTCTAGCAGATTTCTCAGTTGAGTTTGAATATGGACTTGTTTCTTTTTTGTCTACATGGCTGCACCATTGTTAGGCCTATAGCATACCCTCCTGCTATGAAATAACATTGAGGTCAGTTTTAGTAATTTTCTTCAAAAGATCCATTGCCAAATTGAATGTTTGGGTTTTTCAGGCTTCGCTATAGAAATATTTTACTTCTAGAAAAAAAATTTTTTCTGAATATCATTTTCTAAAGTTTTGAACATGAGAGTTCTTACTTTCACCTTAGGTGAAGAGGATTGAGCTAATTATATTCCTCAGTTCATGGTGCATTATTATTGCCTGTCTTTGGAAAGCCTTTCTGTTATTTCTTTTTATTTCCACATTCTGCTTTCATTCTCTTCTCTTCAACAGGCAACCATTTTTTTTGTCCAAAAATTTAAATAGAAATATTAACAATAAATAATAGTTTATTAACGCAGTGTTCTGAGAGCTAACCTTAGAGGTTAAGTAATTTTACAACCTCATTTTAATTTTTTAAGTCTTGTTTTATTTTATATAATGGACAAAGTAGGTTAATTTTTGGCTTTGGGTATATGAGAAGGAAATTTGAGGAAAGTAACTTTTGTTTCTGTCTGTCACACATAGTCTCTATGGCCCAAGGGACCATTTAGAGTAGAATAAGTATGTTTGGAAAGCATTGTCTTTTCAAATTTATGCAAATATTCTTTACTAAGATTTTTCAAAATTCAGATAACTGTTTTCACTAATTGTACATCTGGGATACAGAGTCCTCATTAGTAGCTTCACATCTTAATCAGCCACCTGTGATTGTTTGCCATAGAGGTGGTCGGGGACTGTGTACCTTAACTCTTGGACTGTTGCTCTCTCCTTGTTCATGGGATATGAATCAAGGATGTTTGGCATGAGAGACCCACCAGTGTTCATCCCTACTCCGCTGGACCGGTACCGCCAGATTCTCCTTCCAGCTCTCCGCTTGTGCCAGGTCATCCTCACATCTAGTATGGCCCAGCACTTGCAGGCAGCAGGGCAGGTAAGAGGGACCCTTAGTGTAGAAATCATCGAGTGTGAAAGCTTTATTGTACAAGTGCAGAAGCCCTAGGCAGAGAATGCTTATGTGGATTTACCCTAATCCTTCTGCTTGTGGCAGAGCTGGGTGTTGAAAATAGATCCCTTACACTTTGCTCTGAACTTCATTGGTCTGTTTTTGTACTCTTGTTTGAAAGAAACACCACAGATAATTAATAGAATAGTGAGATGGGAAGCGAGAGATCTAAATTTGTTGTTCTACAAAAGGAAGCCGTTATTGTGATAGAACTAAACTGGCTTCTAAAATGTAATTTAACCCTGTATTTATTAGAGAATGCTGTACCTTTATTAGACCTTGCAGAAAATACAAAAGATAGATGATAGTGCCACATTTAGTTGTGATATTTAAAGAATGAGTAATTTACATGAGTTTCTAATAAAATATTTTTCCTTCAGTAGTTTTATTTTCAATGCTTTTCAGTGAAATCTTCAAAAATATGTTTGTTTCTTAGACTAATAATGCAATATACAATTTAACCTTTCACTGATTAATTAGGGTTATCATTATGAATCTGAAGTTTTATATTGTGTTGCTCTGTTATTATGATACCCTCAGGAACTGTGTCCTACTAATTTATGGTGATTTTATCTGCTTTCCCTGCCATCAGTCTTAAGGCTAACTTTCCTAAGAATGCTGCTGTTTCTAGTGTGGTACCTAATTTTATATTGCATTAGTCTAGGTGACATTCTACCCCTTTTGTATGCGGCCTTTGAGTCAGTTATTTAACACTGAAAAACTTTGTCTTCTACTTTCTTGAGATTAAGATTTTTTTTAGGAGAAGTGGGACATTGTGATATAAGACCAGTCTTATACTGAGCAGAGTGAAATTACATGAGTAGCTTCTTTAAAAAATACAGATTACTGAGTTCCGTGTCTAACAATGATGGTCTGAGGCTAGGAATCTGTGTTAAAAAAATAGAAGGGGGCACAGTTACTGAGAGATTCAAATGTTCAGCTAGTTGTGGTGTAGCCCCTGCTTTCAAGGCATCTATAATCTAGTTGAGAAGATATCTGAATGTGAATGTAGAGTCCTCTATGATGGTTCACTGTAAAATGCTAAGCTGAAAGGGCAGAGTTTGGAGGTCAAGATTTGTACCTCATTTATTTTCACCATATCCAAAGGAGAGTTAGACAAAAGCTTTTATGTGATTGTCCCCATATCACAGTGGTTAGACTTTCATAGAGCCAACTTGAATTCAGTAAGTCCTTTTTATACACATTTATTGTAAATTCATGTTCTAGTTCCATTTAGACAAAAAAAAAATAGGGGTCAAATAATAGTTTTCGTACAGTAGTTCCAAGTTATATTATACTCCTCTACAGTAGCTTCTGAGTGTATTAATTTCTAAACTTTGAGATAACCCTTATCTTCAGCTTTCTTAGGAAATTTAGATTTTGCTTCTTGAAGAAATAAACTATGTAAATGCAAAAGAACTGCTTATCTAATATTCTTCATTACATTAAATTACTTTCTTCAGTGTTATTAAACAGATGGATATAAATTTATAATACAATTTTCTACTCTTCCACTTCTGTTTTTTTTCCATTTCCCCTCCTTTTCCTCATCTTAGGTATTGCAGTTTCTCATTTCTCATTCTGATACCATTCAAGCAATCCTGCGCTGTCAGGATGTTAGTGCTGGGTCTTTGCAGGAATTGGCTCTGCTGACAGGGATTATAAGTAAAGCAGCACTTCCTGGTGAGTTGATTATGTTGAATGGATTTTTTTTTTTTTTTTTTTTTTTAGAATAACAAAAAATATTTTACTAAAACATAAGATTTACAGAAGTTTCCAGACAAGCCATACAAAATGGTCACAAGCTTTTTCTTGAAGGGAGGAAGTCTACATTTGACAGCAAAGTCACAATGTTATTAGTGAGGGCTGTGATGTTTGTTTAATGTTCCCATTTTGGTTCAAACAATCAGGCTTGTCCATCTACAGCATCTAAATAAAGTTAGACTTGGCTAGAGAGCATATTCTAAAGAACTGGTTAGCTGCTTTTAACCAGTGCAATTAGATCACCATAAAAGGGGGGAAAGGAGCTCATAAAATTAAAATAGAACTACCTTCTCCCCACCACCAAAAAAATAAATAAAATAAAGAAAAACACCCACACCCCTGCAGCTAACCCTGACAACTACCTTCATTCACAGTGCTTTATATACTTAAACCATGATGGGGGAAATGAATAAAAGCAGAGAAGGGCCACTGCTTTTAAATGTTTCACAACAATCCAGATGATACTTCTAGCCTCTGCTCATGCTTTACAGCAGTGAATCAGGACAAGACATAGATTTGCTAATGTGCATTTAATCACTAAAGGACTGAAGATGTCTGGGCTTTTATTCTGTAATGTTTCTAAGACTGTGTCCATTAAATGCAAACAAAAAAGGAAGAAGTCTTGGCAGAACAGGAGAAGTGATGCACACTTGATGATCGGATCAATTTAAATATTATTCATGGCATATAGCCTAGTCCATGCTCTAGCTGTTTCTATGGCTTGGGCTTCATTGGTCTTCCACTGCTCTGCTACATCATTTGCTAATGGGTCATCTGGATTGGGAGCACTTAACAAAGCCTGGATCGACAGCAGAACTGTGCGGATCTGCAGTGCTGGGGACCACTTATCTTTCAAAATATCTAAACATATTCTTCCCAACTTGTCTACATTAGGATGATAAATTTTGATCATGAAACGTACTTTAGGGGCTGCCATTGGGTATTCTTCTGGAAGGAATAGTTCAAGTTTAAAAGTCCCTCCCTCAAAGGGGGAATCCTGAGGGCCAGCAATGACCACATGAAAATAACGGGTGTTGCTCTCATCTGGTTCTGCTTTAATGCTGGGAACTGGTTCTGCCAGCAAACGCTGGGTTTCCTTGATAATCCTGCGGGGCAGCCTGGCCATCTTGTCAGATCCCGAGTTCGGTCTCTGGTCTCGTCTCCGGCTCCACTCGCGTCACGCACAAGTCTGTTGAATGGATTTTTAACAACGCTTTACAGACTGACATACACTTAATAAAATGAGGTTATTATTACTTTGCAGCTATATATGACTTATTTGAGATTGGAACTAACAGAGTTAACTGCCTTTTTTAAAAAAAAATTATTTTATTTTTGTCTGCATTGGGTCTTAGTCATAGCACATGGGATCTTTGTTGTGGCATGTGGGATCCTCTACTGCAGCACTCAGACTCCTCGTTGCAGTGTGTGGGCTTCTCTCTAGTTGTGGTGTGTGGGCTCTCTAGTAGTGGCCCACTTGCTCAGTGGTTGCGGCACGGGGGCTTAGTCACCCTGCGGCATGTGGGAATTTAGTTCCCCAACCAGGGATCCATGGCCTCTGCATTGGAAGGCAGATTTTTTAACCACTGGACCACCAGGGAAATCCCTTTAACTGCCTTTTTTGAAGTCAGATGTTTATAAAAGTGATATATGATCAGTATAAAAATTTCAAGAAAATAATTAACACTCAAATCCTACTATCTAGAAATTACCAAATGTTAACATTTGGTAAGTAGCTTTTCAAACATTGCTCACTGTATATGTATGTGTTGGTGGCGGGAGGGGCAGTGGAGAGAAACATATACAGAGGTAATTCCATGAGAATGGGATACCTTTTACATGCAGTTTTAGAAAACAACTATTTAATTTTACATGAACTTTACAGATGAAAAACTAATTGAAGAGAAAGTGAAGACACTGAATTCCGGACAAACGTTTCTTTACTACAAGTGTATAAGAGATATTAGTTCTTAAAAGATCACTATGATTAAGAAGAAAAAAAGATTATGATAAATTGTTAAGATATTTTGGTCATTAAAAAAATTTTTTTTCACTACATGTAAATTTTAGACAGAATCAACTAACTCCTGATGTGAAAGATGAAGTAATGAGTTATTTTACACTTCTTCTTCTACCCACACATTATGTTTGCTTGTATTATTTTTACTTTGCCAAGTAAATACCATTTACATTCAGTTCTGCAACGATAATACCTTCAGCTGTTTAGTTGTCCTTGTATATTTACATGGATTCACAGAAAAACATCAATTCTTTTTTTCCCCCTAGAGCTTCACCATTTCTGAGTTCATTCTTTTGATTTATCTCTTGGTATTTTTAATTTGTATTGAGGTCCCCTCCCCTAAGAAAAAGTATATAATATTCCCCGAATTCGCTAACGTTTACAAACATCTAAAGGTTGCCTTTACTCCTTTTTTTTTTTAATTTTTATTTTTATTGGCATATAGGTGATTTACAATGTTGTGTTAGTTTTTTTTTTTAATATAATGAACTTTTATTGAGATACAGTTATCATACAATAAGCTGCATATATTTAGAGTGTACTATTTGGTATCCCAATCTCCCAATTCATTTCCCCCAACCCTCCCCGCTTTCCCCACTTGGTGTCCATATGTTTGTTCTCTACATCTGTGTCTCTATTTCTGCCTTGCAAATAAAGGTTGCCTTTACTCTTGAATGACAGCATGGCCTACTATTAATGGTAATAACTTATTTTTTAAGCATTTATATGTAGGTACTATTTTAAACACTTAGCATATTAATTGTTTTAATTCTCACAACAGTCTTGTGAGGTAGAACCATTATTATCCACCTTTTACAGATGAGGAAACTGAGGCACAGAGAGGTTAACTTGTCCAGAGTCACACAGATAATACTGTAGGGTTTTCCAGGCAGTGTGGCTTCTGAGCCTGTGTGCTTAACTACTAGGCTCTACTACCTCCATCTTTATGTTGCTGTGGAGAAATCTGAGGCCAACCCCTGATTCTGCCACAATGCCTCCAATATTTTTTCCTCTCTGGGCATGCGTCAGTGCCTGAGCCCTTTGTGTTGAGAGGAGAGAGTTTGGCAGAGTGGAGTGCAGTGTGTATTATAGTAGCTAGAGGCTGTGCTCATTCTGAGGAGATCCCAGGGTCAGCTCTACCTAGCTTTGGCGAGTCTTAGTCCTGTGTGCTTATTATGCTCATATCCCTACTTCATTCCAGTGTCCTTAGGTGACACCAAGACAGGCCATGCTTCTTGCCTTTACTAAGGTCCCATAGTGCTATGTAGTGGTTCTCCTAATGGTTTTTACCTTGATTCCTCCTAATTACTTAATTTACTTAATCACCCTGATATGCTTCTTTGCAAATTGCAGGGTCTCCATGAGAATTTGCAAGAGTTTGTTGGCTTATCTTCTTTCCTCTGTACTGCTTCTGAGGAGTGGGAGGAGGGCCATGAGTTGAATCATGCTTTTTACTCCCCTGGAATTTTCTCCATCTCTCTCTTTTATTTTTCCTTAACCACCACCATTCTTCAGTGTTTATGGCATAAGTTGGCCCCTTTCCTGTTTTGGCGAATTTCATTTATTTGTAGGTTGATTATAGAAGGGACATTTTATGATACCCCTTCATTCTGCCATGTTTATCCAGAAGCCCTGAGTTAGTACAGAGAGAATTTACCTTTTAGTAGATCCCCCGGCAAAGTGATTTTATTGATGAATTCTTTCATTACTTTTTAAAAATACCTGAAATATTCTGTATTTTGCTAATAGCAGCATTTAACTCTATCACTGTATTAAAGTCATATTCAGAAAAGCACAGTTTATTTTAACAAACTCATGATAAATTCAAATTCAAACAAAATAATAGAGTAAAAGCACCCTGACCAGCAATTCCTGCTCCCGAAAAGGAACCAGCTATCCATTTATACTTCATTTTTCTAGCAGTTTTTCTGCATGTGGTGTAAAAATTTCTTCCTCCCTATGCAAATGAAATCATACCATACACACTGCTCAGTAATTTTTCCCGCATTATGTCTTGGAGATCTTTTCTCATCAGCATATATAGTTCCTACCTCACTCTTTAATTGGTGGAATAGTTTTCCATTTCTGAGGTAGTTACCAGACCCCTATGACATGTTGACTATTTTCCAATCTTTTTAAAAATTTCAGACAGTGTGGCATTTAATAACTGTGTGTGTGTGTGTGTACATATACATTTTTACATATTTGAGCTGGTAGCCTTGGTAAATTCCTGGCAGTGCTTGTATATACATATACACACACTTTAAAATGATTTTAAAAGATAATGCCAAATATCCTCCTAATTTTTTATATAAATTTATTTATTTTATTGTCTGTGTTGAGTCTTTTTTGCCGTGTGTGGGCTTTCTTTTAGTTGCGGTGAGTGGGGGCTACTCTTCGTTGTGGTGCACGGGCTTCTCATTGCCGTGGCTTCTCTTGTTGCGGAGCACAGGCTCTAGGCGCGTGGGCTTCAGTAGTTGCAGCACATGGGCTCAATAGTTGTGGTACACGGGCTCTAAAGCGCAGGCTCAATAGTTGTGGCGCACGGGCTTAGTTGCTCTGCAGCATGTGGGATCTTCCTGGAGCAGGGATCGAACCCATGTCCCCTGCATTGGCAGGCAGATTCTTAACCACTGCGCCACCAAGGAAGCCCAGATTATACATTCTTCTCAAGTGCACATGGAACATTCTCCAGAATAGATCACATTTTGGGTCATAAATCAAGTGCTGGTAAATTCAAGAAAATTGAAATCGTATCAAGCATCTTTTCTGACCACAATGCTATGAGATTAGAAATCAGTTACAGGAAAAAAACTGTAAAAAACACAAACACATGGAAGCTAAACAATATGCTACTAAATAACCAACAGATCACTGAAGAAATCAAAGAGGAAATCAAAAAATACCTAGAGACAAATGACAATGAAAACACAACAATCCAAAACCTATGGGATGCAGCAAAGGCAGTTCTAAGAGGGAAGTTTATAGCGATACAATCCTACCTCAAGAAACAAGAAAAATTCCAAGTAAACAATCTAACCTTGCACCTAAAGAAACTAGAGAAAGAAATGCAGACAACACCCGAAGTGAGTAGATGGAGAGAAAGCATAAAGATCAGAGCAGAAATAAATGAAATAGAGACAAAGAAAACAATAGCAAAAATCAATAGAACTAAAAGCTGGTTCTTTGAGAAGATAAATAAAATTGATAAACCTCTAGCAAGACTCATCAAGAAAAAGGAGAGGACTCAAATCAATAAAATTAGAAATGAAACAGGAGAAGTTACAATGGACACCACAGAAATAAAAAGCACCATAAGAGATTACTGCAAGCAACTATATGCCAATAAAATGGACAACCTGGAGGAAATGGACAGATTCTTAGAAAGGTATAATCTTCCAAGAGTGAATCAGGAAGACATAGAAAATATGAACAGACCAATCACAAGTAATGAAATTGAAACTGTGATTAAAAATCTCCCAAAAAACAAAAGTCCAGGACCAGATGGATTCACAGGTGAATTTTATCAAACATTTAGAGAAGAGCTAACACCCATTCTTCTCACACTCTTCCAAAACATTGCAGAGGAAGGAACAATCCCAAACTCATTTTATGAAGCCACCATCACCCTGATACCAAAACCAGACAAAGACACTACAAAAAAAGAAAATTACAGACCAATATCACTGATGAATTTAGATGCAAAAATCCTCAACAAGATACTAGCCAACAGAATCCAACAACACATTCAAAGGATCATACACCATGATCAAGTGGGGTTTATCCCTGCAATGCAAGGATTCTTCAATATATGCAAATCAATCAATGTGATACACCATATTAACAAATTGAAGGATAAAAACCGCATGATCATCTCAGTAGATGCAGAAAAAGCTTTTGACAAATTCAACACCCATTTATGATAAAAACTCTCCAGAAGGTGGGCATAGAGGGAACCTACCTCAACATAATAAAGGCCATATATGACAAACCCACAGCAAACATCATTCTCAGTGGTGAAAAACTGAAAGCATTCCCTTTAAGATCAGGAACAAGACAAGGATGTCCACTCTTGCCACTACTATTCAACATAGTTTTGGAAGTCCTTGCCACAGCAGTCAGAGAAGAAAAAGAAATAAAAGGAATCCAAATTGGAAAAGAAGTAAAACTGTCACTGTTTGCAGATGACATGATACTATATGTAGAAAATCCTAAAGATGCCACCAGAAAACTACTCGAGCTAATCAATGAATTTAGTAAAGTTGCAGGATACAAAATTAACACACAGAAATCTCTTGCATTTCTATACACCAACAATGAAAGATCAGAAAGAGAAATTAAGGAAACAATCCCATTCACCATTGCAACAAATTTTTTTTAAAACAATTTTTAAAAACAATTTATGCTCCTACTAACTGTACTCTGTCTAGTTCAGTTCTTGATTACATATGATTTTGTATTATCCTGTAATTTCACTGTATGTTTTTTGTCTTAAATGTTAGCATGTTACCAGGTATGTTGTACCTCCTCAGCTACTTATCAGCAGGTTAATTTTTTATCTGTGACCCACAGATATTCTGTAAAGTATTTTGGAGTTGAGGGTGATATATATGGTCCACAGTACTCAGGAGGCATGTAGCAGAAAGGTCTTAAGAATCTGAGAACTGGACTTCCCTGGTGGTCCAGTGGTTAAGACTGTGCTTCTGCTGCAGGAGACATGGGTTTGATCCCTGGTTAAGGACAAATAGGAAAAAGCCAAAGTTCCATGAAGTTAAGTGCGAACTTCAGCTTTCAAGGGGTTGCGATGGAAAAGGAGGGCATAAGAATCACAAACAGCAAATGTAGAAAAAATATTTCAAGAATTTGATATTAACCAGGTTTTTGCTTGGTTTTGTTTTGTTTTGGAGTATAAGGGAGACCTGAACACATTTTTAGATAGTGAGGAAAAATCCTGTGTGGCAGGGTAAATTTTAGAAAGTAATTAAATACAGTGAGAGCAGACTCCAAGTGGAGGTGGAGGTGGGAAGGGATAGAATCTAGTGGAGCGATGAGGAGCAGGTGAGGTAACAAGCCAGCATGCCTGGTGATAGGAGTATTTTCTGTAGGTTTGTGTTGAGGTGATGGGCTGAGAAATCTGAAAAGAGGAGGGTTTGTCATTGTAAGGAGTAAAGGATAATGTTCTGGGTTATGTGCTATGCTGTGTATGCTTGGAAGTAAGAAACGGATTAGAGATTGTGAAAACGCATGGAAAGTTAGGGTGGCTAGGGCAGGGTCAGCCGGGTTCTCCTCAGCATGGCTACAGTCATGGAACAAAGAAATAGAGCAATGGAGAGAATGACCCATGGGTTTGCTTGGAGGGCTCAATAGAAATAAAGGAAGTCCATGGTAATATAAAAGATTGATGAGCTTGATTTAGGGATTTTGTAATGGGTCCAAACTAAGAAATTGAATGGCAACATTTTTGTGTATGTGTAAACTGTACTTTGCCTAAGGGAAAAGAAAAAAATCAAATGATATAATACATAGAAGAGTTAAAAGAAAAAAGAAATGCATTTCATTCTTAGTGTTTTATATTCTGAACTGTTGCGTGAGAAAGTAATTTACTGCCGAGTTTAGGAAATTTTAACTTTTATGTTTATAAATAAAAAGTAGATTTTTCTCAAAAACTTTAAAATATGCCTTTTTGAATCAATCTAGATTTAGCTTGCATATGAGTGAGCATGTGGTGGTACACTTACAATCTTTGTAAAGTATTTCTCAAGCCTCCTTCATGGCAGAGTCTGTGTCTATTCATGCATATATATAAATATCAATATATAAATATGTATATATTTATATATATATAAACATAAAATAGTAAAACTACCCTTCCTAGTTTTTTAATGTTTTTATTTTGTTGATTATAAAACTACATTTAAAACATTCCATATTTTATAGGTATACTAAGTGAACTTGATGTTGATGTAAATGAAGGATCTCTAATGGAGCTACAGGGACATATTGGAAGATTTCAGGTAACTGATTCTTTCTTATTTCTTTTTTATTTTTATTTTTTTAAATTAAAAAAATTAAAAAAAATTTTTAACTTCTTTAAAGAGTAGCTGTAAGATTTGTAGCAAAATGCAACAGTCCTCTCACTGATCCTTCCCATTCTGCTTTCTGAATTTGGGTAAACCCAGCAATGGTTTTAATTGATTCTTTTATATCTCTAAATAATATGCTTATGTTGCTGTTACTTGATTTTCCAATTTTAAGAGTCGTCTATTGACCTTTCATCAAGGAGGATGAGAACTTAGATCTCTTTACTCTTTTTCTTCCATCGTACAATATGTATATCTCTCATAATATGTCCCCACCCCCAGCTCACCTAATTATATCATAATTTTGATTAGATTAATATTTAGTGTTATATTATTATTGCTATGTAAATGTCATTTATGAATAAGCCATGGATGGACCATATGTTACTTTTCTATACAACATTATGTTTTCCCTAGAGAAAATAATTGTTTCTTTTTTAATTTGCTTGCTTTTATGTACTTCTAATTTATTCCCAAACTCTCCTCCAGTTCTGTAATCTCTTTTCAATATATTCAAACTAGTCTATCAATTAGATATATTTTTTTTTAATAAATTTATTTATTTTATTTATTTATTGGCTGTGTTGGGTCTTCGTTGCTGCACATGGGCTTTTTCTAGTTGCTGCGAGCGGGGGCTACTCTTCATTGTGGTGCGCAGGCTCCTCATTGTGGTGGCTTCTCTTGTTTTGGAGCACGGGCCCTAGGCGCATGGGCTTCAGTAGTTGTGGCACATGGGCTCAATAGTTGTGGCTCACAGGCTCTAGAGCACAGGCTCAATAGTTGTGGCGCTCAGGCTTAGTTGCTCCATGGCATGTGGAATCTTCCCAGGGCAGGGCTTGAACCCATGTCCCCTGCATTAGCAGGCAGATTCTTTACCACTGCGCCACCTAGGAAGTCCTCAATTAGATATTTTATCACAGTCTTTTTGGGAGCCTCCTGGCCTGCTTTGATCTGAACATCTTCACTTTTTTTTTTGGCTGCAGAGAAATTATATTTATATAGTAGAATTTATATTCCAATGTTTTTGATACAGTAATTTTCTTAACTAGTCCTCTTTTCATGAGCTATATTTTAAGTTTCCAAAAGAAAAATGCCGCCATTAGCATTTTAGTGTATAAATTTTTAAACCACAGATCAAATAACATAACAGTTATCACTGGGTGCCAGTGTACACAAGTAGTACATTTTGAGTCTTTGTTCAATTAGCACTCCAGAAAGGCTTGTACTCTCCCTAACCAAGTCAAAATACTCTCGTTTTGGTTTTTTTTTTGTTTTTTTTTTCCTTCAGTCTTATAACTTTTTTCATTGGTGGGGACAAAAAATATTTTTGCTGCATCTCTCATAAGGTGGCCTCTGGAAATGTGTTAGTGCATCTGTTTTATCTGTAAGGGTAGCAAACAGCCAGTTTTAAGTTTTAAAAATAGATGTAGCTATTTTGACAAAATAAGTTTATCTCCTTAGTATGTTTTGCATTATCAATATTTATTATTTAAACTAACATCAGTTTAAATTAGATATGTAATATATGTATGTATATATGTAAGGGGGTGTGTGTGTATGTGTAATACCAGTGTATTAAAAACGTTTTTATTGTGCACTTACTGTGTGCAGAACACTGTACTATCAGTTGGAAGTTAGAAATTAGATGCTTTAAAGACTGATTTCACTTCTCACTGAGTTTTTGTTTTTTATCTCCCTCAAGAAAAATAGGTCACTAACTTTAAACATATCCAACTAGATATGGACAAAATATCTTTTCCTTCCTTAGCGCCAGTGCTTAGGACTACTAAGTCGCTTCGGTGGCTCCGACAGACTGCGGCAGTTTAAATTTCAAGATGATAATGTGGAGGGGGATAGAGTGAGCAAGAAAGATGAGATCGAACTGGCTATGCAGCAGGTAAGAGGAGCGAGAGTTGTATAACTATTCTTTAAGGTTTTTATGTTTTTGGAGATATTTGAGAAAAATAATAGATGTGGGTAATTTTACAAATTGATTTGTAACTTTGTTATAATTTTACAAATTGATCTGTAACTTTGTTCTCCTTCAAATCTGGATTTCCAGGATATGAGGCATTTGGGGAGCTAATATGTTTGTTACTGATGTTCTTTCTTTGTAGATTTGTGCCAATGTCATGGAATACTGCCAGTCACTCATGTTACAGAGTTCCCCTACCTTTCAGCATGCTGTGTGTCTCTTCACCCCTAGCCTGTCAGAAACCATTAATAGAGATGGGCCCCGGCAAGGTGAGCTAGTTCTTTCTTTCTGTATTCAGGAATTAAGTTGCCAGGGTTATGACAAGCTCTAGTTGGCTCTAGTAAGATCCAATTTTTTTTTTTAATTAAAAATTTTTTTTTTCACCAGTAATGAATGGGAAATTTTTAAAACAACTTCTTTAAGAAGAAGTGATGAGGAGGTACTGCTGTCAGACCTGTGGATACAGCTGGAGAGATGGAAAGAATAGAGAAATTTAAGATTTTCTGAGGCTGAATCTGGAAAAGCCCTGTAGGGGGAGTATAGTTTTATATAGTGTGTGAAGCCCTAAAGGCTCTAGGATTGGAGAGTAAGCTAGCTAGGTGAAAAGTATGAAAATATAACAGTTTGTATGTTAAATCATGTTAAGCTGAATTTGGTGTTTCATCTGGGTTTTGTATTTAGCTCCAAATTTCTATAACACAGCAAAGTAAAATTTAGATACTTAGTAAGCTGATGTAGCCTATGATTTCCTAGTGACCCAGTAGGGAAGATTGAGAATATGAGGCAAGGATTATGGGTTGGTTAAAGCTGTCATCCCAGCGGACACTCAAAAGCCTAAAGCCTAAAGCCTGTTTGGATCTTGGTGGTTGTATTGTGATGGACTGGTGGTGATCTCAAGAAACCTTTTGTTTGAGATTTCTGTGAATCATTTTGTCACATTTTCATCCTCTTCAGGATCTTATTTTCTCTGAAAATTGCTTAATCACATAAAATACCTGTGTAATAGAATATTATGAAAAAATATATTATGCTAAGAACTCTTGTGTAACTGTTATAAAATGTCCTACCTAGTGGGATTAAGAAAAAAAATTTTCATTGAGGTTTTTTATTTACATACAACAAAATTTACACATCTTAGGTGTACAGTTTGAGTACTTTTTGTAATGTTATGCAGTGTGTAACCACTCCACAACCAAAATATAGAATAATTCCCTCATCCTTAAAAGTTCCTTGTTGCTCCTTTGTATGTAATTGTTTCCTTTTACCCCTGGTCAAGGTGTCTATTATTTTGCCTTTTCCAGAATTTCATATAAATAGAATCATACAATATGTAGTCTTTTTTGTGTTTTGACTTCTTTCATTTAGCTCAGGGTTTTTGAAAGCCATCCATGTGTGTATCACTATTTTGTTCCTTTTTATTTTTGGCTGGTATTCCATATTAAAAATATACCATAATTTATCTATTCACTAGTTGATAGACATTTGGGTTATTTCCAGATTTTTAGCTATTGTGAATAATGCTACTATGAATATTTGGATACAGATCTTTATGTGGACATATGTTTTCATATCTCTTGATTAGATGCCTAGGAATGCAATTACTGGCTTGTGTGGTATGTTTATTTATTTATTTTATATTTATTTATTTATTTATTTTATTGGCTGCGTTGGGTCTTTGTTGCTGCATGCGGGCTTTCTCTGGTTGTGGTAAGCCAGGGCTGCTCTTCGTTGCAGTGAGTGGGCCTCTCATTGTAGTAGCTTCTCTTGTTGTGGAGCATGGGCTCAGTAGTCGTGGCGCACGGGCTTGGTTGCTCCGTGGCATGTAGGATCTTCCTGGACCAGGGCTCGAACCTGTGTTCCCTGCATTGTCAGGAGGATTCTTAACCACTGCACCACCAGGGAAGCCCTGTGTGGTATGTTTAACTAAGTAAGATACTGCCGTTCTGTTTTACAAAGTGACAGTCATTTTGCATTTCTACCAGCCATGCGTAAGAGTTCTAGTTGATCCACATCCTTGCCAATGCTTGGTTTGTCAGTCTTTTTAAACTTCAGCCATTCTAGTGGGCATGTTGTGATAGCTCATTGTGGTTTTAATTTGCATTTCCTTGATGACTAGGGATGAGCCTGTGTCCAATTCTAGTACCATTTGTTGAAAAAATTATCTTTTTCTGTTTGTATTACTTTGGTACCTTTTGTCAAAAATCAGTTGACCACATAAATCTGGGTTTATTTTTGGACTCTAGATTCAGTTCCATTAATCTGTATGTCTGTTCTTTCTCTTAATACCACACTGTCTTTATATACTTTATGCACTATCTTCAATAGCTTTATAGCAGTAGTAAGTTTTGAAATCAGGTGGTATAAATCCTCTAGCTTTGTTTTTCTTTTTCAAAATATTTTATGCTTATGGTTTACATGGTTTATTTCTTTCTGTCCATTTATTTTCATCCTATCCATGTTTTTCATGTTTTTATGTTTAAAGTGCATCTCTTGTTGAGTCTTTTTTTTTTCTTTAATCCATTTTGACTATCTCTACTTTTAGTGGTGTGTTTAGTCCTTTAATATTTAATGTAATTATTGATATGATTGGAATAGGCTCTATCATTTAATTGTTTTCTACTTACTATTTGTTTTCTACCTGCTTTCTCTATTTTTTTGTTTTTGTTTTTGTTTTCCCTTACCTGCTTTAAAAAAAATTCTGTTTTATAGAATTTGATTTTAATTTTACCATTGGATTTTTTACCTGTACTTCTTTGTATTATTTTTTTTAGTAGTTGCCATAATTTTTCACAGCCTATTTATTGTTAATATAGTACCACTTTAAAATTTACATCTCTTCTTAACTGTTATAGGCCCACATTCTCCCCCTTCTTTTATGTTGCAATTGTTACATGTACTGCATCTGCGTACACTATAAATTCCCTTAGACAATAATTTTTTTCAAACATTTAATACTTTATAAATAAAGAACAAAAGGGTAAAAAAGAAAAAAATAGTCTTTTGCATTTACTTAGATATTAATCACATTTGGTGCTCTTCATTCTTTCTCAGTGATCAGAGTTTCCACCTGGTGTCATTTCCGTTCACGCTGAAGTTTCTTTCTTTCTTTCTTTCTTTCTTTCTTTCTTTCTTTCTTTCTTTCTTTCTTTCTTTCTTTCTTTCTTTCTTTCTTTCTTCCTTCCTTCCTTCCTTCCTTCCTTCCTTCCTTCCTTCCTTCCTTCCTTCCTTCCTTCCTTTCTTTCTTTCTTTTTAATTGGAATATAATTGCTTTACTGGGCTGAAAAATTTCTTACATAAGTACGGGTCTGCTAGTGATGAATTCTCTTAAATTTCTTTTATTGAAAATGTCTTGATTTTGTCTTCATTCTTGCAGGATAATTTTGCTGGATATAGAATTCTGAGTTGGTACTTTTGTGCTTTCTGTACTTCAAATATATGGTTTCACTTTCCTTTGTCTTCTGTGATTTCTAATAAGAAGTCAGTCATTGATGGGAATATTGTTCCTCTGTATGTAAAGTGTTGTTTTTCTCTTGCTACTTTTAAGACGTGCTCTTCATTTTTAAACAGTTTGACTGTTACGTGCCTTGGTGTGGGCTTCTTTGTTTTTATTCTGTTTAGTGTTGTTGAGATTTTTTTATCTATACATTTCTGTGTTTTATCAATTTGGGGGAAATTTTGACCACTTTTTCTTTAAATATTTTCAGCCCCATTCTCTTCAAACATATATTAGATGGTTTGATAGTGTGTTTTTTTTTTAATGCTCTTTGTTTATAAGAAATAGGATAAGAACTTTCACTATACTTTTTTTATTGATTTACTATCTCACGTAAAGTTACATTACTTGTTACTTTAAATCATGTAGTTAGCATGATTTCAAAGCCCTGAAAGTAAATGTAATGGGCAGATAATTTATTTTGCTGCAGCCATTCCTCATAATTTTTTGTTTATATCTTGCTATCATATGAATATATAAATTTTATGTTAGCAACTATATTTACAGATGATTGAAGACTGGAATTTTTTTCTTCCCGTTTTATTAAGGTATAATTGACAGCACTGTAGAAGTTTAAGTTGTACAGCATAATGATTTGACTTACATACATTATGAAATGATTGTCACAGTAAGTTTAGTGAACATCCATCATCTCATATAGATACAAAACAAAAGGGGAAAAAATTTTTTTCCTTGTGATGAGTACTCTTAAAATTTACTCTAACAACTTTCCTGCATAACATACAGCAGTGTTAATTATATTTATTGTGTGGCTCATTACATCCCTACTACTCATTTATGTTGAAACTGGAAGCTTGTACCTTTTGACTACTTCAGTTGCTCTGTCTTCAAGTTCACTTACTCATTCCTCAGTAAGCTCTATTTGGCAAAATAAATCCAGTGAATTTTTTTTATTTAAGAAATTGTATTTTTCAGTTTTAGAATTTTCATTTGGTTCCCTTATTTCTATTTCTCTGCTGAGACTGACTATGTTTTCATTGTTTTCTCTCAGTTAGGATAGTTATAATAGCTACTTTAAAACCCTCATTCACTAGTTACCAACATCTAGTTTATCAGGGATTAGACTTGCTTGGTTTTCTTGTCTCTTTAGAATCTTTTTCATTTTCTTAGTTGTTTATATGTTGGGTATTTAAAATTGTGTACTGGACATTACAAAGTTGTGAAGGTTCTAGATTCTGTTATTGTTTTCCCCTTGTGGTGTTTTTCTTTTGTTTTGGCTTAATTACCTTGGCTATTTTGACCTGTGAACACTGATTCTTGCGTGTGTCAGTTTATGACTTTTGCCTTTAGCTGAGATGTTTTGAGTGTGTTACCTGCATGGTTCAGGGGTCAGTTAGTGATGTGTGTAGCTATAGGGATCCCCTCTCTACTCTTCTGGGATTCCCCTAAAACTTTCTTTATTGGTCACGGTTTCCCAGCTTCTCAGCTTCTCTTTTTTCCATTTGTCAGGCGCGAATGACCGTGCTTTTTCCATCAGCACTCCTGCTTCTGCATTGTGTTGCTTGTGCTACTGCCAGGTGCATGGGTGTACTTAGCCCCAGGCTAAGGCCATGAGATGAAAACTTAAGAGTTGTACAGGTTCCATCTGCCCTCTTCCCAGTGAGCCTGCACTCCCTACCAGTGTCTGTCTGCTTCTGTTTACTCTGGTAACTTTAGGTAGCTGTTTTGGGGTTAGGTCTAGGTTTTTTATTTTCTGCCGTGAGCAGGGAGTGGGTTGTTTGGTATGGTCTTAGTTTGACATATTTGGAAGCAGAAGTCCTTAATACCTAATCAGATACCTTTACTTAAAAATACCTGTCAGTCAGTGATTCATTTGGAGTAGTCTTGGGTGAGAGTATGTCTTAAAGAAATTGAGGAGGTAACTATAAAGATTTATAGTAGTATTTTAGGGAGTAAAATGCTTAAATCATTCAAACTGGATATATAAAACCATTTCTTTGACTTGGTTAAGCAAATTGATTCTGCGTAGTTCTAGCTTTCTCCTATATTCAAAAAGTTCACTGCCAGGAAGATGACGAGACTACAAAGGTGCAATCTCTCCTGCATGAGGGAAAAGTGCTAGTTCATGTGGCTCAGCAAATAGGAGAAAGGAGGTCTTCTTCATTGGAGGGGCGTGGAATGATTGGGAATCCTACCCAGAGACCCATTTTCACTCAGAAGCGTGGTTTTGCTACCTCATAGTGGCGACGTTTAGCCCGCTCCAGCCCCTTTCTGGCTAGCAGTTTGTAATGGGCATGCATCTGTGTATTACTCCCTGTAGGTCTGCAGCTTGGGGAGACCTCTTACTCTGCCTCAAGAGGGTGATCCTTTTCTTCCCCTTTGCATCTTCTTAAAACAAGTTTAACCTGAATATAAGATTTTTCAAACAAAATTGTATTTTGTCATTTATTCTTCAAAACATTAATATCACTAATTATTAAAATTTCATTAGTTTCTTACCATTTTGAACCCATCTTTTACAAACCATGTCATTCTTTGATTTTTAATACTTAAAGATGAACTTTATAAAGCTTTATAAATTGATCTTTATTTTTCATCAGACTTTTTTAAGAGTTAAGAAGCATGTTCTTCTCTGCCAATTGTACACATATGAATAGATAGGTATTTGGTAGGTTCTAGAATATTTAGTTATACAGAGATAGTTTAACCTAGTGGTTAAGAGCACAGACTGATGATAAACTGCCTGGATTTGAATCTCAGTTCTACATGTGATTTAAGAAAAGTCACTTATCTCTTTGTGCCTCAGTTTCCTTGTCTATAAAGTGGACGTAATAACAAGCTCTCCTCCAATGAGTTATTGTAAGGATTAAATGTGTTAATATATGTAAGGTGCTTTAGAACAGTGCCTGGCATTTAGCACGACATCAGTGTTAGCTATTATTATTTTTATTATTGCTCTTGTATTATTGTTATTCTCTAGTATATTTACTATTACTTGTGATCGAGGGACCCTTTCCTGTAGCACTTCTATTTCCTTGACCTCGTGCTCTTTCCCGCAGAGTCTGTTTCCGTAGTTAAATATCTCATGAGCCATCCTTATCTGACATCTAAGTCTGATGCCTCTGAATGCTCTAATATTGATTTCTAGACTTGAGCAACTTAGTGTATAAGAACTCCTGAAGAGATTTGGAATACTCTTAAGCGTTAGACCATTGTATTTATGGATAGCTTCCTACCAAGTCGAGGTCACACAAATGTTGTCTGGGGACCAGTGTACCTAATTTCACTAGGAGAAGGCTCTCTGTGATGACCTGTATCATACAGATTGTTATGTCTTCACTGAGACTGGTAAAGGAGACCTGGCAAATCAAATGAGTGTGGGATATTTTTTCGGTGGCAAAATCCACTGACAAGGGACTCTTTTTCCCTCCCCACGAAGGTCTGTGAGATCTGACTTTGGAGCAAAGTTCAGGGAGATGGTAGTGAGGGAAGCAAATGTAGATCTCTCCTTCAGTATTTGTGGCAGTTGCAGCCATTAAACAAAGATTATCTCCAAATTATACTTGAAATTACTAAGGTGTTTCTCAAAGAAATCCCTCAGTTACAAGAGGAAATGCTTTATTTGTACCACACAAACTCTATGAATAGAATAGTAACGTTACTGCTCTCTTAGTTTTTCTTCCCTCTGCAAACAGGTTTTCCTACATCACATTGTTCCTTTACACCATCAGAAAATTGTCCAGTAAAAGGCAGATCATTTTGTTTTGCTATCCAAATGGAGTTATCATGGTAGAAGACTTATTAAACTTTAAATTTAATTATCTAATTTTTAACTATTTGTTAGTGTTCTCCTTGCCTCTTTGGAAGAATGACTTTGAGCTGGGAACTCAGCAACCAGAAAGATGCAGACTGGAAATGAATCTGTATAAGTAGAGCCATAGGGTGAGGCAGGAGTTACTTGGGGTCAGGAGCATGGGGTGAGGGGTGGTGGAGAGATGGGTGTAAAGGTTTATAACTTCCATAGAGTTCTCAAAGAGGTCTTCACCGATAAAGGGCAAGCTGTCTCAGTGTCCATCAGCCAGATTTCCTTATTGTCTCAATGCTCCAGCCTTATGTACCTACCTCATTACAGTAGTTCCTGACCACTCCTTTGAACTGTCAGTGGTATTTAAAAGTAGTCTTGGGTTGGTTTTAATAATAGTTTACATGCCCTTAAATTCCTGGGCTTTCCTTTTTAAAAAAAAAAAACAAAACAGGTCATTTGAAATTCATATAAAACGGCTATAAGTAGAACATTGTTTTTTATCAACTAGATACCCAAGCTCCAGTGGTTCCATACTGGCGCCTGCCTGGTTTGGGCATTATTGTCTACCTGCTGAAACAGAGCGCTAATGATTTCTTCAGCTATTATGACAGTCATCGACGGAGTGTCAACAAGCTACAGAACGTGGAGCAGCTTCCCCCAGATGAGATAAAAGAGGTATAAATCTTATAATGAGTGTTGGAGACTTTTGAGAAACCATTGCTTTTACTGATAAGGACCAGGGGTCTAGTGTCAGACTTGTAAGTAAAGGTGATGCATGCAGTGAGATGAAAGGAATTACAGTGACTCCTCTGGGTGGCTTGAAGAAGAGTCCCTCACCTAGTACCACACCTCATAAGCATAGAAACCCTTGACTGAATGACAGGAAGCTGCACCTGTTCAAGAAAACCACCTGCTAGTCAGGAGAAAAGCAGCTGGCCTTTGAATAAACAGTTTGGTCATTTACTCTCTAAAAATCTGTGCTGAGAAACTTAGGTTTCTATTGCAGATGCTTTTTCAGTTAGAAATGATTCCTTAGGTAAGATATGTTCCTTCAGCATCTTCAGTATCTGTTAAGTGAATTTTTTCAGACCAATGAGATGGCGTATCAGACTTGACTGCCTTCTTTCAATGATCCAGAATCATTCCCTGGCACGTATTGTAGCTAAAGATGCTGAGTTACTGGGCTTGCTCCCTGAGCAGCCTGCCTTCTTTTCCATTTGGCCTAGCTGAACTGTACGGCATCCCCTGGCCAGTGCTAAAGCTTCGTGGTGTCCTGTGGGGCAGCCTGGATGTTGAGCCATTTTGCCGTTCCTGGTTTACACCAGGTTTTTAAAAAACACCTTGTCACCTTTAAGAACAGTCAGAGCGTACTCCCTCTTACCATTCTTCTGATAATTCTAGGAAACATTTATTGAGAGTTTATGATGTGCCAAGCCCTGAGCTACGTGTTTTATCTGAATACCTGAATACCTGAATACCTGAATACCTGAGGCAGATATTGTTGCTTCTCCCATTTCTCAGATGAGGAAGCTGAGGCACTGAAAGATTGAGTAACTTATCCAAAGTTAGCTAGCTAGCAAGTACAGGTTGAGGCAGGCGTTATTGACTGGGTTCAGGTAATCCCTGAAATTGTGTAGTTTACACCTGGCAGTCCTTCCCCTTTGAGTGCAGCTTATGGGTGATGCTAGTACTTGCAAGAGGAGCTACAGCGTCACAGTAAAGCATGTGGCACTCCACCAGCCCCACTGCAGTATGTCTGCTGCCAAAGCCAGTATCTGGACGTTAAATTGACCCGTTGTGCTTGCAGGTATGCCAGATGGAGAAGGGATCAGGGGAGGTTCTGGTTGATGATCATAAAATTGTTACGCTCTACGAGTCTAATTTACATTTTTTTCAGAAGATACCTGACAGCTGTTACAGAAATTCTCCACAGCATTGTGACACTTACTGCTTGAAAATCCCACTGTTTTGTTTTGTTTTAATTTGACAAGAAATTCAGTGTCAGTTGGCCCATTAGCAGATTGGAAATGTCTGTTTCAGGGACTGGACTTTCAAAAAGCAGCAGATGAACATTCATTTGTGAATTCAACTACTTCTTTGGCTCTTGTTTTTTAAAATTACCAGCTTCCTAATTAAGATAATAAACTCTTGTCTGCAAGGATGTTTAAATTTGAATATTTTTCACAGCACTTATCACAAGTGATTGCTTATAGTATATAGATTTTCATTAAATTTTTGTTACAGTATATGTCATTCTTAATACTGTGTTCCTGTTTTTTTCTTAGTTGTGTCAGTCTGTGATGCCTGCTGGTGTTGATAAAATCTCCACTGCCCAGAAATATGTCCTAGCAAGGCGGCGTTTGGTGAAGCTGATCAACAACCGAGCTAAATTGCTTTCCCTTTGCTCCTGTATCCTTAATGGAATCAGGGTGGGGCTTGAAGGGTGACCTTTAAGAGAATTTTCAAATGTGGGCACTGTTTACTTATTCTCACATTATTTGGGTATCAGAATAATAAGGAAAGGGACATAATTACTGTTAGTTTTTTTCTAGTTAAATTTAGATATATTTCTAAATTGAAAATTTTTTTCTTACCTTTTAGAGTAACTAGAAATCCTCATAATATACACAGACACTTTCTGTCCAGACAGGAGACAAGGACACTGAAGGCTGTGCTGGCTGGCACAGCGCCCCTCGGTTTCCACCTCCTTCCTCTCAGCACATCTAGCTGCTTTCTGGAGAGACCTTACATCCAGCTTGTTAGACTGAGGCTGTGGGTACATCCCTGAATGATGCAGTCTCTTCTTTTTCCTCCTGTTCAGAAACTGGTTTGTAAAATCATGTGATAAGGTTGTTTTCCTTTAATCTGAGCTCCCTCTGTAGTTATCATAGAGACCTGCCTGTTTATTCTCTGGCGCCATCTGGAGTACTACTTGTTACATTGCACACCCACGGATTCTCAAGATTCCTTGTTTGCCTCCAGGACCTTATTTAAAAGCAGAAGACTACAGGGTAAACTTTATTCTGAAAATTAGTGAACCATAAATGCCTATAGATTTTAGAACCTTGAAAAACTAGTTACATTTAGTCTACTTTTGACTGTTCAGGTTACTTAGACTAGGTAATCCTAGAGCTACTTAGTTACTAGGCACAGCTATGTTTTGTATTTTCCTTCTGTCCATGGGATGTTGTGTGTAGAGGCTGCTCTTCAGCTGCTCCTCAGCTTCTTGCAGTTAATGGCTGACCCAGGTCCAGAGTCCTCTGGGCACAAATAATTTTCCAAAAGAATGGAAATGTGTCAGCCTTGGTCATGATTCTTGTTGCTCGAGGGAACTTCTGTGACTGATGAGCATGTATTGGATCCCTTAGGTGGTGAGAAACAGAAGGAAAGCCTGAGAACTGTAGCCTAGAACAGTGAAATGCTTCGTAGGGGCTTCCATTTACTGAAAGCTGAAAGAGTTCTCAGGCTTGACCCATACTCTCACGGCACTGTGGTTCATTGTCTTCAGGTTCTTCCACTGTGTAGTAGACTCACACCTGCAAAGCTGGTTTGTGTGTTTTATCTCTAGATTCCTTCGCTTCAGAAAGCAATCTGGATTTTAGAAGTGGGCTGACTATGGTGAACCAACATGATATAGACCAGGTAAGGTTTTACTCTCATACCCTGTTTTTTGTTTTTTGTCTTTTTTGAAAGAGAAAAGTGAAAGCCTGGTATGTTAGTAAGATAATAATTTTCAAGGTTGCATACAAAGACCTGGTTTGAATTCTGGGATAGCCACCTATTAGCTGTGTGACTCAGAACAACTTACTTAGCTTCTGAGCCTCCATTTCCTCAGCTCAGAAATGGGAATGATAATTAAATCTCAAAGCGTTTTGTCAGAAGTAAATGAGGCTTCATGTGTGAGACTCCTAGGGTAGTGCCTAGAACACAGTAAGAGTTCAGTAATTGGTGGGCATTATGATCTGGAAACTCCACATATCAACAGTTATTGCTATTTAAAGCAAATTTTAAATTTTATGCATTTATACAAGAAGGGAAAGAAGGAAAAACATTAGCACGCCAATAAATTCTAGGGTGGAAAATGTGAATGTTGAGTTACTTTAGACATTACAAAAATTCAAAGGCATTTTAAATAGGAAGACAGAATACAAAATATTTGAGACTACTTAATAATGAAATGTCACTTGTGTTACCTGTAGCTTCAGGCTGACGCCATCAACGCTTTTGGAGAATCGCTACAAAAGAAACTTCTGGACATTGAAGGATTGTATTCAAAAGTTCGATCTCGCTATAGTTTCATACAAGCTCTTGTCAGACGTATCCGAGGCCTGCTGAGGATATCACGGAACTGAGAGCCCGTGCTTATGCTCTTCTGAGGAGAAGAATTGGGGAAAACTGTCTCCTTTTTATACTTTCTAAATTATGACCAAAAGATATTTTGCTATTTCTTTCTTTATATATGGACTTCTTTTCTGTAAACTTCTTTGCCTGGTCACATCCTCACTAGTAAAAAATAAATACTTTTTAAAAAAAACAAACATGTAGTCAGTCTCTTGAAATTTTATTTAGAAAATGGTCAACATTATCAGGAATTCAACAAATAATCCTTCCACAGTGATGGTTTTTCCTCAGGGGCATTATTCTGAGTGCTAAATTAAAGACATAGTCTGAAAATTCTAAATTTTTCCCTTTGTAGATAATTACACTTTTTATGATAATGCTCTTTAATAGAAAAGTATACTCAGTACATACAGTGTATTATATTGGAAATAATCTCAAAGTCAAGCCATCTTTTTACTAAAATTTTTTTTCTGCATGTAAATGACAAATAATCACTTGGATTTGTTCCTTAAAAAAATTTGTGGAATTTTTCAAATTAATCATCTGCCTATATTTCTCATAGGATGGCTGCAGTTAGGGAAAAAGAATTTACTCAATCATCACTCTGTTTCTTGCCCGATAGTATTTATGTGTACGTGACTACATCACCTGAAAGTCTGTTTTCCCCTTTCCAGCCACCAATTATTTCAGTCTGATATATAGAAGAGACTGTGAGAGGGGAAAGAGTCTTGACTCTCATGTAGTGGCAGAAAATTAACACTTCTATAGTGTTGTTGGGTTTTTTTCTTAATCTTATAATAAAATTTCCATGGCTTTTTAGGCATTTTAAAAAAGGCTTTGTCGTTGTTATATTTTGAAAGCAATCTACTGCCTACCACTTATAAACATCAAGCTTCAGCTGGAAAGCATTCTGTTAATAAATAGCATTCTTAGAGGGATGTGAATGAATAATTAACTGGTCCAAGACAGTAATACTGACTGTTGCTCCACTGGTGAGGCATATGGTAAACTTTATCCTGTGGAACACAGGCATGAACATAGAGATACTCGAAAAGAGTCTGGGGCACAGAATCAAAGCATTTTATAAACCTCTGAAGTGTGAAGCCTTCCTCAGGACAGAGATATTAGCTAATTTGGAATTAGTTAAGATTTGGGAGTTACTAAGCTTCTTTACTTTGTCTTCCCATCATTTCTTCCAAAATTACAGCAGACTGGGGGTCAGAAGTTGGGGCAGTGGAGAAGGGTGTGGGAGGGAGAAGCAGGAAGGATTGCAGCTGCACATAAGCTGCTTAAAAGGCTGACCAGACATGCTGTTTGTGTAATAAATAGTATGGGGAGAAGCTAGCACTCAGGGCACATGCCGCCACCTGACTCAGCACTGTTCTCTGGGGCGTGGAGAGAGGCTATTGGATGCAGCATGTGCTCTTCAGCAAAGTAAAAAAAAAGATTGAAAGAGATTTTAGATAGCTTGTTTAAAAAAGTTTTAGCATTCAAAGGGTAGATTCATCTATTCCTCAACAATACTAAATAAATATAGGATCTTAATGTGTTGTTTTTACTGAGTTAATTAGTTTGGTGGAATTAGAAAATCAAAAAGAGCTGAAAACCTTCTTCCTCGTTATTAGTGCTTTAGTTTTGATAAATTAGTGATGTTTAAATATAGGTGTCTGAGCTTTAGCTGAGCTATTTATAAAATCTGGTCACACACAATCTAGTCTTTTCTAAGTATTTGTCTATTGTTTTCCCAACTGGTTTTGACAAACTGTGCATCTTCATAAGAGTTGAAAGAAAAGTAGTGAACCCATACACCTTTCACCTAGTTTCACCAGTTATCAGCATTTTGCACATTTGCTTTATCTCTTTTTTTTATATGTATGTATACTGGTTTGCTTCCTTAACTATTTGAAAGTAGGTCATAGACATCATAACACTTTATCACGAAATATTTCAGCAGATAGTGTCTTTGCAGGGAGGAGAGGGTCTTTTACAACATTGACACTTTAGCTGTTTGGAAAAGGCATTTGGTTTTTCTTTACTAGATTCAGGTTAAACATTTTTGGCACGAATACTGCAGTTATTCAGGTGATATGCCTCACCGTGTCATATCAGGAGGTGCATATCAGTTTGCCCCATTATACTGTTTGATCATTTGGTTATGGTATTTGACAAACATCTCCATTGTAAAGGTTGTCTGTTTCCCATTGCAATGAGTGAGTGATCTGTGGGTTGATACTTGGAGACCGTGAATATGTTGTTTCTAAAAAATCTTTCAACCATAGTTTTTATCATTCATTCCTATTAAATATTTTTATTAAGTTATGTACTGTTTTGCTGAGACCAGCTCGGCGACTTGAGGTGAGTGACGGGTGCCGCAAGCTTAAAGAAAACACAGACACAGATTTAAGAGAAAGATGGGACCGGGGGACTCAAGACTTCTAGGATCAAGAGCCTTGCTGATTGATCCCAGGTTGCTTTTATTGAGTTCTTGGCATAGCCTAAGGGTCTAACACTCCCAGTTTAGTCCCACAAACAAGTTTATCTTTGAAGTAAACAAACAAAGGCCTCAGATGACGGGGGGGGGGGGGGGGGGGGGGGGGGGGCGCAATGATCTTTGCCTCCTGGGTCCAATTTGAGCTGGGTGTGGATTTGAGCTGGGCATGAATAGCAAAGCAGCCCTGGGGGCAGGAGACCTCTCTCAAAAGGATTAAGGGTCTGTGCCCCACCCCTGTTGGCCCCTCTGCAACTGTGCCTGTCTTAGGTTGTTCCTCCCCTGAGGAATCTTACCCATCTCTGGCTAACCAGCCATCCTCCGGGGCCAAACAGGGTGATATGAGGTGTGCAAGTGAGAAAGGGGCTGCGCCCCCAGAGAGGGTCAATTTTCTGTTTCCACGGTAGCCTATGCCCCCATGGTCTCCACGCCCAGCACCCTTAGTTCCTCCGCTGCTCAAGCAGGACATCCTGCACCCAGTTGCTCGGCCCACATACTTTAATTACTTTTAGTAACATTTTCAAGGTTTCAGAAAGACTTCTGAATGTTTTCCCACACTGTTTCAATCATACAAATAATACAGTCAAGGTAGTAAACACCCATCTGGGTGTTTTATTCACTCTGTCCTCATTTCATACACCTAATTTTGTCAGATCTTAAAATTAATTATATTTTCTCCTGATTATTTATTGCTCTGGATCTTTTTAAAGAAAGAAATATGGGGAACATAAATTTGTGCAGCCACTGTGGAAAATGGTATGGAGGTTCCTTGAAAAACTAAAAATAGAACTATCATATGATCCAGCAGTTCCACTCCTGGGTACATATCCAGAAAAAAATGAAAACACTAATTCAAAAAAGTACATGCACCCCAATGTTCATAAAAGCACCATTTACAATAACCAAGACATGGATGCAACCCAAGTGCCCATCAGCAGACAACTGGATTAAGAAGATGTGGTATACATACAATGGAATATTAGCCATAAAAAAAGAACGAAATACTGGCACTTGTAGCGACATGGATGGACCTAGAGAATAGCATGCTTAGTGTAATGTCAGACAGTAACAAATGAGAGATAAATATATGCTATCATTTATATGTGGAATCTAAAAAATAGTACAAATGAATGTATACACAAAACACAAACAGACTCACAGATATAGAAAACAAACTGGTAGTTAACCAAAGGGGAGAGAGAAGGGCGGGACAAATTAGGGGTATGGGATTAACAGACACAAACTACTGTATATAAAATAGATAAGCAACAAGGATATACAGCATAGCACAGAAAATTATACTCATTATCTTATAATGACCTATAATGGTATGTAATTTGCAAAACTACTGAATCACTATGCTGTACACCTGAAATTAAGACAATATTGTAAATCAACTATACTTCAATTAAAAAAATATGATTGATATAGTTGAGGCTCCTGTGAATTCTCTGATCCCATTCCCCTCCCTCCCTCCCAGAGATAAATATCGTCAAGAATTCATTGTTGTTCTTTCCCATTTGTGTTTCATACTTCTGCTACATATATGTATTCATAGGCATTACAAAGTATTGTTTTACAGGTTGTTAATTTTTATATGTGTCATGTTATGAGGCAATTTGCAGGTTGTATTGTTTTGCTGTTTAATGTGGTTTTGATAATCCCTCATGCTCCTTTATTATACTTACTGAATTATAGTATTGCATTTTATAAATACCCTAATTTATTCATTCTACTATTGGTGAGCTGGTAGACATTTAAGTTCCCAATATTTTCTGTTACAAACAGTGCTGCAGTAATGACTGTCACACACATAAGAGGGCTTCTCTGGATTACACAACTAGAAATGGAAATCGAGTTGGATATGAAGAGCTTCAATTTCACTAGACGTTGCAGTATTTTTCTTAGTGGTTGCACCAATGTTCTCCTACCCATAGGGTGAGAGTTCCTGTTTGTCCACACCATCAATAACCCTTCCAATTGTCATCCTTTATTAAAGAGCAAATTTGTTTTACAACAAAATTAACAGGAAGACAAAGATTTCCCAAATATGCCCCACTGCTGCACATGTATAGCCTCCCCTATTACCAATATCACTCAGCAGAATGGTGCGTTTTTACTAAGGATGTTCCTACATCCTACACTGACACATCAAATCACCTAAAGTCCAGGGTTTTTATCTTAGGATTCACTCTTGGTGTTGTACATTCTATGGATTTGGACAAATGTAAAGTGACATATATCCCTCACTGTAACATCGTACAGGCTATTTTCACTGATCTAAAAATCCTCTGCACTTTGCCTATACCTAATTATTTCTCCACCCTCCCTGGCAACCTTTTTATTGTCTGCATACTGTCATATAGTTACCTTTTGCAGAATGTCATATAGTAATCATATAGTAAGTAGCATTTTCAGATTAGTTTCTTTCACTTAGTAATGTGCATTTAAACTCCCTTCATTTTTTTTTTTTTTTTTTTTTTGCCCGTTTTTAAGCTCGGAATAGTATTCCATTATCTGGATGTACCAGTTTGCTTATGCATTCACCTACTGGAGGGCATCTTGGCTGCTTCCAAGTTTTGGCAATTATGAACAAACATCCGTGTGCAGGATTTTGTGTGGACATAAGTTTTCCACTCCTTTGGGTAAGTACCAAGGAGCATGATTGTTGGATCATATGGTAAGAGTGTGTTTAGTTTTGTAAGAAACCACTAAACTGTTCCAAAGTGGCTGCACCATTTTGCATTCCCATCAACAATGTATGAGAGTTCCTGTTGTTCCTCATCCTCTCCAGCATTTGGTGCTGCTATCAGTGATCTGGACTTTGGCATTTCCCTTATGACGTATGATGTGAAGCATCTTTTCATATGTTTATTTGCCATCTGTATATCTTCTTTGGAGAGATGTCTGTTAAGGTCTTTGGCGCATTTTAAAATCTGGTCATTTGTTTTCTTAGTGTTGAGTTTTAAAGTTCTTTGTGTATTTTGGATAACAGCCCTGTATCAGATTCATCTCTCGCAAGTGTCTTCTCCCAGTTGATGATTTGTCTTCTGTTGATAATGTCTTTTGCAGAGCAGAAGGTTTTTTTTTTATTAAAATCTATCTTATCGTTTATTTTATTCATGGACTGTGTGTTTGCTATTGTATGTAAAAAGGCACCACCATACCCAAGGTTATCTAGGTTTTCTCCTATGTTATCTTCTAGGAGTTTTATAGTTTTGTGTTATTATTTTACATCTGTGATCCATTTTGATTAATTTTTGTGAAGGGTCTGTGTCTAGATTCATTTTTTTGCATGTGGATGTCCATGATCTAATTTTACTTTACTTACTTTTTTCCCATGTGGATGATCAGTTTTCTTTTTATGATTCATTGAATAGCCTATGCTTTCTCACTGATCAATACTATTGCCTCTGTCATACGCCTCCAATAGGTAGGATTTTCTTATATAAAGGAAATTAGTCCTTTGTCATTGGTACAGATGATGTTTTTCTTTTTTCCTATTTGCCATATCAACACTGCTTTTTTTCCACTTATACTGAAGATCTTTCTATATCAACACATATAAAACCTCTCCCTCTCTTTCTCTCTCACAAACACACATATACACACAGTATTTCAGTGTGTGTATATAGCGTGATTTAATCAGTTACTTATTAACATCCCCCCCCTTTTTTTTTTTTGCCACGATGAGTTTTTTTTTTTTTTTTTTTTTACCAGCCAGATTCAGTAATTTTTAATATATGCCACATTTGCTTTACTTACATATAAGGATATATTTGTAGAGTTTACTTGCATCTCTATACATTTAAAAATAATAGGCATTATGATTTTACTGTTAAATATTTGTGTTAATTTTCTAACAATAAGAGCTTCCTCCTCCATAACTATAATGTCATTATCATATCTAAGAAAATTAACAATTCCCTGTAATCATCTCATATTCAGTCCACATTTACATTTCCACAATTATCCAAAAATGTGTTTACACATTAGCATTTTTTTGTACCAGGTTCCAATCAAGGTGCACACATCCTATTTGATTGTTACATCTTTTAAGTCTTTTGTGTTCTAGAAGAAGCTTCTCACCAGTTTTTTTTTTTTCACAACATTCACTTTTTGTAGCCATCGGGTTAGGTGTCCTATAGACTGTCCCACAAATTCTGGATTTGTCTGATTACTTCTGGATAATGTTCTTAACATTTTCTTCAATCTCCTGTATTTCCTCGAGTTCTCCAGTCCATTCTCTGTATCTGCTTCCCTGTTCTTGTCACTGAGTTCATCAGTACCATTTTTTTTTTTTTGCCACGATGAGTTTTTGAATATATACAAGTTCGTGCAATTGCTGCTCATTTACACTTCTGATAGTTTTGGCCAAATTGTACTCCACAGAAGTTTTAACAGTTTGTATCCCCATCTGTACTGTATAGCTATGTCTGTTTCCCTGCTTTTTCCAACACAGTGTATTATTAAGCTTTTTGATTCTCGCCATTCTGGAGAAAAATGGCACCTCATTATGGTAGTGATTTACATGTCTCAGTGTGAATGTCACTGAGTATCTTTCCATATGTTTGAGCCATTTGTATTTCCTTTCCTATGAACTGTTTATATCCTTTGACCACATCTCATTGGATTGTTGGTCTCACTGAACTGTGCGAGCTCTTTACATTAAGGAAATTAGGCCTTTGTCACTTGTTTTACAAATAATGTTTTCTTTCTTTCTCTTTCCCACTTTCTTTCTGCCATACAGAAAATTTTTTATTTGTATGTAGTTGATTTTATCAGTCTTTTCTTTTATGGCTTCTGGGTTTTGTACCATGTGGGTCACGTGAAAAACCTTCAAATTTATAAGTTATAAAAGAATTTCTCCCTTTTTAGTGATTTTAATATTTCTTTTTGTTTTGCTTTGTTTGGTTTAGGTTGTTATTTATTTGTAACTTATTTATGTGTAATGTGTGAAGTAGGAACCCAACATTATTTTTTCCAGGTGGAAAAATCACAGTGAACCTCATTAGAGAAATATCATTTGTTGAATGATCCATCTTATCTGCATTTGATGCTCAGAATCACTGGTGTGGAAGTGAAAAAGGCAGACTGATCAAGAATTAAAATTTTGAAAGGCAAGTATCACAGAATCACAATGGATATGAAATTTGAGGCTAATGGTCCTTGACTGAAGTTCTGACCTCTTGGGGGTTTAGACCAGACAGAAGAGGGTGAAGCCAGGAGGAAGCGCATAGCTTGTGAGAATATGGAACAGCTGAGAGACTGGACATCCAGTTAAGGTCAAATAGTTGATAGAAGGTAGGATTTTGGAATATAATACTTCACAGGTGGAGCAGGTCCAGGAGATGACAAAGTGTGGGTTATGAACATGGTGGTGGATTGCTGAAGTGATGTGAGGATCCAGTTCATTAGAGGTAAGGATTCTTTGAACATGTAAGTGTTCATGGCCTTTGAAGTCACGTATGATTATGATAGCTTGGGCCTGAAAGGAAGGCTGTTCGATGCCAAACCTTCAGTGAATGAAGGGACTGCCTAGGAAGTCAGTAAGTTAAGGCATTGTGAAGGGGTACAGGGAAAACATGAATTTTAAAGGAGGTTTTTAAAATATGAGAACATTTAAGTAATAACCTGAAAGTAGCAAAAGAATCCTGCCTTTCTTTTCCATACATTGTGGTTATTTGGGGGTAAGGAGAGAGAGCCTTTGCAAAGGCATTAGGGGAAAACCCAGGCTTCATTTAAGGCTTTATCTGTAAGGAGACAAGGTTTTAAACAAGGAATTTCAATAAATATTGTGTTCACTTTCTGGGCACTAGGAATGAGTTGCGAACCGAATAAAGTCCTCACCCTCATGTAGCTTATAGTCTGGTGTCTTGTAACTCAAAGCATGGTTCACAGACCACTAACAGCAGCATCACTTGGGAGCTTAGCAGAAATACCGACTGTCAGGACCCAACTCACATATGTTGAGTTAGAATCTGCAATTAAACAAGATTCCCAGGTAATCTGAATGCACATTAAGTTTGAGAAGCCCTGGTCAAGACTTGACTGACTCAAGTTTTAACCTAGATATATTGGAAAGTAGAGTGTGTTACAGCCATCTCCCAGCATCTCCTGCCTCTTGGCAGCCCCTTTAGTTCAAAGAGAGCCTGTCCCTTCTAGTTATAATTGATTAGAAAGCAACTGACACCAATCATCCTTCCTTTCCCAGGTATCTGAAAATGGTAATGAAAGAGTGATCCAGCCTTTCCATTGGATGGACCACTTAATGAGTAAAAATAAGTTACTGTGGCCATATTCTGGAAAGCAGGAAAAAAAAAAACCCAAAAAAATGTAAAGCAAAGAGAGAGGACAATGAGACAGATGTATGGAGAAGGGCAGAAATGGAGAGCAAATGCTGCTTAAATTCCTAATAGCTTTCCTATTCCTCCTTGTTGTCTACTGTATCCCTAATACACTCTCATTTGGTTTAAGCTAATATGATTTTGTTTCTATTATTTGGAACAAGAGTTCTACTTAATATAACAGATAACGGTGAATTCAAAAGGCTGAGAGTAAAGAGAAAACAGTGGTCTTGCTTTGTAAGTGTGTGTGTTGCTGGAGGTCGTAGAGGGATTTGAAGACCAGGAGTAGGAGGTGCCCACAGTGTGAGGGCAGAGAGGACAGGAAGAGGTCTTCCAGAGCTCACTGTCCACACCAGACACATGACAAGCATTTATGGATCCCTTTCATTGTCTCATTTGATCCCCCAAAAATTCAGCAAGGGAGGTTAAATAACTTCTTCACGGCTGCCGGGAAGTGCAAGGCAGTCATGAATTGGACCCAGCTGTGCCAGACTCCAAAGGCCTACCATCTTACTACTTACCTCTGTCACAGATCCTCAACGCAGGTTACACAGCATATCTGTGGAGCTTTTGAAAAACACACTCTCCGCGTGTGGCCCCAGCGGAGTATGTCGCAAAAGCTCCACAGGTGATTCTGCTTTGCACGTGGGGAAGGGAACCACAGCCTGCTGTGGTCCTTCCAGGGCAGGGAGTTCTAAGACCGGCTGTGGATCAGAATCGGTGGGGTGCCGATTACAGTATAGATTCCTGGGCCCAGCCCCGGTTTACAGAAGCGGGATTTAAAGGCTGGGCCCTGGAATCAGAACACTCAAAGCTCCGAGCCAGGCTTGGGGCTGGGGGCTCACTCCTAGCAGGTCCCAAGAGCTCCCCGACGGCGGTCAGTTCAGGAGGTGATCCCGAGGCGCTCCGCCAGGGGGCGGCGGGAGCAGCTTCCGGGCGAAGCGAGGCGGGAGGCGCCGCAGGGTTGGGGCGGGGCGCGGGCCGGAAGTCGGCCGCGAGCTCCGCCCGTCGCGCCGGGGGAGGCAGGCTCGGACGGCCCGCGGAGCTGTAGCCGCCCTTCTCTCCCTCCCTGCTGACGCCATGCTCCAGTTCCTGGTGAGTGGAGCTGCCGAGGAGCGAGCCGGGGGCTTGGCGCAGGGCCCTCAGGGGCTCCGGAGGCCGTCGTGCCGGCCTGGGCCCGGGGGCCTGGGCGTGAGTCGCGTCGCCTGTCAGGGTGGGCTGTGGGGTTTTGTTTCCTCACCCAGATCCTTTGCCGGCATTTTTCTGCCGCCATTCAAGTCCCTGAAATGTTGAGGTGTCAGAGCATGCGTTTTCAGAGCTGTTCTGCGACGTGCCCCGCGTGCTTCGTGTTTTGTGTATTCCCCGTTTTAAGACTCTCTTTTCTGCCCTCCCGACGTAGACGCTTAGCCCATCCCCGACTCAGAGGCCTGCTGGTTGGCATCCTTGAGAACGTGGGAAGGCCAGGAATAAACTCTGAATCAGTAAGCCGCCAGAGTTAGAGGCCTAGGGAGCCCTCATCAGACCTTTTATAGCTTCCAGACTCAGGACGGCTGGTTGCTGGCGTGAGTCAGGCCCTGGTGTACAAGTAACTTTTCCAGAATGATCGTTCTGGGGGGACATGAGTGTTACCATGAGTAAACAAATTATTTTTCATGGCTGTTTATTTCAGCTAAAAACGGGTTTTCTGGCAAAGCTCAGTGTGTTTCAGAGATTGGTTGAAGGTTTCAGGAGGACTTGCCAAATGCCCAGATGAAATTCTTTCTTCCAGGTTTTTGTGCTTTCAAAACTTGATGCTTAAATTCTGATAAGAGGCAGGTGTTCTAAGTACCTTCCAGGTGTCCGATGGAAATGAAGTGCCCTTGGGATGAGATGCGCTCCCAAATGTTACATTCTTTATCAAAGAGTTTAAAGAAGAAGTGCCCCGCTGTCCTTTTTTGAGATGGTAATTGACTTTTCAATCTCTAGGCCCAAAGAGGGTAAACTGCCTAGCCAAGACATGGCTATACTTCTCCTTCTGGAAGTTTCTCCAGTATCCTAACTGAGTATTAGCTTGGGAGTCAATAGAAATAATGACTGTCATATAGTTGTAGGAAACAGGTTAAAAACAGTATCAGCCTCAGAGTGTAAGATGATGTAATTGATTCTCCTGCTACAGCTGTAGCTCATTGATAACTGGGAGGACATGGATTTATTTACACTTAACTTTGTAAGTGCTTTTGCAGAGTGGCTTTTTTTGGTTTTAGAATAAACTTTTGCCTTGTATAAATGTGGATGATGACTGATTTGCGAATTCAGAATTATGAGCATTAAAGGAGAGGTGCTGAAGCCATTCATTAAATTTCTAGCTCAGAAGTAACAGGTGTTCTCCCACCTCCTCACTGCATTTGTTGAAAGAAGTGATAGCATTGCTTTACCTTGATTCTGCCTCTGTCAAATGATTCACTAGCTAAGTTGAACTTGAGTCTTTCTCTTTGCTTTCAGCCATTTCATCTCTAAAACAGCGGGGTTGATGCAGATGATCCCCAAGATCTCTGGCTATTAACCTGTGACCAGACATCATGTCCTAGTGCTTAAGAGGTCAGACTCCAGAATCAGACTCCTGAGTTTGAACCATTATTTTTAAGTAGTGGGAACTAAGGGAAATTATTTGAACTCTCTATGCTTCAGTTTCCACATCTGAAGATGGGAGCCTACTTCATGGTTTTATTGTGAGGATTAAAAATGAGTTAAATACATTAAAGTACTTGAAACAGTGACAATAAGGACTCAGCTGTTGTTCAGTTTCTCTTTGGCAAGGTATCACTTGAACTCTGAGTTTCTTCTCAGGAATGAGGATTAGTTTTCCTCAGAAGCATAGTGATGGAACAGGTTTTGGAAATGATGGGATAGTCAAAAGTTAAATATCTTAGAGGGTGCACCGTCATTACCCATTTTGGAACCCTCCAAGATGTTTCCTACACTTGTCATTTCCTGGAACACTATTTGAAAACCACTGCACCAGATTGTGTTGCTTATATATTCTTTTCATTGTTCATTTCTCCTTGGATTAAAACATTTGCCCATCATCCCTATATCAAAACTTATTCCTTTGGTCCTGCTGCCTCTTTCCCCCTTGCTTTTACTGCAGTAGCTTCCCTAATTGCAGCATGGTTTAGCCAGTTTGGTGTAAGGAAACTTTTGAAGCTTTTAAAGGGAAACCTGATATGATGGGCACTGCTTGTGGCTTGTGTATGCTGCCTTGTTGTACTGTTATTGGGGTAATGCGGTGCTTTTCTTGTCTCAAAGTAGTAGCATCTGGTACTTTTTTTTTTTTTTTAATGAATTTATTTATTTATTGGCTGTGTTGGGTCTTAGTTGCTGCACATGGGCTTTCTCTAGTTGTGGCGAGTGAGGGCTACTCTTCATTGCAGTGCATGGGCTTCTCAGTGCAGTGGCTTCTTTTGTTGTGGAGCATGGGCTTTAGGCTCATGGGCTTCAATAGTTGTGGCTCGAGGGCTTAGTTGCCCCAAGGCACTTGGGATCTTCCTGGACCAGGCTCGAACCCGTGTCCCCTGCATTGGCAGGTGGATTCTCAACCACTGCGTGACCAGGGAAGTCCTGCACCCCCTCTTTAATCCCTCCTCCCTTGACTTTTGGATCCTGCATCTCAGTGCTTTCCAATATTCTTACACATTGTAACACACATGAGCTTATTTTTATGGAAGAAGCTGCACAGAGTGCAGGTGACCAGACCTGGGTGCTGGCCACTCCAAGGGCTGAGGGGAGCAGTATCTTGGTGCACCAGTTGGGAACTGACCCTATCTAATCTCTCCGGTTTGTATTGGCTGCTTTTCCCTTCTTTTGGTTTGTGGGTGTTTCTCAGGGCTCAGTCCTTGACTCTCTATGCCTTTTTCTCTAACACCCTTAGGGGGTGTGTTCCTTGTCATGCTGTCACTTTCACCTCTGCTGACAGCTTCCAAAACTTCCTTGAGTCCTTTTCTCTGAGTTCAGTTCCCTGGCATCAGTTGCCTACTGAACCTCTCTTGTCTTATCCTCTTAGACCCAACACGTGGGGGACCCATTACCTCTTCCCTTCCCTACCCCGCACCCCACACCTGACTTCTTTCTTTGTTCCCCAGCCCTGGCTTTCTCACATTTGAAATATTGACATAATCTTTGATTTATTTCTCTCCTTCATTCTCCATATCACTTACCTGTTGTGTGTCTGGCACATGTATTTACCTGCTGTGTATTTTTGGGCAAGTTACTTAACTGCTCTGTACCTAAGTTTCTCCAGCATAAACTGGACAGTAATAATACCTGCTTTAACCAGGTTGTGAAGAGTGTGAATTAATTCCTAAAAAAGAGTTAAAATGCTGCCTTGCGCATAATAAGCACCCAGTAAGAGTTAGTGTTGCTTTAAGGCATCAAGTCTTCATTACTCATCTTAGGACAAGTTCTTTCTCTGTTCCCACTGCCAGGTTTGTAGAGCAGGTCTTTTTCCTTCCACCTTTGCACTGGCTGCACTAGCCTAGTAGGTCCGAGTTGGAAAGTTATTTTAGGTTCTCTAGTTGAACTAACATGCTGATGCTTAAGTCTGAAGAGGCATCCAGTTCATATTGCATCACCTCCAGTTACAGCAGGCTCACTATTTCCTCAGGTTCTCTTTCACTTTTGGTCAGTGTCTTCTTACCTGGTTCTACACTTTGATGTTAAAGAGCAGTTCTAATGCACATGACAGCCTTTTACATGTTTGAAGAGCATTACCTTGGTCCTTCTCTCTAACCCCCCTGCTCCCACCAGTCTTGGCTTTAGGCTACACATCTCTACTTCCACTTATTCTTCATGATTTCAGGTTCATGCTGGTCTCCCTTCCCTGAATATTCTAGTTTTTGAATCTTTTCTTTCTTTTCTTTTTTTTTTTTTTTATTAAACATAGCACTCCTAATATTGTCTGATCGGCCATAGAATAGCTAGGCTGTTGCTTCGAGTTCCACATGCTTCCATTGACATCCTTGGTTCTGTCCTCTTTTCAGCTGCCAGAGTAATCATCCAGGATTAACTGCCTTATTCATGTGCTCAGAAATGGTCAGTGGTACCTGTGTCCTTCCACATCACATCATAACCTCTTTTACTTGATTTTCAAGATTTGATGATCTGACCCCATTTTCCTTTCCCACTGCCCTTCAACATATATCCTCTGTTTTGGATTGCTGGGCGGATGGTACCAATCCACACCAGCCTATGGACCTTCTTGCCGTCATACCTTCCCACACGGTTTCCCGTTCAGGCTCCTTTTTGCCTTCCCAGCTACCCTTATGGCCCAACTCCTGTCTTTTCCCACCAGCCATCCTGGTGAATTTAAGTTCTTGAATCCTTTACGTGGTTGTGATCCATCTCCCCATTTATTTAAGTTGTACATGTCTTTCATCAGGTTTGGTTTGGTTTTGTATTTTCTAAGCGATAGTCTTGCCCCTTGTTTTTCTAGGAACTTTTCAGTTTTACCTAGTATTTTTTTCTTCCAATTTTATTGTATTTAGTTTTACCTAGTCTTCCTAGGTACTTTTTAGTTTGGTTGTTTGTTACTGTGACATCCTTTTTAAAATTACATTGTAACTGAGCAAAGGGCTTGTGTGCCTGCTGTGCAGAAAGCCAGACTCTGACAGTGGGTGTTTTCTGCAAAGTAAGGCTTGTGTTGCAGGGCACCAAGCAAGGGATGGGAGACAAGCCCCAGATTCACTCCAACTTGGTCTTTGAGTTTGGGGTTTTTTTAAAGGGGAAGAACAAAGAAGCTGAGGTCGATCATTGTCTTGTGACGTTTCTGTGACATTTCTTAATCATAGTTTTGGAGTCAGGATGTCCCTGGTTTACAATTCTTTGGCCAAGTGGCCGGTGACTCCAGCGTCCAGTAGCTTATTTTATCCTGGAGAAACAACCTGAGTTTGTTGTACATTAGTGATGTTATGCACAGCAGCAATTTTGGTACATTAACAATGTTATTGACAATATCAATTTTAGTACAGTGCTTTTTAAAAAAATTTTATTGAAGTATAGTTGATTTACAATGTGTTAATTTCTGCTATACAGGAAAGTGATTCAGTTATACATATATATATCAATACTATACATTCTTTTTCATACTCTTTTCCATTATGGTTTATCACAGGATATTGAATATAGTTCCCTGTGCTATACAGTAGGACCTTGTTTTATTAGCGATACCGCTAACAGGAACTTTAGTCATCTGACTGGTTGACTAGCGTTCAGTTAGCACGGAATTGAGGTCAGAGGGGACAAAAAAGGGAGTGAAGTTTTGGATAGAGAGGTTGGTTAATCATAAACTGGTCAGGGGAATGAACTCGGTTTTAGGAGGACTCAATTTCAACGTTGTCAAATTAGTTGTTGCTGATGTATAGAAATGCTAGTAATTTGGGTGTATTGATTATGTATCTAGCATTCTTGCCTATCTTTTAGCTCCAGTAGTTTGTAGATTCATTTGGAAGTGAATCAGAGAAGGCAGTACTATGAAGGCACTCATGTCTCCAGTGAAGGCAAAAATGACAGTTTTGTGTTCTTTTCCTATATTTCTTTCCCTCTCACTAGTTCTTACTCTCAAGCCAGGACTTTCAGTAGAAGTAGAGTGGATATCCTAGTTTTGTTTCTGCTTTGAGTTGAAATGCTTCTCATGTTTTAGTAGGATGTTTGTATTTCTGATATGTTCTGACAAATTAATGAAACTCTCTTCTATTTCTTTGGAGTTTTTATTGTGATTGGCTACAGAATTTTATCGTGCTATTTCCCTATCTGGTTATCCTGTGACTTTTATCCTTTAATATGTTAATATGAATTAATTGAATTTCTAACACAAGGCACTTAAACTGTGTGGCCCATTCAGATCATTATTTGGTGATGTGCTGTGTTTTGTTTCCTGCATCTTGATGTATTTTACTTTGTCTTGTCTTTCTAGAATAGATCATAAATTCTATGGGAAGAAGAAATATACTTAGATTTCCCAAGCAAATGGCATTTAGTACTTTAGGATTGATTTCATTTATTTAATTAGATATTCCTCTTTTGCCTGATTCCTACTTTCAGATATTCATAATATATTTGAATATTTGAGTCAGTTTCTTTGAGAATAGGCAAACCAGTTCTACCTGATGCCCCACTTTCCAGAGTGTTACTGGTCAACTTCCATGAATGTCCCTATTTAATTTACTGATTCAGTTGAAGAAATAATAGCTTTTTTTCCCCTTCCGTTCTGCATTCTCTAAGGAAAATTATTGAATGTAAAACCTAGCTTACATCTTAAAAATGTGCTTCTCTGTGGTGGTAGTAGAGGGGATGTAGGTTATATCCTCAGCAGATTTTTGTTTTAATGTACAGAATGTGAGTTTTATTATTACTCAAAGCAGTTGTTTTTTTTTTTTTTTTTAATTTTTTTAAAAATTTTTTTGGGGGTACACCAGGTTCAATCAAAGCAGTTGTTAAACATCTTTCATGATAATCTCCACACCAAGTCTTGAGTGTTTAAAAGACTAAGGCACAAAAAAAGGGTAACTTTTTTTTCCTGCTTCCTTGGAATGGAGAGATCTTCTGACAGCTTCTGCAGCTGAGACTAAAATTGAGAAGTAAAATTATCAGTTTATCTTTTATTAATGTAAGATAATGTGTACTTTTGGTTTTTTTGTCAGTGTATTTTTTCTCATCTGAGACCATGAAACATTTTTAGGTGTCCTTTTGAATGCTAGTTGTAGCTATATTTACTAAATACAATCATATTTTTTTTAGATTTCTTAAATCCTTGTTGGTAAATACAAGATGGTTCAGATTCTATGTCATAACTTGGTTTGGGTGTGGACCTTTCGAAAATGTGATTTGATAAGTTATATTTCAGACTTGTCAGATAGTATTCACTCTGGGTCATTGCCAGTGGCCATCCCCAGCTAAACAACTGTAGCTTTCTTTACTGATCTACGCACATAACTTTTTGATTGGGACAGGAGTTGAGCAGCAGATGATGAGATGAGTCAGACTGGTTCGGAGTTGTCCTTCTTTTTAAGACTTAGTGCTTTATGTTAGTAGATACAGTGTTGTAACTCACTGGCTCATGTGTCTATACATTAAAAAAAAGTTGACAGACAACATTTTCAGTGGACCTCTCATATACAAAGCAAACTGTTTACCTGATGGTCCTCATTTTTTCACCGTGACGTTTCCATTCTTTTTAAACATTTGTCCAGTCTGGACTCCTCAAAGTTGTCTTTGATTTCCTCAGTTTTATCCTGTATCGCTGACAGTCTACCAAATTTTATTCGTGTTTTGTTTTCTTTTTAAATAAATTTATTTATTTGTTTATTGGCTGCGTTGGATCTTTGCTGCTGCATGTGGGCTTTCTCTAGTTGTGGTGAGTGGGGGCTACTCTTTGTTGCAGTGCGCGGGCTTCTCGTTGTGTTGGCTTCTCTTGTTGTGGAACACTGCCTCGAAGCTTCAGTAGTTGTGGCTTGCAGATTCTAGAGCACAGGCTCAGTAGTCGTGGCACGTGGGCTTAGTTGTTCCGCAGCACTTGGGATCTTCCTGGACCAGGGATTGAACCTGTGTCCCCTGCATTGGCAGGTGGATTCTTGACCACTGCGCACCAGGGAAGTCCCGTGGCTTTTTAATATGTTCACAGAGTTGTGCAAGCATCGCCACTATTTAATTTCTATATCTAATATTTCATTGCCCCCCAAAGAAACTCCATACCATTACCATTCATTTCTCATTCCCCTAACACCCAGCCCTGGACAACCACTCATTTATTTTGTGTCTCTCTGGATTTGCCTATTCTGGACATTTCCTTTAAGTGGAATTATACAATATGTGGTCTTTTTTGACTGCCTCTCACTTGGTGTAATGTTTTCAAGGTTCATCCGTGTTGTAGCATGAATCAGTATTTCATTCCTTTTTATGGCTGATTAATATTACATTGTGTGAATATGCTACTTTTTTTTTTTTTTTTTTTTGGCACACGGGCTTAGTTGCTCCATGGCATGTGGGATCTTCCTGGAGCAGGGATCTTCCTGGAGCAGGGATCGAACCCATGTCCTCTGCATTGGCAGGCGGATTCTTAACCACTGCGCCACCTAGGAAGCCCCTACATTTTGTTAATTCATTCACCAGTTGATGGACATTTGGGTTGTTTCCACCTTTTGGCTATTATGAATAATCTTGCTGTGAACATTCATGTACAAGTTTTTGTGTAGATACATTTCAGTTTTTTGATTGTACACGCTAAAGTGGAATTGCTGCGTCAGATAGTAACTGTGCTTAGCTTTTTGAGAATTTGCAAGACTTTTCCGAAGTGGCTGCATTATTTTGCATTCCCACCAGCAATATATGAAGATTCCAATTTCTCCATATCCTTGCCAACATTTGTTCATCTTTTCTATTCAAGTCGTCCTAGGCACCTCATTGTGGTTTTGGTTTGTGTTTCCTTAGTGATTAATGATGTTGAGCATCTTTTCATGTGTTTGTTGGCTGTTTATTTGTGTATCTTTTTTGGAGACGTGTCTATTCAAATCCTTCGCTTGTTTTAAAATTGGGTTATCTTTTTATCATTCAGTCATAAGAATTCCTTCTATATTCTGGTTACAAGTTCCTTGTCAGATATATGATTTGCACATATTTATTTCATTCTGTGGGTTCTCTTCACTTTCTTGTTGGTATTCTTTGAAACACAAACATTTTAAATTTTGATAAAATCAAATTTATCTATTTTTTCTTTGTCACTTGTGCTTTTGGTGTCGTATCTAAGAAACCATTGCCTACCCCGAGATCATGAAGATTTACTTTTATGTTTTCTCCTAAGAGATTTATAGTTTTAGCTCTTACATTTAGGTTTTGATCCATTTTGAGTTGTTTTGTTTATGATGTGACGTAGGGGTCCAACTTCATTCTTTTGCAGGTGGATATCCAGTTGTCCCAGCATCATTTCTTGAAAAGATGATTTTTTCCCCATTGAATGTTTTAGCACCCTTGTTAAAAATCATATGACCATAAATGTAAAGGTTTATTCCTGGGCCCTTTATTCTATTCCATTGATCTTCATTGATTTTTAGAAGAAAAAATTCATTCATGTTTGCTTGCTATCCCATGTGCTTTCTCTGATTTGTATTCAGCTTTTTTTGGGTACAGTTGTCAGGTGAATGCTTACAAAGCAGTGCTTTCATCATGTTGCTCCTGGTAAAGAGCAGTCAGTGGCTCCCTACCATTTTGCGTATGAACTAAACTCCATTGTTTGTTTTTTGAAGTCTACCAGGTAGCCCTACGCTGCACTCCACACTAGTATTTCTCTCCATTTTTTAGTTCAAATCCTCTTTTCTAATTGGGCCTATTTCTTTTTCATTTCCTTTTTTTAATAAATTTATTTATTTATTTATTTATTTTATTGGCTGTGTTGGGTCTTTTTTGCTGTGCGTGGGCTTTCTTTTTAGTTGCAGTTAGTGGGGGCTACTCTTAATTGTGGTGCGTGGGCTCCTCATTGCCGTGGCTTCTCTTGTTGCGGAGCATGGGCTCTAGGCACGTGGGCTTCAGTAGTTGCAGCACATGGGCTCAATAGTTGTGGCTCATGGGCTCTAGAGCGCAGGCTCAATAGTTGTGGCGCACGGGCTTAGTTGCTCTGCGGCCCCTGCATTGGCAGGTGGATTCTCAACCACTGCACCACCTAGGAAGCCCAAGGGCCTATTTCTTTTATTCAGGTGATCATGTTGTCATTCCTGTCTTGTACCTTGGTTCTTCACAGTCACACCCCTTTCCAGTTTAAATTTTAACACTTCCTTGGCATCTTTAGAGCCTCTAATAACAAGTTGAGGTATACTGATCTCTTTCAGGTATGGTTTCTTAAAAGAATCACTTCTATATCATTCATTTTGTTACTTAATGCATGACCCAGTTCTGATCTTTCATGCATCTATTACATTCGAGGTCATGTGCTGGGTGCTGCTTTCTGTTGTTAAATAACAATTTTACTTATATGTAGCTTTTCTTTCTATATACCATATAAATTCTTTAAGGTAGAGACCATTTTATAATCTTTTCACAGGGCTGAATATGAAATTGATTTTTAGTATATAAAGGTCTGTAATCTAATCAAGATCTTTGGAGGCCAGATGTATTTGGGAGGATTTTTTTCATATTTCTTCTCACTCGTTTGTCCTCTACATTACTTTGCTTATGTCACTCCTCAGGCCCCAAACTTCTGGTGTTTTACCATTTATTGTCCCCAGTATGTTTGTGAAAAGAAGCTTAGTGTTCCTAAAGTCTCAAAATGATTGCAGAGAGGATGTGATAGTGATGTATTTAGCATTGAGCTCGGGAAGAAGGCATTTCCTTTCTTCTGCACTATCTTCTCTGCAGGGAGTACTATGGGGGAGGACCATGTGATGTGGGGGAGGACTATGGTGATAGCATCCAGCCATCCGGATGGACCATTGAAGTCCAGGTCTTGGCCTGGAGGAGGTTAAGCATTCTCGGCCTGCAGAGAAGCTTCAGACTCATTTGAGACCTTCTGTACCTGGCTGCAGTCTAATGAGTCACTGTTCCTCAGATTTAGATTTTATTTATTTAGATCCTTTATTCAGATTAAAATTTTTTACCTGTCTAAATTTGCCTATTGAGTATCCCATGAACAACCTATAAATGCTTTTCTGGTGTCATGTATTTGCCTCAAATTTCTCTTCATGTACACCATTTCTCTCATGTTGTGTATGTAATTTTACAATATCCCATTGATAGACCTAGCAATATTCTGAAACTGGAATTGGATATGACTTGTCTAGAGACCCATGGTTTTTGTTTTGTGTTTTAAAATAACTGCTATTTTTTTATGTGCCTTGATGCCTGGTGAAATCGCCACATTAGATATGCCATGCTTATTTTGAGACACACGTGGAAAGAACCAAGACTCTTAGAATGTTGGAGCTGAAAGGAGCATTGTTAGTATAATGTTTTATAATCAGGAAAGTCAAACTGGCAAAGCACCAAAGGAGGTTGTCTTACCTAAAGGTACACAGCTAGTGGTAGAACCAGAATTCTAATTTATTTCTCTTGAAAATTTTCAACCTCTATTCTTTCTGTTTGGTGTTAGAGCTAACATTCTTAGATGATTTCTTCCCCTCTTCTTTTTAAGCAAATTTAATACTCTTTCTGGATTTGGAAAACCTCTGACTACATGATTTCAACCCATAGGAATGAAAAAAAATCATTTTGCTATTTGGTGCCATGTTGGTAAAAATGTTTCACAAGATATGTTTGATTAATCAAATGATCAGAAAATGGTCTATGATTAGACTTGATAGCCTAATTTTATGCTTCTTAACTTACTAACAAACCTATTTAAATTATGCTTTTGGCATTCTAAGCTTAGTAAGGATATAGCTGTGTTCTGTCCCCTATATGTATCTCCAACTTGAAGACAATTAGACCACACCACACATTACCAACAGTGTTAAGTGCTATGCTTTGTTTTTCTGTGTTAATTTCTGCTGTCTATTAAGTAGAAGCAACACTAATTAAAGAGAATGATAAAAAACCAGATGCCAGTTCGAATTTATAAAATTAGAAGTTAGGCATTCAATTGGAGATTTTTATTTATTGGGGGAAAAACCCCCAAGAAATTAAAGATCATCATTAAAACTCCAAGCTTAAGGAACTTTGAAGCTCTTTTGGTGTGAAGGGAGTGGGTTAAATTTTCATGAAACAGTTTTTGTTCAGGAAAACAGTCACCCATTGGGATAAACACAGTTCTCTGAAATTCGTGCGCTTCTCTCTTGTCACTGATATTAAGAGCTGGCTAGGGGACCTGCGTTCTCTGCAGATCTTAAGTGCCCTCCCCATAAGACTCCACCCACGGCAGAGTGCTAGGCCATATGCTCTCTCAGTTGTATGTCAGTTTCCTGCTTTATGTCCTCGTATATCTTAGTTGTTGAGTGTGAATCTAATTTACGTTGTCCTGTGCTCCTTGTGAATGACCCTGAACAAGTTACTTCACTGTCCTAGGCCTCAGTTGCCTTTTGAAATATGAAGAGACTGAACTGTGAAGGTCCCTACATTTTCTAAGATCCTATGATTTAGGTGAATACTTCTTAAAATTGAATACCTTTTACTTGATGTAGCAAGCAAGAATAAATCTCATAGTTAAAAAAAAAACCTGGCTTTTAACAACAAAAATCAGAATTTTGGCTTGAGTTTCTAGAACTTACAGCCAAGTATCTATGAGGTGTTCAGTGCTACCGTATATTCTTTTGTATACTCCTTAACCTTTTGGGAGGATATTTCTATGTTTATTTTATAGAAAATGTGGATTTCATGCTGTGCATAGCCCTAGACTGGACACTGGGGTCTTCTAACTGTCCTGAGCTGCTTAGGAGAATATTGTATGTGTAGTCTAGTTTGGTATTAGGTGGCACAGAACTCAGTCTCCAGTGTGACTCTTCCTGTTCTATTCTTACAGCTTGGATTTACTCTTGGCAACGTGGTGGGAATGTATCTGGCTCAGAACTATGACGTAAGTGACCATATTCACGTCTTCCTTGATTCCACGTAACTAATACGTGGTGATGACTTGTGTTTATTGAAGTAAGCTATGCCTTCCAACATAAACAAGGTCCATAGGTCTGAGGAAAAAGTCCTGAGTTTTGTAGAAAGATTTTCCATTGTTTGAAAAAATAATAGAACTCACAGCAGCACCTGCCCTACATTTCACCTTAAGAGGGCAAAATCCCATCAGTTTAGGTGGTCTTGTGGTGATCCTGAACTGTGTTTGTTAGTGCAGGGTAAATAACACCGTTAGAGTCTTACAGTTCTATGGAAAATCATGTGAAGTGAAACTTTAATTGGATAATCTTTTCGGCCCCCTGCCCGGTAGTCAAGAAGACTGAGTAGTTTGGAGGTGGGTCCACATAGTGCAACACATTTAAGGAGGACGGAGTTTTGTGAAGTAGGAAGTTGTATTAGCTTCACTTTACAGATGGGGAAGTTGAAAATCAGGTGACACAAATGTCCATGAATGGGGATTCTAAAGGGTAATGCTTATTTTAAAGAGACAAGGAAGGGAAACATATTACCTTTTGATTTGTTCTATAGTGAAGCTTTTAGTGTGACAAAAGGAATTCCCTTTGTCAACCCTCACTTGAGTCATGTGGTTTTCTAGGCAGGTGCTTGTGAATTTATGTCACATTTGTTGTTTATATGTACAACTTTTACTTGCCACTGGACTGAGGGGCTAGGTGGGTATATAAAAGTAGAAGTCAAGGTCTGGCTTTTGGGGAGGGAGCCTACTTTAACTTAAAACTTTTGGTATCCTTCTTAGGCAGTTATGAGGCCAAGAAAGACCACTGTTTAGCAGGTTTCAGAGGAAAATTAAAACATTTATCTTTAGAGGAAGAAAAATGAAAAAAATATTGATTAGTTAGATGCGAAATGATGATAATCTCTTTTCTTTTTAAAGATACCAAACCTGGCTAAAAAGCTTGAAGAAATTAAAAAGGATGTGGACGCCAAGAAGAAACCCCCTAGTTCATGAGGCCGACTCCAGGACTGCCTTCTGGATAAACTGATTCTCCTGTTCTTGAGGGCCTCCTATACCATCTGAACCAAAAGCTTTTGTTTTAATCTCCAGCCTCAGCAGTTTTCTTCTTTGCTAGACCTTGCATTGCCTTACAGCACAAATGGAGCCACAAGTAAAGAACAGCCCTTACTTTTCCAACATCCTCACTTCTTCCCTTCCTCCTTCCAGCCACTTGGGAGGTCCTGAGAATGGAATTATGGTGCTAGATTAGTAAACATGATCTTTAATTAGCAGTCTCTCCCTTATTCTTCAGGATTTCTACTACCATTTTCAAAAGAAAAATTGATGAGTTTTGTATAGCTGATGAGATATAAATAATGCTGATTTCATAGTCTAGCAATTATGTTGAGTGTTTAAACAGTTGGTACTAAATTATGTTGTTTCAAAGTAGTAATTAAAGTGAAAATCTAGAAGCCAGTTTCTGGTAAATTATCCACTAATTTTATCTTGTTGTCAGGAAGCTTCATAGTTGCTAATTTAACCAATAAATCAATTTGCTGTTCATTAATCAAGAAACTGTGTTCTGAGAACCCTATCAGGAACTGGGGAATTTAAAAGTATTTAAAATAATGGCCTTTGTTCTCAGTGGAATTCATAGTCTAGCATGCATGTTTTTTTGTAATGTTACATTTGATCTGGCTCTGTTCTTTGGTAAGAATCATACTTACTTTATGGGATTACAGGCACATTTGACATTACATGGTAGGTAAATGAGAAGTTGTCTATAAAGGAGATTTTGTGTCTTTTTAAATCTAAAAAATGTATTTACATTATAACTTCATAGTGATTCTCATAAGAAGACTTGTGTTTTTTTCTGCAGCCACAAATTACTCTTGTAATTTTTCAGATGTATGATCAGTCCATAATTTTTTTTTAATGAAAAAAGAAGTTTAAATATATAACTTTCCCCCTGGGTCAATACAAAAGTGATTTCTGTTGTCCTCCAGCTTCTAGTTCCTGGAGTCAGGCACTGTCACTAGTTTCCTATATCATTTTGAGAAAGATTTTGTGCCTAAATGAACACATGTACATGGGGGGTGTTATACAAATGATAACAAACTATATACAGTGTTTTCCTCAGTGGAGATCATTCCATATCAGTATGTAAGGAACAAAGAACCTCTTTCCTTTTTTGGTGACATGAGGTTCTACTGAATGAATATACGGTAACTTATTTAATCTGCTCCAGAGGAACATTTAGGTTGTTTCCTATCTGTTGCTATTACAGTTGGTAACCTTAAACCTAATGTTATTATTCCTGTCTACGCAGGGGGATAGCTCCAAGCTAAAGTCCTGGAAGTGTAATTTGCACTAAATATAAATAAAGTCCCATTTCATTGAGTGTTTTGTTTCAGAGGGCTTGTTGGGCAGCTTCACGGATAACGCCATTTCTGAAGACATTTTAGCAGAATCAGTACACTGGAAGAATGGTTTAGAGACCTTTTTTTCAGACAGTGATGCCACTGATACTAAATGTGATTATAAAATGAAGTGATTCTGCTTCTCTTTGAAAACATGGATCCTTCATCCATGGAGATAAGTTTCGTCCCTGTCAGGTTGTGCTGGTGCGTGAGATAGATGAGGATAGTATTATGGTGTGGCTTCTCCCTTGAGATCAGGGGCGAGCGGCTTATTTTTCTGAAACAGTTACATTCTCTGTAAGATGTGGCTGCAGTGCCTACCTCATAGGGCTTCTGTGAGAAACAGCTGAAATAATGTGATATGTAGCACAGTGCTTTGCAAATTGTCCAATAAATAGCAGATATTAGTCCAAACATGTTGCTTTTGGTCAGAATACTTCTGCTTTTCTGCACTCACTTTTGGAGCCAGTTTGTGAACCGTGCAAGATTTGTCATTATTCTATGGTCACTCTCTTTGTTGATGAAAATCTATAGTATCCATCTTGGTCATACCACCTGGCTTACAAGGTTTGATCTTGAATGACCAAATTGTTCGCAGAATGAACTACAGCCTCAGTGGATAGAGGTTTACCATCCTTGAGGGTATTCAAATGCCACAAGCTTAGAAAACTTCTCAAAGAGGGATTCCTTGTTATCAGCCATGGAGCATTGTTACTTGTGCGTGTGTTCTCCCAGAGTGGCTTCTTTGGGGGTGAGAGTCACTTGGATGTTGGAAGATTAGGTCTCTATAATTATACATTGTAAACAAAGCTCGTTTGGACTTAGAGCTTCCCTCAGGAGTGACACTTAACCTCGCCGACAGGGTCATTTCTGCCAGTGGGAGCCACCCAGCAAATCACCTTCCCCATGTAAACTGCTACACAGTGAGCACAGGCTGACTTCCTGGTCACCATTCAGAGCCCCTCTTAGTTTTAGGTTCTTGCAGGAGTGAAAAGGAGCTCGGAGTTCTCAGGCAGGATTATCTTCACTGAGATATATTGTTGGAGAAACCTAGAACCATCATGGAGTGTAGGGGGCGTGGTGATTGGGATCGTGGCACTGAAAGGTACGTTCCCTGGGTGTTTTGTAGAGGCCCTTGCCTCACAGAGCAGTGGAGGGATGGGAAGAACTACTGTGAGACATGTCTTTTTTTCTTATAAAAAAGTTTGAAAACTACTGATGTGATTTAAGGAAACTTTGCTACACCTGACCTTCAGAGGAGGGTTACATAAAATTCCACTGAAGGTTACTCACGTGTGAAAAATAAGACTTCAGGGTTGATGTTGGGAACCTAAAAATATGTTGAACTGGAAAGCTTATCCTTAAACTGTAACCCTCCCAAACAAAAAAACCAAAGGGTGACAAAAACCAGAAGAATTTTACTTAAAATTGTTGAAAGGTGCTGTATTTTATGAGTTGAAGTTACCAGTTAATGTTCTTTAGACATCTCTTCTGATTTAGTGTTTTATACAATTAAACAGTTTTTGATTTAAAGGAACAATTTTATTTCCTTCTTTCTAACTCATTTACTCAGTTTTCAGTTGTGTGACTTGAGAGAAATGTTAGGATGTGTGGTCTGTACTTAATGGGTTCATGGAGCGTATGTAACATGCATAATGTTTTCATTTCCACTGGGCGGTTCACTCCCTAGGTACTATGCTGGTGTTTGTTTTTCTGTGGAGATCTCCTACGTGTTAATGCTCTTTCTGTTACTCCTCCTGAAGGAACACTATACACTGGAGTATAGTGTACTGGAGCAAATGAGGCTTTTCTTCAGCTTCCCGGCTCGGACTTTGCACATAGCATTTCCAAGCGTTATGCAGATGAATGAGTTCTTTTTTCCCTACTAACTGTTAGGGCCTTGCCTCGTGGAAAGGAACAGGGCAGTGAAGGGGAAATATTTTGAGACCATGCCTGGTCTTAGGGAGTTTGTGAGGCTTGGATTTTCAAATATTCAGTTTAATACCTTTCCTAAATCTGGATGCAACATAGTCAAGTACTGAAGACCTAGCGGATGGCATGTTTTGAGGTTCTGGAAGAGGAATAAAAGAACCCGACAGTGAAGTTTCGTGAAAAGTGCATGGGGTGGGGTGGGACATTGCAAAATCTGAGTCCTGAGCCTGCTTATGAAAAGTGCAGTGTGGTTGCCCAATTCTTACATGTACAGCTGTACAGGATTGGGCCGAACAGAAGGTGCCCTGTGAGTAGTGTGGGCAGTGTGCTTGGCATTCATTCTGTGAGGGCAGCCCCAGGACAGCTTCCTGTGCCCCCAGGTGCTGTCAGTTCCCTTTGTCTTAGTGGTTTGGTTATCTCGCATCAGGGTGATTCTAGTGTTTAGGTGTATTTTTCAAACAGAGTCCTAAATGTGAAGCCACCAATTGTATTTGGTTTCAGCTAAATAAATGGTGATCTATTTTGACAATGGAGGAAAAACTAGCTATTTTTTATGTACTAAGATGGCATGTGAGTCTTCATTTCATGTAAATACTAACATAAAAGATGGTATACCCTGTACTTCATGGGTAACTTAAAGGAATTTCAAAGACAACTTTAAGCGAATTTGATGTATAATTGAGAATAAGATGCAACTCTACTTAATGTCTTTGTTTCTCAGTTTCATCATCTATAAAATGAGCTGGTATAAGATGATGATTTATAGCTTTAAAGCCCATGTAGAGTTGTGATATGACAAAATAAAAGTTTAATATATTTGCAAGAGACAAGACTACTAAATACAGCTATTAGTTCCTGTCCAACAGCAGAGTGATTTTAGAAGACAAGGAGTTGTTAGTCATAGCTGACATTTGTTAGTCATATATGGAATGAGCAAGCTTGTTTGGCTTGAATCTCTGGGGGAAAAACAGTGCTGTTTGGTCTACTGATCAGACGGAAATAAACACCCCTTCTGAACTGGCTGTTGAGTGTATTAGCTGCCTGGCGGACCTGGCAGCAGCTGCAGGGGGGCTCCACTGCTCTCCCTTTTGGAGCGAGTCATGGTCTCAAATAACAGAACAGGGGCCAATCATTCTAAGTTAATTCTAAGTCAACTTTTCTTCCTCCATGTACTTATTTACAGTCCCAGAAGTGTATTGCTTATCTGTGCCTTTGTCTTATTGTCTGACTTAGAGGCTTGGTGTGTAAGTTCTCTAATGGGTCAGACATTCGAGGATTTGGCTACCCTGACAATAGGAGTGACGTCCTGACTCTTCTGAATATTTTAAAGCAACGTGACTGTAGTGATGCCTGCTTCGGCAAACCAGCAGTAGTGTACCTAATATTGGTATTTCATTTGGGCCCATTCACTTTTATAAGTGGCCAGATAATTTGGCTTAAGCTAATTGGCAGAAGCAGTAATATTCCTGGTTAAACCTGGTGCGAGTTTGGCACGAAAGAAACTTTATAACTCACAGATACTTGATAAACCGAGGGGGTGACTTTATTGGTAAATTATTGTGGGAAAACTGCATGTGCTATCAATAGTAACTTAAAGTCAGTTCAAGCAGTGCAGTAACTCTGGGGTCCTCCTTTTCCCAGAAGATGTATTTAACAAGTAACTGATGGTAGAAACCAGAAATGCATAATGCCTAAAAACCAGAGGGATTGAGAGCTACATCCAGTCCTATAGCAAGGATCTCTGTCATGGGGTGAAAGGGTGTAGTTCAGGAGGAAGAAGGAGGCCCGGATTTCCAAAGTGATTTTTCTCAAGGGAAACATTTATTGAGCAGGTACAGTTTACTATATTGTATAGGTTGCTGGGGACTTTGAGACATAAGACATCTCCCCTCCCCTCAAGGGGCTCATTAACTGGTAGAAAGTGACTGATGTGTTTGGACTTTTCTGTGCTTGTCTTCTCAGGGACGAACTACTCATTACCTCCAGAAGAAAGCCCGTCCAATATCATTATTAATGCTGTGGTCTTAATCACAGTTTCGACCTCCTTTAATAAGACAGGTATGAACGTTTTTTTTCCCTCCCAACACTTAACCAGCATAGTGGTATTGATGGTTAGTGATGAGTGAAGAGAAAGACACTAATCTCAATGTGTCTTCTTTCTCTGCTTCCTTTTTCTTTGACAGAACAGCAGCAGCCTCTTTCTGAAGGGGACACTATTTCTTTACAGGAATTTGGTACCAAGGTATAGAGAAGCCATTGAAGAGAGACGCTTAAAAGGGAATCAGAGTAGTGATAAAAGAGTACTGATTGCCACAAAGAGGTCTTACTAAGAACTGCCTTTTTGTGGAGAGAACTTAGGATAGAAACTCTTAAGAGAAAGGAGCCGACATTAGGTCTCAAGTTCTGGGTGAGATTTTCCCCCAAAGAGGAGATGTCACCAGTTTCACTCTCTGTGCATAGGTAGGATGATTTGGATTTCTCCTTCTACTCCTAAAAGGGATTAAAAAATGAAGAAAAACATCAGACCCAGTGAGATTCGTCAGTTTGTGAGGCTTAGCCTCTGAGGGGCAGCACTGATAGGCTTTTGTCTCTTCCTGTCTTCAGAAAGAGCTGACTGCAGAGGCTAGATACGAGGAAGTGAGAACGATTTTAGGTTTCCTTGAGCTATGGTGCTAAGGAAGGAGGGCAGAGCAGAAGACACTAACATCTGCGCTTGTGTGTGTGGTTGTTGGAGGCTCCCTGTGCTTCACTGGAGGTGCTAGATGGCGGAATCGTCTGGGGGGGAGGGTTGTGCGCTGCTGGTGGTTTTCTTGGTCTGTTGGTCAGATTCTGCTGAGTGCTGGCAGCTCCTCTGGTTGGGCCATTTGCCCACGTGTGTTAGGCTTGGTCAGAGATGTTACTGACCTTAGCCCAGGAGGGAAAAGTGTCCAGATGGAAGAGGCTTATTCCCCATGTATTGATGGCTACCATCACTATCACCAGGCCAATGACATTGACCCCTAGACCGGCTTTCACCTGCAGGAGACAAAGCAAGACACACAGACCCGAGTCACTGTGAGCCGACAGCAGTGCAGATCCCCAGCTGCTCCCCACCTGCGCCCCCTGCCTGAGCCTCGCCCCTGATGTGATCACAGCCCGCCTGCGTGGCCCTGATTTGTTCCAGTCACTGCCTGGGGTGCTCTAGGGGTGCCTTGTAGGGCACACACGACTGTAGAGGGCAGGAGAGCAGGGAGGGCGTGGGGCTGGGAGATGGCCGTTAGAATCTTCTCTATGTTTGTAGCACTCTCACTATTACATGGAGGCCTAGTAGATATGTACTTGGAACACCAAATCTTGAAATGTTAAGTTACACAAAGAAAGGGCTCTGCAACTACATGATAGGGAAATGTGTTCCTCAAGATTAAATAGAGCTTGTTAAAGCAGGAACCTCTCAGACCCTTGAAAGTGCTGACACGTGACTTGTAGGACAGCCTATATTCTATGACTGTTACCTTTTCCCCCCAAGGAACAGCTCATGGAAGTAGTGTACCTTGGGTTCACCTGGGGCAACAGGTCAGCTGCCTCCACCAGCCCTCCCACAGGAAGGCGACACAGATGCCCTGGCTGGCATGGGGCCCTTGCTGCTTCCTCCTGAGGGAATGTCACCTCCACTTCTCTGACCCTTCCATTTCTGTCATGGCATTGACACTCTCAGGTGGAAGGGGGGGAGTGCAGGATGACAGGATGGAAGAGCCAGGGCCATTTGGAAAAGTGTACAGTGAGGACGGCTGGCATCCTGCCAGGTGATGACCAAGTATACAGTGTGTCACCACAAGTCCACTAGCCGGGACTTAGTTGGGAAAGTGTAAGGGAAAAATGAATGCTAGGAAATTGTTCCAAGCACATGACTAGATGTGTCGCCCTTTGCCTTCTGACCCAAGCCCTGGACTTATTAATCATCCTGGCCTCCTGGGCCTTTTGGCGTGGAGAACTGCCCATGTTTCCTAGCAGGTGAGAGGAGGCAAGTTCTAAAGGAGCTAAATTAAGTTCTCTAAGAGCTGAAAGGGACCACATAGAGCATCTAGTTTGAACATCCTCACTTAGCAGATGAGGAAAGTGAAGTCTTGAGTTGGTGCCCAGGCTGGGAATAGAACCCAGGACTGGCTCACTGCTTGTCATCCGGTGTCTTTAGAAATGACTGTCTCTGATCACTTGATTCCAGGGTAGAAGGCTGGGGTGAGTGGTAGGAGCACACGACAGAGGGGCTGGGGGGTGGGGGTGGGTGCAGGGAGAGAAGAATCTGGGCAGAGCTCAGTAGGAGCAGACAGGGTTGTGCAGTAAGATCTGAGGGGGACAGAGGGGTGGCTGTAACCCCCCTCCCTGAAGTAATTCAGATGACTCAGGTGAGCAGTTTGAAAGTAGAAATGTTTTGAGTATCTGCTGCCGGCCTGAAGCTCTTTTTTCCTTTTCTTCATTTGATATTTACAGGGCTGCTGATGTCAAGTTTTCATTTGAGTGAAAAATAGGCCCTCAGCAAGGGTGAACAGGCCCCCTTTCAGTCAGCCTGGCCCAGTTACCTGTATTAGCTTTCTCCTCCCTCCCTGTCAGCCGTGAGTATTAAGCACAGCAGTGAGCATAGGTTGAGGGGTGGAGGTGGATGTACCCCACACAAAAATCAGCGGCAAAATGTCCCCTTAAAGCTGTCTTTCATGGGCCTCCCTGAAAACTAAGAAATGAGCTGTGGGTGCTTCATTTTATAGTTGTTGCTTGGGGGTTTCTTGCTTGGGGGAGAGAGTTGAACGGAAGGATCCTGTTCTTACAAAATCTCTTTCACCCTGGGTTCATATAGTGTTTCGTACTTAACCTATGAGTAAACTAGCAACTCTTTGAGTGGATATCCCCAGGGTCCAATGAAGAATCTGCGGCAAAGCCTAGAACAAGCTCTCACCTTCTGGAACTGGGTCACAGCTTGTGTCTGTCCCAGCTTTTTCTGTCCACATTCCCACTGTTTCCTAGATTAGGTGTGGGGAGAGGACATTTTTGCTATTCTTGGTGCTTGTGGACCATACAGAAGCCTTTTACCAGGACCATTCTTTCTGCCACACCAGATTGAGCTATGACAGGTCAAGGACACCACTTACAAAATAATAAATTTTAGGGGAAGGCTGCAGGGCCAGTCACCCATGTCCTCATGGCAGGTGGGCCTGGCAGGAGGAGGACACCGATGACTCACCATGTCTTTAATCTGGCAGTGCCCATAGCTGAAGACGATGGCGTTGGGGGGGTTGCCCACAGGCAGCATCACTGCAAAGGAGATGCACATGGTGACTGGGATCAGGGTGTAGAGTGGATTTATGTGCAGCGTTTCGGACTAGGAGAAGAGAGAATTCACAGGCGCGTTAGCGTTGAGGTTAGACTTGCATTTCCCATGCTTACCATCATGAATGTGCTTGAAATGATGGCTTGGTGTTGGCTAACCATGGCTGGACACCATGTGCCAGGGGTGTTTAAATCACAACCTCAAAAGCACGCAGTGCCGGTCTACTCAGATGGGCTCCTGCCACTCACTCACTTCCCATGGAAACACGGGCTCTGAGTTACATCCTAGAAGGGATGTTTCATTTCTTGGTGCTGGTCCAAGGGAGTAGTTTTTAAATTTCAGCTGAGGAATTCTTCAGACACATGTCTCATGAATAAGCTGCTTTGATTGAAGGAAGCATCTCTTGGCCTTGGGGTGCAGAACTAAGGTTTTTTTGTTTTGGGGGGTTTTTTTGGGTTTTTTTTTTTTGTAGGTAAGATAATTGCCTTACATGGGACCTGAACCTGTGGTCTTACCCTCAGTGTTGCCAAGTTGTAACTAAGTGCATTCCCGGGCTCACACAGGCAGGATGATGGAAGGGAGAGTCGGAGGGAGACATCTGAGCAATGAGCAGAGTGGCTGGGAGGAGTTGGGGTTAGAAGGAGCAGGAGGCTGTTATATTGTTGGCGATGAGGAGGAGCCTTCACTTTTTAGGTTCCGCCTCATAGGATGGGGCAGATGCAGCATTCTGTCTGGGGATTACCTTTGGGGATGCTTAACCAGGCTGAGACTTGGCAGTTGCTCCCGCCCCTATTCCATTAATCACAAACGGTTCTGAGACCGTGGAATGAGGCTGGCATTGCCCATGATTCTCAGAATCTCCTGGACAGAGAAGCTGGGTGGAGGCGGTGACGACAGAGCTGTGGTTTTGGTCTCTGCAGCAGAGGGTACTTCTGGGAGCGTTTTACCTCCATTTTCTGTAGCTGTTTCTCCCGCCCTCCTGTTAGGTCTCATCTCAGGGGAGAAAGGTTGATGATGATTGTGGGGAATTAGAATCCTAGGGATTTAAGGTTATCTTGTCCATTCTTGTTTCCATTCAGGGCTGCCCCTAAACTAAGCCTAGTCTTTTGGAAAAGGGTTTCTAGAGCTCTTGCTATTATTAATTGTCTATTTACGTATCAGTTACTGTTTGAAATAGACTTTATTTTTCAAACTATGACTCGAACACCAATCAGTGAGGGCTGTGGCAATGACCAGAAGAGAGAGTCCAGCCACAGAACTGCCCCTGGGCCCGGGCCTGCCCCTGTCCATTTCTGGGGCAGCCTGTCTGGACATCTGGGAGCCCTGCTCTACTCACCAGGCTGCACAGGATGGGCAGGAAGATGGTGATGGTGGCCGGGTTGCTCACAAACTCTGTGACAATGGACACCAGGATGCACGCCAGGAGGGTGACAGCCCACGGTGGGAGGCTACTCAGAGACAACATCTGGTGCCCAATCCACGTGGAGAGGCCAGAGCTCTGCAGGGAACAAAGTGATGCAGTGAGAAGAAAGTGGGAAAGGCCATTCCCAGCGGATTTCTTAGCCTCCAAAAGGTCAGGGATGGCAGGTGGCTGGAAGGGACCATCAGGAGCCATCCAGTTTGCCCCCCTGTTTTTAGGCAGACCAGACCCATAGGCATTCCTCATTTTTTATGATTAGATCACTTTGAAGCCCAGCAAATTCTTCTTTTAATGATTGTACAACGTTCAATCTTAGGGCCTCCTGGTCAGTCAGCATCACAGGGTGTGGAGAGCCACCCACGCTGCTTGCTGTGATCCTCCTTAGCACTGAGATGACTGGCAGGGATTGGAGATCTTTGGGGGCGACTGGCCCCTGAACTTCAAACTCGTTACTCTTTCTGCAGCCTCTTGAGAGTCTCATACTGCATTCAATCAACAGTGCCCTTTACATGGATTGCCAGGTATAATCCTTAAACCTGCTTTTGAAATCTATTTCTCTTACCACCTGTGAAAGGGAAAAAATTATCAACCTCTTTGGATAGTAACCTTTCCTCTGATTTTGGGGGCGTGAGTCGGCAGGGCTGAACATTAGAAGTTTTACATGAGTAATGAAGGAGAGAGGGATTGCAGGTCTATTCCCATGTAGTGGGGAAGATGCCACCTCACTGGCCCAGAAACAGTCATTCAGTCTCAACCTGTGCTGGGTTCAAGTCTCATCATGCCTGGCATCAGGATCCATCATCTGCCCATACTTTCTGACAGCACGCTATAAAGGCATATTGCCACGCTCGAACCTTTTCCATTAGCAGCACTTCTACACATCTACTCAAATAAATGAATATTCCACTTGGAATAATTCGTTTGGTTGGAAGATGTTCATCTGCCAATGGTGAAGGCTTCCCCTCCTCCGAAAGTGAAGGGCACAACTGAGTTTATGTTCCTAAAAAAAACCCAGGTGGCCACATGCATGGTCCATCTCTCCCACCCTCCCTCCTCTCCCTTCTCTGGTTGACGAGCTCTGAATTTTCCTGTTTACCCTCCAGACCACAAATGCAATAAAGAAATGGGGAGTAGGGCAGAAACCGGGGTGAGACATTCTATGATTCCTCAAGCTGTAAGCCCCCCTCATGTTTTACGGTTAAAGACAGCCTCACTACATTATCAGCAGGCCACCCTTTCTCCTCTTTTCCAAGTTCATCAAAAGCTCATTTGATCTCTGTAGCACCCTGGCCACTTCGTGGATGCTCAGAGACAACTGATGACCAAAGGGCTTCAGAATCCTCTGATGTAGCCATTTTTATCTTGGAGCACTTCCCTTTTTCTCAGCTGACTGAGAGCTGTAAATCCAGTGTGTGGGGACTACCTCAGTTAAGGGTGGGTGCAGAGCCTTGAGGCCTGCAGGAACTCTGTAATTGTTACCTCTTGTGACACGTTAAACTTTACTCACTGGAGAAAGCCAGGGGAGGGAGAGTAGTAGCTGAGTGGAAACAGTATGTTTTATAAAGAAACGGAGTTTTATTTATCATGTTATCCAAATTGTACTTGTAAGTAAAATGAAATAACTTAATGGCGTTTTTTTTTTTTTTTTTTGGAAGAACTAGTTTATACTATAATTTGAAATTAACTGATAAATTAGACTGCAGACTTAGGAAAAAAACACAACAAAGGAAACCTTAATTTTTTGAAACCCTTGGTATGAAAACATTTTTTATTGAATTTTCCTCACTAATGTTAAGACGGAAATTGTTTCAAATTCAGTAGGAATTGTACCTGACTTGTATTATTAAAGTAGTAGCGTCAGTAGATTTTACAGCTATATCAACTATACATGCACAATTTTGGTTAAAAAAAAAAATCTTACCAGGTTGGGCTCAGAGGCCAAAACTAACCACTGAAATTCAACAAAGATAAATATGATATTTTGAACTTGGAATCAGAAATATTGAAAACATATATACAGGATTTGTTGAAGGACTTGAAGCTTAATACTGGCTAACAATGAAAAGAATGAAGCGTTTTAGTTGACTGCAGTTTCAATATAAACATTGACATGCGTGCCAATGACGCCTTGTGAAAGCTTCCATAAAAATACAGGATGGGGCTTGGCTAATTAACTGCTCTACTCTGCAGTAGACTGAGCACCCCTGGACTGTGTTTGACCAAAGGCAAAGTGTAGCGAGTCCTATGGAGAGACCAGCAGGGTAAGGGGTCACTACTCCTGTGAGGAATGGTTAAAGGAACTAGGGAGTTTTAGTTGGAAGAAAAAATGATCTCGGGGGACCTAATAACTGTCTTTATTGTTTTAATAATTATTACTGAGGAGAGGGTTCCTGAGAAGAAAGCCAGAATAAAGAGTGGAAGACATCCAGAAGACCTGAACTGAAAGTAAAGAACAACTATTCTTGGCTGTGCAGGGCTTGCCCTGTCACTGGAGGTGTCATGGAGTGAAATCTCTCTTGGGGTAGGAGATGGGACTCAGTGTCCTCCACGTTTCCTTCCAAGGGGAGGATTCTGTGACCTTCTTACTGATGCAGAGAGCATTTAAGCCCATAGCGAATGGGCAATCAAAAGTGAGCCAAATTTAGAATGGGTTAATGTTTATAGAAAAGATAGAGGAAGAAAACAGTGAGAACCTTAACCTGATTGATTCTTAGGGTGGTTTATTTCAGGAAGGGGTGACAATCTAGGAAAATCAATTTCCTACCAGCCCCCTTTAAAAGATCTCATCCCAAATCCTCCCAGTCAGGAAATCGGGGCATTTACATCTACTTTAGCATACATTCTCCAAAGGGCCTCAATATATGCATAAGAACGGACTGAAGGACAGTTTGCTGTGGGTCAGTTTGGAGCATCTCTGGGCCCTTATATCTTACACTTACCATCACTGTCAGAACCCCAGAAGGAGATGGCTAGAAAGCCCAACATATCTTTTGCTTGCAGCAGTGTGGGCCCGTAAATGAGGTGTCATTGCCTGTGTGCCGTGACTCTGGCTCAGTGGTGTGTAACTCTTCCCAGTAGTGCCAGCTTAGAAGCTCACGGTGGGACAGGTTGTCCATTCCTGGCTGTACTGCTTCCCTTCCCAGTGACTTGGGTGAACTTTCACCTCTCAGCGCTTTTGAATCTTCCCTCCCAGAACCATAGTGACTCATTTGATAAAACGGCTGGAAAAATATTTGGCCCAATAAGAACAGATTCAAGGGTTACCTTGCTACCAGAAGCCAGAGCATAGCCTCCTCCCACCAGAATGACAATCTCCCAGGGCATGGTCTTCTGGAAGTCCTTCCATGTGATAATGGGCTCCGTCCCTAGTGAGGGCTCTCGGTCCTCCCCTGGATCACAGGTAGACAGGGAAGCAGAGACAGATGAACCCTAATGGGTGTGGTTCGTGGAGACAGGGGCCCAATTGATGAACCAGAGGACTTGGGAGGATACCCTGCTATTTTGGGAGGAGTCAGAAGGGCTTTGGTAAGGCTCCTTCCCAAAATTCTGACTTGGACCATTATTTGACCAGAGCCAGCCCCAACTTCTTCCCTTGAACTCCTCTCACCATCTTTCTTTTTCCTGAAGCAAGGCTTCTTCGCTGGAATCAGGAAGAGAAGGAAGCCAAGGAAGACAGAGACTGTGGCGTCAGTGCGATAGCCCTTCCTGGCAAAGACACAAGCAGAGCTGGGGAGGAGGGTCAGGAAGAACAGGGGTGGCACCGTGTCTCAGGACAGCCTGTCTGAACACAGTGCCTCTCTTGAGGGCCTAGTCCAGAGGGGCCGTCAACCTTCCTTCTTGCCAGTTGCTGCCGTGCTGTCCAGTGGTGGATTTAATGGACAATGGTTAATGTCTGGAGGCAGGGGCTGGCTAAGGTAGGTGTCTTAGTGTGAATTCATGGACCTATTAGAGGGAGTGGTCAGGAGTTGATGAGTTCTCTTTCCTGGGAGGGTCGCAAGTTGGCACCGAGAGCTTCCCTGGCCCTTGGGAATATGCAGGGGTGGGACAGGCCTTGGCCACTGTGACCATAGTCTTTATAGGTGGTGTTTCACTTTACAGACATTTTCTCCTTCAACTCTCATAACAACTGATGAGAGTTCCAAGAGTGTAAGTAACCAGACCGAGGTCATGTGGATGGTAAGTGGCAGCTCTTGATTCCAACCCTGGACTCAGACCCCAAAGACTTTTCTTCCTGACTCCACACTGCAGCTTCCCTACAAAGGGGGGATATTCAAGGGAACAAAGTTCTTCCTGGGTTCATGACTATCCCTAAGAGTCTAGGAGGGGACACTAGTGGGTACTGCCTGTAAGGTTTGGGTGAGGGGTTTGCTTTCAGAGACAATATCATTTACTTTTCAAAGAAGGAATCCCAACCAGGAACAAAGCCAGGCTCCCGAGTAAACCACAGCACCGTCATCAGGATGAAGAAAAATCCAGTCACCATTTCTGGGTAGCTGTAAGATAAAACAGAAAGACCCATGCCAGGAGCTGGGGAATTTCTGTTAGCTGTCTCACTTTACTTTGGGATGCTCCTGTATTCAGAGCTCCAATACGGGAGACCTAAAACGCAGTTACTGCTTAACCACTTGGACTTGGAATACAGCAAAGGGGAAGAGCAGCCCCTAGAGTCTGGGCCAGCTTGACTTCGGCATTAAATGCCTGGATTCGTACTTGAGGAAAATTCCCCCAGCTCAGGGGACTGCTGAGAGCAAAGCTGCTTCTGTGCACACTTTCCCTGCCGTGCTTTCTCCTGGGGAAAGAGAGGGTGAAGGGCTGATTCTTACGTAATCGCTCCCAGCTTTTCATATTCCTCTTGGATCCTCTTCTCTGATAACTCTTCCCTTTTGGTCTTCTTCTTCTTACTCAGAGAGCAGGTCTCTTTAAAACTGAGACAGGATAATGAGGAAGAGAATAAAGCAAGCACACATCTGAGGCCCAGAGGAGAACAAGTCTTAAGCAAGTACTAAACTACTGGCTGGCTGGCTGTGTTGTCTCTTCTCTCCACTTGCCCCCCCCATCCTACGACTTGATCTGCCAAGTTACACAGCCTCTCGTCAGTCTTCTCCTTAGCCTTTCGGGTGTATCTCTGTTATGGCAGTGTGAAGTCATGTCTTGTGGACTCGTGCAAGTATACTTATGTGGGGTTGTTTTCTACACGTTCATCCTTTGTGTAAGTGAGAATCACTCTGATGTGCCATACGTGAGTAGATGCTTACATATTTGTGTGTTTCACACACACATAGGTGTGTGTGTGTGTATCTGTCTAGAGATAAGGGTTGTCCATTGTGAAAGTGGGTGTTTCAGTTAGCAACACTGGAGGCATAGAAGTTGTTGATTTGACAATTGTCTCTGAGTTATTAAAAAAAAAAAAAGCTCAGAGACCATTCCCTGAGCAATGGGAATCTTGGGTTCCCCTGGACTAATAGCAAAACATCATATACATCTTCCCTTTATGTGTTTGAAGCTGATCAAATTTGGAGTAAACATTGTAATGAAAAAAAGGCTGGCTAAGCAGGTTAATATTAGAAATAATATTGCAAGAGGAATGTTTAATATTATTTTGAGGGATGTGCACGTATTTCATAAAGCTAAGTATAAATCACTCGTCTATAAAATTAAGCCTAAGGCAACATCTACTTAGTGTCATTTCTTTAGAAATTAGTTCAAATTACTCCATATGAAACTACATTAAACACTTTCCAATTCAGAGTTTTTATGAATCCAGCACTTCCTCTAGCCAGTTAGTTGAAATTAAGAACATTTCATTGTAGAGCTCATAGCGAAGTGCAGAGCCCATGCGTGTTTAGAGAGTCTAATAGACGTGCTGCCTGGCTGCTCATCTAGTCCACTGCATTCCCCTCCGGGCATCCTCGGTGGTTACTTGCCAGCTCCCTGTTGAGTGGCACCCTCCAGGGCTTGGACCATGGCCCTGATGGGCAGCAGAGGTTTGCTGGCAGGGCCCTGGGACTCACTTGCAGCCCAGGAACAGCCAATGCATCCAGAACCAGCTGACCACCAGCATGATGAGGGAGATGGGGAAGCTGAAGAGGAACCAGGTGCCGAAGTTGACCACCTCTGCAGCTGGATACTGGCTGGAGGGGAAAGAACCAGGTCAGTGATTAGAGAAGGGTATATGTCTATGTGGTATTTTGGGGGTAATAAGCTAAACGGTCCTTAAGAAGACATAGAGCAGAGCTAATAGTAAAAATACAGTAAAACATTATCTAGAACTCACTTGACAGCTGCAACTGTGCCAAGAATTATGAAATAAGCTGAAAAAAAAAAAAAAAAGCATCCAGGCAACCAAAATTGATAGCACTGAAGGGTATATACTTTGTTCTCAGGAGAATCACTCTGGATCTGTTTGCTCTTAATTTATGTAAAGTTTCTGATAAGTTTACCACCCAAGAAATAGACTAAAGGAATATGAATTGGCCTAACCACAAAGTGAACCAGAAACTAAAGCACAGAAACTCAGAGCCTGGGCAGAGTACTATGGTGTGAGGAGCTCAGAGCCTGGGGAATTAGGTCTTAAACTTCGATTGATCCTTCCTCCTCTCACATCTTTTTTCCTTCCTTCTTTCCTTCCCTTTCCTGCTAAAATGAACCATGTTTCTTCCCCTGTCCATGATCAGTTTCTTCTCTCCCTGCTCTGAATCCCCTCCCCTCTTGTTTCCTCAGTGCCATCACTCTGTTTGTCAATCCTCTCTCTCCCAAATCTTTTATTACCCTCATCTGACTCATTCCTAGCAGCATTTAAATGTTTTTCATCTTAGAAACCCCTTCTTGACCCTATCAACCCCCTATTGTCACCCCATATTTCTCCTTCCCTTCACAGCCAACTCTGCATTTCCTCACCTCCATCTTACTCTTCAACCTATTGAAATTTGGCTTCTTTTCCAATCACTTGACGGAATTGTTCTTGCCTACGTCACCAGGAACTTCCTTATCACTGAATCTAATGGATACATTTTTGTCCTTACTTTGCTTGATCATTCAGCAACTTTAAACAATATGAACCACTTTCTTCCCTTGGGTAGAATGACACCAGATTTTCCTCTTCCTTGTCTGATACTGTTTTATTCTCTCTTTTGTAGTCTACTTTAAATGTGCTTAATATTTATGCCCCCTGCTCTACTTACTCTTCATGTTCTCCCTGAGTGATCTCTGTTACTCCTACGGCTTCAATTTCCACATGCAAGCCACAAGGACCAGCTACCATCTATTTTGGGAGTCCAGTGCAAAATGCAAATGTAGGGCCACTTGTTCACTGACAGCAAAGCATTAAGCCATACATGGGACCCTTCTGAGCACCGTGACCTGGGGGACCGCACTGGTTGCTTTCCATGAAGACAGCTCTGCAGGCCACCAACTCCAAATCTATGCCTTTAGCCTAAAAATGTCTCTTGAGATTCAGAGCTGTGTCCACCTGGCCATCTCAACCTCTATATCAACATTTCCTCATCTTTCCCCTCATTTAGGTCAAGGGCAACTCTGTTTTCCCAGCTGCTGAAGCCCTGAGCCTGACAATGACACTTGGGCTTTTCCTCTCACAGGCTGTTCCTAGTCCTGCTCAGGCCGGTCGGGTCTCACTCGGATGCAGCCATTGCTCCTCCCACTGTTACCCAGGCCACTGTCAGCACTCTGCTGGGCTTCTAAACAGCGTCCTGGACTGGCCTCCTGCTGCCTGCCTTTTCCTTTCAAAACCATTGTCCATTTCTAAAATCCAGAAAGAGTTTTCAAAACTGTAAATATGATCACCTCACTCCCTGCCTAAAATTCTTCAAAGGCTTCTCACAGCCTGTCGGATGAAGTCCGATTTCCTTAGTGGGCCCTGCGAGGCCCTCTGTGATCTGCGTGTCCGCCTCCCTGGCCTCCTTTTGCCCTCTGTCATTTTCTTTTATGTGCTCTGCTCTCTTGCCTCTGAGCCTCCTACACTGTTTTCTTTGTCTGGGAGATCTCCCTTCCTCTAGTCAACTCTGGCTCGAGCTCCAGGCCTCCACTTTCATCATCGCCTCTCTGGGGAGGCATTTCCTCCCTCTAAACTGGGTGGGCTCCCCCAGCAGGGCTCCCCCAGAAGAATCTCGCCATTCTTGTCACATTTAACTGTAATGACTTGATCATCTGTTTTCCCTCTTGGTACAGAAACTGCCCTGGTTCCACTCTCTGCCATACCCTTAGCACCTGGTTCTGTTCCTGACCCACGGTGGGTGGTTTGTAAATGTTTGTTGACCAAGTGAATTACTTACTTGTTGAAGTGTTCCAAGAAAATGAGGCTGGTGGAGGTGCCAATGATGGTAGTCAGGCCCCCAATGGTGGCAGCATAAGAGATGCTCAGAGAGAGGCACTTGCAGATCATCTGGTCGTGCTGGGACTTGTACTTTCTTTTGAGTTCCTGGTTCCTGGGTCCAGGGGTCAGGACTGGTGGCTTTTCCTATCAAAGAAAAATCAGTGAATTTCTCCAACTCAACTTGGGCTGTCTGGCACACAAAGCATGAAAAACAGGGGCACCACTGTGCAGTGAAAACGTTTTGAGCTTGGGTGTCAGATAAGTCCCAGTCCCTTACCAACTTGGGCAACCCCATCTGAGCTGTAGTTTCTTCTTCTGTAAAATGGGGAAAATCCTATTTTCTCTGCCAGATTGTTGTAAAGAGTAAATAGAAAGCACTCGGAACACTTCCTGGCATTTAACAAATGGTAAGCTGTTATTACGTTTGTTGTCACGAATATTAACAGTTCTGTTTTTTACTTGAATTCCGGTAAAACTGGCTCCTCTCCACTTGGTGTTTAAATACCAAACAGAAGGTGGTTATTCTACATGTTAGAATATAGTCCTGATTGGGAGATGACTAAAAACAATAAGCTTTGCCTTATAGAAAGAGTCCAGCTTTCACTGGGTGGAGAGTCGAAGTGTGTGATTCTCTCCTCCCTTCTTTCTCACTTTTTCCCTTCTTGCCTACTGGCTTTTCCTCCCCTCTTCCCCCTCTCCCTTGCGTACAAACCTCAGCCTCTCCATGGTTCTCTCAGGCCCTGCGTGGTCAATGGGCTGGCCTTTCAGGGTCAGAAGTTGCTGACCTCTGGTCTCAACTGTGGACTAAAGAAGCACGTGCCCCTCTGTCCTGCCAGGCCTGTCCTCAAATCGTTAGACTAGGAGTAGCCTGGTGTAATGTCAGCTGGCCAGGGCATAGGGAAACCATCTTCCTAGGAGGACCCAGGAAAAGGCTGGACCCCTCCACATTTTCCTGAAAGATTCATTGATTGTAAGAGCTGGAGGAGACCTCAGAGATTCTCTGGTCCAGTGGTTTTCCACGATCTTTTCTCCTAATGAAAATTTACATGGACCTCCAATAGAGAAAACAGAAATGTAGCATTTAATGGGCATACATCTATTTTTTAACTGAAAGTATACACATAGGTTCAGGGGACTTGGATTTGAATTGAGGTTCTCTTCTCACTAGCTCTGAAGCCTTGAATACCTGATTTCATCTCTCTGTGTCTCTGTCAAAATGGAGTTTAAAGTTGCTACCTCATTGAGCCAAGACTAGAGAGCAAATGTTCAGCACAGTGCTTGGTATTTAATAAATGCTGGCATTTGTTTATGATGGTGTGGATGCTATATAATTGAGATGATTTTGATGAACACACACATTTGAAATCAAGGATTCTAAATAACAGTTGCAATTCTACATCAGCTTCGACATCCATTTTACTTCTGCATTTTGTCTCAGTGATAAAGCACCAGGAAAATCAGGGAACAGAAAAAGCAGTTGTCTTAAAATCTCAGGATACTCGAAAAAAATATTTGCAATGCCCCTGAAGCACCTTTGAGGAGTAGTTTTAACACCTCTGATCTAGACCAAGCCTCAATTTTTATAGCCGAAGAAACTGGGGCTCGGACAGTGGAATGACTTGCTGAAGTTAACAGCGAGTGGGATATCTTATCTCCATGGTACATGCAGGCCAGACACACATGTGGGTGAAGTGTGCCTGGTGACAGCCCACTAGCCTGACGCCCTCACAGCCTCACGAGCAGTGCCCCTGCGGAAACTCAAGGCACTACATGGAAGAAACAGGATCAGGAGGTGCAATTCCATTACCTGGGATGGGTGCTGCTTCTTGCCCTGGTGGCTTGCTGTTCTGGCGGAGTTGGTGATTGTGGGCACACCATTCAGGTTCTGTCAGGACACAGACCATCACACTATCAGGAGGAGGATGTGGGGCCTGGAGAAGCTACCTGATCATCCCGGGGGCACACACGCCTCCTCCCTGTGGGACTCCGAGACCAGAGCCAGGGTGAGCAGGTAGTAGAGCACCCCACTGTGCCTGCCTCCTTTTCGCAGGTTCCCATCTTGCTGGGGCCAAGCACTGCATTTGAGGAGGCTTTTGAAACTTGGAAAAACATGGCTCTGTCCTTACAGGAGAGCTTGGCTTTCTAGAACTTCGTTAGCTAATAAAGAACCCTTCATTTTTCTTTAACACAAAGAAAATGAAAAAATCACACACAATCAAGTCCACAGATTAGACTGATCAAAGCCCATCCATTAAAACCTATCCACAGTTTGGACTGAGATAAGAAGAGATGTAAAACCAGCCCTGGGGGAGGGGGTGAGGCCGAGTAGAGTGTGCAGGCAACTTGGCTTTCCCCTATAAACCTGTCCCCTTTTTGTAATAAGATTTTTGCAAATGAATCCCTCCCGAAAGGAATCCTAAGGGTGAATCCATGGCTCTTGAATATGTGGATGACTGAATATTGGGTTTCCATGAGGAACGGTTAACCTGTCCTTTGTGAAGCTAAGCCCAGTACTTGGGGGTGGGACTCAGAACTGCCCAAAGCCTCGTCCAGGCTCAGGGGAGCACCTCTGCACCCTCACATCAGAGAAGGCCGCTGGACCCTTGACAAGTTGCCAGGCATCTCTGTCCCTGACTTATCTTGAGGTCTTTCAAGTATCTCAAAGCACAGAAGAAACCCAAGGCCATACCTTGTTCTGCATCAGAGAACTGAAGTCTGCATTTGACGTGCTGGAAGAAGAAAGCAAAGGAAGTGGGAAAAACAACAGTGGCCCAGATTTGATGAGATGGGAATTCTCCCCACATCGGTGTCTGGTATAAGTGACCCTTCTAGGCTCAGGTGTTCTAGGCTACAAAGAGGACGAATCTCACCTTCTAGAGATGTGGTAAGGATTTGTGGGGACGCGCAGGGCGTTTCCTCTGAAGGGAAACAGACTTCTAATAATAGCTAACCTGGAGTGCTTATTAGGTGCTGAGCACTTGGGGCAGGTATCACTACCTGCATTTACAGAATAGGAAACTAGGCAGAGAGAGGTTACTAACTTCCCAAAGGCACCACCAGCCAAGACCCTTTTTGCCCCTTTATCTTTCCTGCTCCCTGAAGCCTCCACCCTGACCCTGGAGAAGTCAGAAGTAGCAGAGAGAGTTGGTGAGGGGAGAGGAAGGTGGAGAAAGAGTGACAGAAAAGCAACTATCTCCCCACTCACTTTTACCTCTTATTCTGCAGACCTGGGCTGAAGGGGGCTTGGGTGTGAGTGTGAGAGGACTGGGGAGAAGCTTCGCATGAGAGATTGAAGTTTTGATATGTCTGGCCTAGGTTGCCGAATATCTGAAAGTGAGATTGTTCTAAGGTCTGAAAGGGACCAGAAGGACTATGGGATTTGCCTGAGGTGTCATCAGAGTGTGGAGGGAAGTCCCGTAGGTTATGATTGGAGACTGGAGGGAGGAAGAGAAGCTGATGGCACCCCTCTGCGTCTGTCCCATCACGTAGTGGTTTCACTCAACGTGAGTTCTCCATTTTTTTTTTTGAATGAAAAGAGCAAATTGCAAAGCTGAGCTCTAGTACAATTGCAACTTTCAAAATGTGCTGTTCATCACAGTATTCCTTGAAGACCACATTTTGATATCAGATCTCGAAAAGAAATCAGCTGTTAATGAATCTACCTCACATGAGTGTTTGAGACATATTTCTCCTTTTCTAAAAAGCTGCTTTTCATCAGCACGTGGCTTTCTCACCAACTGTCCTCGAATCCCCTACCTGCCACCTAGTTTTTCTTTGCCATATTCAATGAGACCAAATCTAGTAAGATCACATCCAATATCTATAAAATACTTTGTGATTCTCTAAGAGTCTCCAGTGACTCTGAATCTGAATGCGAACCTTTTTTCATTAATTAAATATATTATTCTCCCAAGAGGGACATCAATTTAGATGAAATTCTACTTGGTAGATGTATGGGCAGTCCATATACTGCCCCCAGATTCAGTGTAGTCTTTTTCCCTCTTCCCTCAGCCCTGCAATACCCGGTGGCTAAGGGAGTTGCCCTCAGAATCTTGGCAAGCGGCTCCTGGGTACGGAGAGGAAATAGGGGCGGGGGAGTTGGTGGTGTGGTGAGATGTGAGCTTGGCCCATACAGCTGGAAGAGCTGTTTCTGAGTTCTTTCCTGACTTCTGGAATGGACCCTAGGGGGGCTCTGTCTGGGAGGTGGGCAGATATACTCACTCTTCATTGACAAAGATGAGTTCCAGGGAAGGTTGGCTGTTGTTTACATCGAGATCTACAGTAGCAAAGGAAAGCAGAAAGTGACATGTGGAGTCTGGACCTGACTCTGAAGGGCAGGGGCTCTGAGCTGGGGCTGGATGAGGAAACAAGGGCATAAAGCCTCCTGATGGGCCTGGTGTCTAATGACTGCCCTTCCCTCTGCTCTGAAGGCAGAGCGAGACTCAGGGACACAGGTAGGCCTGGGGTCTTGTCGTAATCCTTGAGCATCTGGGGGCAAGGAGCTGTGGTGGCTGCCGTAAATGGGGCAGGAAGGAAGAGCTGGGAATGGAGGTCACAGGGAAGCTTCAGGTTACAAGGGCTGGTACAGGATAGAGGGCGGGGAAGGGGGGGGACGCAGATGAGGGGGTGGGGGTGGGGCGGCCCTGAGCTGGGCAGTGTCAGGCGAGGAGGGTGGAGGAGCAAAGGGGAGATGAACTCCCGCAAACTGTACTGATGGGCTCGGCCTCTTCGGCGCTGGAGTTGCCGGCCACGAGCTGCTCCTCCTCGGCACTGACCAGCTCCTGCAGCACAGCTTCCACAATGGGCATGACCATGGCGGTGGTGGACGTGTTGGACAGCCACATGGACAGCAGCGTGGTGCAGCACATGAAGCAGAGCAGCAACCTGGAAGGCAGGGGGGCGGGGGGAGCATCCCAGCACACCCACCTCCCCAGGCCCAGCTTCTGACCTCACAGCGCCCCCTCGGGGCCTCCTACCAACCCATGGGTGCTGGCATTTATCCAGAAAGTTGGGGTTTTATGTCATACATTCAGCTCTGTACTCCCAGGGCTTGGCACAGAGATAAAGATGTGTTAAATGAATGAACCACATTTCATGGGCTAGTGGCCTTAGCCAAAAAAAAAAAAAAAAAAAAGCCCTTAAGCAAAGAATAGCTTTGGTAGTAGGATCACAGGTCATCTCTGTGGACACTCGCTTGGTGATGATGTCTGTTTTTTGTGTATAAAGGAATTGTTTTTTGGCCCTTGCAGCCAGCAGGTCTGTGAGTAGCATCACATTCCTTGCTTTGCAGCTGCCACCACAGTTATTAGCGACCAAATAGAGATTAACGGACAAAGCTCACGGTTCTGCCCACTACGTGTCCCGCTACCAACACGTCGAAAGCATAGCCCCCAATGGCCCAGCTGTGTCCCATTTCACTCTGTGCGCTTTTTCAAGGCTGTGTCTAAACGAGTCGATGCTTGGAGGAAAACACAAAGAAAACTCTCAAGTTCTCCTTGACTTTGAAAAAATGTGCTGTGTATTTGTATAGACACAGTTCTTATTTTTGTAAGAGAAGCCAACATAAAGACTGCCCGTGTTGCTCACCTTGGGTGGGATCACTGACTTTGCACAGTTTGGGGCCAGCACATCTGTCATGTGGATCATGACCCAGTAGGTGCCAGAGCCCTGATGGTGTCTCTGTTTAGGCTGATGGAGACATGAGTTTGTCTGTCCTGGACACGCACCGGCAAACAGAGGGCCCCACAGTGGGTGGAAACTTGCCGGAGGGTGCAGTAAACAGAGATGAGTAGAAACGCAATTGGATGAAAATTCTTGAAGCTAGTATCCAGGGGTTTTAAAGAGCCGAAGAGTCCCAACATGATGTGAGGAAATGCCATTGTGTGTCTAGGAGGTCGAGTGTGGGGTACAATACCTCGGTTTATTAACTGAGTGAGGGGCGAACTATGCTCTGAGTTAAGCTGTGGTTAAGTGGGAGACAGGAACATCCTTTTAAGTATAACCTGTATTCTTCTAATGACTAGTGTTGAAAACTAAAACCATATTATTTACTTATGCTCTGTTGGACTCCCAAAGGAGTCAGGGCAGCTTACATAGAAAGTGTTGCAAGAAAGCTGTAAACTAGAAGGAGGTGAGGACGATATTCCAAAGGTAAGGGAAGGGCAGGGTTACCCAACAGAGCAGGAGTGAGTTCACACAAAGCCATCAATCCTGACCTTCCTACACATTCCCCAGTGGCCTTGACAGCAGAGAGAAAAGAGGAAGCAGCTGAGAGCCTGCAGTGCACTGCAGATGCTGGGTCAAATGCCACATTTGGCAGGCCTGTGGTCTGAACCAATGACAACAAGAACTCAAGGTGGATGGGAGGAAACCTCCACCCCTCCTTAAATGACAGAGGAGAAGACACTACTTCCTTGCTAGCCTGTTCCCTGATAACACCGGAAAAAGGTTGGGAAACAATTTATGTTGGTACATCTTGTTTTACCGTATGAGTCCCTGAGGTTTTGTGACCTGCTGCCCTGGCAGTCTGGGTTACTCAGGTCATTTAGATTGTGCCAATAAAGGACACTGAAGTCACCCACTCGAGTCTCCATTCAATGGTCACAGGCCCTCTCACTGGAGGGGGAGGTGGGAACCTTGTGGCCCTGGTGTCCTCCCATCCCCATTGGTAGAAAGCCTCAAGTGGACATCCCCCTGACCGTCCAGGGGGCCCACTGGGAGCCGGGGGGGATGAACTAGGTGCGACTTACATGCCCGGCTTGGCTCCGGCCATCAGGACCATGCGCAGAGCAATGCGCTTGTGCAGGTTCCACTTCTCCACGGCCGCCGCCACACAGATGACACCCACCAGCAGCAGCGTGGTGTTCTTGAAGTACTCGGCCGCCACCTGCGGAGGCCAGCGCGGGTCACCCCTACCCGACCTGGGGCCCAGCCCCTGCTCGACTAAACTCACTCTCAGCCAGAGGCTGGCAAGCAAGAAGCAGGGAAATGAGGGTTATTAAAATAAGCCAGTTGTGTGTATACACACACACACACGCACTACCTTGAGCAGGCACTGTGCTAAGCACTTAGCTAAGATTATTTCATTTAATCTTGCTGATAACGCTATAGGGTAGATATTCTCAACTTTTTAAGAGATATAAAAACATTAATTATGAATATGATTTCAAAGAAAAAACATTTACAATTTTATCTGAATCCTTAAAAATAATGAAAATAACCCTGATTTGTCCACTAATCTAATTTTCTTTAGTTTTTTAGAGAGTTATGTTCATTTTTTGATTAGAAAGTCAATACCTATTCATTATGGAAAACTAAAATATAGAAACATTAAAGATAAAATTACCCTTAATCCTACTACTGTTAATATTGTATATTTTCTTCAATTTTTTAATGTCTGTATAGATACATAATTGGATTTATACAGTATGTACTGATTTATATCCTGCTGCTTTTATTCATTTGACGTTGTACCCTGATCGTTTTCTTATGAGACTTATTTTATTGGAAAAATTCATGCTAATGGTGGCATGAAGTACCATAGAATTTACTTAGCCATTTTCCTTTTATTGAATATTTAAGTTAATTTCTTTTTTCTTTCTTTCTTTGCTACAAATGAAACAAAGAATAATTTTCTGCTTAAATCGTTAATGTTATATAAATGTGATTATTTCCTTAGGATAGAGTTCTTGAAGGTTCTTTATAATTTACCTTAAACCCTTAAAAAAAACTTTACGTTTGAGTAACTCTTTACCTCCAAATAATTCTAAAGTTCTGAAGGGTTCCAAAATGATAATAGTTCAAGGAATAGCCATACACTGTCTGTATATATGTTTTTGTTTTTGTTTTTTCCTGAACCATTCTAGGGTAAGTCATATATATTTTGGCCTTTTATCCCCAAATACTTGTGTTTATTTCCTAAGATTAGGGATTTTCTGTCACACAACCATAGCACCAGTTACCAGCTTCTTCTCGCTTTTTAATGAAGAGGAAATTGAGACCCAGTCCTGCTCAAACATGTTTCCTGTGTTTGGTCTCCAGGACTAACTCTTCATTGATTTCCTCCCTTGGTACACTCTCTTCTTATCTCCACTTTGATGAGACTTCAAAGCCCAGTTCAGGCCCGGTGGCATCCAGAAAACCTTCCTTGTGACTCTAGCCTCTGACTCCAGAACATTCCTTGTGGGTTCTATTAACTCCACATATCACAGAGCACATAGGGCAACGCTTGAATTGTTGCTTCACGCGTGTACTGTATTTTTTTATGTGTACCTCTCTTATCTCTTAGCTGAATTCTAGGGTGCAAAAGGCCAAAGACCATGTTTCTTTCTGTATCTCTTAACACCTAATAGGATATTGCACAAAAAGTAGATGCTCAATGAATAACTTGTCACATACAACAGAGTTGTTCCCAACAATGGAACCATGATATAAACGGAGAGGAAAACATAGAAAAGTTTAACCCTTCAGAAATCCTCTTGAAGTGAGAAAACAAGGACATTTTTAACTGCAAGAAAAATAAAACTGAACAGGGCAGGAAATGCAAATATAGTAAAACCTGTGGCATTTGAAGTGGACAGAATTTACATAATCATACGGTTAAACTTTGTTGAATTATATGCCTGTACTGGGAGGGTAGAGAGAGGAGAATTGGGTGATGTGAGAGTACAAAATCCTTACTTGCTGTAATTGGAAGTCAACTGATAATGTGTAAGTGATAACGCAAGAATTAATATAAGAATATTATGTAGGACTGTGGTGCTTAATACCAGAAGAAGCAGTTAACAAAGTTAAGTTATTGACTCTGGGTTGGGGGAGGTGGGATTTGGTGGAGGGTGCAGTGGGGGAGGGGTGGGGAAGGAGACTGCTGTTTTTTTTATTCTGACCTTTTCATTATTATTTGATGTTTAAAGTCTGCACGGAACACTTTGGTAAGATAAGAGCCCCCCCAAAAGGCAACCTGCTCCTTTTCTCCCTTCTCCCTTTTTCCCCACAGAGATTTCCTTGTGTCTGATTGAGTTCTGCGCAGCAGAAGGATCAACTCTCCTCTCTGTGACCATTTCCTGGAGGAAGAGCCTGCTGCTTCTGGTTAATCTAATTCTTGTCCTCTACCCCAGTCCTCAATGACACTGTCACTAATGCTCCCAGAAGGCAGAGCAGATCTGCTGGGCTTGTGCCTGGGGCAGTGTCCCCTCTGGGAGGGCCCGGAAGGCCTTGGGCCCTGATGGTGGGTGGACGTGCTGCCCCCTAGTGGGATATGTAAGCACTGATGGGCTGCCTGAGGGCTGCCTGAACTGGGGGCCTGGGACCTTCCTTCCTGCCTCCTTACATTCCCAGGCAGCTGAGAGGCAGCTTTGTGGTGGAATCGGTGTTTTAATTTCCTCTGTCTACCAAGGAGGGAAGTCACAGAAGACCTGAGACACCGTTGTCCTGGGTGACGGTTTTTCACTGGCCCCATGACTTCTGTGAAGCTTTTGAAGAGTCAGTGCTACCTGGGTTACTTTCCTGGGAGACTGACTGACAACATTTTAATTTTTCTGCCTCTTTGGCACATATCCTAATAGAAACCCCGTTTGTGATGGCCTTTTAGGAGGCTCAGCGCTTGCACAACAGGTGGGGCTACTTTCTCTGAGTTCCTCTCAAAGGGAAGGAGAAACGAACCAACATGGGTAGAGCGCCTTCGACAAGCCAGGAATTTTGTATTTTGCATTCACTTTTTCACTTAAGGTGAGGAAACAGACTCAGAGAAGTTAAGGAAGGTTTCCAGGGTTGCAGTGTGAGGGCTGGAGTTGGGATATCAATCCAGGTCCATGTGAATCTAAGGCCACCCAGTTCGAAATGCCACTCAGCGTGGCCACCTGGAAACCACTCGTCTAATTCAACTCCGGGGGAAATTCTGGGTACCCCAGACAGCACAGGTCAGCCCACATTCCTCATGTTTATTCATAATCACAGTCCTGACACTGGCCTCAAATGCCCAGGCCTCGTCCAATGGAAGTCCAGGCCCTGTTAGTGAGATATTAGCCCTGTGCTGTTTTCTTATTTGGTGTATGGTGGGCTCAGATCTGTTCATGTGTCCTCCTTGCCCCCTTATAAATGATGCCACGTGCTTGGTGATGTAGTTTATGATCTGAGTGTAGTTTATGATCATGAGGTAGCACCATCAAGTGGGGAAGAGTGAGGGCTCTGGCGTTAGCCAGAACTCAGCTGTGTGACCTTGGGCAAGTTATTCAGCCTTTCTGGGCTTCATTTCTCTCATCTAAAAAAATAAATGAGGATTATATGAGTCCCAATCTTTTTTCTAAAGCTGTTGAGAGGATTAAATGACACATGTAAATCAGCTAGCATGGCCCACCATCTTGACAGCCAGGGTTCTTGGTGGCTCTTCTGTTACTAAGTGGTCCACACAAAGGCTGACTGAGTCTGAGGCCATTAGCACACAGAGAGGCACACAATAAATGAAATCCTGTCCAATGGTGGTGTTGGTTAGTTTTCTAGCCCACTGATTTTTCTCTTGCAATAAAACCTTGGTTATTCAGAACCCCTCTGTGAGTTCCAGGATTCTTGATTATTTGAATTGTTTTCTAAAACGTGTTGCATTCTCACATTGCCATGAGCATTCCTTTCCCCACTATCTAATTTCCAAGACTAATATTCTTTGAGTTGGGAAACTAGATAACAAAAGTTGTTAGAACTATTTGCAAAGAGAAATTAGGTTCTAAAATCAGTGCTCCTCCCATGGCTAGAGTGCATGGATTTAGTGGCATTTGTGTTGGTAGTGTTATTGCCTTTACTGCTTTTCTGCTCTGTGGTTTTTCTCAGTGTGCCAAAACCCTGAACTTGGAGAGTAGAGGTGTTTCTGGACTGTGTTTAAGAAGAGATGGGCTCAAAGATGCCGCTTTGAAAAGGTGGAGCAGAGGGGAGCAATAAGAGCTCAGGCTTTGGAGTTCAGACGACCTGGGTTCAAATGCTTGCTCCTCACAGAAGAGTTGTATGTTCTTGGAACAAATACGGAACTCCTGTGCCCCCGTCACTGCAACCTTGTAAGTAGTAATGCACAACACATTGAATCCATCATGACGTGGGCCTTAAGTAAGATGATGCGAGGCAGACCTGGCACATAGGAAGTGCTCAATAAAGGCCCATTATTTTTGTTAAAGAAGTGAAGAGATGAAACACTTCAAGGTGAAATTGAGGGTTAGGAATCAGGTACACCAGCATGACCATGTCGGGGAATAAGAGAAAGAAATGAAATAAGGAGCAGGGTGGACCTAAAAGACCAAGATTTGTCCAACCTTTCGTAAGTGAAGGGTGAATACATCTCAAGAGTTGTCTAACCCAGCCTGGACTGAGAGGCACAAGGAACGAGGTGCTGACAAATGTAGTCTGTTAACGAATTAGTTCATCGTTAGTGAATTGCAGGTGACATCTGTTAGTGATGAGCTTTTAAAAACATCACTCTCTTTGGTCACGGGATTATTTATGGCTCTCTGCATATGTCAAGTTTTCATTTTTTTTTTTTTTTTTTTGGCACACGGGCTTAGTTGCTCCGTGGCATGTGGGATCTTCCTGGGGCTGAGATCGAACCCGTGACCTCTGCATTGGCAGGCAGATTCTTAACCACTGCGCCACCTAGGAAGCCCAAGTTTTCATTTTTTTACAGGTTTTTTTTTTTTTAATGGGAAGTGGGGAGCTGTGGCTTTCATACTAGCAGTTTGAGGAGAATGGAAATCTGGATGTTGATCTCAGTTCAGTGCTTTTCTCACGAAGAACAGGGCCATCATCAGGGAGGAAGACAGAGATGGAACAGTGAGTCATTCGTGCAGATAAGCTGGGTGCTGTGATGGGCACTCCCTCACCCAGAAAGCTCTAACATCCTCACAGCTCCGCACGAGGTGGGTATGTCTATTATTCTTATTTTCCAGATGTGTAAAATGGCAGTTTAGAGAGGTTACACGTGCAAAGAAAAGAATGTTGCCCGCCTTTCCAGTTCTGTAAGGATCTAGCCACCAGCAACTGCAGTCATGCACCCTGAGGGGAATTCAGGATGAGAAAAACAGGAAGCATTCTGGACTTTGGGTACTGGCCCTACATAGTTAAGATGCACATCTGAGGAATCATTTCAATGACCTCAGATTCTTACTTCTTCCCATAGATAGAAAAGCACTAAAATCATTAACTTGAGATGTCTGTTGTGATTAGCAGCAGTCTTTTGATATCTGAAGACATGTTTTTTCCAGAAAAAAAAATTCACATATTTCCTGGCTTCTCCCTTACCCCTTTGGAGCAGTACCTCCGTTACCTAAGGGGGATGGTGTCTCCCAGGACATCATCCTCAGTAAGGTCCCCGAATAAAACTTAACTCGCAACTTTTATTTCAGTCAACACACAACTTGCTCAAGACCAGTTAGTGACGAAACTGGATTCAAACTCAGTTCTACCCAACTTGGATCCTGACCCTTTCCACATAGCCAGTGTCCTTGCTCATGGTGGCAGCAGCCAGAGACTGGCAGGATGTGTGACTCTGACTGTGTCCTGACATGGGCATTGCTGGCATGCATGGGTCCCATCAGAAATGCAGCCACTCAGCACCCTGCTGCTGGCCGCATGCACAGACCCAGGCTATCCTTGCTGGGGGTGGGTCTCATCACGTGGCAGGAATGTGGCAGTCCCTCAGGAGACCAGGGGTGGTTTCTGGAAATGGACCTATTTTGAGGCTCTTTTGGTTCATCTGAACAATTTGCAGTGACCCCCGGGATGGGAGGCCTGGGCTGGCTCCCCCCTCAGTGCTGAGCTAAGGCCCCGTCAGAGCTGGAGCCCCTCACGACACCATTCCAACCACCGCCCTGGCAATGCAGCCAAGTCCAGTGGGGCTGCCTCTCCACCTTTCCCTGGGGGCAGGAATGCTGTTTCTGCTGGGTAAGTCTCTGCAGGCTCAGACACCTTCCTAACCACCTGTCTGTATTCCCTGAGGACAGAGGTTTTTAAACCACTCACTGCCTCTGAAACCTCAGGGGCCACTGCAGGAACGGGGTGGCCGTGAGGTACTGGGAAGGAAAGGCCCAGGCAGCCAGGGCTCCCATGCCCAATTGGAGTAGGACTTCCTCTTCCCTCTGTTTCATGTATTGATTCTCCTAAGATTTAGTTTAAAGAAAAGGTTTTGTTGTTGAAACAAGCTTCTTTGCAAACCTTACCCTAGAGATGTCTAAAGCAGAGAGACCCAGATGGGTGCTGACCTGGCCCGAAGTCAGCCGAGCTCCTGCAGAGCCTGGAAATGCTGACTCGTAAAGTTTCCCCAGTCTCTTTAGGACGGAATGATCTGCCCCTGTAGCTCTTCCTATGAAACATTAGCTTGGCCTCAAAAGGCAGCAAGATCTGTAGGTTCCTGGTATCCGGCCGCACTTATGGCCTAAGTATAGGCTCAGCTCTGGGCTGTGTCTAGATGGCTGTGGGTGAGGGGCAACCTGGGTTCAGGTGGGTGGCTGGGCACAGATGCTCGCCTGTGTCCTCACAGGCCTGTATGTGGGGATGGAGGGTGGTGGAGGTGGGGGGTGTCAGCCTCCATAGTGAGTAGAGGCCAGAAAGGCAGAGTAGAAAGTGGTATATGAAATGCCCCCAGGCTTAAAATACAAAGTCAGGGTCCAGGCACTGGTCAGCAATCCAGTGGGTCAGAAAGATCAGGAGCAAACAGGGAAGCAGATTTCATGACATCAGACTCAAGCATCACTTGGGTGTAGAGGCTGTTTTGTTTTTCCAGCTGGAGCTGCCTTGCTGACTCTCTTGCCTTGGCAGGAGCTAGAATCTGAATGAGACTTGCTAGAGGCCTGTGGTGCAGGGCCACTGAGACAGCAGAAGGAGATGTGTGTGTGTGCGCGTGTGTGCGCGTGTGTGCGCGTGCATGTGTTGGGGGTGGGTAGATAGAGAGCAGGTGTAATCACTAAGTAGTTCCTGACCCTGGGCATCCCTGAGACTCTTTATAAGTCCCAGTGTTTAAAACATGCTATTTAGTTCCCCAGAGAGATCCCCTGGGCCCCCACATCTATGCCTCCCAGATTGGGGATCTCCCTGATGGTGCTTTGACTCTGGCTCTGGTTTGACCTTTTGAGCCTGGTGTGTTGAGCTGTACAAGCCAGAAATCACTCCCCTGCTGAGGCTTCTCTTCATTCCTCATGTGACTCAGCTTCTAGATCTCAGACATCTTGGCTACGCACCTCTGGATGAGCTCCTTATCCAGAATTTGCTGCTCTGGACACATGTTTATTAAGTGAGCAGATTTCAGTACATTTGGCTAGTGGTTAAAGGTGAAAGTTCTAGAATCAGGCAATCCTGGCTTCAAGTCCTGGCTCCACTACTTACTAGCTGTGTCACCTTGAGTAAGTTACTTAACCTCTCTGAACTTCAGTCTCCTCTGTAAAACAAAGATAAAAATAATAGCCACTTTATAGCGGATTAAAAGATACAGTGCTTGTAAAGGTCCTCCGACTGCGCATGGCATATAGTAAAGGCTCTGCACTTTGGCGGCCACCTTGGACGGAAAGCTGACTCATACTGAGTCTACATGCAGCTGAAAGCCAAGGGTCTCTTTCACACAAACCACTACATTTATCCTTATTAAACTTCATTTCACCTGGACTTCTATTCCAGTCCATTGTCTCTTCCTAGCAGCATTGATTCTGTCACTGTACATTAGCTAGTCCATCCAGCTTTGAGTCTCCTGCAATCTGATAACATGCCTTTTCTGTTTTCATCTGTGCTCTCTCTCCAGTGTGAGGCCAACATGCTACTCAAGATTCTCTAGGTTCAGCTGTTCAACAAGCACTCAGGTTACTCAGCTGTGCTATCATCCAGCCCACACTGGCTCCTCTGACTGGGAAACTGTTATCCCTGGAAACACTGAAGGCGCCAAAGAAGAAGTTAATTTGTGTTCAGCAACTTCTGTTTAAAAGACAGAAGGGAAATTATAAGGCTTTATGGAAAGACCTCAATCAAAAAATCGTCAGTATAAAGTTTGGGCACTCAACAGGGTAAATTTCATTTATCTAGAACATTCTCTCATGGGAAATTGTGTAAAGCCTCTGCAGTGCCAGTAAAAGAGGCATTATTGCATAGGGTCTTCTGTGTTATTCCGTGTGGTTTATACTTTCTGCTAGAATAGAAACTTCTCAAGGTCAGGAGCCGTTTCTACCACTTTCTGTTTCTTTTCAGCACTTGAGTTGGGCTGAGAGAAGTCAGTCTAAGCTTTGCACACAGGGAACTCTTAATACCTTCAGACTGACAATTCATCATTATAAAATTTAACTGTTTGTATGCACACATCCAGCCCCAGTGGAAAGCCCAAAGCATTAGCTATGAGATTTAGGAGGGCAGAAATGGTTTTTTTTTTTTTCATTTGTGTCGCCTGCAAGGTATCTGTAACATCCTATATTGCACATGGTAGGTACAGCACTCAGAAAATATTTTTCTGAATGTTGACTGAATAACCTGAGGGACAAAAGCCATAGATTCAGGGTCATACTGGTCCTATTCACATGCCTTCTTTCATATGGAGAGTACACTACTGACACACCATGAAAAAAACATTGCAATCAGGAAACATGAGCTGAGGTCCGTATGCATAAGACATCGTAAATCCTGGAGGGTATGAATCTGGGTGGAGAGTGTACGTGTCTACAGCAAGTTTATATCTGATGTTGCTCATGTACTAAAAGGACAAAGGTATCAGAGGGGCTCCAAGGGAAGGGAACAACACTTTTAGCTGAGGTTTTTGGAAAGGCTTCACCCAGCAGGGTAACTGGGTAGGATTTTAAAAGCTGAAGGAATAGGAGAGAACTTTCCAAGGTGGAAGAATGGCTGAGTCCCGGCAGGGGGCTGAGCAAACACGAGGTGGGCTGGGGAGTGACAAGGGGATGATCTGTCTGGAGTAGGGGGCTCCTGCAGACCCCTGGCCTAGCTTTTTCCCGGGAGCCATGGCACCTGCTGGTGTAGGGGAGAGGGCAGTAGCTGTGGAATAGATATTTTCTCTGTCTGCAAAATCAACTGGCTCACAAAGGGCTATAACCCATGTCCTCTACCCAATCGGCATTTCCTTTAATCTGAGTTTAAAAGCATAGCTAAACAGATTATATTTGGCTTAAACTGCTCCCTGGAGCCCAGCTGTCAAATATCATCATCAGCCAAAGCCCCTTTATCAGACAGATGGGGTAGGATTTTTCACCTCAAATGCTAATATCGGCTCCCTGACTCTTGTAGTGTTTTCCACCTGTAGCCCCAGCAATGACCACACCTAATTGCTCCCCGGACAGTCTTCCTTTTCTCCTTACAAAGTCCTGTTGCCTTTGAAAACAACTGCCTTCCTAGAGTCCCTATAGGTTGAGTCTTCCTGGCTGTGCATGCAGATGGTCAGGACCTTGGATGAAGTGTTGCCTAGCAACATCCCTAGTGTGTGGAGGGGCTGATTGGCCCACCTGTCTGTAGGATCCCACTGCAGGAAGCCCTTGGGGAAATAAAGACATCATCTACTTTAAGGCTAAGGCATGCTGTTGGCTTTTGGGCTGCCTGTAGTGAAATAACAAAGATACTAGTCTTTTAAAGAATAGTTAGCTCACTTTAAAATGTTACTTAAGCTTCAATTCTTTCTGTAACTTCATTTTTTTCTCTGCTCTTTACTTTCACTCCCTGGATTTTGCTTTCACAATTTGAAAGAGAAATCTGCGGAACAAGTTCATACGTTTCTCTTAAGAAAAGTAATATTGGTGCTTGTTCTTCTAGGCGTGCACACAGACCCAGACTGTCTGTGCCCTTCCCACAGAGGAAGGGGGACAATTGGAGTGACTGCCTCATGCTTCAGGCCCCGGGCCCCGGGCCAGCTTTCATGTGGGTCCCCAGGATATTGGTGTTGGACCCACCTCCTGGAATAAAAGCACTGCTGAGGGTTTTGGGGATCCTGTCCTTACTGGAGAGTCTGAAGCGATTATGACTACTCAATGCCAACAAACAAACAAACATACCAACAAACCTCCAAACCAAAATGCCCCAAACCAAAACAAAAACTGGCCAGCTGAGCCCATCCAGTAGAAGGACAGCCTGTTAATTTGTAGTCAAGTACAGCAATTAGGGGATGGCCTAATGTTATCTTTGGACTTTCAAAAAAAAAAGTTCTGTCATCCATGGTTGAGGCATCCTATAGACTCAGGTTCATTATTCCTTCCTCACATCACACTGGTGAAGAGCTGTACAGTGCTTAGTACATGAAAATGTACAGTTCTCGTCATGAAGCTACATAACATGAAGTATTCTTCTTATGGTACAGTAAGCAAGTGCATAGACTTTGAAATCTGACAGCTATGAGTTTGAATCCAATTCTGCTATTTCCTACTTTGTGATCTTGGTTAAGTTTCTTAATTCTGTGAACCTCTTTCCTCATCTGCAGAATGGAAATATTAATATCTACCTGGTAGAGATCTCGGGAATATTAACTAATACTGCACGTCTGGCGTACTGCCTGATTCTTAGTAGGCATTCAAACATAAGTTCCCTTTCCTCTTTCTTCTGTGCCTCTGTCCTTAACTAACCTCTACCATTCAATCTTCTTCAGAAACCCTAGGCAGAGACCAGGTGCTATAACGAGATAGTCCGAATGGAACCAGGTGAGGACCGTTCTTCACCTTGCTGCTGGTTTCTGGCTGTGATTTTCCTCTTTCCTATTTGTGGTAGGCTTAACTGTCCGCTCTGAAATTTGGCACCACCCTGGGCTTCTTGTTGACAATTTCTGTTAGAGCTTTAAGAATGCCATAGAGAGAGCGTGAACGGAGGTCAGACTCTAGGTAGACAGCAGTCATGGAAAGAATATGCAGTAATCTTGAGCTGGGGGAAGAAGCAACAGAAATGTTTTTTAGAGAAAGTGAATGAAAACATTGTCAGGACTCAGAGAAATATGGTAAATCTCTCTATTAGCAAGCATGTATTGAGCACCTACTCCATACAGGCTCAGCTTTAGCATAAGATTCCCAAGACCTGGGAGGCCTGATTCCTGCCTTTGAGTGCTTAGAGTCTAAGTCAGAAGACAGAGCAACAGCAGTCTGGTTGAATGTGCCAATCATACAGTTCCTAGAGGGCTTCAGGGTGAAGGAGTGATTGGATGTGATTAATTAGAAAGCTTCCTGAAAGAGGCAGTTTGAGGGAGATGAAGGTCATGGGTTGAAGGAGAGGAACTAGGGTCTAGAACAGCAGGGGCAAAGGCTTAGCGCTAATGGGTTGTTCTAGAGGGTGAAAGAAGCTCCCTCCTCAAGTGCTTTGTGAATCTCCCTTCACCTTGAGCCCTCTTTTTACTGGCGCAGCAGGGAACAAGCAGGGGGCCACTAGTGGTCTAACCTCGCTGGATCGCAGGACTCCGAAGAACGGATAGAGGAAGGCCGGCACCAGGGCTGCAGCTCCAAGAGGCACCGCCTCGGACACCCAGTACACAGCAGTCACGATCAACACATAAGCACACGCAGCCTCCTGGGAGGGGAAGAAAGTGGGCGGTTAGTCACAGGACAGCCACTGCCACCGAAAATCCAAAGGAGACCCAGGGCAGAGGCAGCAGGCACATGGGCTCAAACATGGCCACTGGGACACAGCCCTGGGAGGTGCAAAGCTGGACGTGGCAGAGGAGTTTGGTGGATACATGCCATCTTATTGTTTTTTTTTGGGTGGGGTTAGTTATAGCTGCTCTAGATGCCTGGCACGTGGTTTGCATTGGTTTGCAACACGGTGACCATAGGACTGTTATGCTGTCACAGCTCTGTTGGTTCCTGAAACTGAGCAGGGTTGGGACTGAAATTAACTTTAGTGTCCAGACCCAAGATCATATACTATAAAGGTGGAGTTCACAGTTTTAAGTTGGTCTAGGCAGGATATTTTGGTGTCAAGTTGATCAGGTGCTAGAGGTTCTTGGGGTAGCTGAAGGTAGGGATTGATTTGTGTAATTGATTCACATGTGAGTTCTGAAACTGGCCCATTTGGGGCTGGATCACTCCTTGCTGGGTTGGCGGGGGGAGAGCTGTCCTGTGTACTGTAAAATGTTCAGCAGCATCCCTGGCCTCTACCCACTAGATGTCAGTAGCACCTCCCCGATCGTGACAACCAAAAATGTCTCTAGACATTGCCAACTGTTCCTTGGTGGGGAGGAGTGGGGGAATCGTCCCTTGTTGAGCACCAGTGCCCTAACCAGTGTCTGGGACTTTATTCCACCTGCCCGATGCACATGGAAACGTCCTGCTGACAAGAGGAATAAGAGTGCTGTCTATCTGGAAGGGAAGGCCTGGAAATTTACCAGGGTTTTCCCCGGCCCACTCCCTTTGCTGGTTGTACAACCATGGGGTATGCAGAATAAATAAGTACAACGTTCTTATAAAAAATCAGTCCTCCTTAACCTTAGCTCCAGTAACACTGGTTGCCCCGAATGGTGCTGATGAATGGTGGTGAGAAAGGTCACTGGCTTACTCTTGGGAGAGGTCAGTGTCCAAGGGCTTTAACAATGGACTCCGGAGGGCCATTGAATAGAAGATCCAAGCTGGCTGTGGACTCCGCTGTTTATACCTAGTTCTAAACCCACTGGGCTCAGGTCTGACCTACCCTGAGGCTGGCTGGCCATCAAGGAACCTGACAAATCTTGTTCTGTTTATCTCTCCCTTGGATTCAGAACAAGCGTCCTCAAACTCTCACACAAAAGTTACAAAAGGTCACAGCAACCAGTGAGGGGCGTCAGGAGTGATTAACCCAGCCTGGCTGGATGGGACCTTGCTCCCTCCTGATATGCATGGATTACGGGGTTGGGGTTTGAGAAATGGGAACTGGGCCCAACAATTGTTGACTGTAGCTCCCACTGAGATTTCCTCTGGGGCCAAGAGATCAGAGAGAAGTTAAAACTTTTGGAAGTGCTGATAAGACAACAGAACCAGGACTGGGGAAAAAGGGGCTCCATTTGAAAAAGAATGCAATTTAGAGAAATGTTCCCTTCATTGCAGAAATAAAAATACCTAAAGGAGTTCAAAGCCCTTCAGCCCACGTGAGCTCACTTACTGCTATCTCCTTCCTGGAGACAGAATGGCAGGTCTTGATTCTAGTTGAAGAAAAGGAGATAGAATGTCTTTCCCTCACTGAGAAGCCCATATTCCTTCCAAAGAACCATCAGTCTTTCTTGGCTTGGTCATTACAGGTCTAGGAGTGGAGGGAGGAGAGAAGGGGAGAGAGGGAGAGCGAGAGCTATTTCCTTCTACCATGCACCATTTTGGTTTGAATTAGGAGAATTTGGGTAAGCCGAGGTAAACTTTTTTTTTCTTTTTTTTAATATATAAATTTATTTATTTATTTTATATATTTATTGGCTGCGTTGAGGTCTTCGTTGCTGCACACGGGCTTTCTCTAGTTGCTGAGAGCGGGGGCTACTCTTCATTGTAGTGCGCAGGCTCCTCATTGTAGTGGCTTCTCTTGTTGTGGAGCATGGGCCCTAGGCACATGGGCTTCAATAGTTGCGGCACATGGGCTCAGTCGTTGGGCTCACGGGCTTTAGAGCACAGGCTCAATAGTTGTGGCGCATGGGCTTAGTTGCTCCGTGGCATGTGGAATCATCCCAGGGCAGGGCTCGAACCCGCGTCCCCTGCACTGGCAGGTGGATTCTTTACCGCTGCGCCACCTAGGAAGTCCAACTTTTTTTTTTTTAAGGTGAACTTTTTGATTGCAACTATTGTTAGGAATTAGAGTGGATTACTGGAGGAAGTCACCAAGCCACCTTCATCCAGCAGTATGAAGAACAGGATAAATTGCCATCATTTTCATCTGATCTTTCCTTAGAGCTTTCTAACTTTCATTATAAGAACGACCAAGAGACCACCTTCAGGCCACCTTTGTATCTATTTCACACCCAATTCACCCATGGAATTTACATAAACTTCCTTTTGCCCCTCATCAACCGTCTCAAAATTCAGTAGGGAAGGTTGTATTCAGATAACCCAGAATACTCTGTGAAGTTTGTTCACAGGATCCTGTGTCCCTGCGTCTGGCCGGGGTCTGGCATGTAGCTCAATCAATGTTGGGTGAGCTGAACTGGGCTTCTCTGCTGGCTATCAGGTCTCTCGTATCTACTGGTGAAAATATTCTGGAAACCACCAGTCTCTTATCACTGCCACTGGTCAGCAGGTATGTAGGGGTTGGTGCATATTCAGGCAGTGCCTTTAAAGGATAGTGTTGTCAGTTCTTTTTTGCTCCTGTTTACAAATAAAGGAGCGAGTTCAAAAGTGGCATTTCCCCACAGCAGATGCTTCCTGACTCTGCTACTAACAGATCTGCTCCTTTCCCCACAGTCCGACCACCCCAATGAAATCCCATTCAGACTCCACTGGAAGGAGCTTGAGGTCTGGTTATTTGGCGTCATAAATGATGGGAAGGGCTTTGAAAATTTAGCTGGGGAGCTGGGTGTAACTTTTATCCCACTGGGACACCAAAGCCGAGCTTCATTACGGACACCCCCCTCTTCACCCTCCTCTTCTGTGATATGGGAAACCGAGTCTGGGCCCCGGGCTTTGGAGGGTTGGGCAGGAAAAACGGGGAGGTCATTGTAATCCTTCCTAAAATGTAGTTGCGGCTTGCCACTTTGAAGAGCCATCAGAACCGCAGGCCAGGAGCTCCTGCCCAGGTCACTTCTCTTGGCTCTAGCCCAGAGCAAACAAGGCCATTCAGGAATCTTAAGGATTACATATCAGAATCTAAGTGTGATGCAAGGGGGCCGAACAGATGAGAGCCAGTGCACGTGGTAGTGTGTGCCTACTGTGACCTCAAGGTGCTTCTGTCATCGTAGAGGAAGAAAAGCAGCGTCTTATCGACACTGTGACACACGGAGGAATCACTCTGTAGGGCACACTGGGGCGAGGGGCGAGCAGGCTGCACCCAGCCCTGAGGGCTTCGGCCACCCAGGCTCCATCTAGCTATCCCGAGGACCGAGGGGGTCAAAACATCTATCCGCCACGACCCCGTGCGCACAGACTAGGAGCTCCAAGGTAGCATATTTCTATTTTCCTAAGGCACTGGTTCTCAGCTGGAGGTGATTTTGCTCCCCTGGGGGACTGGAGGGGATATCTGGTAATATCTGGAAGCATCTTTGGCTGTCACAGGTGCGGGAGGTGCATGTGTGCTACTGACACCTGACAGGTGGAGATGCTGGTAAACGTCCTCCAGTGCACAACACGACCCTCCCCTCACGACAGAGAATCATCTCCCCCTACCCCCAAACGTCACTCGTGTGGCTGCTGAGAAACCCTGCCCTAAGGTGAAACTCAGCTGGACAGAAGGGGCTGGGTCAAGGAAGGGCAGTGTCTCTTGGTCTTAGAGTCCAGCTTTAAAAATCTATTCAAAAATTACTTACAAAGAAGATGTGGCATATATATACAATGGAATATTACTCAGCTATAAAAAGGGATGAGATGGAGCTATATGTAATGAGGTGGATAGAACTACAATCTGTCATACAGAGTGAAGTAAGTCAGAAAGAGAAGGACAAATATTGTATGCTAACTCACATATACGGAATCTAAAAATGGTACTGATGAACTCAGTGACAAAAACAAGGATGCAGATACAGAGAATGGACTGGAGAACTCGAGGTATGGGAGGGGGAGGGGGGTGAAGGGGAAACTGAGACGAAGCGAGAGAGTAGCACAGACATATATATACTACTAACTGTAAAATAGTGGGAAGTTGTTGTATAACAAAGGGAGTCTAACTTGAGGATGGAAGATGCCTTAGAGGACTGGGGCGGGGAGGGTGGGGTGGACTCGAGGATGGGGGAGTCAAGGAAGGGAGGGAATACGGGGATATGTGTATAAAAACAGATGATTGAACCTGGTGTACCCCCCAAAAATAAATAAATAAATAAAAATAAATAAATAAATAAAAAAGAAAAAAAAATTACTTACAGACCCCAACAGAACAGAGGCTCACCTCTCCTTCCTTTTCTCTCCTCTTTTTTTTCACAACAACCCTCTTCTGTCAAATTTATAGATTATTTTGTCTACTTCAAGAATTTGTTATTTTATTTTTTTCTTCTTGTGGATACTTCTCACTAGTCATTGGTGACCGAGAAGCTCAAAGACAGGCTCCCAAAATGAAATGGCAACATTACCCCATGGAGTCCGGTGCCCAGAGATGGGGCTGAATTAGAGGACATGAGGTGGGGGGGGGGGTGCCTAATGCTGCCATGGAGAAGAGCAGGTGGCACTTGGTTGGCATTCCCTCAACCCCTCTGACACTGCGTAAAACAAAACAGAAACATGGAAAGAAAAGAACATCAGCCTATTGGGACAAAGCCGAAAACGGACTAGTATAGAGGCCAGGAAAACTGTCAGCACCAATCACTGCCTGCTGATCCCAGCCCGGCTTTCATCAGCGGCTCCCTGGCCCTCTGAGGTATTTATTCTACTAAAAATTTAAACCAGTTTGTTTTTAAGAAACCATCCTAATCCCCTCTAACTTTATAATTTAATCTTGGTTACTAAGTTACTCAAGGAGCTGAATGGAAGATGCCCTTCCCCTCCCACAAATGTGATTAACCTTTCTTAGCTTATTTTTCCTAAAGTCTCAAGGGTAGTGCCAGCTGGGGGAGGGGGTAATGCCACTGGGAGGAGGAGGAGGAGGAGGAGGAAGAGAAGGGAGAGGAGGAGGAAGGAGGGGAGAGGAGGAGGAGGAAGAGAAGGGAGAGGAGGAGGAAGGAGGGGAGAGGAGGAGGAGGCAGAGCAGGGGGAGGAGGGGGAGGGAAAGAAAGGGGAGGAGGAGTGGGGTGAAGAAGGGGAAGAGGAGAAGGGAAAGGGGGGAGGGGGAAGAGGAGAAGGGAAAGGGGGGAGGGGGAAGAGGAGAAGGGAAGGGGGGGAGGGGGAAGAGGAGCGGGAGGAAGGAGCCTGAGTAAGGCAAGGGAGGCAAAGGATGGTCTCAGAAGCAGAGCCAGAGCTCTGGCTCTTCTGGTCACACAAACCTGGACAAAAAATTTGGTCATACTCTAGAGGGGTGGGGGCTCTTATTCTTTTTTAATCGACTCATTTGTTGTCTCTCCTTCGAGAGCACAGAGAAGAAAACACAGAGGATACAAATAATCAAAGGGCCATATGCATGGGACCAGGGCAGGCTGCCAAGCTCTGCTTTCCACTTAAAGTTCAGAAGGAACTTGAGAGATTAAGAGTTTCAAATGCTGGTTATCAGAGCCCACCATGGTCGCCCACAGACCCTGGCTAGATGCACAAGAGCTCGGCCGGGAACCCCACCCCAGCGCACCCCAGGCTGGGGTCCACATCCTTCCCCTCCCCCATCCTCCTCCTCCGTTGGGAAGTCTTCCTGCATGTCCAGTCGCAATCCCATACGGATGGTCACATGTTGACTCCTGGCAAATGCCGGCTCTCCAGAGCGTCCTTCTCCTTATCGGGTGTTCGCCTGGCCCCTGCCCCCAGCCCCCAGAGCAGGCTGGCCCACTGCTCTGTGTCACACAGATCGGCCCCTGCAGCCACCGCCCCTCCTCTTATCTCACTCCTGGCTGGGGGCCATGGGGCTGGGGGACTGGGAATGGGGCGAAGGGATGAAAATGGCAGTTTTCAGGCAGAAAGCATGGTAGCCTCCTCCAGGAAAGCGTTTCCATTTCTTTACACCAACAGAAGAACACGCTGAGGCGCTGCACGGGCACCCCACTCCCTCCGCCGACCTCCCCTCTGACCTCGCCCCCGACCCACTGGCCCCAGGAGGGGACAGGCCAGTACTCACGCTGCTGGGGTGGAGCATGGGCAGAGGCAGCAGCAGGAGAGGCACGAAGATGACAAGCAGCAGCTTCCTGGCTCCGAGTAGGCCCTGCAGCAAGCCCATCCTGGACCTCCTCCCCTCGGAGCCCACGCCAGCCACGCGCCCGTGCCGCTGGCGATGCGCGCCTTGTCCAGAGACTTCTTCAACCTTCCTCGGCTTCCAAGAGTCCTCTTTCGTCTTCAGGGCAGAACAGGAGGGCAGGTAGAGCCCCCGTTTGCACCAAAGGCCGGGCTCCTCGCCTTCAGTTTTAGGTGGGATTGGTGAGCATAGTTTTATGCCCAGCAAAAAGGAAGTGGGAAAGGATGCTAAAGGGGGACATACTGGCTCTCTCTTTGCTTGATCAGTAATGGAGTAATTTCATCCTAAAGCTCAGCAAAAGCCCCCTTAATCAATCAAGATTACACCTCTGCTGCAGCTGTCTGGCCTTGAAGAAGTCATTTAAAAGCTTAAAAAAATTAAAAATGCCAACAGTCTACTGTGCCCTCCATCATTTTTCCTCTCTTTGATGACCTGCTTTGGGCAGTACTACTTTTACTTTCTACCTGGGCTGGTTGTACCCCCTTCCCTTAAAAAATCTAGTTCCCCCCTTCCCTTAAAACAAACCCCTGAGTTTGTCAGCAGAGCATGCAGACTTCAGATAGGGCTGGTCTCTTCTCCCAGGACCTGGCACCTTAACTCTGTTCAAATTTCTTTCCTTCTAATTGGTTTCCCATTATAATTTGCCTTGAGCCTGGGCCTCCAAAGCAGAAAAAAAGTCCCCAAGACATTCCTTTTTGTCACGGGACAAAATCTTGCTGGAGGCCCACCTTAACTTTCCTTCACCTATGGGAAGCAGGACAGCGGCAGTAGCCACGCCCATTCCTCACAGCCAATCAGCACGTTGGAAAGAATGAGTCAGTATCTCTTCCAAAGGCAGTTGGGGATTGGTCCCAGCAGGGGCCTGCTGATTTTGCAGAACCTAAGCAACTTGCGAAGCTTATTTTTGTTTCTCAAACATCCTAGGGGCTGGAGTGATAACCATCACTGTAAACATAATCCCTCTTCCCCAAGCACTGCTTTAACGTTGCAAAGCATAGGGCACTGAGCTTTCTCTGGGAGGGCCACTTGCTGACCTAGCCCTTAGGAAGATGAAATATCTGGTGGCAGGGGAAAAATGAAATATTAATCATGGAGAAATTTGCCCCAGAGTATACAATATTAAGTCCTTCAGACTTCCCTGGTGGCAAAGATCATTTACTTCAGCACCCAAGTGAATACAGAGCATCTGAGTCAGCAGAGGATGGTAGCCTGTCAGAAAGATCACAGACCCTTTTAGAGAGAATGAGAAGGGTACTGCCTCTCTGGAAAATTCTAGATCCTGGTCTCTTTTCAGAGGCCCTTGGAGCCCAGACGTCAGTGGTCTTTCTGGCTGGAGTAGGTGTTCAAATGCCCCTCTTGGAGGCTCTTTACCAAAAAAGAAGCAGGAGGCTTCCTTTGGCTGATGTGCAAGGAGGAGGTGGGAGGGCAGGAAAAAAATTGTTGGGTTCAGAAATGGGGTCTTTGCAGCCCTTGGACAATGGAATTTCTGCTGCTTACAGATCAGGAGAAGCATTTCTCTTTTCTCAGAAAGCTCATGTGGATATGGGGCAAGGAAGAAAAAAAAAAAAAGAGAGAAAGCCCCTAAACTTTTATATTTGGTGGTCCTTGGCAGCATTACCTTGATGTGAGAGATGCTGAGCAGAGTCAGGGGTTATGAAATTCACGTTCCCTTGAATTCATAGAACGCAAGGAATGGCATTCTAAGGTCTGCGGCCATGCCAGTTGGAAATAATCCCCAGGCTAAAGGCAAAGTGACTCCAGAAAGGTGACTGTAGAAAACCAGTTCTTCTTGACATCTAAAGCAGGAGCAAGTGTGGATGACACAGTTTGAAATTGTCTTGCCATTGTAGGATGAGCTACAATGACTCATCTCTTTAAATGCGTATTAAAGGCTGGCTATTGTATTTACTACATTCGGGCCTCATTTTTGTGATGATTTTGAAACTCAGAATGAACAATAACATGTGTGTGAGGTTTTGGTGGCAAATATTAGAGAGCCTGGGTACAGATAAACAGCTGTGGAAGTCAGCATTCGCTGTTAAACCCATGAGCCACTTCAAATTCCTTGGTGAGATAATCTGAGATAGTAAAGATTCCACTGAGCCTGGAAACTCGATCATGACATTTTTATTACACCAGAAGTGAATATTCGTTAAATAAAATTACGTGAGTGACACAGTAAGACCAGTAGTTCTCCTTCAGGACTCTATCCATTTTTCAGATAAAGAAAACATTTTCGTAAGGAAATTTTATACATTGCTTGAGAAATGTGAGACAAATTCCACCTATATGAGGTATCAAAAGTAGTCAAACAGAAACAGAAAGTTGAATAGTAGTTGCCAGGAGCTGGGAGGAGAGGGAAAAGCAGAGTTGTGGTTTCATAGGTATGGTTTTTGCAAGATGGATAAGTTCAAGAAATCTGTTACACAGCAATGTGCATGTAGTTAACATTACTGTACTGTATGCTTAGAAATGGTTTGGATGGTAAATTTCATATGATGTGTTTTCTAACCACAGTAAAAAAATGAAAGAGATTAAAATGGGTTAGGGAAGTAAGGGGCACCATGTAAAGTCATTTAACAAGCATTTACTTTTAGGCCAGTGCCCTGTGGAAATACCTTCTGACTGATTTACCCCTTATGTGATGCTCCTTTAGTTAGATGCAAGGTGAGATGACAGAGCAATGAAGATTTCAGCATAGGTCTCTTGAGTGACACCAGAGGTAGCCATGGGAATGCCAACTATGGAAGAAACTTCCAGAATTTTTAGATCCTAAAATTTCCCCGCAGTCTAGAAATGGCAGAAAAGTTCCACTGAGTCACAGGCGAGTTTCCACTACTAACGTCACACGCTGAATGATACTTTGAGTAAATATGCCAAAATATGACTGGGTTGTGATTGTGGCAAAATGGGAGAGCCTGTTGCTGTCCAGGCTACTCCCTCCCTGCTCACTGGGCACAGAGTCAGGTTTCGGGGTGGTGGTGGTGAGCAGAGTATTTGATTTTGCTTGTAAATGCAGTCATTGCTATAAAACTTTTTGTGGGTAAACAATTTGTGTTGACTAAAATAGTGTTTTAGTATCTAGTTACTAAAAATGAAATTTTCGTTCATCTTTAAAAAGGTTGTGCCCTTGTTTCTTTTCTTTTCTTTTTTTTCACTTGATTGCTACTTACTCTAAGTATGGACCCGATTTATCAGTACAAAAGCGCCTTTAATTTTTTGTGGCAGGGTAAGCGATCTGCCATTGCTGTCACTGGTCCCGGGAACCACCCTCCTGTTTATGGATCTCCTACCCCTTGGAGCAGCCATGTGTGTCCTAACATGGTAGGCAGGGATGACAAAGGTGGGTCTTTCCTCCTGGTGACTAGAAGAAAGCTCTCAGATCCATTCTGATAGGGGTGGTGCCCTAGGGTGGATGACTCTGGACTGTCAGCGTATTGCCCAGTGTCTAGGGAGCAAGGCCTCTGCTGACCCCCTCTCCAGCGCAATCCAGGACAAGCACAAATAGTGAAGGTAGGCTGTGAGGCTAATCTGCTTTCTGGGCAATCCCAAACGTGTCTGTGCCTTTGTCTCGCCTTTGTTTTAATCAGACAGTGATCCCCGAAGGAGACAGTGAGTATCAAAGTACAGCAGGCAGAAACAGCGAGAGGTCAACCAGAAGAAACTGGGAGATGCCTCGAGGAATGGATATAAAGATAATCAAAATTGGACCCAAAGAGCAGCAGAGACACCAACTACAGTGCAAAGAAAGAGAGAAGTGGAGTGACCACATCAAAAAGAAAATGCAATCTTAGAAAGAGAAAAATTGAACAAAAATGTCTATATCAGAGTCTGTATTTGAGGGAGGTAAAGAGCAGTATAACCAGGGAATGAGAACCAGAGAGAGTGATTAATCTTCTGAGCCTGAGAACATCAGGATGCAAAGCAGGATTTTTCTCTGATGGTAAATACCTTGTTCCTGCATCTTGGTATTTCTTCAAAAGATCATGTAGCTTGTGCTGCTGGGCAAGGCTCACATATTCAAAGATTTTAAAGCAGTCCAGCCCAGCTTTCATCATCATTGAATGACAATATCCATTTCAGAATCAAATTTAGCACAGTGAATCCTCACGTATTCAAAGATGAGACTTCTCGCAACTTTAGCCTCCAGAACCCAGCTGTAAATCTTGGAGAAGTTGGGAAGATTTCTGAGCTGGTGAGGAATCTTTATTAGAACCCAGGTGCTTTACTCCTAGCAGGGATCTTCATCTATGAACTCTTATTTAACATAGAAATATAACAAGACTTGCCATCTTATTTTTCAGGTGATGGCCAGTAAGAAAGAACGAATTACAAAGGGCAAGTTATGCTGGTAGCAAAGAAGAATGTACTCTTACAGCCTGACAGTGAGGACGGCAGCAGAAAAACTCACACCAGATTCAGAATTAGCAAAGCCTAGGAACTTTCAGGGTTGATACAGAGAGTCCAAGCAGACATCTCGGGTCCAGGTGTCCTCCCCGTAACATCTCACAGTTAGTTAAATGCTTGTGGAAATTTCAGAAGTAGAGGAATCTTAGAGATGGTCTTACCTAACTACTTCATTGGAACGTTTCCAAGATACTAAACAAAAGCTTAAGGCATTTCATATGTATAGTTTAAAATATATCTGGTCAATATTGCTAAAATGAAAGTTTTGGCATTTGAAAGGGTAAAATTCTGTCATCTGAAAACCATGTTTATTTGGGGCACTTAATTCTCTGATGACGCTCAATAATTGTAGCATTAGGATAGGCAGGCCAGGGTGTCGGTGTTTTTTTGTTAGGACGACCCTCTCTGCATTAGCTTGGTTTCTCTGTTCAAAGGCAAGGCATGACAGTAGCATTTTCATGGGCCCCCTTCATGTCTCTCCTCCATATTAGACTAGTTTTTGGAAAAGAAGAGTCTAGATATATAGGCCATAACTGATTTTCTGACATTCTTCTTGGGAACTTTTGGAAAAGTTGAGAAGTATATCCTTGATTAGCACTGTATTTATTTGGCTATAGCTCTAGTTTCTTTATATCTTACTACAGAACTTTGGGAAGATGTTTATTCAATGCAGCACCCTGATCTCTTAGGACCAAAGAAATCTGTCCCCACCTCCCCGCCGTGCCCAAATTGCTGTGATGTAGCCCCTGGCTCTGTCCTCACTCTTCGGTGTGTGTGTCACAGTCACTCAATGTTAAAGCATATCTTAGACTCCTGCAATTCACCAGGCAAACCATTCAGAGCCTCTGGAGGCATCTTGAATTACCATTCCAGCCCTTTTTTCCAGCCCAGGTCCCATTATGATATGAATCACAATCTTATGCTTGTCAAGAAGTTACAGGGGGCAAAGAGCATCGGGGTTTCTTATTTTATCTCTGCTGCTCTGAGTTGGTGGTATGTGTTTTGTGGCCAGTCTCTATAAATGCAGTAGAGAATGAAGAATTTCTGGATTACCGTGTCCTGGTCCCCGCTCTGTGGTCCTGGTGCCAGCCAGTCTCTCAGGGAGACGCTCTGGGACCTGAGGACCGCATCAAGTCATGCCTCAAGGCCTGGAAGAGGCTAAGGAGCGACTGGGCCCAGACATCTTTCTGATGCCCTTGGGACGAGGCTGTGCGGTAGGCTGTGTAGGCCAGGGTCAGCGCTGTCCTTTCGAAGTCCTCTTTCTTGAGGATGCCAGGGTGGCTGGAGAGGCTGGCGCTCAGCCGCCGGATGTCTGGAATGCTCTTGGGGATCACCTCATTGCAGATGGTACGGAAGTCTGAGGCCTTCCGCAGGGAGGCGAGCTCCTCGTCCTTGATGGAGATCTTCAGGTCAGGGCTGATCTCAAGTTCAGCCAGCAGGAACTGGGGAGAAACATGGGGTGTGGAAAGGCATGAGGCCCTCACTGTTGTTGAGGACGTCACTGGATTCACGATCACATGTGTTCATGTAGGGAGGTGGCTTGCAAAGAGCTTTGGAATCGAGAGACCTGGGTCCCAGTTCTGACTTTCCCACTAACTGTGTAACCTCGGATGAGTCACTTAACTTCTCTCAGCCTCATTTTCTTCCTCTGTGAAATGATTAATAACAGCAATACTTCACCGGGATATTGTGAGGAGTAAATAAGACAAATGTGGGGACATCTATCACTGTGCCTGGTACAAAGCCACTGTTAAGTGACGCTTTGTTGTTTCTAGTGTCCTGAGTCACCCCCTTTTCTCCTTCCTCCCTCCCACCCACCAAAGATCTTCTAAAGCACAAACTGACTATTTTGGATAATTTAAAATCAAAAGCTGGAAATTTGAAGGATGCAGAGAGTTGAGCTAGGAATTAAGTGGGCTACGGAGATTTGTCCTCATTTCCTGCCTGTTCTTTAAGAGTGGGGGGGGTCTCTCACAGGCATCCCCTTCTCAGTGCCAGGCTCATATCAGGAACCAAATAAGTACAATGTAGACTCAGAGTCCTAACTCTCCCCTCTGTCTCCGGCTTCTCCTGGCTCTAATCCATACTTTGTGCTACTGTCTGTTATCTTTCTAAAACAGATCCGTTCCTCTGACTCCCATGTCATGAGTCGGCAGAGGCAATGCATTTTCCAGTTTGTTCCCTGAGGTAGGATTTGAAATCTGCAGCCTGGCTCAGCTGCGTGGCTACGGCAGGCTGATCCTTCTCAGCCAGATGGTTCTAGTACATGTGGGATGTCAGAGGACATCAAGGCAGGAGGGGGACCTGGGCGATCACTGGAGTCCCTCATTTAACAGCTGAGGAGATCCAGGCCCAGGGAGACATGGTGGGTTATGCCAGGTCACATAGCTGACGGGCGGCAGAACCAGAACTAAAGCTCAGGTCTTGAACCTGGAATTTTACCACTGAACCAAACCAAGCAACCTTGGGAAATTTACCTGTGATTTGGAGAAGCGGGCTCTTGGTGCCAGAGGTGTGAGGGGCAGAGAAAGAGAGCCTTTGGGGGACCCCAGACTCAAAAATGGGGCTGTCACAGTGTGAGGTTACTGAGACACGGCTCCACTCAGACAGTAGGTTTGGCGTTGCCTGGGGGCTGCCGATGAGTCCTGGCTTAAAGCCCTGGCTACGGAATATTGCCCCACTCCGCTGCTTGGGTGCTGGTAGGGGCACCTCTGGGCCAAGCCTACATCTCTAATTTTGCCTTGGCTAAACGCCTAAGGCCACCCTTCCCTGGGATGGCATGTGGGGAGGGAGAGGGGGCACGAGGAACTCTTTCCCTTGGGCTGGGCAGGATTCCACGACCTCCACACACACGTCTAGGCTGGTCCTCCAGGCAGCAGAGGCTACTGATTTTCAGGGGCTCAGGTCACTTCTCCGAAACACATAGAGAAGGAGCAGTGCCTTTTGAGTTACTTGGGTTGCCCACTCTCCCTTCTGCCTACCTCATAGAGCAGCTCTACTTCCTCCAGGGAGTTCTGCAGGATGGGGTTCAAGGGCACCGACGAGGATCTCTTTGGCCGGTGGGCGGCAGGGAAGAGCACGGCTGCAAGGTAAAAAAGAGTGGGCTCTCAGGGCTCCTTCCCATACTGGCTTCTCCCGCGGGTGAACCCCAAGGTTGTACAGCCAATCTGGGAAGTGACTGACTCCAAGTGGTGGTGGAGCTGTGAGTAAAAGGGGCAGCTTCTTCAAGACACTTGGTTGTGATATACCAGAAAACTGGGCAGGTAACTGTAAAAATTAGTCAGACTTCAGGGTAAGTAGCGCCCCCTGAAGCTGTGCAAATGCAGTTTGCATAACTGTACATACAGCTCTGTTTCTTGATAATGGTGCCCTTGGGCCATCAAGAAAGGGTCCAGTGATGTCCAGAGTACTGTGTTGAAGAAGGGAACTGCATGAGCATTTAGAAGGATTTCTATTAGAAGCGATGAGAAGGAAACATCTTCAATGTAAAGGACATTTCCTAAAAAGCTCACTGGTAGGAATCTCCCATCTTGTGGAAAGCTGGTTGGCTGTAGTATTGCTATAATATTGCTTTCTCTGTAACCCATTTATTTTCTAGCCCACAAGTTCCTCAGGGGCTTCGATCAACGTGCTTTCATATTTATGCCCGAGTAGTGGAGACTGGCAGTTTTCCAGGGTGCACTCGAGGTGCAGCTGTTGGTAGACACGTCCCTGCATTAATGGGGGCCTTGACGGGCAGAGGGACAGCCCTGCTTCCCCAGATCATCTTAGGGGACAGAGCCTATGAACTCCAAAGCAATAGGCCCTAGCCCAGAATTTTAGCAGAATTTGTTCTCTTTGCCAGAAAAATGCCCATTTCCCGCAGAATCATAGATTTTAGGGCTTTAGAAGGCCTTAGCCTCTGCTCACTCACGGCCTCTGCCTCTGATCTTGGGTGGAGCTCAGGAGAGTGAAGCATCTCCTACTCCATGAGTTCACAACCTTGACCACACATTAGAGTCACCCAAGGTACGCAGGTCCCAGGTTCAGAAATTCTGATGTAAGTGACTAGAATGTGATTGAGCCGGTAAACTTTTTGAAAGCTTCCTAGGTGCTTCTAATGGCAGCCTAGGTTGAGAATCAGAGGGTGCTTGACCCGAGGCTGTGCAGAAGGAGCTGGCCTGGCTGAGTGGCCACCTGGCTGTTTAGTCCAGTGCTTCTCAAACGTCAATCTACATTAGAATCACCTGGAAGCTTTAAAAACCTGAATGCCCAGTGTCGCCTCCCAGGCCAGTTCATGGGCATCTCTAGGGTGGATGTAGGCATCGAGGCTTCTGACAGCTCCCAGGTGTTATAACGGGCAGGCAGGGTACATAGCCGCTGGGCTACTCAGGCCTACCACCAAACAGCTGGTGCCCTGCTAGAATTCAGAGCTCACTTCCATCCGATGAGGCCTTATAGGGCCATCTGAGGAGACGAAGGCCCTCGTGTTCTCAGAGACAAGAGAGTGGCGTCACAAAGAGGGGTGCACTTTGACCCTACTTTCACCTTGGTGAGAGGTGACACTAGGACCAGAACTGGTCCTGGACCAAGATGTGGCCTATTTCTTCTTCTTACCATGAAAACCGTTTTTAAGGTAGGATCCGAGAGCAACTTCTTTATGTCTTCTCTGTTATTGTAAAATTAAAGGTATTGTTCTCTTTAAAGAAATTCACACTGCAGCAGGTGAAGGGGACAGGAGGGAACAGGGTCCCGGGCATGGGGCCCTTCTGCTACCTCCTGGGAAGTTATTCACGGCCAGACCTGTACTTTTTTTCACTCAGTGGTTTCCCTGTGAACAGCTACTTCCTTTAACGTGCGCACCCCTGGTGGACCCCTAGTTCTCAAGAGTTGGGAAGAAAATACAGTACCTCCTGATGCAAAGCTGGGCTTAATAATGGAAACATTGTTTCCAATAGCCCTTGTTCTCATAGTTTTAAAAATAACACAGTTTGGGGAAGATTGTTAGAAATAACTTCAGCCTCTGGACTAGGGCTGATTTTTGCTTCAAAAAGTATGTGCGGGGAGCACAGGAATCTCAAAGATGGACCCTCCGCCCTTCTCTCCACCCCCCACAATGTTCCACCACTTTCTGCAGGTACCCCTCACGCTGTTGTGGCTGCTTTGACGGTGCGTGTGGGGCAGGGGCTTTTATGACCCCCTGGGCTGTGACGTGCAGTCAGCTCTGGGGCAGGCGTCTCAGTGGCTGCCTGCGTCTAACTCCCTGTGCGTGAGGCCAGGTGGGGAGACCTGGGTTCATCTCCACTGGAGATGCTGCAGGTGGTGGGTGAGAAATCAGCTGTGTCTGGCCCGCGTCGAAACATTTGGGTAAGAAGTTTAACGAACAGTCACTCCAGATGTCCTTGTCCATAATGACAAAGGCTGGACCCTGCCAGAATGCAAATGGGCCGACCAAGAGCTGACCAACTCCAGGAGGTATGAGTGCAAAGCGTTAAACCAGGCTGGCTCCCACATGGTCAGAAGAACAGCCCTGTGCCCCCTAGGAAGCCTTTCCCTGGGACCCCACCATACACTGTGTTCCTTCTCCATCTCCTCATTCTCTTTATGTCTCCTCCCTGCATCCTTTCTACACATTTCACATCTTGCTGTCTACTCCTGGCTCCTGGGAGGGAGGGAACGGACTTTGTGCTTCTTCTGTTTGACTTGGTGTCTGCATAGAGCTCAATATATTTTTAAAAGTTTATTTTTTATTGAAGTATAGTTGATTTACAATGTTGTGCCAATCTCTGCTGTACAGCAAAGTAACTCAGTTATACACATATAGACTTTTTTTTAATATTCTTTTCCATTATGGTTTATCAAAGGATACTGAGTATAGTTCCCTGTGCTCTACAGTAGGACCTCGTTGTTTATCCATCCTATATATGATAGCTTACATCTGCTAATCCCACACTCCCAGTCCTTCCCTCTCCTACCACCTTTCCCTTGGCAACCACAAATCTGTTCTGTATGTCTGTGAGTCTGTTTCTGTTTCGAGGATAGGTTCTTTTGGGCCATATTTTAGATTTCACATGTAAGTGATATCATATGGTATTTGTCTTTCTCTTTCTGACTTACTTCACTTAGTATGATAATCTCTGGTTGCATCCATGTTGCTGCAACTAGGTTGTTTCCATGTGCTGGCTATTGCGAATAGTGCTGCTATGAACACAGGGGTGCATGTATCTTTTTGAATTATAGTTTTATCTGGGTATATGCCCAGGAGTAGAATTGCTGGATCATATGGTAATTCTATTTTCAATTTTCTGAGGAACCTCCACACTGTTTTCCATAGTGGCTTCACCAACTTACATTCCCACCAACAGTGTAGGAGGGTTCCCTTTTTTCCATACCCTCTCCAGCATTTGTTATTTGTAGACTTTTTAGTGATGGCCATTCTGACCAGTGTGAGCTGGTACCTCACTGTAGTTTTGATTTGCATTTCTTGCATAGCGCTCAATATTGAGTGCAGTCTCAATGTATATATTTTGGAATGATTTTAAAAATAAACTAGGTATTTAAAAAACAACAACAAAACCCCAAAACATCCCTGGAGACTCTTCAGTTCAGGCTTTGCTGGTTTTCCTTCCTTTCCCTTCTGTCCTGTCTCCCAAATTTATGAGGTCATTTTAAGTTCGGCTCCCTCCTCTCTGTGAGTGATTATAAGCTGCTTTGGTCAGCACAGTCTTCAGTGAGGCCGATAGCTCTGAGGCCTGAATGCTCCTGCTGGACAGATGTTAGTAGCAGCACCTTCTCGGAGGGAGAAGGGAGTGAGGGGAGCGGGGTGCGGAGGCCAGAGACTGGCAGAAGGATTCCACTCCCTCCTGGGCACGACCTGAGTGTGGAGCCTTGGACAAGAAGGCTGCTGGGACAATGTTGTCAAAATCATGGACTTTGTGTGTCCTTTGCTTGGTGTAAAACTGGGCCAATTTGCTTCTTCCTTCTTCACTTAAGTCTCCACACCCAGCCCACTCTCCAGCTATTTCTTCAGGGGACGCCAGAGGCTCCCCTGTGTCCTTGCATGAAGGTCTGCTGCACCAGCTGCAGGGGAGCCAGCTCCTCCTCCCTTATCTTACCCCCTGGACTCATGAGACTTCAGGGGACATAGAGTGTCTGTGATACGCTGGACCAACCTGCATGGAACAAATAATTTACTTGCTAAAGTTCACGCCACGTGCACTAAGTTAGTTCAGGAACTAGATCCAGGGATTCGTGTGTCTTAGCATGTTCTGTCCATGTCTTCTGTTGAGAGACACATTTGGACCTCACATCAAAGCTGTTCAGATGTGGACCCAGACATCCTAATAGGTTATGAGCTCACTGTGGGTCAGTCAGCATGCTTTGTGCTTTCCTTATGTACCTTATGAAGTAAATATTCACATCCCATTTTATAGATGAAGAAACCTGGAGGATAAGAAAATTGCCCTTGGCCACCCAACTTTTTTGTAATAGGACTGAGATTAAAATCCAGGTCTCATGGGCTTCAAAACCCAACACTGCTCTGTTTAAAATAGATAACCAACAAAGGCCTACTGTATAGCACAGGGAACTCTGCTCAATACTCTATAACAACCTAAATGGGAAAAGAATTTGAAAAAGAATAGATACATGTATATGTATAACTGAATCACTTTGCTGTACACCTGAAACTAACACAACATTGTTAATCAACTATACTCCAATATAAAATAAAAATTAAAAACAAAACAAAACAAACAAACAAAAAACCCATCTCACTGATAGGGTGAACCATGCTATCCTTTTGTAGGTGTGTCTGTCCCAAGACTGGAGTTTCTTTAGTTCTGTGTAACCACAGAACTATGGTTACACAGCATATATGTAGTTAATTAAGATGAATGAATGCATATGGTATAAAACATACTCAAACGAATCACACATAGTTAAAAAAAAACTCTAACTTTGATTTATAATGTGATACACAAGGTCAAATTCTATGACCTTACGATCACTCTCTTGCACAAATCCTCATCTCTTTTGCTCCCTCTTTGTTCCTTTGCAATCTGTTGGCAAAAGCACAAACCATCGCTTTACCTGTTCCACACCTGCACCTGGGTTAAGTGGTCTCACTTGAAATTTGTGATCTTTATTCTCACGAGGGACCATCACCCATATTTCCTGATTCCTCTCATTCTGTTTCAGTGTAAAGAGATGATGATTTCACACCTCCTGTTTTCTCCTTAAACCAGTTACCCACCTCTTGCCCAGCTCCTCTGACTTCCCTCCTGTTACTGCGGTCCCTGCTGTTATCTAGAGCCAGCTTCTCCCCGCGTGCATGAGGTCTCCAATAAAGACGTCGCTCACCTTTCCACCTTCTCTCCCACATCATTAATTTTCCCCCTCTACTGATCTTTCAAGTCAGCATGAAAACACGTTGCTGCTGCTTCTTTAAAAAAAAGAAAACTCCCCCCTTGCCAGCCGCTCTCGCTCCTCATCCATCTCTTTAGGTATTGCAGACTCCTGGCCTCAGCCTGGGTCTCCCCTCTCTCCTAGCCACACCGACTTTGTACTGCTGTTCCGCTTTGTATTTCCAGATATCCAGCTGCCTACAGGAATCTCCTTTTGCCTTTGTAATGATTGTCTCTCCTGATCCCCAGCCTGATCCCAACCCCCACCACCCCTCACACCTGTTCCTCATCTCCTGCTTTGTCTGCTGCACCTGGGAGTCGTGAGCCATCCTTGCCTTTTCTCTTTCTTTCACATCTCACACACAACTAATCAGTAAATCTTGTTGGCTCTACCTTCAGAATATATCTAGCATCTGGCTACTTCTTACCACATCCCTGCTGGCCTCCTGGTCCAAACCTTGAGCATTTCTCCTAATGGTGCCTCTGCTTCCATCCTTTGCTGCCATTCTCATCATCCTCATTGTATTTTTTCTTTTTTTTTTGGGCCATGCCACATGGCATGTGGGATCTTAGTTCCCCCACCAGGGATGGAACCTGTGTCCCCTGCAGTGGAAGCACGCGGTCTTAACCGCAGGACTGCCAGGGAAGTCCTCCTCATTGTATTCTTAACACAGCAACTAAAGTGATCCTGCAAAAACATAGGTTCGATGATGTCAGTCCTCTGCCCAGAACCTTCTATGGCTTTCCATCTCCCTCAGAGTAGAAGCCAAAGATCTGCTGATAGCCACCAGGTACTACATGACTTGACTTCTTACTACCTTTCTGCACTCATCTGCTATTATCTTCTGGCCTATGCCTCTCTAGCCACAGTCCTCCTCACTGTTCCTTGAGGTCACCAAGCATGCCTCTGCCACAGGGCCTTTGCACTTCTGTTCCTTCTGCCTGGAATTCTCTTTCCCTGGAGACTGCGTGGCTCATGCCTATGTTTCCTTCAGGTCTCAAGCTACGTCCTCAGTGAGCTCCTCCCTGACTCTCCTATTAAAAATTGTGATCCTTTATACCCTCTAATCTGTTGCTACTTTATTGCCATCCAACAAGCCAGATGTTTTATTTCTATATGTGTTTATTGTCTGTTTCCTTTCACTAGGATGTCAGCTCCACAAGGGCATGAGATTTTGTCTGTTTTGTTCTCTGCTGTATTCCCGGTGCCTAAAATCCTGCCCATGACTGTTGAGTGAATGAAAAATCCCATAGCAACACACTCCCCATCCTTGTTACTGCAACTCCATTCTTTTCAGAGTGCCTCACTAAATCCTTCTCTTTTTAACACGGTGATTCTAGAACTTATTTACAGTCACACGTCCTGGATAATTATCAGAAAGTAGGTGGTGTAAACACCATCACACCCTCCCTTTATCTCTGAGGAGTCCCTGTTTGGGTCTAGGAGAAGCTGCTTTTTTTTTTTAAATTGAAGTATAGTTGATTTACAATGTTGTGTTAGTTTCTGATGTACTGCAAAGTGGTTCAGTTAATACATATGTATATTCTTTTTCATTATAGGTTATTACAAGATATTGAATGTAGTTCCCTGTGCTATACAGTAGGTCCTTGTTGTTTATTTTATATATGGTAGTTTGTATCTGCTAATCCCAAATGCCTAATTTATCCCTCAACATACCTATTTTCCTTTTTAGTAACCATAAATTTGCTCTCTACATCTGCGAGTCTGTTTCTGCTTTGTATACAACTTCATTTGTATCATATTTTAGATTTCACATATAAATGATATCTATGATATTTGTCTTTCCCTGACTTACTGCACTTAGTATGATAATCTCTAGGTCCATCCATGTTGCTGCAAATCGAATTATTTCATTCTTTTTTATGGCTGAGTCATATTCCATTGTATCTATGTACCGCATCTTTATCCATTCATCTGTCGATGGACATTTAGGTGGCTTTCATGTCTTGGCTGTTGTAAGTAGTACTATTATGAACATTGGGGTGTATGTATTTTTTGGAACTAGAGTTTTCTTCAGATATATGCTCAGGGGTGGGATTGCTGGATCATATGGCAAATATATTTTTAGTTTTTTAGGAACCTCTATACGGTTCTCCAAAGTGGCCACACCAATTTACATTCCCACCAACAGTGAAGGAGGGTTCCCTTTTCTTCATGCTAGATAAGCTGCTTTTAATTATCTCAGTCAAGGCTGGCACCTGCACCTGTCTTGCTCCCCAAGCCTTACCTCCTTCAAGCTTTCTTGCCCAGACGTGCAGGCAGAAGCCTCCCTAAACGGAAGAGCCTATGCTTGCTTTGAGCCTGATCTTCTCTTTGACTTTTTATAATCCGGGATAAAAATCTCTTCTTCTCTCCCATCTCCCAAATAGGTTAAAAAAACAGAACAGTATTAAGACTAACCATGGTTTCCACGTAACTGTGCACAGCATCTGTACCAAAGAATGTGTTGGAAAAGATTCAAACTGTAGACCGTATCAAACTAAAATACAACTACATTTTTAATGAATCAGTTGAAGCAACTCAATGAAAATGACCGTGGGTGTGGAAGGAAGGGAAAAGCTCTCATTTATAAAAGATCTTTTGTCAGATCCTACTGATGTCATTTAGTTTTTTGCTCCTGGGCCAGTCCTTTAGAAACAGTGATATTCTGATGGAGCCAGGGTCTTGGCCCTGTGTGTTGGGGTCCTCTGGGAGTGCTTCTGAAAGGGCTGCTC